>NC_079197.1:128776120-129376120 GCF_029499605.1 Hyla sarda | reverse complement strand
GCAACTTCTAGCAGTATGCGCCCAATTATCCAACGGTGCAGAAGCTGAATGTGCTCCTGTCCATGTTGCTGTTACTGCAGCTTTTCAAATGGACACTCAGAGCATGGAGGCAGGGGCTTGGACAGGTGGTAGCTTGCCTCGTGGCGGACCGCCAGCTTGATACTCACCAGAATGGGTCCTCAAAAAGGATTTACATTTTTATATGAATCAAAATTAAATTTAAAAAATCTCTTTAATTGTGACGCCATATGGTTTCCCGACCCTGCTGCCACATCCAGATGGTCTGCGGCAGTGATTATAATAGCAATGCCTGTCATCTGCATGTCATACTGAATAACAGTATTATTTCACTAACACAGCACACTCCCCATGCATGTTACAACAAGGAAAAGTGTTCTACACCCCTATTGAGGCTCTCTGTAGCCCAGAAAAAGCCGTTTTTAATAGCAATTCGCTGTAAATAAAATCGAACCGAACAGAGTGTTTCCGGAAAATTCGGCGAATCGACCGAATCAAATTTTTCAAACATGCGCTCATCTCTACTCATGACATTTCAGTGCCTCAAATTCCAAAGACCTCAAATTGCAGAGAGCTAATTGTTAAGAAAAGGAGTGACAATGGTTGACCAATGTACTATTCATATCAGAGGCCCCGGCTGTGGAAAAATAACAATTATCAACAGGACTCACCTTTTCATGCCTTTTCTCGACAATTTTCACCTTAAGGACTCAGCCCTTTTTTGCAATTCTGACCACTCTCACTTTATGCATTAATAACTCTGAGATGCTTTACCTTTTATTCTGATTCCGAGAATATTTTTTCGTGACATATTCTACTTTAACGTAGAGGTAAATTTTTATAGTTACTTGCATCTTTTCTTGGTGAAAAATCCCAAAATTTCATGAGGTGAGGGTGAGGGTTTTCCCACAGAAGAGTTCTGTGGCTTATACGATTTTGAGTGTATTTTGGTTCTCTCCTTAAGTTAAAATGCACCAGGAAGTTAGAGTTGTAGAAGAGTTGTTTGTCTTATACAATTTTAAATGTCATTTGATGCTCTCCTTAAGTTAAAATGTACCAGAAAGGTAGTGTGTGGGTGAGGGTGAGAGTTTTCCCCACAGAAGAGTTGTGTGGCTTATAAGATTTTGAATGTATTTTGATTCTCTCCTCAAGTTGAAATGTACCAGGAAGTTAGGGTTAGGGTAGTGTGGCTCATATAATTTTAAATGTCATTTGATGCTCTCCTTAAGTTAAAATGTACCAGAAAGGAAGTGTAAGGGGGAGGGTTTGGGTTTTCCCACAGAAGAGTTGTGTGGCTTATACGATTTTGAATGTATTTTGGTTCTCTCCTTAAGTTGAAATGTACCAGGAAGGCATGGTCAGGGTCGGGGTTGTAGAAGAGTTGTGTGGCTCATACAATTTTTAATGTCATGTGATGCTCTCCTTAAGTTAAAATGTACCAGGAAGGTATTGTGAGGGTGAGGGTTTTCCCACAGAAGAGTTTTGTGGTTTATATAATTTTGAATGTACTTTGGTGCTCTCCTTAAATTGAAATGTACCAGGAAGGTAGGGATAGGGTTGTGGTTGTAGTTGTAGACAAATGGTGTGGCTCATACAATTTTAAATGTCATTTCATTCTCTCCTTCAGTTGAAATGGACCAGGAAGGTTAGGTTAGGGGTTTAGGGGTTTAGGGTTTTCCTACAGAAGAGTTGTGTGGCTTATACGATTTTGACTGTATTATGGTTCTCTCCTTAAGTTGAAATGTACCAAGAAGTTAGGGTTAGGGTTAGGGCTAGGGTTAGGGCTAGGGCTAGGATTAGGGTTAGGATTAGGATTAGGGTTAGGATTAGGGTTAGGATTAGGGTTTTCCCAAAGAATACTTATGTGGCTTTTACGATTTTTGAATGCATTTTGCTTCTCTCCTTAAGTTGTAATGTACGAGGGGGTGAGGGTGAGGATGAGGGTTTTCTGAAAGAAGAGTTGTGTAGCTTATTCGATTTTGAATGTAATTTGGTTCTCTCCTTAAGTTGAAATGTACCAGGAAGGTAGGGGTAGGGTTTTAGGGTTGTAGAGGAGTTGTGTGGATTATACAATTTTAAATGTCATTTGATGCTCTCCTTAACTTGAAATGTACCAGGAATCTGGCTGAGGGTGAGGGTTTTTCCCCACAGAAGAGTTGTGTGGCTCATACAATTTAGAATGTATTTTGGTTCTCTCCTTAGGTTGAAATGTACCAGGGGGTTAGGGTTGTGGTTGTGTGGCTCATACAATTTTAAATGTCATGTGATGTCTCCTTAAGTTAAAATGTACCAGGATGGTAGTGTGAGGGTGAAGGTTTTCCCACAGAAGAGTTGTGGGGTTTATACAATTTTTTATGTATTTTGGTTCTCTCCTTAAATTGAAATGTACCAGGAAGGTAGGGTAAGGGTTAGGGCTGTAGAGGAGTTGTGTGGCTCATACAATTTTAAATGTCATTTGATTCTCTCCTTAAGTTGAAATGTACCAGGAAGCTAGGGCTAGGGCTAGGGCTGTAGAGGAGTTGTGTGGATTATACAATTTTAAATGTCATTTGATGCTCTCCTTAACTTGAAATGTACCAGGAAGGTAGTATCTGGCCGAGGGTGTGGGTTTTTCCCACAGAAGAGTTGTGTGGGTCATACGATTTTGAATGTATTTTGGTTCTCTCTTTAAGTTGAAATGTACCAGGGAGATAGGGTTAGGGTTGTGGTTATAGAGGAGTTGTGTGACTCACACAATTTTAAATGTCATTTGATGCTCTTCTTAAGTTGAACTGTACCAGGAAAGTAGTATGAGGGTGAGGGTTTGGGATTTCCGACAGATGAGTTGTGTTGCTTATACCATTTTGAACGTAATTTGGTTCTCTCCTTAAGTTGAAATGTACCAGGAAGGTAGGGTTACAGTTGTGGTTGTAGTTGTAGAGAAATTGTGTGGCTCATACAATTTTAAATGTCATTTGATTCTCTCCTTATGTTGAAGTGTACCAGGAAGGTTAGGTTAGGGGTTTAGGGTTTTTGGGTTTTCTTACAGTAGAGTTGTGTGGCTTATACGATTTTGAATGTATTTTGGTTCTCTCCTTAAGTTGAAATGTACCAGGAAGGTAGGGTTAGGGTTAGGGTTAGGGTTAGGGTTAGGGTTAGGGTTAGGGTTAGGGTTAGGGTTAGGGTTAGGGTTAGGGTTAGGGTTAGGGTTAGGGTTAGGGTTAGGGTTAGGGTTAGGGTTAGGGTTAGGGTTAGGGTTAGGGTTAGGGTTAGGGTTAGGGTTAGGGTTAGGGTTAGGGTTATAGAGGAGTTGTGTGGATTATACAATTTTAAATTCACACAAAAATTAAAAGTCATTTGATGCTCTCCTTAACTTGAAATGTACCAGGAAGGTAGTATGAGGGTGAGGGTGAGGGTTTTCCCACAGAAGAGTTGTGTGGCTCATACGACTTTGAATGTAGTTTGGTTCTCTCCTTAAGTTGAAATGTACCAGGAAGGTAGTATGAGGGTGAGGTTGAGGGTTTGGGTTTTCTGACAGAAGAGTTGTGTGGCTTATTCGATTTTGAATGTAACTTGGTTCTCTCCTTAAGTTGAAATGTACCAGGAAGGTAGGGTTAGGTGGCTCATACAATTTTAAATGACATTTGATGCTCTCCTTAAGTTGAAATGTACCAGGAAGGTAGTATGAGAGTGAGGTTGAGGGTTTGGGTTTTCTGACAGAAGAGTTGTGTGACTTATTCGATTTTGAATGTAATTTGGTTCTCTTCTTAAGATGAAATGTACCAGGAAGGTAGGGTTAGGGTTAGGGTTAGGGTTGTGTGGCTCATACAATTTTAAATGACATTTGATGCTCTCCTTAAGTTGAAATGTACCAGGAAGGTGGTATGAGGGTGAGGTTAGGGTTAGGGTGTGGCTCATACAATTTTAAATGACATTTGATGCTCTCCTTAACCCCTTAAGGACTCAGACAATTTAATTTTTACGTTTTCATTTTTTCCTCCTCGCCTTCTAAAAATCATAACTCTTTTATATTTTCATCCACAGACTAGTATGAGGGCTTGTTTTTTGCGCGACCAGTTGTCCTTTGTAATGACATCACTCATTATATCATAAAATGTATGGCGCAACCAGAAAAGACTATTTTTGTGGGGAAATTAAAACGAAAAACGCAATTTTGCTAATTTTGGAAGGTTTCGTTTTCACGCCGTACAATTTATGGTAAAAATGACATGTGTTCTTTATTCTGAGGGTCAATACGATTAAAATGATACCCATTATTATATACTTTTATATTATTGTTGCGCTTAAAAAAAATCACAAACATTTTAACCAAATTAGTACGTTTATAATCCCTTTATTTTGATGACCTATAACTTTTTTATTTTTCCGTATAAGCGGCGGTATAGGGGCTCATTTTTTGCGCCATGATCTGTACTTTTTTTTGATACCACATTTGCATATAAAAAACTTTTAATACATTTTTTATAATTTTTTTTTAAATAAAATGTATTAAAAAAGTAGGAATTTTGGACTTTTAAAAAATTTTTTCGTTCACGCCGTTCACCGTACGGGATCATTAACATTTTATTTTAATAGTTCGGACATTTACGCACGCGGCGATACCAAATATGTCTATAAAAAATGTTTTTTACGCTTTTTGGGGGTAAAATAGGAAAAAACGGACGTTTTACTTTTTTATTGGGGGAGGGGATTTTTCACTTTTTTTTTACTTTTACTTTTACATTTTTTTACATTTTTTTTTACACTTGAATAGTCCCCATAGGGGACTATTCATAGCAATACCATGATTGCTAATACTGATCTGTTCTATGTATAGGACATAGAACAGATCAGTATTATCGGTCATCTCCTGCTCTGGTCTGCTCGATCACAGACCAGAGCAGGAGACGCCGGGAGCCGCACGGAGGAAGGTGAGGGGACCTCCGTGCGGCGTTATGAATGATCGGATCCCCGCAGCAGCGCTGCGGGCGATCCGATCGTTCATTTTAATCGCGAACTGCCGCAGATGCCGGGATCTGTATTGATCCCGGCACCTGAGGGGTTAATGGCGGACGCCCGCGAGATCGTGGGCGTCGGTCATTGCCGGCGGGTCCCTGGCTGCGATCAGCAGCCGGGATCAGCCGCGCATGACACGGGCATCGCTCCGATGCCCGCGGTTATGCTTAGGACGTAAATGTACATCCTGGTGCGTTAAGTACCACCTCACCAGGACGTACATTTACGTCCTGCGTCCTTAAGGGGTTAAGTTAAAATGTACCAGGAAGGTAGTATGAGGGTGAGGTTGAGGGTTTGGGTTTTTTTCTGATAGAAGAGTTGTGTGGCTTTTTCGATTTTGAATGTAATTTGGTTCTCTCCTTAAGTTGAAATGTACCAGGAAGGTAAGGTTAGGGTTTTAGGGTTGTAGAGGAGTTGTGTGGATTATACAATTTTAAATGTCATTTGATGCTCTCCTTGACTTGAAATGTACCAGGAAGGTAGTATCTGGGTGAGGGTTTTCCCACAGAAGAGTTGTGTGGGTTATACGATTTTAATGTATTTTGGTCCTCTCCTCAAGTTAAAATGTACTAGGTAGAAAGGGTTAGGGTTAGGGTTAGTGTTACGTTTGTGTGGCTCATACAATTTTAAATGACATTTGATGCTCTCCTTAAGTTGAAATGTACCAGGAAGGTAGTATGAGGGTGAGGTTGAGGGTTTGGGTTTTCTGAAAGAAGATTTGTGTGGCTTATTCGATTTTGAATGTAATTTGGTTCTCTCCTTAAGTTGAAATGTACCAGGAAGGTAGGGGTAGGGTTTTAGGGTTGTAGAGGAGTTGTGTGGATTATACAATTTTAAATGTCATTTGATGCTCTCCTTGACTTGAAATGTACCAGGAAGGTAGTATCTGGGTGAGGGTTTCCCCACAGAAGAGTTGTGTGGGTTATAAGATTTTAATGTATTTTGGTCCTCTCCTCAAGTTAAATGTACTAGGTAGGAAGGGTTAGGGTTGTGTGGCTCATACAATTTTAAATGACATTTGATGCTCTCCTTAAGTTGAAATGTACCAGGAAGGTAGTATCTGGGTGAGGGTGAGGGTTGTCCCACAGAAGAGTTGTGTGGATTATATGATTTTAATGTATTTTGGTTCTCTCCTTAAGTTAAAATGTACTAGGTAGGAAGGGTCAGGGTCAGGGTCATAGAGGAGTTGTGTGGATTATACAATTTTAAATGTCATTTGACGCTCTCCTTAACTTGAAATGTACCAGGAAGGTAGGGTGAGGGTGAGGGTGAGGGTTTTCCCACAGAAGAGTTGTGTGGCTCATATGACTTTGAATGTAGTTTGGTTCTCTCCTTAAGTTGAAATGTACCAGGAAGGTAGTATGAGGGTGAGGTTGAGGGTTTGGGTTTTCTGACAGAAGAGTTGTATGGCTTATTCGATTTTGAATGTAATTTGGTTCTCTTCTTAAGTTGAAATGTACCAGGTAGGGTTAGGGGTTAGGGGTTAGGGGTTAGGGTTAGGGTTAGGGTTAGGGTTAGGGTTGTGTGGCTCATACAATTTTAAATGACATTTGATGCTCTCCTTAAGTTGAAATGTACCAGGAAGGTAGTATGAGGGTGAGGTTAGGGTGTGGCTCATACAACTTTAAATGACAATTGATGCTCTCCTTAAGTTAAAATGTACCAGGAAGGTAGTATGAGGGTGAGTTTGGGGGTTTGGGTTTTCTGACAGAAGAGTTGTGTGGCTTATTCGATTTTGAATGTAATTTGGTTCTCTTCTTAAGTTGAAATGTACCAGGTAGGGTTAGGGTTAGGGTTAGGTTTGTGTGGCTCATACAATTTTAAATGACATTTGATGCTCTCCTTAAGTTAAAATGTACCAGGAAGGTAGTATGAGGGTGAGGTTAGGGTTAGGGTGTGGCTCATACAACTTTAAATTACATTTGATGCTCTTCTTAAGTTAAAATGTACCAGGAAGGTAGTATGAGGGTGAGGTTGAGGGTTTGGGCTTTTTCTGACAGAAGAGTTGTGTGGCTCATTCGATTTTGAATGTAATTTGGTTCTCTTCTTAAGTTGAAATGTACCAGGTAGGGTTAGGGTTAGGGTTAGGGTTAGGTTTGTGTGGCTCATACAATTTTAAATGACATTTGATGCTCTCCTTAAGTAAAAATGTACCAGGAAGGTAGTATGAGGGTGAGGTTGAGGGTTTGGGTTTTTTTCTGACAGAAGAGTTGTGTGGCTTATTCGATTTTGAATGTAATTTGGTTCTCTCCTTAAGTTGAAATGTACCAGGAAGGTAGGGTTAGGGTTTTAGGGTTGTAGAGGAGTTGTGTGGATTATACAATTTTAAATATCATTTGATGCTCTCCTTAACTTGAAATTTACCAGGAAGGTAGTATTTGGGTGAGGGTTTTCCCACAGAACAGTTGTGTGGATTATACGATTTTGAATGTATTTTGGTTCTCTCCTTAAGTTAAAATGTACTAGGTAGGAAGGGTTAGGGTTAGGGTTAGGGTTAGGGTTAGGGTTAGGGTTAGGGTTAGGGTTAGGGTTAGGGTTAGGGTTAGGGTTAGGGTTAGGGTTAGGGTTAGGGTTAGGGTTAGGGTTAGGGTTAGGGTTAGGGTTAGGGTGTGGCTCATACAATTTTAAATGACATTTGATGCTCTCAAGTTAAAATGTACCAGGAAGGTAGGATGAGGGTGAGGTTGAGGGTTTGGGTTTTTTCTGACAGAAGAGTTGTGTGGCTTATTCGATTTTGAATGTAATTTGGTTCTCTCCTTAAGTTGAAATGTACCAGGAAGGTAGGGTTAGGGTTTTAGGGTTGTAGAGGAGTTGTGTGGATTATACAATTTTAAATATCATTTGATGCTCTCCTTAACTTGAAATTTACCAGGAAGGTAGTATTTGGGTGAGGGTTTTCCCACAGAACAGTTGTGTGGATTATACGATTTTGAATGTATTTTGGTTCTCTCCTTAAGTTAAAATGTACTAGGTAGGAAGGGTTAGGGTTAGGGTTAGGGTTAGGGTTAGGGTTAGGGTGTGGCTCTTACAATTTTAAATGACATTTGATGCTCTCCTTAAGTTAAAATGTACCAGGAAGGTAGGATGAGGGTGAGGTTGAGGGTTTGGGTTTTCTGACAGAAGAGTTGTGTGGCTTATTCGATTTTGAATGTAATTTGGTTCTCTCCTTAAGTTGAAATGTACCAGGAAGGTAGGGTTAGGGTTTTAGGGTTGTAGAGGAGTTGTGTGGATTATACAATTTTAAATGTCATTTGATGCTCTCCTTAACTTGAAATGTACCAGGAAGGTAGTATCTGGGTGAGGGTGAGGGTTTGCCCACAGAAGAGTTGTGTGAATTATACGATTTTTAATGTATTTTGGTTCTCTCCTTAAGTTGAAATGTTCCAGGGGGTTAGGGTTAGGGTTAGGGTTAGGGTTAGGGTTAGGGTTGTAGAGAAATTGTGTTGCTCATACAATTTTAAATGTCATTTGATTCTCTCCTTCAGTTGAAGGTTAGGTTAGGGGTTTAGGGTTTTTGGGTTTTCCTACAGCAGAGTCGTGTGGCTTATACTATTTTGAATGTATTTTGGTTCTCTCCTTAAGTTGAAATGTACCAGGAAGGTAGGGTTAGGGTGAGGGTGAGGGTTTTCTGACAGAAGAGTTGTGTGGCTTATTCGATTTTGAATGTAATTTGGTTCTCTCCTTAAGTTGAAATGTATTAGGAATGTAGGATTTTGGTTAGGGTTAGGGTTGTGTGGCTCATACAATTTTAAATGACATTTGATGCTCTCCTTAAGTTGAAATGTACCAGGAAGGTAGGGTTAGGGTTAGGGTTAGGGTTAGGGTTAGGGTTAGGGTTAGGGTTAGGGTTAGGGTTAGGGTTAGGGTTAGGGTTAGGGTTAGGGTTAGGGTTAGGGTTAGGGTTAGGGTTAGGGTTAGGGTTAGGGTTAGGGTTAGGGTTAGAGATGTGGCTCATACCATTTTAAATTACATTTGATGCTCTCCTTAAGTTGAAATGTACCAAGAAGGTAGTATGAGGGTGAGGGTTTGGGTTTTCTGACAGAAGAGTTGTGTGGCTTTTTCGATTTTGAATGTAATTTGGTTCTCTCCTTAAGTTGAAATGTACCAGGAAGGTAAGGTTAGGGTTTTAGGGTTGTAGAGGAGTTGTGTGGATTATACAATTTTAAATGTCATTTGTAGTGTTGAGCGGCATAGGCCATATTCGAATTCGCGAATATATGGACGAATATTCGAAATAGCCTCGATTTATTTTCGCATATGCGAAAATTCACATATACGAAAATTAGCATATCCAGAAATTAACATAAGCGAAAATTTGCATATGTGAAAATTAACATATGTAAATTTTCGCATATGCGAAAATACGCACACTGGTCTCACACAGTAGTATTAGTGCCTTCTTCACTGTGATGTGTACTGTGAAAAAAAAAAAAAAAACGAAGATTCGTAATTACGAATATATAGTGCTATATTCGCGAATATTCGTGAATATGCGATATTCGCGAGCAACACTAGTCATTTGATGCTCTCCTTAACTCAAAATGTACCAGGAAGGTAGTATCTGGGTGAGGGTTTTCCCACAGAAGAGTTGTGTGGATTATACGATTTTAATGTATTTTGATTCTCTCCTTAAGTTGAAATGTACTAGGTAGGAAGGGTCAGGGTCAGGGTCATACAATTTTACATTTCATTTGATGCTCTCCTTAAGTTGAAATGTACCAGGAAGGGTTAGGGTTAGGGTTAGGGTTAGGGTTAGGGTTAGGGTTGTAGAGAAATTGTGTGGCTCATACAATTTTAAATGTCATTTGATTCTCTCCTTCAGTTGAAGGTTAGGTTAGGGGTTTAGGGTTTTTGGGTTTTCCTACAGCAGAGTCGTGTGGCTTATACTATTTTGAATGTATTTTGGTTCTCTCCTTAAGTTGAAATGTACCAGGAAGGTAGGGTTAGGGTGAGGGTGAGGGTTTTCTGACAGAAGAGTTGTGTGGCTTATTCGATTTTGAATGTAATTTGGTTCTCTCCTTAAGTTGAAATGTATTAGGAATGTAGGATTTTGGTTAGGGTTAGGGTTGTGTGGCTCATACAATTTTAAATGACATTTGATGCTCTCCTTAAGTTGAAATGTACCAGGAAGGTAGGGTTAGGGTTAGGGTTAGGGTTAGGGTTAGGGTTAGGGTTAGGGTTAGGGTTAGGGTTAGGGTTAGGGTTAGGGTTAGAGATGTGGCTCATACCATTTTAAATTACATTTGATGCTCTCCTTAAGTTGAAATGTACCAAGAAGGTAGTATGAGGGTGAGGGTTTGGGTTTTCTGACAGAAGAGTTGTGTGGCTTTTTCGATTTTGAATGTAATTTGGTTCTCTCCTTAAGTTGAAATGTACCAGGAAGGTAAGGTTAGGGTTTTAGGGTTGTAGAGGAGTTGTGTGGATTATACAATTTTAAATGTCATTTGTAGTGTTGAGCGGCATAGGCCATATTCGAATTCGCGAATATATGGACGAATATTCGAAATAGCCTCGATTTATTTTCGCATATGCGAAAATTCACATATACGAAAATTAGCATATCCAGAAATTAACATAAGCGAAAATTTGCATATGTGAAAATTAACATATGTAAATTTTCGCATATGCGAAAATACGCACACTGGTCTCACACAGTAGTATTAGTGCCTTCTTCACTGTGATGTGTACTGTGAAAAAAAAAAAAAAAACGAAGATTCGTAATTACGAATATATAGTGCTATATTCGCGAATATTCGTGAATATGCGATATTCGCGAGCAACACTAGTCATTTGATGCTCTCCTTAACTCAAAATGTACCAGGAAGGTAGTATCTGGGTGAGGGTTTTCCCACAGAAGAGTTGTGTGGATTATACGATTTTAATGTATTTTGATTCTCTCCTTAAGTTGAAATGTACTAGGTAGGAAGGGTCAGGGTCAGGGTCATACAATTTTACATTTCATTTGATGCTCTCCTTAAGTTGAAATGTACCAGGAAGGTAGGGTTACGGTTACGATTAGAAGAGTTGTAAAAGAGTTGTGTGGCTTATACAATGCATAGGAGCAGACCCGGGTGCAACCGTTAGGCCCTATTTACATGGCAGTATTTCCTTTAACGAAATTCAATTTGAGGAATTCCTCCTCAAATTAAAGCTTAATACACTTCTATGGGAGTCCACACTCCCATTCACCGTTCTGCAGAATTTCCGCTTGGATTCAACGCCAATTCAGCATAAAATCCTCAAAAGCGGAAACGGAATTGGGGCGGATGAGTGGACATTCTGATGTGTGAATAGGGCCTTACAATTGTCTCCGCTACCAAAAATATTCTATGCCAGTGATTCCCAAACAGGGTGCCTTCAGCTGTTGCTAAACTACCAGCATGCCGGACAGCCAGTGGCTGACCAGAAAAGCTGGGAGTTATTGTTTTGCAACATCTGGAGGCTTTGTTTTGGAAACACTGCCGTTCAAGACGTTTTTCATTATTATTCGGGGGGGGGGGGGGGAAGGGGGGCAGTGTGAGGATGTAGTGCATATGTAGTGTTTTACCCTTTATTTTGTGTTAGTGTAGTGCAGTGTTATTTAGGTACATTAACATGGGCATGGGTTCACAGCAAGTTTCCCGCTGGGAGTATGAGCTGCGGCGGAAAATTTGCCGCAGCTCAAACTTGAAGCAGGAAGCTCAATGTAAACCCCCGCCCGTGTGATTGTCCCCCGTACATTGACAAAACTACAAACTCCCAGCATGCACTGACAGCTGGAGGTTCACTGGTTGGAAAACCTTGAGTTAGGTTCTGTTACCTAACTCAGTATTTTCCAACCAGTGTGCCTCCAACTACAACTCCCAGCATGTAATGATCTCCTAAGGGCATGCTGGGAGTTGTAGTTATGCAACAACTGGAGTCACGCAACTACAACTCCCAGCATGCTGAGACAGGTGTTTGCTGTTCGTGCATGCTGGGAGTTGTAGTTTTGCAAGATTTAGAGGGCCACGGTTTAGAGACCTCATCTCCAAACTGTGGCCCTCCAGATGTTGCAAAACTACAAATCCCAGCATGCCCAGACAGCAAACTGCTGTTATTAACAAGAATCTTCCAGTTTTACAGCAGGATCCGTCTCTCAGTGTATTTTTACAAACAGGCTGCAATTTCTCCACTCGTTGTGCTCCTAATTTAGACAATTTATTGTCCCCCAGTGTCATACCATTTCGGGGTACTATTGTACCTGACTATACTTGGCTGTCGATGAATGGGTTTTATAACCCCTTAAGGACGCAGGACGTAAATGTACGTCCTGGTGCGGTGGTACTTAACGCACCAGGACGTACATTTACGTCCTGTGCATAACCGCGGGCATCGGAGCGATGCCCGTGTCATGCGCGGCTGATCCCGGCTGCTGATTGCAGCCAGGGACCCGCCGGCAATGGCCGACGCCCGCGATCTCGCGGGCGTCTGCCATTAACCCCTCAGGTGCCGGGATCAATACAGATCCCGGCATCTGTGGCAGTGCGCGATTCGAATGAATGATCGGATCGCCCGCAGCGCTGCTGCGGGGATCCGATCATTCATAACGCCGCACGGAGGTCCCCTCTCCTTCCTCCGTGCGGCTCCCGGCGTCTCCTGCTCTGGTCTGTGATCGAGCAGACCAGAGCAGTAGATGACTGAAAACACTGATCTGTTCTATGTCCTATACATAGAACAGATCAGTATTAGCAATCATGGTATTGCTATGAATAGTCCCCTTTGGGGACTATTCAAGTGTAAAAAAAAATGTAAAAAAATGTAAAAGTAAAAGTAAAAAAAAAGTGAAAAATCCCCTCCCCCAATAAAAAAGTAAAACGTCCGTTTTTTCCAATTTTACCCCCAAAAAGACATATTTGGTATCGCCGCGTGCGTAAATGTCCGAACTATTAAAATAAAATGTTAATGATCCCGTACGGTGAACGAAAAGAAAAAAAGTCCAAAATTCCTACTTTTTTAATACATTTTATTAAAAAAAAAATTATAAAAAATGTATTAAAAGTTTTATATATTCAAATGTGGTATCAAAAAAAAGTACAGATCATGGCGCAAAATATGAGCCCCCATACCGCCGCTTATACGGAAAAATAAAAAAGTTATAGGTCATCAAAATAAAGGGATTATAAACGTACTAATTTGGTTAAAAAATTTGTGATTTTTTTTAAGCGCAACAATAATATAAAAGTAGGTAATAATGGGTATCATTTTAATTGTATTGACCCTCAGAATAAAGAACACACATCATTTTTACCTTAAATTGTACGGCGTGAAAACGAAACCTTCCAAAATTAGCAAAATTGCGTTTTTCGTTTTAATTTCCCCACAAAAATAGTGTTTTTTGGTTGGTTGCGCCATACATTTTATGATATAATGAGTTATGTCATTACAAAGGACAACTGGTCGCGCAAAAAACAAGCCCTCATACTAGTCTGTGGATGAAAATATAAAAGAGTTATGATTTTTAGAAGGCGAGGAGGGAAAAATGAAAACGTAAAAATTAAATTGTCTGAGTCCTTAAGGCCAAAAATGGCTGAGTCCTTAAGGGGTTAAATGTGGACTTTCTAGCTGTTTCACATGCAAGTATGCGGTTAAATCAACTAGTGTGACTGGAGTTGAAAACAAAGTTTTTACCATAAAGCAGTTAAAATGCCCGTCCACATTTGTTGTATACCGCATCTGGTGTGACACCTGCAAGCTATTATATGTTGGAAGCACGATTAGACCCCTGAAAAAGAGTCCATTCAGGAGAGCTTACTAGCTTTAACTTTCAGAACATTGAACTTGTTAATATATCTGATAGAGGAGGAGACTGTACTAGGGTTCTCCACAACAGAGAAGTATAGGTTGAACCTAAGATCAGATCTCATTGTCCATTATTAACATTCTGGCATTTTTTCTTTGTTCATTATCCTCTTGTTTGTGTTATGGATCTAATCTGTTTTGTTATTTACCTGTTAAATAGACTTGGGTGCATGCCATCATGTGGGTGGAGTTCTTTGCTGTGTATGATTCCGTGGTGCAGGAGGTACTCCCCTACTCTGTCCTCACCTCTAATTTGACCCACCTGTTTGGCATATATCCATCACCCAGTGCACAGGACCATTGCGTTTGAAAAAGGGTCGCAAGACCAGAAACGCATCATGCATGTTCAGCGTTACCTGTTTTTATCATGATGTCCAAAGAGATGTCCTTTTATGTCCTCTGAAGTTTGTACACATCATTTTTCACCATCTTGAATGAAGTGAAGAATATCTGCATTTCTTTATATACCTGGCTGCCTAACTATCTACCCACACTCCCGACTAGCAAAAAACCTACATACACACCTGGCTGCCTAATTACCTACTTACATACCTGGCTACAGAACTACCTACTTACATACCTGGTACCTACCTACCTAGCTAACTACCTGGATACCTACATACCTGAATAACTTAATACCTATTTACATACCTACCTACATACCTGGCTACGTAACTACATAGCTAGCTACCAACCTACCTACCTATATGCCTGGCTACCTACTGTGGTGGCCCAGTACAGGAGTTGCACCCCTGTACCATTGCTGCCCTGTCAGGCGGACTCTATTTAGTGACCCATGCCCCCCCCCCCCCCCCCCCCCCCCTCTCCCTATGTTCCGTGAATAATGTTAAATGCCTATGATAATTAATGTAAAGTGTATATAGTGTTATGTACCTGTAAATACAGTTGTCATGTGTTGTAACCAAGGAAGGTACCAGTGACCAGGGGTCAAGTCCTGGGGGGGGAAAAAAGTGTGGGAACTCACCCAAGATTTCCACTTTGCTGAGGAGGCCCAAAGCCTGCCACGCATCCAAAAGTCCACTTCCCCACAGGTGAAAGTCAAAAACTGGTAAGCTACAAATGGGGTGAAGTCTGTCAAGTCAGCGTGGCCCTGCATCAAATTGTACAAGTCCCAGTAAGCCCTGCAGAGTAAGACGTACATGCTACAAAAATTGTGCCAGAATGGGTAGGGACTTTATCAGTGAAAAGTATTTATTCTGGGGCACTTGTGAAATAGAGGGGGAGGTGAAGAAAAGTCTGTATACTGGATATATCTGCTGCGCACTTCCCAGCCTTACAGGTTGAACCTAAGATCAGATCTCATTGTCCATTATTAATATTCTGCAATTTTTTCTTTATCCTCTTGTTTGTATTATGGATCTAATCTTTTTTTCTTTTTTACCTGTTAAATAGACTTGGGTGCATGCCATCATGTGGGTGAAGTTCTTTGCTGTGTATGACGCCGTGGTGGAGGAGTTACTCCCCTACTCCGTCCTCACCTCTAATTTGACTCATCTGTTTGTTTGGCATATATCCGACACCCAGTGCACAGGACCATTGCATTTGAAAAAGAGTTGCAAGACCAGAAACGCGTCATGCATATTCAGCGTTACCTGTTTTTATCATGATGTCTGAAGATATGTCCTTTTATGTCCTCTGAAGTTTGTACACCATTTTTACTGTCTTGAATAAAGTGAAGAATATCTTATCCGCTGGCTAGAGTCTGCATTTCTTCATTTCTTGGAGTTGTGGCTGTATGGTGGATCCTGGTGAGCTGACTCCTGTTTGTTGTATCCAGGTATATAGTTAGGTAGCCAGCCAGATGTGTAGGTGATTAGGTATTTTCGTAGCATGATATGTAGTTAGGTAGTTATGTAGCCATGTATACAGTTAGGTATCCAGGTATGTAGGTAGGTAGTTAGGCCGCCAGGTACGTAGACCCGGTATGAAGGTAATTAGTTAACCAGGTATGTAGTTAGGTAGCCAGAAATGTAGGTAGGTAGTTAGACAGCCAGGTATGTGGGCCAGATTAGGCAGCCAGTTATTTGAGGCCCCCTCTCCCCCCTTCCAATTGTTTCTCTTCCCCTTTTGCCAGGTTAAATAATAAAAAAATAAATAAAAAAAAAGGAAAAGGATAAAAAAGGCAGTGAGCTCCTCTCAGCCGCACACAGAGTTGAAAGCTGTGCTCGCCTGCATGGGGATCGAGGATGAGTAGTTTGGATCCCCAATAGTGGAGGCAACAGGCCCTTTACCCGGCCGAGCTCTCGGACCACGTCAGAACGGACTGGCCAATCAGTCCACCCCTGCCATGGATATTTGAGATTTGTCTGTGCTTCAATATTCTGTGTTTAAAAAACACTTTCCTGAAGAATGCCCGAGGAGTGCTTAATGGCCTTCTGAAGCTCCGTTACACCAGGAGTGGTGGCCTCGCCCTGAGGTAAATACTCACCCCCTTCATATATATATATATATATATATATATATATATATATATATATTTGCTAAAAAATGTTGCATTTAATACACTTTTGGCACCTACCAATATCTCTTGACATACTAATAAAATATCAGTCTAATGTTATACCAAGCAATTTCTAAATCGATTCTATACATTATAAAATATTCTATATTTACCATTATATACCTTGATACAAAATGCCTCGTATTCATGAAGCCTTTTTTTCATAGACGTGACAGCTCCTCCATCTGTTAGAAGCAGATATGTATATCCCCCCAAGCAAAATAGTTTCAGTTAAAAATGTAACTATTGCTATAACTATTGATATGCTACATACAATCTACTGTACATACAATAATAGACTAGAGCAAGAGATTGCAATGGGCATCTGCATCATCTGTAGGGTTTAGTACACAAATTACATATCCTTGGCAGTGAAAGGGCCATACGAAGGAATTTTCTGATAAAAGATTAAAATAGTTGCTCCTCAAGCTCACCCATACATGTTAGTGCATGTTCACTAGAAGAAATCTCCTCATAAATTTAAACATTAAAAAAGATACAATCACTATAAAGTCTGGAGACCCTGGATAGAATGTATGCCCTTGTCACGATGCCGGCTGGCAGGTAGTGGATCCTCTGTGCCAGAGAGGGATTGGCGTGGACCGTGCTAGTGGACCGGTTCTAAGCCACTACTGGTTTTCACCAGAGCCCGCCGCAAAGCGGGATGGTCTTGCTGCGGCGGTAGTGACCAGGTCGTATCCACTAGCAACGGCTCACCTCTCTGGCTGCTGAAGATAGGCGCGGTACAAGGGAGTAGGCAAAAGCAAGGTCGGACGTAGCAGAAGGTCGGGGCAGGCAGCAAGGATCGTAGTCAGGGGCAACGGCAGAAGGTCTGGAAACACAGGCAAGGAACACACAAGGAACGCTTTCACTGGCACTAAGGCAACAAGATCCGGCGAGGGAGTGAAGGGGAAGTGAGGTGATATAGGGAAGTGCACAGGTGTAACCACTAATTGGAACCACTGCGCCAATCAGCGGCGCAGTGGCCCTTTAAATCGCAGAGACCCGGCGCGCGCGCGCCCTAGGGAGCGGGGCCGCGCGCGCCGGGACAGAACAGACGGAGAGCGAGTCAGGTAGGGGAGCCGGGGTGCGCATCGCGAGCGGGCGCTACCCGCATCGCGAATCGCATCCCGGCTGGCAGCGGAATCGCAGCGCCCCGGGTCAGAGGACGTGACCGGAGCGCTGCCGCGGGGAGAGTGAAGCGAGCGCTCCGGGGAGGAGCGGGGACCCGGAGCGCTCGGCGTAACAGTATCCCCCCCCCTTGGGTCTCCCCCTCTTCTTAGAGCCTGAGAACCTGAGGAGCAGACTTTTGTCTAGGATGTTGTCCTCAGGTTCCCAGGATCTCTCTTCAGGACCACAACCCTCCCAGTCCACTAAAAAAAAATTTCTCCCTCTGACCTTTTTGGCAGCTAAAATTTCTTTGACCGAGAAGATGTCCGAGGAGCCGGAAACAGGAGTGGGAGGAACAGACTTGGGAGAAAAACGGTTGAGGATGAGTGGTTTGAGAAGAGAGACGTGAAAGGCATTAGGGATACGAAGAGAGGGAGGAAGAAGAAGTTTATAAGAGACAGGATTAATTTGACACAAAATTTTGAAAGGACCAAGATAGCGTGGTCCCAACTTGTAGCTAGGGACACGGAAGCGGACATATTTAGCGGAGAGCCATACCTTGTCTCCAGGGGAAAAAACGGGGGGAGCTCTTCTTTTCTTATCCGCGAACTTCTTCATGCGTGATGAAGCCTGTAAGAGAGAATTTTGGGTCTCTCTCCATATGATGGAAAGGTCACGAGAAATTTCATCCACAGCGGGCAGACCAGAGGGCAAGGGAGTAGGGAGGGGGGGAAGAGGGTGACGGCCGTACACCACGAAAAATGGGGATTTGGAGGAAGACTCAGAGACCCTGAAGTTATACGAGAATTCGGCCCATGGGAGGAGATCTGCCCAGTCATCCTGGCGGGAG
This sequence comes from Hyla sarda, assembly GCF_029499605.1. Classification (NCBI taxonomy): domain Eukaryota; kingdom Metazoa; phylum Chordata; class Amphibia; order Anura; family Hylidae; genus Hyla; species Hyla sarda. The sequence goes on along the minus strand of NC_079197.1, from coordinate 129,357,806 downwards.
GAAACAAAATGTCGCAAATAATCACCCAAGATCTGGTTAATCCTTTCTACTTGTCCATTGGACTGGGGATGATATGCAGAAGAAAAATTTAATTTAATCTTGAGTTGTTTACAGAGAGCCCTCCAGAATTTAGACACGAATTGGACGCCTCTATCCGAGACAATCTGCGTAGGCAATCCGTGAAGACGAAAAATGTGTACAAAAAATTGTTTAGCCAACTGAGGCGCAGAAGGAAGACCAGGAAGAGGGATGAAATGTGCCATTTTGGAGAATCGATCAACGACCACCCAAATAACAGTGTTGCCACGGGAAGGGGGTAAATCAGTAATAAAATCCATACCAATCAGAGACCAAGGCTGTTCGGGGACAGGCAGAGGATGAAGAAAACCAGCGGGCTTCTGGCGAGGAGTCTTATCCCGGGCACAGATAGTGCAGGCTCGCACAAAGTCCACAACATCCGTCTCCAGAGTCGGCCACCAATAGAAGCGGGAGATGAGTTGCACAGATTTCTTGATACCCGCATGACCTGCGAGATGGGAGGAGTGACCCCATTTGAGGATTCCGAGGCGTTGGCGAGGAGAAACAAAGGTCTTTCCTGGAGGAGTCTGCCTGATGGAGGCAGGAGAAGTGGAGATCAGGCAGTCAGGTGGAATGATGTGTTGCGGAGAGAGTTCAACTTCTGAGGCATCCGAGGAACGAGAGAGAGCATCGGCCCTAATGTTCTTATCGGCAGGACGAAAGTGAATCTCAAAATTAAATCGGGCAAAGAACAGAGACCACCGGGCCTGGCGAGGATTCAGCCGTTGGGCAGACTGGAGGTAGGAGAGGTTCTTGTGGTCGGTGTAGATAATAACAGGAGAACTTGATCCCTCCAGCAGATGCCTCCATTCCTCAAGTGCTAATTTAATGGCTAGAAGCTCTCGATCCCCGATGGAGTAGTTCCTCTCCGCTGGAGAGAAGGTCCTAGAGAAAAAACCACAAGTGACAGCATGCCCGGAAGAATTTTTTTGTAGAAGAACAGCTCCAGCTCCCACTGAGGAGGCATCAACCTCCAATAGGAAGGGTTTGGAAGGGTCAGGTCTGGAGAGGACGGGAGCCGAAGAAAAGGCAGACTTGAGTCGTTTAAAGGCGTCTTCTGCTTGAGGAGGCCAGGACTTGGGATCAGCATTTTTTTTGGTTAAAGCCACGATAGGAGCCACAATGGTAGAAAAATGTGGAATAAATTGCCTGTAATAATTGGCGAACCCCAAAAAGCGTTGGATAGCACGGAGTCCGGAGGGGCGTGGCCAATCTAAGACGGCAGAGAGTTTGTCTGGATCCATCTGTAGTCCCTGGCCAGAGACCAAATATCCTAGAAAAGGAAGAGATTGGCATTCAAACAGACATTTCTCAATTTTGGCATAGAGTTGGTTGTCACGAAGTCTCTGAAGAACCATACGGACATGCTGGCGGTGTTCTTCTAGATTGGCAGAAAAAATTAGGATATCGTCCAGATATACAACAACACAGGAGTATAACAGATCACGAAAAGTTTCATTGACAAAGTCTTGGAAGACGGCAGGGGCGTTGCACAGTCCAAAGGGCATGACCAGATACTCAAAGTGTCCATCTCTGGTGTTAAATGCCGTTTTCCACTCGTCCCCCTCTCTGATGCGGATGAGGTTATAGGCGCCTCTTAAGTCCAATTTAGTGAAGATGTGGGCACCTTGGAGGCGATCAAAGAGTTCAGAGATGAGGGGTAAGGGGTAGCGGTTCTTAACCGTGATTTTATTAAGACCGCGGTAGTCAATGCAAGGACGTAGGGAGCCATCCTTTTTGGACACAAAGAAAAATCCGGCTCCGGCAGGAGAGGAGGATTTACGGATAAAGCCCTTTTTTAGATTCTCCTGGACGTATTCGGACATGGCAAGAGTCTCTGGGGCAGAGAGAGGATAAATTCTGCCCCGGGGTGGAGTAGTGCCCGGGAGGAGGTCGATAGGGCAATCATAAGGCCTGTGAGGAGGTAGAGTCTCAGCTTGTTTTTTGCAGAAAACATCCGCGAAGTCCATATAGGCCTTAGGGAGACCGGTTACTGGAGGAACCACAGAGTTACGGCAAGGGTTACTGGGAACCGGTTTTAGACAGTTCTTGGAACAAGAGGACCCCCAACACTTGATCTCCCCAGTGGACCAATCCAGGGTAGGGGAATGAAGTTGAAGCCAGGGAAGTCCAAGGAGAATTTCCGAGGTGCAATTGGGGAGGACCAAAAGTTCAATCCTCTCATGATGAGATCCGATGCTCATAAGAAGGGGCTCCGTGCGGAAACGTATGGTACAGTCCAATCTTTCATTATTTACACAATTGATGTAGAGGGGTCTGGCGAGACTGGTCACCGGGATGTTGAACCTGTTGACGAGAGAGGCCAAAATAAAATTTCCTGCAGATCCAGAGTCCAAGAAGGCCACTGTAGAGAAGGAGAAGGCAGAGGCAGACATCCGCACAGGCACAGTAAGACGTGGAGAAGCTGAGTAGACATCAAGGACTGTCTCACCTTTGTGCGGAGTCAGCGTACGTCTTTCCAGGCGGGGAGGACGGATAGGACAATCTCTCAGGAAGTGTTCGGTACTAGCACAGTACAGGCAGAGGTTCTCCATACGGCGTCGTGTCCTCTCTTGAGGTGTCAGGCGAGACCGGTCGACCTGCATAGCCTCCACGGCGGGAGGCACAGGAACAGATTGCAGGGGACCAGAGGAGAGAGGAGCCGAGGAGAAGAAACGCCTCGTGCGAACAGAGTCCATATCTTGGCGGAGTTCCTGACGCCTTTCGGAAAAACGCATGTCAATGCGAGTGGCTAGGTGAATAAGTTCATGTAGATTAGCAGGAATTTCTCGTGCGGCCAGAACATCTTTAATGTTGCTGGATAGGCCTTTTTTGAAGGTCGCGCAGAGGGCCTCATTATTCCAGGACAATTCTGAAGCAAGAGTACGGAATTGTACGGCATACTCGCCAACGGAAGAATTACCCTGGACCAGGTTCAACAGGGCAGTCTCAGCAGAAGAGGCTCGGGCAGGTTCCTCAAAGACACTTCGGATTTCCGAGAAGAAGGAGTGTACAGAGGCAGTGACGGGGTCATTGCGGTCCCAGAGCGGTGTGGCCCATGACAGGGCTTTTCCGGACAGAAGGCTGACTACGAAAGCCACCTTAGACCTTTCAGTGGGAAACAGGTCCGACATCATCTCCAGATGCAGGGAACATTGGGAAAGAAAGCCACGGCAAAACTTAGAGTCCCCATCAAATTTATCCGGCAAGGATAAGCGTATCCCAGGAGCGGCCACTCGCTGCGGAGGAGGTGCAGGAGCTGGCGGAGGAGATGACTGCTGAAGCTGTGGTAGTAACTGTTGTAGCATAACGGTCAGTTGAGACAGCTGTTGGCCTTGTTGCGCTATCTGTTGTGACTGCTGGGCGACCACCGTGGTAAGGTCAGCGACAACTGGCAGAGGAACTTCAGCGGGATCCATGGCCGGATCTACTGTCACGATGCCGGCTGGCAGGTAGTGGATCCTCTGTGCCAGAGAGGGATTGGCGTGGACCGTGCTAGTGGACCGGTTCTAAGCCACTACTGGTTTTCACCAGAGCCCGCCGCAAAGCGGGATGGTCTTGCTGCGGCGGTAGTGACCAGGTCGTATCCACTAGCAACGGCTCACCTCTCTGGCTGCTGAAGATAGGCGCGGTACAAGGGAGTAGGCAAAAGCAAGGTCGGACGTAGCAGAAGGTCGGGGCAGGCAGCAAGGATCGTAGTCAGGGGCAACGGCAGAAGGTCTGGAAACACAGGCAAGGAACACACAAGGAACGCTTTCACTGGCACTAAGGCAACAAGATCCGGCGAGGGAGTGAAGGGGAAGTGAGGTGATATAGGGAAGTGCACAGGTGTAACCACTAATTGGAACCACTGCGCCAATCAGCGGCGCAGTGGCCCTTTAAATCGCAGAGACCCGGCATCGCGAATCGCATCCCGGCTGGCAGCGGAATCGCAGCGCCCCGGGTCAGAGGACGTGACCGGAGCGCTGCCGCGGGGAGAGTGAAGCGAGCGCTCCGGGGAGGAGCGGGGACCCGGAGCGCTCGGCGTAACAGCCCTCCACTAATTATAGGGCACGCTGTTGGTGCTATATTGGGATTCCGTTTTTTTCTTCTCTTTCTCTGATTTATGTAGTTGATGGGACAGTGACTATGGGACACCAGACACTTGAAATACTTGAGAAGTATAGACATGTTCATTTTGTTAAATTATGTTTGTTTCTCGGATTATTTTCCCAAGTTGATATTTTGTTTCTTTGGGTGTTATTAAAGGGGTTATCCAGGAAAAATTTTTTTTTATATATATCAACTGGCTCCAGAAAGTTAAACAGATTTGTAAATTACTTCTATTGAAAAATCTTAATCCTTTCAGTACTTATGAGCTTCTGAAGTTAAGGTTGTTCTTTTCTGTCTAAGTGCTCTCTGATGACACTTGTCTCGGGAACCGCCCAGTTTAGAAGCAAATCCCCATAGCAAACCTCTTCTAAACTGGGCGGTTCCTGAGACATGTATCATCAGAGAGCACTTAGACAGAAAAGAACAACCTTAACATCAGAAGCTCATAAGTACTGAAAGGGTTAAGATTTTTTAATAGAAGTAATTTACAAATCTGTTTAACTTTCTGGAGACAGTTGATATATAAAAAAAAGTTTTTCATGGAATACCCCTTTAACTTATTTTTACCTGTTCTGCCAGCGTACCATTACACTCTTCATATGCAACTGCATATAGCCCACACCTGATGAATCATAAGAATAGTGGCGCTATTCCTAGTCATATTTGCTACTATGCCTGGTATAATCTTTGTATGGCTTTTTCTTGTAATACCCTTCACTTGTCTCACCTGTTTTGCTTTCTATGCCCCTTTCATTTATTTTTAGTAGGAGAAACTTGATAAAACTTTAAAGGGGTAGTCCAGTGGTGAAAAACGTATCTCCTATCCTAAGGATAGGGGATAAGTTTCAGATCGCGGGGGGTCCGACAGCTGGGGCCCCCACGCGATCTCACTGTATGGGGGCCAGGCTCACTGGCCAGATAGCGGGTGTTGACCACCGCACAAAGCAGCGGCTGACACACCCCCTCAATACATCGCTATGGCAGAGCCGGAGATTGCTGAAGGCAGTGCGGTGGTCAACACATCCCCTTCCCGCGGACTGTCGTGGGCCCCGTACAGGAGATTGCGGGGGGCCCCAGCGGTCGGAGCCCCTGCGATCTGAAACTTATCCCCTATCCTTACTATATCTCCTTTAACCCCTTAAGGACTCAGCCCATTTTGGCCTAAGGACTTAATTTTTACGTTTTCATTTTTTCCTCCTTGCCTTCTAAAAATCATAACTCTTTTATATTTCCATCCACAGACTAGTATGAGGGCTTGTTTTTTGCGCGACCAGTTGTCCTTTGTAATGACATCACTCATTATATCATAAAATGCATGGCGCAACCAAAAAACACTATTTTTGTGGGGAAATTAAAACGAAAAACGCAATTTTGCTAATTTTGGAAGGTTTTGTTTTCACGCCGTACAATTTCTGGTAAAAATGACATGTGTTCTTTATTCTGAGGGTCAATACGATTAAAATGATACCCATTATTATATACTTTTATATTATTGTTGCGCTTAAAAAAAATCACAAACTTTTTAACCAAATTAGTACGTTTATAATCCCTTTATTTTGATGACCTATAACTTTTTTATTTTTCCGTATAAGCGGCGGTATGGGGGCTCATTTTTTGCGCCATGATCTGTACTTTTTTTGATACCACATTTGCATATAAAAAACTTTTAATACATTTTTTATAATTTTTTTTTAATAAAATGTATTAAAAAAGTAGGAATTTGGGACTTTTTAAATTTTTTTTCGTTCACGCCGTTCACCGTACGGGATTATTAACATTTTATTTTAATAGTTCGGACATTTACGCACGCGGCGATACCAAATATGTCTATAAAAAATGTTTTTTACGCTTTTTGGGGGTAAAATAGGAAAAAACGGACGTTTTACTTTTTTATTGGGGGAGGGGATTTTTCACTTTTTTTTTACTTTTACTTTTACATTTTTTTACATATTTTTTTACACTTGAATAGTCCCCATAGGGGAATATTCATAGCAATACCATGATTGCTAATACTGATCTGTTCTATGTATAGGACATAGAACAGATCAGTATTATCGGTCATCTCCTGCTCTGGTCTGCTCGATCACAGACCAGAGCAGGAGACGCCGGGAGCCGCACGGAGGAAGGTGAGGGGACCTCCGTGCGGCGTTATGAATGATCGGATCCCCGCAGCAGCGCTGCGGGCGATCCGATCGTTCATTTTAATCGCGAACTGCCGCAGATGCCGGGATCTGTATTGATCCCGGCACCTGAGGGGTTAATGGCGGACGCCCGCGAGATCGCGGGCGTCGGCCATTGCCGGCGGGTCCCTGGCTGCGATCAGCAGCCGGGATCAGCCGCGCATGACACGGGCATCGCTCCGATGCCCGCGGTTATGCTTAGGACGTAAATGTACGTCCTGGTGCGTTAAGTACCACCTCACCAGGACGTACATTTACGTCCTGCGTCCTTAAGGGGTTAAAGGGGTACTCCCGTGGAAAACTTTTTTTTTTTTTTTTTAAATCAACTGGTGCCAGAAAGTTAAACAGATTTGTAAATCACTTCTATTGAAAAATCTTAATCCTTCCAGTACTTTTTAGGGGCTGTATACTAAAGAGAAATCCAAAAAGAAATGCATTTCCTGTGATGTCCTGACCACAGTGCTCTCTGCTGACCTCTGCTGTCCCTTTTAGGAACTGGAGAAAATCCCCATAGCAAACATATGCTTCTCTGAACAGTTGATTTAAAAAAGAAAAACGTTTTCCACGGGAGTACCCCTTTAAATGCAAACAAATAGTTTAAAAAAGGCACCATGCAAAAACATACAGACACCAAAAGATACAGTACGTTGGCACTGACCTCTTGCTGTCCACAATCCTCACTGCATCTGTTCAAAGCACGGTACGTACAGTAGCTATACATGGAAACAGCCTGTTGCCTCTGCCCATTACACACAAACAGTCCATTTAAAGCAATGAAAGAAGAAACGGGAGGCACTCACTGTAAGCTGCTGTCACCAACAAGCTTCTTTATTCTTCCAGGTGCAAATATACATACACACTCGGCGAGGCACTGGACTAAGACAGGTGCATGATAGCTATTTCACGCCGCGTCTGGCGCTTCCTTATATCGTGCCCACTCTGACATGGGAGGCCAGGTAAATACTTCCTGACAGTGGTCGTGTCAGAGAGAGGGGCATGTCACACAATTCACACTAAGTGCAAGTACAATAAAACGCCATTGCTATACAACAAAATACAGAAAATAGTATTTAAAAACAACCACTACTAATCTGGGATAGACTAGAAAGTAAACGGGATCACAAAAATGGACTTAGATCTAGCCAGTCATTTAGGCCTAAATGGCCCTGTGCTTTAGTCCGTATAATCCATTTTGCTTGCCATCTTAGCAGCGCCTTCGGTCAAAGAATTCCGGGAACTGAATTAACCTTCCCTAGACCTAGAAATTTTAAGACTGTTACATCACCTGCATATTCTTCTGCTACATGCGAAAATAGTCTAGGGGAACCTTTCTTTGTTTTTACTGAATGGATATGTTCCCTGAACCTTATATGCAGTGGGCATATTGTGCATCCTATGTAAAAACTCCTACAGTTACAAATAATAGCATACACTATATACTCCTATCCAAGCAGGCAAAGGGGCACCAATTACAAGAACAATATTTATGCATGGTGAGAGCAAGAGATCTCTGTATCCAAATTTTTTTCAGTTTGTACCTCCTTAAATGTACTACTCATTAACATATCCTCCAAGTTTTTACAATTCTTAAAGGTTATCAGAGGTCTCGTACTGGCCTTAAACGCAAGGTCTGTATCGTTTTGAATAAAAAAATAAAAAAAAAACAGTTATTGAAAAAGGATTTCTTTATTTGTTACGCCATTAGGCTAAACCTAAACGAAAAAGACAAACGGGATGGGGGTGATGACACCTTGGGGAAAGATCTAGGTAATCGAGGGAATGATACAGAACAGGGCTAGCCTACTTTATTATCAGTATTACCCTCTCTATTTTTATACTTCCTTTGGCCTAACAATAATTCTCTCCTATCAGCTCTCTCCATAGCTTTCACTGAAACCCATTCAGGATAGCCTCTCTTTAATAAACACTCTTTTAGCTCCATTGCTTGAACCAGATAGTTTGCATCTCTACTGTTAATTCTAGAGATGAGCGAACTTTTGAAAAATTTGATTTGGCAGATTCGCCAAATTTTCCGAAAAAGTTTGTTTCGATACGAATTTTTTTGCGGCAAATCTATATTAAAAAAGGCTATTTCTAGCCTATATAAAGCCTCAATAGGGGTATAGAACACTTTGCTGTGTTCTAAAACGCATATGGAGTGTGCTGGGGTAGTGAAATAATACTGTTATCCAGAATAACATGCAGATTACCGGCATCGCTTTTAGAATCACTGCCGCACAGCAGCACAATGACGGAGCCTGGTGGTGGCATCAGTGTCAGGAGACCATATAGTGACTGAATGACACAGCGTGGAGGTGTTGGCAGCATGAGGATACCATATAGTGGCTGAATAACAGCTTGGATGAGGCTGAAGCATGAGTACACCATATAGTGGCTCAATGACACAGCGTGGAGGTGTTGGCAGCATGAGGAGACCATATAGTGGATGAAGAACAAGCGCATATCCAAGAGTCCAGAAGACTCTATAATGCAGGATGGTGGACCACAAAAAGACATTCTTCTCTAAAGTAATGTTTTCTGAAATAAAGTAGCAGAGTTCATCTATCTCCGTATTATTTTTGACAATTTTAATTAAAAAATCACACACAACAAGCGTTCAATGGAGTAATGGTTATTATTCTGGAAAATTCAAGTTTATTACTGAGAAAATTATCATGAAATTAGAAATAAACTGTACAAAAGAGGGTTTAATAACCCCATACATTGCACCATAAATGTTGAAATTTTAATTAAGCATGTATATATCTATTTCACAAATCATAAAATTAAAGGCCCAAGCCCAGAAGCATCATGAAGGCAAGTAGTTCCTGAAAGACACAGTCCCAGTCATGAGTAGGCATCAGCAGTACCCAAGAGGGCTTCATAACCCCTTAAATGTTAAGATCAATGTTGAAATTTGCATTAAGCATGTATTTAGCTACTGCTAAACATCCAATAATTAAAGACCCAAGGCCAGAAGCGTCAGTGAGGCAAGTAGTTCCTGAAAGACACAGAATGAGTCAGGAGCAGGCATTCGCAGTACCAAAGAGGGTTTCATAATCCCTTACATTTAAAGATCAATATTGAAATTTGCATTAAACATGTATTTAGCTACTGCTAAATATCCAAAAATTAAAGGGACAAAGCCCGAAGCATCTGTGGGGCAAGTAGTTCCTGAAAGACACAGGATGAGTCAGGAGCAAGCATTCGCAGTACCCAAGAGGGTTTCATAACCCCTTACATTCAAAGATCAATGTTGAAATTTGCATTAAGCATGTATTTAGCTACTGCAGAATATCCAAAAATTAAAGAGCCAAGGCCCAAAGCATCTGTGAGGCAAGTAGTTCCTAAAAGACACAGGATGAGCCAGGAGCAGGCATTCGCAGTACCAAAGAGGGTTTCATAACCCTAATTGATAACCCAAGAGGGTTTCATAACCATAATTGGGAAGTGTTGGTATAGCAGCATGATCAATCTACTCTGAGGCATCTGGCATTGGTGGCTGGAAATCCTGGCTGATCCATCCCTGATTCATCTTGACAAAAGTCAGTCTCTCCAAATTATTAGTGGACAGACGAGTTCGCCTTGGGGTGACTATGGCCCCAGCCGCACTAAAAACCTGCTCTGATGGCACACTACTGGCTGGGCAGGACAGTTTTTCCAGGGCAAACTCTGCTAGTTGTGGCCATAAATAAAGTTTGGCTGTCCAGAAGTCCAGCGGATCTTCAGTGTTTGTTGGCATGGCCATGTCAAGGTATGCCACCACCTGCTGGTTCAGGTCCTGCTCCATGTCTACCTGCTGCTGATGAGTTTCACTATGCGAGTGAAGAAAGCTACTCATCAGCGACTGTAGACTCAGGCTGCTGCTGATTGAGCTGGTACTGCTCCTGCCACTCCTCCCCTCCCCAGCAGCCATGGCAGTGGAAGGTGAGCGCAGAGGGCCCCCCGAGTCAGACCTGCGAGTGGATGGACCATGTCGCCGATAGGCATCGGCCAACTGACTACGTAGGATCTCTCTGTAGTAGGTCAGTTTGTCCTCCCTCTCAGTGGGTGTAAAAAAGGCCCCCATTCTGGGACGGTAGCGAGGGTCCAATAAGGTGGAGATCCAGAAGTCCTCCCGATGACGAATTTTGACAATTCGGGGGTCACTACGCAAGCAACTGAGCATGCATCGTGCCTTTGAGCCAGTGACTCAGAGGGACTACCTGCCTCCATCTCCATTGCATACTGCCATGGTGTGTCTGGGTCCTCTGTTGTCTCGCCTTCCTCATAACCCTCCAGCTCCTCTGGCTTCTCCTGCTCCTCCTCTGCTGTCCGATGACTAGAAACACCGGCCATCTCACACAACATAAACTGTGCTCCATTCTGCTCCTCATCCTCCTCCTACTCCAGTTCAGCCCCCACAGGGCTCATGTAGCCTTGAGATGTAGGCGCAACGTCTCCATTGCCGTGACCAGCCATCGTTTCAATCATTTGATGTAGGAAATGTAGGAGTGGAATTACGGCGTTCATGGCGTAATCCATGCGACTTACAAATAATGTGGCTTCCTCAAAGGGCCTCAGCAAACGGCAGGTGTCACGTATGAGCTGCCACTGGTTCACATTGAAGTTACACAGGGGAGTAGTTCTATCTGCTTGGATCATCAAGAAATCGGTGATGGCTTTTCTTTGTTCGTATAGTCTGTCCAACATATGGAGGGTGGAATTCCATTGTGTGGCAGCGTCACAAATAAGATTATGTTGTGGGATACCGTTCTGACACTGCAGCTCAAGGAAGGTGTTTCCTTGCCATTTTCAGGATGTTTTGCAAATGGGGTGAAGACTTGAGGAAGTGCTTGACAACCAGATTCAACACGTGTGCCATGCAGGGCGCATGTTTCACACTTCCTTGTCGCAGCGCGGACACAATGTTCTTCCCGTTGTCGGTCACCATGGTTCCCATTTCCAGATTTCGTGGAGTAAGCCATACTCAGATTTCTTTACAAATGAATTTTAGCAGTTCCTCCTCCGTTCGCCAAGGCAAACCATGTGAAGAACAGCTTTACACCGCCGTGCCCTACACACATGGTATGATGAAGGGCGACTGAGATTTGGACATGCAGTGGAGGCCGAGGACACGGTGGAGGATGAGGAGGAGGCGGCGTCGCACACTGTAACAGGACCAACTGCCTGAGAGCAAAAGCATGGAGGAGGAAGCAGTGTGACCGGTCCAAGTTGCTGTTAAGTGCAGGAACCATATTTACCCAGTGGGCCGTAAAAGACAAGTATTGTCCCTGCCTGTAGTTACAGCTTCACACGCCGGCGCTGCCTTGCACTTTTGAACACACCGACAGGCTCAAGGACTGGCCCACCTTCTCTTGTACAAACTTATGCAGGGCTGGTACTGCCTTCTTCGCAAAGAAATGGCGGCTTGGGACTCTCCACCTTGGCTCGGCACAAGCCATCAATTCTCTGAAAGGTGCAGAGTCCACCACTTGAAAAGTGAGGGACTGCCGCACCAGCAACATGGACAGGAACACATTCAACTTCTGCGCCGTTGGATGAGTGGGCGCATACTGTTGTCTCTTGGACATGGCTTCGCCGAAGAATTGTTGGCGGACTGGCTGACTAAAAGCGGGAGAAGCAGGAGCGACAGAAGGAGGGTTTGACACACAGCTCCCTTTGGCTGAGGTGGTTGAGCCTTGGCTGGATGAATGAGGGAGCGGATGGCCACTGGGTGATGCAGCAGGTTGGACCACTACATCAGAGCCACGGTTCTCCCAGGCCGCTTTATGGTGGCAAAGCATGTGTTGACGCAGAGCCGTGGTGCCGTCATTGGGACCCTGGCCACGCTTCACCTTCTGCCGACAGATCCTGGATGTGGCTACGTCAACCTCCTCCGGATGCCTGATGAAAAACTGCCACACCACCGAGTAGCTGATTTTCCCACCTACAGTCCGCACTAATTGACTACTACTGGCACCGTCTCCAGGAACCCCTGTTCCACTACCTCCCGAAAAGGTAGGCTGTCGCGATGCAGGTGGTCTACCCCGGGCCCGTTTGGCTCCTGAATTTCCACTTCTGCCACCACGCTGACTGCCAACCGTGTTATCGCCTTGCTGCCTCAAGGGCAACCTGCAACTCTCTTCTCCTGATGATGTTGAAGCCCCTTCTGCACCCGGCTCCCAATTGCGATCGGCTTCATCATCATCAACAGGTGTGTGCACGTCACTGATGTCCTCCTCAGGTTCCCCAACAGTGTCTGCTTCAGGACCCTGAACACTTGCAACACCGCCTCCCACGTCACTCTCCGCATCACTACTTGGCTGCCTAGCGGAGCAAGCGGCGCATGTCTCCTCCCCTTCTTGGCTGGGCAGTAGCTGCTTGCTGTCCTCTATTAGATCATCCTCAGTGAATAGTGTAGCTGAACCCACAGCATAATATACTTCTCTAGGAGAGGGAAGAGCATAGGACAAAGGCAATGGGAGGACAGGGACTGCTCCCCGGGCCATGCCAACTGAGGCTTCTGTCTGAGGAACCCACCGACTGTTGACTGGGGGAGTCAGATGTCACTTATGATGATGTGGATGAGCGTGTTAACCAATCGACAACGGCAGATGGGTTGCTGGTCGAGACACGACCGCTGGCTGATAACGGGAGCTCAGGCCTCTCGCTGCGACTCCTGCTGCCACTCGCCCCTAGTCTGCTGCCAACTCTGCCTGAAGTATTTAGGCCTCTGCACTCCTCTGTGCATGTCCTGGCACTTCTCTGCCTGACATACTTAGAGCGTATATGAGGGTATTACAATACGCTACACTATTCTTTAAACAGTATTTGTCTAGAACAGCAGCAGGTGATTACTTATGGCTGTCCTTTCACAGTATGTAGGCCCTTGACAGATTAACAGGTACTAGATGGTACAATACTTGGATTTACGAATGTGGTATGCACTGATGAGGGCAGAAATATGCGCATCAATACAAAGAATAAAATCTGTATTTTTGTAAAACACCAGCCGGTGAATACTATTGTTTGGACTTTCACAGTATGTACGCCCTTGACAGATTAACAGGTACAAAATGGTACAATACTTGGATGTACTTATGCAGTATGTTCTGATGAGGGCAGAAATATGCGCAACAATATGCAGAAAAAAAACAGTTTTTTTTTGTAAAACACAAGCCGGTGAGTACTATTGTTTGGACTTTCACAGTATGTAGGCCCTTGACAAATTAACAGGTACAAAATGGTACAATATTTGGATGTACGTATGCGGTATGCACTGATGAGGGCAGTAATATGCGCAACAATACGCAGAAAAAAAATCTGTAATTTTTTTAAAACACCAGCAGGTGATTACTTTTGACAGGAGTCAGGACTTTCCCTGTATCTAGACTTGTTACAGATACAGAATAGTAGACTGCTTTGATGTAGACATGTGTTATGCACGTATGAGGGCAGACAAATGCACTACAGTCCGCTGAAAAATAACTTATTTGTGAACAGCAGCAGGACCCAACAGTGCAGCACCACAAAAAAAAAAAATACAGGGATTAAACCCTACATTGCACTCTGTCACACAATTCTGAGCAGCAGATGATTTCTGGAGCAAAAAAAAAAAAAAAAACACTGAATTGCGCTGAAAAAATGAGGAGATAAGATGGTTGATAAAGTTCAGGCAGCTTGGAGATCTGTATGAGGCAGCTGACAGCTATCTGCCCCTCTCTGCTGCAATGCTCAATAACGTGAATAGGAGGTTTAGCTATCAATGATCCTTCTCAGTGAGAACAGCAAAGCACTGCACTCCTGTCTGTCCGCAATGCTGATGTGACTAGCAGTTGCTGTGGTATATGCAATTCACACACACGCAGTCCTGTCCTCTCTCTATGAGGAATATAGGAAAATAAACCTTGTCAGAAGGCGCTGTTCAATACATCAGACGAATCAGGTGGAAGCCAAATAGAGATGAAAGTGCTAGGAAGCACTCTGTTTATGTAAATACCAAATAGACGCGTTTCAGAGGATCATACCTCCTTCCTCAGAATGGCATACAGTATAGCATTGTAAGGTGCTTTATATACTATCTAACAAGGAAGTACAAATGGTGGGAGGGATCACAATTACACACATAGAAAATACAATAATGATAAAAATAGAATAATGAATAAATTGTAAGTAGCAGATTATTCAAATAAGAAGATACATGCATTTAATACATGGAAATTGCGATGTATAATCACTTAAAAACAAGAGCTAAGAAACAAGGACTAGAGGTCAAAGCAAGCCCCGCTCCCGTGCACCGGCAGTACTGCATGAGAGCGAGGCTTGTCATAATGTAAACATCAACATAGTATGTTAAAAGCTGTCAGGCCACGTGTAGCTCCGATCTGGAGAGGCAGAAGCGGAGGAGCTGGTTGCCAGGGACGCGCCGTGGTGGTAAGCGGAGGCCACATGATACAGCTGAACCAATCAGAGAAGAAGCGGGAGACCGTGGCATTATGGGAAATAAATCCTTTTAACTTCTTATCTGGTCTCAGCGCTTCCATTGATCCCGCTCTGCTACCTGGAGATTGCTTGTTTTTATCGTGATTCTATTTCAGCGGGACGAAGCTGCAGAGACCCTTTGATGATACGCCCTGTTCCATTGTTGTACTTGGTTGGAGTACAACTTCATGTGGTAAGCGCAATTCACACTTAGTGTTACCAACTCACCTTTGGTGTTACACTACGGAGCGCATCCGTTTGTGCTTTTTTTATTTCAATCAGAGAAGAAGGGAGGGGAACATCTCTCATAAGGTAGACAGCGCGTGTGTTATGAATGGAATAGCGCAGAGGGGCTAAGTGACCGCAGCAAACATCCAACGGCGGTCCTGTGGGAAAAAATAAAAAGATGCAACGAATTTAAAAACATGGGACAATTTAGTTATCAATATAGATACATACATAGAGTAATATAGAAAACAGTGATTGTAATATATATTAACTTTAAAGTGAATGGGCACAAAGTAATCTATAAAGGGGCTGAATGAATGGAGAGATTGTATGGGTGAATGACATACTTAAAAAATTTATATATACGAAATAGTGTTTATTTATATGTTTACTATATTGTATACATTGTTTACATTTATTACATTTATACATTGTTTACTATTTCGTATATATAAAAAAAAATTTTTTAAGTATGTCATTCACCCATACAATCTCTCCATAAATTCAGCCCCTTTATAGATTACTTTGTGCCCATTCACTTTAAAGTTAATATATATTACAATCACTGTTTTCTATATTACTCTATGTATGTATCTATATTGATAACTAAATTGTCCCATGTTTTTAAATTCGTTGCATCTTTTTATTTTTTCCCACAGGACCGCCGTTGGATGTTTGCTGCGGTCACTTAGCCCCTCTGCGCTATTCCATTCATAACACACGCGCTGTCTACCTTATGAGAGATGTTCCACTCCCTTCTTCTCTGATTGGTTCAGCTGTATCATGTGGCCTCCGCTTACCACCACGGCGCGTCCCCGGCAACCAGCTCCTCCGCTTCTGTCTCTCCAGATCGGAGCTACACGTGGCCTGACAGCTTTTAACATACTATGTTGATGTTTACATTATGACAAGCCGCACTCTGGTGCAGTACTGCCGGTGCACGGGAGGGGGCTTGCTTTGACCTCTAGTCCTTGTTTCTTAGCTCTTGTTTTTAAGTGATTATACATCGCAATTTCCATGTATTAAATGCATGTATCTTCTTATTTGAATAATCTACTACTTACAATTTATTCATTGTTCTATTTTTATCATTATTGTATTTTCTATGTGTGTAATTGTGATCCCTCCCACCATTTGTACTTCCTTGTTAGATAGTATATAAAGCACCTTAAAATGCTATACTGTATGCCATTTTGAGGAAGGAGGTATGATCCTCCGAAACGCGTCTATTGGTATTTAAATAAACACAGTGCTTCCTAGCACTTTCATCTCTATTTGGCTTCCACCCGATTCGTCTGATGTATTGAACAGCGCCTTCTGACAAGGTTTATTTTCCTATATTCTGCATGCACCTTATGGGAGAAGTTCCCTTCTACCCATTCATACCTTGGGCCCAGCAGTTCATTTCCAGAGGATCTCTCCATACCCCATAGGGGTTGTATGCGCATATTCTACGTGGTCAGGTGAGCGGCCATCTATAAGACCCCCCCCCCCCCCTGCCCTGAGTCATTCAGGGACCACGGTATCTTGGGTAATACGCGAGGTGCTGTCCTCCTTTTTTTCTCTTTTTCTTTCCACTAGCTCTCTCGATGAGTGCATGGATGAAATTAAGATAGGCATGTTGGCTGCCGATTATATAGGGCTGTGATATCACAGGGGTCAATGAATGCTGATAGGCTGCATCTCACATGTGATTCAGGGTCATCCCGCCTACCTTCATTCCCGCCGCAGTTTCCCTCCCTCCCATAATCCCCTGCCCCATGTACTGACATGTGGATCCGCCATTTTAGGTCTCCAATAGCCTGGAACACTGTAAAATGGAGTTTAATGAAGCGATTCGCGCAATCGAATCACGGCGATATTCACATTAGTTGCGAATCGAATATTTCAGGAAATACGTATCGAATTCGGGTTCCTCAGCTTCGGTTCACTCATCTCTAGTTAATTTGTTTGAGCCTAAAGAATTGTACTTATGGGACTGCTCGTTTGACGTGCTCGGGGTGATAGCTTCTGAAAGGAAGCAACGAATTACAAGCGGTTGGCTTGTGATAGTATTTAGTGACCACATTGCCATTGCAACTTCCATCCCCACAAGCACGTCAAGAAATTCCAATTCTCTCGGGCCTATTTCTGAAGTGAACCTGAGATTATGTCACTAGTGTTATTTAAAGACTACATCAATTCTGTTAACTCTGGTTATTCCCTGTTCACACCATAAAAGTGTCATCAACAAATGGGCGATAGCATGTAATAAATTTCAGGTAAGGGTTACATTCAAAAGAAATGGAAACTATTTCAAACATTGCCACATATAGGTTTGCAAGGGTACACGCTACCGGAGCACCCATGACCACACCTCCCGTGTGAATGTACCTTCTTTCTCTGAACCGAAAAGAATTGCATGTTAAAATGAGCAAAAGTGCATCACAAATGAAGTTAATACAGTCTTGTGTCTTATCTGAAAATTGCAAAAATTGCCGTATGGTCTCCACAATCTTTTCCTGCTGTATACTCGTGAACAATGATTCGATGTCTAGGGGCTCCAACATACCATTTTGTGGCCAACTCAAACCGTTCAGAGTATGGAGGAATTTGTTGGTGTCCTTAACTATAATTGGTAACTCCGCAAGGAGGGGGTGTAGGTGCCAATCTGTAAACATGGAAATTGGTTCTGTCAGTTACTCCACCCCATAGACAATCGATCTCCTGGGTGGGGACACTAAAGTTTTATGAGTCTCAGATAAAAAATAAAAAAATACCAGTTTGCAGGTTTAGGATTCAATGGAAACAACTTTTCCCCCATTTTTTTCTGCATAGACTCCTAAAAGGGACTGCAGTTTATCAGTGAATTTTGGAAGGGGGTTATTGGGTGTCACGATGCCGGCTGGCAGGAGGTGGATCCTCTGTGCCAGAGAGGGATAGCGAGGACCGTGCTAGTGGACCGGTTCTAAGACACTACAGGTTTTCACCAGAGCCCGCCGCAAAGCGGGATGGTCTTGCTGCGGCGGTAGTGACCAGGTCGTATCCACTAGCAACGGCTCACCTCTCTGGCTGCTGAAGATAGGCGAGGTACAAGGGAGTAGGCAGAAGCAAAGTCGGACGTAGCAGAAGGTCGGGGGCAGGCGGCAAGGTTCGTAGTCAGGGGAGATAGCAAAGTTCTGGTACACAGGGTATAAACACACAAAAACGCTTTCACTAGGCTCTAGGGCAACAAGATCCGGCAAGGAAGTGCAAGGGAGGAGACTAGATATAGCCAGGAAACAGATGGGAACCAATTAAGCTAATTGGGCCAGGCACCAATCATTGGTGCACTGGCCCTTTAAGTCTCAGGGAGCTGGCGCGCGCGCGCCCTAGAGAGCGGAGCCGCGCGCGCCAGCACATGACCGCAGGAGACGGGAACGGGTAAGTGACCTGGGATGCGATTCGCGAGCGGGCGCGTCCCGCTGTGCGAATCGCATCCCCAACGGCCATGACAGGGCAGCGCTCCCGGTCAGCGCTGACCGGGGAGCTGCAGGGAGAAAGGCGCCGTGAGCGCTCCGGGGAGGAGCGGGGACCCGGAGCGCTAGGCGTAACAGTACCCCCCCCCTTAGGTCTCCCCTTCTCTTTATCGGGTAACTGCCTCCCCTGGGATGAGGACACCGGGAAAGGAAGGAGGGATTCCTCAACGGCAGGCAGAACCGCAGGAGTAGGAATGGGGAGAGAGGGCAGAGGGCGAGACCTGGCACGGGGCAGTGTGACACCAGGACGAGGGCCATGAGGGGACACAGAAGCTTGCCTGGGAGGGGGGGAGGGGCATTTCCTGTGGCAGGCAGAGTCCTTAATGACCTTAGGGGGACCGGATACAGGAGGAACCACAGAGTTACGGCAAGGGTTACTGGGAACCGGTTTTAGACAGTTCTTGGCACAAGAGGACCCCCAACTCTTGATCTCCCCAGTGGACCAATCCAGGGTTGGGGAATGAAGTTGAAGCCAGGGAAGTCCAAGGAGAATTTCCGAGGTGCAATTGGGGAGGACCAAAAGTTCAATCCTCTCGTGATGAGATCCGATGCTCATAAGAAGGGACTCCGTGCGGAAACGTATGGTACAGTCCAACCTGGCTCCGTTGACCGCGGAGATGCGGAGTGGCTTGACAAGACGGGTCACCGGAATATGGAATTTATTCACAAAGGACTCCCGAATAAAATTCCCAGAAGCTCCAGAGTCCAGACAGGCCACGGCTGAGAGGGGAGAGCTGGCTGAAGTGGAAATCCGAACAGGTACCTTGAGACGTGGAGAAGCCGACTTGGCATCAAGAGACGCCACACCCACGAGAGCTGAGTGTGAGCGTGCGTTTCCCAAACGTGGAGGACGGATTGGGCAATCCACCAGAAAATGTTCAGTACTGGCACAGTACAAACAAAGATTCTCTTCCTTGCGGCGATTCCTCTCTTCCAGGGTCAGGCGAGACCGATCCACTTGCATGGCCTCCTCGGCGGGAGGCCTAGGCGCAGATTGCAGTGGAGACTGTGGGAGAGGTGGCCAGAGATCTAAGTCTTTTTCCTGGCGGAGCTCTTGATGCCTCTCAGAAAAACGCATGTCAATGCGAGTGGCTAGATGAATGAGTTCATGCAGGCTAGCAGGAGTCTCTCGTGCGGCCAGAACATCTTTAATGTTGCTGGATAGGCCTTTTTTAAAGGTCGCGCAGAGAGCCTCATTATTCCAGGAAAGTTCAGAAGCAAGAGTACGGAATTGTATGGCGTACTCGCCAACGGAGGAATTACCCTGGACCAGGTTCAGCAGGGCAGTCTCAGCAGAAGAGGCTCGGGCAGGTTCCTCAAAGACACTTCGAATTTCCGAGAAGAAGGAGTGTACAGAGGCAGTGACGGGGTCATCACGGTCCCAGAGCGGTGTGGCCCATGACAGGGCTTTTCCAGACAGAAGGCTGACTACGAAAGCCACCTTAGACCTTTCAGTAGGAAACTGATCCGACATCATCTCCAGATGCAGGGAACATTGGGAAAGAAAGCCACGGCAAAACTTAGAGTCCCCATTAAATTTGTCCGGCAAAGACAGGCGGAGGCTAGGAGTGGCCACTCGCTGCGGAAGAGGTGCAGGAGCTGGCGGAGGAGATGGTTGCTGCTGCTGTAGCTGAGACTGAATCTGCTGTAGCTGCGACTGGAGTTGCTGAGTCATGGTGGTCAAGTACGACAGCTGGTGATCTTGTTGGGCAATCTGTCGGGCTTGCTGGGCGACCAGTGTGGGGAGGTCGGCGACAACAGGCAGAGGAACTTCAGCGGGATCCATGGCCGGATCTACTGTCACGATGCCGGCTGGCAGGAGGTGGATCCTCTGTGCCAGAGAGGGATAGCGAGGACCGTGCTAGTGGACCGGTTCTAAGACACTACAGGTTTTCACCAGAGCCCGCCGCAAAGCGGGATGGTCTTGCTGCGGCGGTAGTGACCAGGTCGTATCCACTAGCAACGGCTCACCTCTCTGGCTGCTGAAGATAGGCGAGGTACAAGGGAGTAGGCAGAAGCAAAGTCGGACGTAGCAGAAGGTCGGGGGCAGGCGGCAAGGTTCGTAGTCAGGGGAGATAGCAAAGTTCTGGTACACAGGGTATAAACACACAAAAACGCTTTCACTAGGCTCTAGGGCAACAAGATCCGGCAAGGAAGTGCAAGGGAGGAGACTAGATATAGCCAGGAAACAGATGGGAACCAATTAAGCTAATTGGGCCAGGCACCAATCATTGGTGCACTGGCCCTTTAAGTCTCAGGGAGCTGGCGCGCGCGCGCCCTAGAGAGCGGAGCCGCGCGCGCCAGCACATGACCGCAGGAGACGGGAACGGGTAAGTGACCTGGGATGCGATTCGCGAGCGGGCGCGTCCCGCTGTGCGAATCGCATCCCCAACGGCCATGACAGGGCAGCGCTCCCGGTCAGCGCTGACCGGGGAGCTGCAGGGAGAAAGGCGCCGTGAGCGCTCCGGGGAGGAGCGGGGACCCGGAGCGCTAGGCGTAACATTGGGCACTTTGAAATAGAATCCCTCATCACTTAATTGCCTATTTGCTTCTTGCAAATAGTAATTTTTATCCATTAAAACTACTAGGGATGAGCGAATCTAATCTGACAAACCCGAATTCGTTACGAATTTCAGGAAAAATTCGATTCACAACGAATATGAATATCGGCGCAATTTGATTGCGCAAATCGCTTCATTAAACTCCATTTAGTGCGGTCCAGGTCAAGGCCATCTAAAATGGCGGATACACATGTGAGGACATGGGGCAAGGAATCCTGGGAAGGCGGGAACAAGGGTAGATGGGATGGCCCTGAATCACATGCAGCATGCAGCCTGTCACCCCTGTGTATGTCACAGCCCTATATAATTGGCAGCCATATTGCAGCCAGTCACTTCAGCCTTTCATTGCAGAGCGATAGATAGGGATAGACAGTGCTGTGTGTTGGCCAGAAAAGCTTTTCTTTCCAGCAGCAATTCACTTCCTAATCACATCAGCGTTCTGTTGCCCAGAGGGACAGAGAGCAGTGTGTGTTGCACAGAAAAGCATTCTTACTGTAGCAAATCACCTCCCAGTCACTACAGCAATCTATTACATAGAGGAACAGAGAACAGTGTGTTGCACAGTGTGTTGCACAGAACAGCAGCGATTCACCTCAAGCACAAATCCTGCCTAGAGATTGAGAGAGAAAATGGAATTTTGGGTGTAGTACACAGCGATCGTGTGCACTGCTGGTGTTGTACACAAATACTTTTTTAAGCGTAGTGGAGCGCATTGTCCTCCCCTCATAAGTACATGCTACATACGTACATCTAAGTGGTGTACTATTTTAGTTACATAGTAACATAGTTCATAAGAATCCCTGGATCAACGTTCTGTCCCAATAAATCTAGTATACATAACCAGAAATGCTATTATTCTCCAAAAATGTATCCAGACCCTTTTTGAACTCTTTTACAGAGTTCACCATGACCACCTCCTCAGGCAGATAATTCCACAGTCTCACTGCTCCTACAGTAAAGAACCCCCATCTGTGCTGGTGTAGAAACCATCTTTCCTCTAAACGTAGAGGATGTCCCCTTGTTATAGATACAGTCCTGGGTATAAATAGATCATGGAGAGATCTCTGTACTGTCCCCTGATATATTTATACATAGTTATTAGGTCTCCCCTAAGCCTTCTTTTTTCTAAACTAAATAATGCTAATTCTGATAATAGGTATGCAGGTATCGTCCAACCAAGTCTCAAGTATAACCACTATATCATAATCCTCCTCAGACATTGTCAACTCCAGTTTGTCAGTTTTATTGGACAGACATCTGGCATTAGTCAACATGCAATTTAATTTTGTATTTTTTTTTCTATGAAGCCTATGCCTATTAACTATTCTAACCCCTCCCTCCGCTCCACCCCAGGTACATTAATACGTCCCTCCTCTCTATCTACACTATCTTCCCTCTCTTTGTTGTAGGTACCCTCCCCCCGTCTCTAGTTTAAACACTCCTCCACCCTTCAAGCCATCTTCTCCCCAAGCCCAGTTGAACCCTCCCCATTGAGGTGTAGCCCATCCCTACAGTAGAGCCGGTAACTAACAGCGAAGTCGGCCCAGTTCTTCATGAACCCAAACCCCTCCTTCCTACACCAGCTTCTGAGCCACTTGTTCACCTCCCTCATCTCCCGCTGCCTCTCTGGTGTGGCTCATGGTACAGGTAATATTTCAGAAAATAAAACCTTGGAGGTCCACCTACCTTTTACTTTGTCATTAGTGCCAATATGTACCATGACTGTTGGGTCCTCTCCAGCCCCACCCAACAACCTGTCAACCTGTGCCCACTCATTAAAGTTCCTTCCTGTTAAAGTCTCAAGGGCCTAGATACTGTGAA
Organism: Hyla sarda; assembly: GCF_029499605.1. Taxonomy (NCBI): domain Eukaryota; kingdom Metazoa; phylum Chordata; class Amphibia; order Anura; family Hylidae; genus Hyla; species Hyla sarda. The sequence continues at coordinate 129,334,886 of NC_079197.1, read as the reverse complement.
AGGCCAGGCAAAAGTGCACACCGGCTGGTGTTGTACACAAATACTTTTTTGAGCGTACTGTAGCGCATTGTCCTCGCTTTATAAATGCATACCACATATGTACATTTAAGTGGTGTACTATTTTGTTTCTGTTAAAGTCTCAATGGCCTAGATACTGTGAAAGGCCAGGCAAAAGAACTAACCAGCTGGTGTTGTACTTTTTATGAGTACTGTAGTGCATTGTCCTCCCCTCATAAGTGCATACCACATACGCACATCTAAGTGTTGTACCATTTTGTTCCTGTTAAAGTCTTAAGGGCCTAGTTACTGTAAAAGGCCAACCAAAAGTACACACCTGCCCAAAAGTACACACCTGCTGGTGTTGTAGACCAATACTGTTTAAAGCGTTCTGGAGTGCATTGAACACCCCTCATAAGTGCATACCACATACGTACATCTAAGTGTTGTACCATTTTGTTCCTGATAAAGTCTTAAGGGCCTAGTTACTGTAAAAGGCCAGCCAAGAGTACACACCTGCTACAGTTCTAGACAAATACTGTTTTAAACATCGTGAAGCGTATTGTACTCCCCTCATATACGCACTAAGTATGTCAGGCTAAGAAGTGCCAGGACATGCACAGAGGAGTGGCAGAGGCCTAAATTCATCAGGCACAGGAAGAGGTCACAGCAGACTAGGGGCAAGTGGCAGCAGGAGTCGCATAGAGAGGCCTGAGCTCCTGGTATCAGCTAGCGGTTGTGTCTCGACCAGCAACCTATCTTCTGTCATTGACTGGTTAACTCTGTCATCCACTTCATCACAAGTGACATCTGACATGCCCAGTCAACAGCCGGTGGGTTCCTCAATGACAACCAGCAGATGGCATGGCCTGGCAGAAGTCCCTGTCCTACAATTGCCTCTGTCCAATGCTGTTCCCACCCCCATAGAAGTATTTTATGCTGTGGGTTCAGCTCCACTTTTTAGTCAGGACGATCTACTAGAGGACAGTCAGCAGCCAAGCCAAGCCAAGAAGTGGAGGAGACATCCCCCGCTTCCTTTGCTAGGTAGTGATAAGAAGAGTGGCATGGTAAGTGGTGTTGGGAGCGTTCAGGCTCCTGAAGCACACACTTTTGAGGAACCTGAGGAGGACATCAGTGACGTGCTGATACAACTCAATGATGATGAAGCCAATCGCACTTGGGAGCTGGGTGCAGAAGGGGCTTCATCATCAGGAAAAGAGGGTGGCAGGTTGCCCGTGAAGCAGCAGTTGAGCCAGCAAGGTGGTAGCATGGTTGGGAGTCAGCATGGTGGAAGCAGTGGGAAGTCTGGAGCCAAACGTGCCCGTAGTAGACCACCTGTAGTGGAACAGGGGTCCCTGTATTCAGTCAGCCAGTGTGGACTGTTGGGGGAAAATGAGCTACTCTGCGGTGTGGCAGTTTTTCATCAAGTATCCAGAGGATGTTAACATGGCCACATGCAATTTTAAAAATGTCTTTAATCTTATAAATTGTGAAGCCCTTTGGTCTGGTCATGCTGCCGCCACCTCCAGGCTGTGTCATTCTGTCACCATATGGTCTACTCTCTGCTGCCACCTCCATTCTGCCACATTTCGGTAGTGCTGGGCGGTATGGCCTAAAATGAAATATAACAGTATTTTTTTTATTATCGCGGTATCACGATACCCCCTGTACCCCCGCCCCTGTGCCCACTAGCGGTGTCAAATGTGCCCCCCGCGATCGCTACCATCACTGCTAGCGGGGTCCCTGTGCCCACTAGCGGTGTCACAAGAATGCCGAGCGCAAGCGCGGCTCTGTTCCCCGTCCCTGTCAGCTCTCAGGATAAGGGAACAGATTTAAAAGCCTCGCGCGCAGCTAATGTAGTACTGCGCAGGCGCAGCACTACGCAAACAGCGTAGGGCTAACGTAGGCAGTGCTAGGAGCCTAGCGTTAGCTAGGAAGGCACTTCTGAAAAATGGGTTATCTGGACTAATGCACAGGGCCATTTAGGTCTGAATGACTGGCTAGATCTAAGTCCATTTTTGTGATCCGTTTACTTTCTAGTCTATCCCAGATTAGTAGTGGTTGTTTAAAAAAAAAATCTGTATTTTGTTGTATAGAAATGTGGTTTTATTGTACTTACACTTAGTGTGAATTGTGTGACATGCCTCTCTCTGATGCGGGTGGTGTCAGGAAGTATTTACCTGGCTTCCCATGTCAGAGTGTGCATGATCTGAGGAAGCGCGGTGTGAATAGATATCATGCACCTGTATTAGTCTCTGGTGCATTGCAATAGAATGAGATTTGCCTTCGGATGAGATGCTCTGCCTCCATCACATCCTATTGGCTCACACTTGTCACGTGACATATTAAACCGTCACGCATCGACGTGCACAGCAGTCTCAGTTTGGCTATCACAGGGAGAGGATCTCCTCTCCCAGTGATAGCTGAAGCTGCACCCGTAGTGCTGCGCCTGCGTAGTACTACTTCACCTGCGCCCAATGCTCTTCTGTATGTTCCCCGCTCCCTGAGAGTTAACGGGGGACGGGGAGTAGAGCTGCGGGCGTGGGGAGGTACGCTGACAGCGCTATTGGGCATAGGGATCCCGATAGCTCGGTGGGAGGCAAAGCTGATGACAGTGCTATCGGGCATAGGGGTCCCGATAGTGCTGTTGATCGATAGCGCTGGCGGGAGGCACGCTGACAGCGCTATCGGGCATTGGGATCCCGATAGTGCTGTGGACCTGTCGCGCTTGCGGGGAGGCACGTTGATGACAGCGCTATCGGGCATAGGGATCCCGATAGCACTGTAGATCTATAAAACAGTAAATGTAATAAAACAGTAAATGTATGAGCCGTATGAGCTGAGTAAATGTATGAGCTTCTGTGGCCCGATTCTGCTCTCGGAATCGGGCCACAGAGCCCATGAGAGCTCCGTGCAGCTTCAGCTGAATCGGGCCACAGAGGCCATGAGAGCTCGATGCAGCTCCGTGCAGCTTCAGCTATCACAGGGAGAGGAGATCCTCTCCCTGTGATAGCCAAACTGAGACTGCTGTGCGCGTCGATGGTTAAATATGTCACGTGACAAGTGTGAGCCAATAGGATGTGACGGAGGCGGAGCATCTCATCCGAAGGCAAATCTCATTCTATTGCAATGCACCAGCGCTCCGCCGACCATGTCTGGTTGTTTGCACCTGCAAGAATTAAGAAGATTGTTGGTGACAGCAGCTTATCGTGAGTGCCTCCCATTTCTTCTTTCATTGCTTGCAAAAACATACAAAGCTATACTGTCCAGCTAATGTGTTAGCATCTGTTTGTGGAAAATGTGGCTTGGATGCCTCTTGAGGATAATCATTTTACAAATGATATCACTATGTTTAGATTTATGTTGTGAGTTATTTTGGTTGTCCTTTTTGAGCTGAGAAGATTCTTTTCCCATAAGATACATAAAAACATAGAATGTTTCTGCAAATAAGAACCCTTCTACCAATCTATTCCACCCAATATTCTAAATACTATGAACAGTCCCTGGCATTATGCCTATCCCATGCATTATTAATCCCTTTACTCCTTAGCCTGTTTTGACCTTAAAGGGGTACTCCACTGAAAAAAAAAATCTAAATCAACTGGTGGAAGAAAGTTAAACAGATTTGTAAATTACTTCTATTTAAAAATCTTAATCCTTCCAGTACTAATCAGCTATTATATGCTCCACAGGAAGTTCTTTTCTTTTTGGATTTACTTTCTGTCTGACCACAGTGCTCTCTGCTGACACCGCAGTCCGTGTAAGGAACTTTCCAGAGTAGAAGCAAATCCCCATAGCAAACCTAACATAGTAACATAGTTCATGAGGTTGAAAAAAAGAGTCCATAAAGTATATCCCTAATGAGTCCCTACTGAGTTGAGTTGATCCAGAGGAAGGCAAAAAAAAACTCATATTAGAGGTAAAAATTCCTTCCCGACTCCAAATATGGCATCAGAATATATCCCTGGATCAACGTTCTGTCCCTATAAATCCAGTATACATAACCAGCGATGTCATTATTCTCCAAAAATGCATCCAGACCCATTTTGAACTCATTTACATAGTTCACCATGACCACCTCCTCTGGCAGAGAATTCCACACTCTCAGTGCTCTTACAGTAAAGAACCCCCGTCTGTGCTGGTGTAGAAACCTTCTTTTCCATAGACATAGAGGATGTCCCCTTGTTATAGATACAGTCCTGGGTATAAATAGATCATGGGAGAGATCTCTGTACTCTCACCTGATCTATTTATACATAGTGATTTGGTCACCCCTAAGCCTTATTTTTTCTAAACTAAATAACCTTAATTCTGATAATCTTTCTGGGTACTGTAGTCCTCCTATTTCCCGTATTGCTCTGGTTGCCCGTCTTTGAACCCTCTCCAGCTCCACTATATCTTTCTTGTACACTGGTGCCCAGTACTGTACACAGTATTCTATGTGTGGTCTGACTAGTGATTTGTACAGCGGTAGAATTATTTCCTTGTCTTGGGCATCTATGCCCCTATTGATGCACCCCATGATTCTATTTGCCTTGGCAGCAGCTGCCGACACTGGTCACTACAGCTAAATTTACTATTAACTAAGACTCCTAAGTCCTTTTACATGTCAGTCGTCCAAAGTGTTCTCCCATTTAATACATAATCCCAGCCCAGATTTTTCCTCCCCATGTGCATTACCTTACATTTATCAGTGTTGAACCTCATTTGCCACTTCCCAGCCCAAACCTCCAACCTATCCAGATCCATTTGTAACAGTGCACTGTCCTCTATAGTGTTTACGGCTTTACAGAGTTTAGTATCATCTCCAAAGATTGCTACTTTATTATTCAACCCCTCTACAAGGTAATTAATAAATATATTAAACAGAACCTATCCTGCTCTGGGCAGTTCTTGATATGGACAGAGGTGTCAGCAGAGAGCACTGTGGTCAGACAGAAAGGAAATTAAAAAAGAAAAGAACTTCCTGTGGATCATAAAGCAGCGGATAAGTACTGGAAAGATTAAGATTTTTTAATAGAAGTAATTTACAAATCTGTTTAACTTACTGGCACCAGTTGACTTTAAAAAAAAAGTTTTCCAGTGGAGTACACCTTTAACCCCTTAGCGCATGTGGACGTTTATGAACGTCCATATGCACGTCTCCATATATAATGTGCACTCACCCAGTGGGTCCCGGTTGCTATAACCGACCAGGACCCACGCCAATGCCGGACATCGCCGATCGGGCTGATGTCCAGCATTAACTCTTTAGAGGCGGCGATCAAAGTTTATTGCCGCGTCTAAAAGTGAAAGTAAAAGCATCCCAGCTGCTCAGTCCGGCTGATCGGGACCATCGCGATAAAATTGCTATGTCCCAATCAGCTAGGACACAGCAGGAGGTCCCCTCACCTGTCTCCTGCGCGTCCGTTCGTTGATTCCACCAAGCCTGAAATCCAGGCTTGACCAATCGACCGCCGATAACACTAATCCCTGCCATTGAATGGAAGGTAAAATAGGTTTGTAAACTGTATTACAGGCTGTGCTACATGTGTCACACAATCAGATAGCTGGACGCTATGTGTCTGGTTAGGGACCAATATGGAGGCCTTGTTATGTTCCTAAGATATTGCTAATGACTTTGGTTGTGCAAGATGTTCTTGGGTAATGTTGTCACTCTATATTTTCAAGGCATTCATTGAACCCAAGGGGGCTCATTGTGTTCATTTTGAAAATCCAGTAATTTTCCCTCTTTTTGGGTCTCATGAATCTATCTTCTGCATCTTCAGGAATCCGTTTTATTGTGGTCACTTGGAAATCCAAGAACTCGCTGCTATGGGAGTGGTGTGGCGAGATACACTGTGTTTAGGGAAGTTGTGGAGGATGTTAAGCCTGTGTTTGTTCATCCGACTTCTAAGTGTCTGGATCTTTCTCCCTATGTACTGAAATCCACATGTACATTCTAATAAATAGATGATATGGGTAGAGGAGCAAACTATTCTGGTTTTCATTGCAAAGGTTTCACCATTCATTTGACATGTTATGGAGGTGACCCCATTTGTTATATTCTGGCATAATTTGCATGCTTTTAGGTTGCATTTGTAACAGCCAGGTATTTTCTTTTCTAATATGTTAGTAGTACTTCTTTTTTCTTTTAAATGTATTTTTGATGGTGGCAGCACTCCTGAAAGTAATCCTAGGATTCTTAGGAATGATGTCTCTTGTGATGAAATTCAGCTGGTACCGGTCTTGTATTCGGGTCTGTTTGAGACCCGAGGTGCTAGGGAAGACAATGCTCTTTTTATTTTTTCTTGTTGTAGGTTTGGTATTCCTCTTTATATTCAGGGCTTTCTCGTATGCTGCCTTGATGATCTTGCTGGGTAGCCTTTATCTTTCAGGCAAGTTTTTATGATTTTACTCTGTTTAATATAATCACTGCTCTTAGAACAGTTTCTTGGTACTCTAACAAACTGCCCAAAGGGGATATTAAGTTTGCAGTTTTTATAGTGAAGGCTGGTAAAGTCAAGAAGACTGTTACAGTCCACTTCCTTGAAAAAAGTGGTAGTGACGATGTCTTTGCCCTCTGAGAACAGTTCAAGGTCCAGGTATTCGATTTTGACAGCATCGCACTTGCCTGTTAGTTTCAAATTCCATGTATTATTGTTCAGATATTGGGTAAAATATTGGAATGCCTTCTTGGAGCCATTCCAGATGAATAGTAGATTGTCTATGTACCGTTTGTACATGACGTTGTTCTATTGCCCAGGGTGTTGTTGTAAATTAGGTTTTCTTCGAATGCGCCCATATATAAATTTGCGAACGATGGCACAAAGTGCATCCCCATGGCGGTCCCTGTAATTTGCAGGTACAAAGCGAATTGAACTTAAAATAGTTGTGATGCAATATGAAGTCGATGCTGTCCAGAACAAATTATTTCTGCTTAATGGGCATATGGGTGTCTGTATCCAAAACATTCTTGATGACATTTAAACCTAGGTGATGTGGAATGTTGGAAGACATAGCAGAAACATTAAGAATGGCCCATCTGTATTCTGGTTTCCATTCTTCTTTCTCAAGTATGTTGGTTAGTGACGTATTTTTGAAAGAAAATGTCCACATACTGTGATAGATTTCTGGTGATGGACTGGATGCCAGATATTATTGGATGGCCTGGGGGGTTCTTCTGGTCTTTGTGGACTTTTGGTAAGTGATAGAAAATAGCCGTCCTGGGGTACTCAACTTTAAGATACTCTTTTTCTTTCTTTGTTAGAATACCGCAGGCAAAGGCTGCATCAACCATTTTATAGCATGCTTCTGAATCCTGCTTTGTAGTGTCTTCTTGTAAGGGAATGTAATATTCTGTTTCTGTGATGATCCATAAAGCTTCTGCCATATAAGAGTCTCGGTCCTGAATGACAATTCCCACTCCCTTTTTGGCACTTCTTATAACGACATTCGTATTATTAGCAAGGGCAGATAATACTTTGGGCTGTTCTTTGGACAGGTTTGGGTATGGCTTGGCTGCCTATATTCCTGAATTCTTCTGCAACCGGAGTATAAGATGGTTTAATCTATTGGCCTTTATGGGGAGTGGGGAAGAAAGTAGATGGAGGTTTGAGGTAGGTGGGAATGGGTGAAGGGTCGAGTCCCCTGGAAGGCTCCATTTGTGGGGGTATTTCCTTGTTGGAGTGGACTGTAACAGTCTTCTTGACTTTACCAGCAATCACTATAAAAACTGGAAATGTAATATCCCCTTTGGACAGTTTTTTAGAGTACAAAGAAACTGTTCTAAGAGCAGGGATTATATTAAACAGAGTAAAATCATAAACACTCGCCTGAAAGATAAAGGCTACCCCAGCAAGATCATCAAGGCAGCATACCAGAAAGCCCTAAATATAAAGAGGAACACCAAACCTACAACAATAAAAAATAAAAAGAGCATTGTCTTCCCTAGCACCTCAGGTCTCAACCACACCGAAAACAAGACCAATACCAGCTGAATTTCATCACAAGAGACATCATTCCTAAGAATCCTAGGATAATTTTCAGAAGAGATGCCACCATCAAAAATACATTGGCTTCTAGTCAGTACCAGCTTCATTTCATCACAAGGTACTCGGCATCACATCACATTATCCATAATATTATGACCAAACACTGGATAATCCTTCTCCATGATCCTTTCCTCAGAGACAGCGTTCCTAAGAATCCTAGGATTACTTTCAGGAGAGCCACCACCATCAGAAATACATTGGCTCCTAGTCATTTAAAAGAAAAAAGAAGTACTACTAACATAGGAGAAAAGAAAATACCTGGCTGTTACAAAAGCAACCTAAAAACATGCAAATTATGCCAGAAAATATGGGACAATGTGGAAGAAGGCACTTACGGAACTAAGCCTGGAGAGGAAAGCAGGAATACACAGATAGGTATACTGACAGTGCTAGCCTGTGTCAGTGGTGCAGTGGTGCTCAGCCCAGTAGAAAATGGGAACTTCAGTAGAAGAGAAACAAAAGGAGGTGACACTCACCATACAGGAAACTTCTTTATTCACGTTGCGGTGACAGCAAGCAGGTGGCAGGCGGGGGAGGAAGTGCGCAAGGTGCACAAAACAATTTGTCCCGGCAGCCCCATCCTCATCCCCACTCCCCCGCCTGCCACCTGCTTGCTGTCACCGCAACGTGAATAAAAAAGTTTGCTGCATGGTGAGTGTTGCCTCCTATTGTTTCTGATATAACAAATGGGGTCACCTCCATAAAAAGTCAAACGAAACCTTTGCAGTTAAAAACTAGAATAGATTGCCCCTCTACCCATATTATCTATTTATTAGAATGTATATGTGGATTTCAGTACATTGGGAGAATGATCCAGGCACTTAGAATTCGGATGAACAAACACAGGTTTAACATCCTCCACAGCTTGCCTAAGCACAACGTATCTCTCCACGCCACCATCTCCCATAACAGCGAGTTCATGGATTTCCAAGTGACCGCAATTGAACAGATTCCTGAAGACGCAGAAGATAGATTCATGAGACCCAAAAAGAGGGAAAATTACTGGATTTTCAAAATGAACACGACGAGCCCCTTTGGGCTCAACGAATGCCTTGAAAATATTGGGTGACAACATTACCCAAGAACATCTTGCACAACCAAAGTCATCAGCAATATCTTAATAACATAACAAGGCCTCCATATTGGTGCCTAACCAGACACATAGGGGGAGATTTATCAAAGGATTTAGACTGGTTTTTCCTGTCTAAATTTGTCGCACAGAAAGTCGCAGTCTAAATATGTGCGACTTTTCTGCGACTTTTGCTGTAGAGGATTTTTAGAACATGATGCATGCAAGTCTATTTTAGATGGAAATGCATTGGAAAATGCATTGGTGCTGAATTTATCAAGTGCGACTTTTGTGCGACAAGTCGCATCTGCCCAAAATACGCTGAAATGTCAGACCATGTTGGAGCAGGTCTAAATGCAGTTTAAGCTGTAGACCCTGAAGTCTGAGCACAGAATTTATCAAGGGCTGTGAGACCTTTGATAAATTAGGAGCACAATAGACAGGAGACTAGCACATACGCTGGTCTATAAGCATACCCAGAATAGACTAGATTAGGAAATGTCCCCCATAGTGTCCAGCTATCCGATTATGCGGCACATGTAGCACAGCCTGTAATACAGTTTACAAACCTATTTTACCTTCCCCTGCTACTTATTAGTTCAACCACTCAGTCATCATACCAGTCTGGATCCATATATGCCTTTTCGTTCCCCATACTACATACATGAAGCATCTGGGACTTTGTCCCCACATATCCTGTCTGCATGTACCCTGCCAGTCCCTCATTCTGCGCTGTCCCGGGAGCACATTCAGGTTTTATCCCCCGCCCGCACCTGAACACACTTCTATCCATAGGTTACCCACAGTGCCCCCTGCTGTATAAGCAGCCCAACTCTTAATACGATCAATTAGCTTTGTGTCCATTTGTCTGTCACATCAACAGCAGTGCCGTCTTTATTATTCATTATCATTTTTTTCCACGTAACATCAACACTACAAATGGATTCACCAAAAGGAAATCCTGTTTGCCTTTACATTTATCCTTCCATGATCCTTCCTTCCGCCACATCTAATTGTCTCTCACCACTAACCGGCTTCTCTCCAGCTAAGGGTATTCTGTGACTGCTGATGCACACATACTGTCGGCACTTAGGACCCGGCGGCAATCCATTGTGCAAACCTTGCAACATACACAACTTACCTATCCCCTTACGACTATGAGCATGCTGTGACTTCTAGTAGGTGCACATACGTATACACTGATGGCACCTAGGACCCAGCTTCAACCCGGTGAACACATCGCACAGCACACACATGCCATGCACCTACAGCGCTCCAGACCGCCAGCACAATCTTGAGCTTTCGGTCCTCGGACAAAGAATCATTTTAGGATTACAGTGCTCCCTCAAGTTACATTATTAATTGGTTCTGGGATGACCATTGTATGTTGAAACCATTGTATGTTGAGACCAAAACTCTATGGAAACCTGGTAATTGGTTCTAAAGCCCCAAAATGTCATCCAAAAATAGGAAAAAGTGAGGATTAAAGAAAAATAAGAAGATAACGAATATAGATAAAGCAAATCCTTACATATAAAAGTAAGAAAGATCTGCTGGGAGCTGTAATCACTGTCTATGTCAGTGTTTTCCAAGCAGGGAGCCCCCAGCTGTTGCAAAACTACAACTCCCAGCATGCCCGGACAGCCAAAGGCTGTCCGGGCATGCTGGGAGTTGTAGTTTTGCAACAGCTGGGGGCACCCTGCTTGGGAAACACTGGTCTATGTAGAGGACAGGAGCTTCTTCGGGGTCCTGTACAGTACATGCAATGTCCTAAAAAAGTAACATGGAGTCGCCCTGACCTGGTGTCCAAAGGAGCAGGTAACCCTGGAACAGGTAAAGTGTACAGAACAAGTAATACCTCCCTGTACTGTAGGGGGCGCTACCAGACACCAGTCAGTGCATACACTTCAGTAATACAGGTAAAGAGTACAGAACATGTAATACCTCCCTGTACTGTAGGGAGCGCTACCAGACACCAGTCAGTGCATACACTTCAGTAATACAGGTAAAGTGTACAGAACATGTAATACCTCCCTGTACTGTAGGGGCGCTACCAGACGCCAGTCAGTGCATACACTTCAGTAATACAGGTGTTTTACCAGTAAATTTCCCATTCTGATTGGTCGGTTCTTCCGGCCATTGACAAGTTTCACAGATCTGGACTGTCTGTACATTGTATGTTGAGTCTGGTTTCAACTTACAATGGTCGAGAAAAGACCATTGTATGTTGAAACTATTGTATGTTGAGGCCATTGTAAGTTGAGGGATCACTGTACACATTCTTTCCATGTATATGTTTATTGTAAATCCTTTACACTGTTTTTTATTGTGCTTTTATTTGTGGAAAGTTTTATCACTGCATTTGCTTCACATCATGTAGTGTCCAATAGTGTTGCTCGCGAATATTCGCAATACAAATTTTATTCGCGAATATCGCACTATATATTCGTAATTACGAATATTGTTTTTTTTTTTTTTCTTCACAGTACACATCACAGTGATCATCCCTCTCTGCTTCCAGCTTGTGTGGTGTAAAGAAGGCTCTAATACTACTGTGTGAGACTGGTGTGCGCATTTTCGCATATGCGAATATTTGCATATGCTAATTTTCGCGTATGCGAAAATAAACGCGAATATGCGCGAATATATGACGAATATCCTACCATATATTCGCGAATATTCGCGAATTTGAATATGGTCTATGCCGCTCAACACTAGTGTCCAACACGTCAGCTGTCCCGTCCCACTGACGTCATTAAGAGTTGGTGCCGTTTTCTGTATTTTAAATCTGTAACATTTCAGTCTCTTGTCACGCCATACTCACATTGATAAAGAGGTTGCTATACATCGAAATCTCTGGCTAATAAATTAACATTTTATCTTCAACCCGTCTGAAGCAAGTCCTTTCCAGTGGATAGCGCCTGTTACCCGGTATTGTTCTTCTACCCTCCAGATGTTTATTTGTACTCATCGGTCTGGGGAATCCGCAGAACCAATAATCGGGAGGCAGCACCACCACCACGGATAATCCATTATGCTTCCATAAGTTGTTGTGTCTTTGGAAACACAACAACCAAAGGTGAGCAGTTTCTTTACTGAGATTGTCACTTTTATCCTACCTTTTGTCACAATACTACTCTATGGGAAGCTCTGCATTATTTTTTTCCTGCCTAGCCCTCTATTTTTTTTTTCGGGACATGTTGACTTTTTGGGGGGAACTATTTTTGGATGTGTTTTTGGGTGCATTATATATATATATATATATATATATATATATATATATATATATATATATATATCTTTTTAATTTTTTTCAAATTTTTATAACACTTTAATTTTTTTATTATCATACACAAAATTCTGTATTGTACACATCTATACTCCACTGAATTATGCCTATGCCTGTCAGTTTTACACTGAAAAGCATAGTATAGCAGATCAGACTTAACCTTAGGTAGAGGCTGATCATTGTAATGGGTCATGGCAGGTAGTGGATCCTCTGGACCTGTGTGGATGATGAGGTGTGCCATGCCAGGCAGCGGGGTCTAAGGTGCTGCTGGTTTTCACCAGAGCCCGCTGCAAGGCAGGATGGTCTTGCTGCAGCAGGCAGCACCGAGGTCGCTACCCCTGACACGACTTGTTCACACAGGTAGCTGGGGGGTGGCATGGCACAGAAGGAGACTGGCAGGACGTGGCAAGATGGTAGTAGGTCAGGGCAGGTAAGACAGGGTAGGTAAGGTAGCAAGGAACAGGTACACGATAACAGGAACAGACTTTCACTGTGGCACAAGGTAACCAAAGATCCGGCAGAGAACCAAGGGAGGAGCTGATATTTAAGGACAGGGTGCAGGTGTAGACACTTGATTAATTGAGCACTGGCCCTTTAAGAGCAAGAGTTCCAGTGCGCGTGTGCCCTAGGATGCAGGGGCACCCACACCGGGGCTGCGAGGACACGGAGAGGTGGAAGATTAGGGAGGTGAGTGACGGGCTGGGATTCGCATGCAGTAGCGTACCGCGATGCGAATCCCAGCCCCGCCGGCAGTGGGGTCATAAGCAAAGAGCGCTCATGCCCAGGATGTCCGGCCAAAGCGCAGGTGTTACAATCAGCTTCTGTTGCCATGACAAAAGAGGGTATTGGCAGGCCTCTGGTTGTCATGGCAACCAGAGGCGGTCTGCTTTCATTTTGCAGAGCGCCGATCGGGGAACAGAGGGAGCTCCCTCCCTCTGTAACCCTATTAGACGCTGCGGTCACAGTGACTACAGCATCTATAGGGTTAACTCAGGATCGGAGCACAGCTCCGATCCTGAGTGCTGCAGGTGGCTGTGCTCCGATCCTGAGTGCTGCAGGTGGCTGTGCTCCGATCCTGAGTGCTGCAGGTGGCTGTGCTCCGATCCTGAGTGCTGCAGGTGGCTGTGCTCCGATCCTGAGTGCTGCAGGTGGCTGGGCTCCGATCCTGAGTGCTGCAGGTGGCTATGCTCCGATCCTGAGTGCTGCAGGTGGCTGTGCTCCGATCCTGAGTGCTGCAGGTGGCTGTGCTCCGATCCTGAGTGCTGCAGGTGGCTGTGCTCCGATCCTGAGTGCTGCAGGTGGCTGTGCTCCGATCCTGAGTGCTGCAGGTGGCTGTGCTCCGATCCTGAGTGCTGCAGGTGGCTGGGCTCCGATCCTGAGTGCTGCAGGTGGCTGTGCTCCGATCCTGAGTGCTGCAGGTGGCTGGGCTCCGATCCTGAGTGCTGCAGGTGGCTGTGCTCCGATCCTGAGTGCTGCAGGTGGCTGTGCTCCGATCCTGAGTGCTGCAGGTGGCTGTGCTCCGATCCTGAGTGCTGCAGGTGGCTGTGCTCCGATCCTGAGTGCTGCAGGTGGCTTCCTGCAACGGGGCCCTCCCTCTCCTCAGATCGCTTCACTGTGTGAAGCAACAGAGAAGAGGGGGAAGGAGGAGACCCCCGCAATATCACTGCTCTTGGTCTGTTAGTACTGACGAATAGCAGCGATTGCCGGCCAGGGACCGCTGCGATTGGTCCCTGGCCAGCTTCAGGGACTCTCGACTGTGCTTAGTAAACTGTCAAAGTAGTAAACTGGCGGAGCTGTGACAGTTTAAAAAGATAAGGTACATGTATGTGGTAATGCAGCAAGTACATGTACCTGATATTGTGGGATCGGGTAAAGGGTACTCTGGTGGAAAACAATTTTATTTTTGTTATATCAACTGGTTCCAGAAAGTTAAACAGATTTAGTTTCTATTCAAAAATCTTAATCCTTCCAGAGGAAGTGGAGTTGCTCTTTTTAGTCTGACCACAGTGCTCTCTGCTGACATATCTGTCCATGTCAGGAACTGTCCAGAGTAAGAGCAAAGCTTCATAGCAAACCGATCCTGCTCTGGACAGTTCCTGATATGGACAGTGGTGTCAGCAGAGAGCACTGGGGTCAGACTAAAAAGAACAACTCAACTTCCTCTATAGCATACAGCAGCTGATAAGAATGGAAGGATTAAGATTTCTAAGCAATAGAAGCAATTTACAAATCTGTATAACTTTCTGGCACCTGCAGATTTGAAAAAAAAAAAAAAAAAAACTTGTTTTCCACTGGAGTAAACTCCTTCACTGTATTTGCAGCAACCACTTCTGAAGGAAGGCTATTCCATGCATCCACTACTCTCTTAGTAAAGTAATACTTACTGGTATCACTACAGAAACGTTTGCCCCTCTAATATTAACTTATATCCTCTTGTTGTACTCTTGTTTGTTTATTCTCTTTATGTAATTAAAAGATTTTATCACATCCCCTTATATCGTCTTTCTTGCCAGCTATAAGATCCTTTAAAGCGTAGTTTTGTTTCGTTGGTCGATGGCGACGACGCACAGGGACATGAACGTGCCTGTGCATCGTCGTCAAGACAACGTCAATAGTCCGGGGCCGGGCCCGGATCGGTGTAGAGGATGATGACAGGTGGTGATGATGAAGGGGGGGGATGATGACAGGCGGTGATGTTAAAGGGGGGATGATGACAGGCAGTGATGATGACAGGCGTTGATGATGATAGGCGTTGATGATAAACGGTGATGATGATGACAGGCAGTGATGATGACAGGCGGTGATGATGATAGGCGGTGATGATGAAGGGGTGATGATGACAGGGTAATGATGAAGGGGGGGATGATGACAGGCAGTGATGATGAAGGGGGGGATGATGACAGGGTGATGATGACGGGGGTGATAATGACGGGGCTCTGGATGATGACAGGGGGGATGATGACATGAGGGATGATGTATTTCCCACCCTAGGCTTATAGTCGAGTCAATAACTTTTCCTGGGTTTTTGGGGTAAAATTAGGGGCCTCGGCTTATACTCGAGTATATACGGTATGCTAAAATTCCAGCCCCAAACTCTTATTTTTCCATTTATGGGGCTGTATGAGGGCTCATTATGATGCCATGATCTGTAGTGATTATCAGTTACATTTTTGGATCATTTTTGGATCATTTTATAAATTTTTTTTAGTGACCAAAAAACAACAATTCTGGACTTCGGATATTTTTTTATATATATATATATATATACAGTGCCTTGCAAAAGTATTCACCCCCTTGACACTTTTGTATCTTGGTACATTACAGCCATAAGTTCAAAGTTTTGTTAGAGTGCGTTCCCACACGGCGTATACGCAGCGTATTTGATGCTGCGCAAAATTTACGGCAGCAGCGGGAAATACGCTGCGTATTCCTTGCTCACTATACACACAGGGCTTTCCGGCGGCAGCCCTATGCGTGTAGTGAGTTTTGGAGGCGGAGCCATGCATCAAAGTCATGCCGGCACATGGCCCCGCCTCTAAAACTCACTACACGCATAGGGCTGCCGCCGGAAAGCCCTGTGTGTATAGTGAACAAGAAATACGCAGCGTATTTCCCGCTGCTGCCGTAAATTTTGCGCCGCGTCAAATACGCTGCGTATACGCCGTGTGGGAACGCACCTTTAATCTGAATTTTATGTGATGGATCAGATCACAAAAGTCTGTGTAAAGTGAAAAATATATAAATTTAGCTATTGTTTAGAAATAAAAAACTGAAAATTTACATGTGCGTATATATTCACTCCCTTTGTTAGCAAGCCCATAAAAAGCTCTTGTGCAACCAATTAGCTACAGAAGTCACATAGTTAGTGAAATTATGTCCACCTGTGTGCAATCTTAGTGTCACATGAGCTGTCATTACATATACACACTTTTTTTTTTTAAAGGCCCCAGAGACTGCAAAACGTAAGCAAAAGGCATCAGTAACCAAATACTGGCATGAAGACAAAGGAACTCTCCAAACAAGTAAGAGACAATGTTGTTGAGAAGTAGTGTTGCTCGCGAATATTCGCAATGCAAATTTTATTTGCTAATATTGCATATTCGCGAATTCGCGAATATCCGCGAATATAGCACTATACATTCGCAATAACAAATATTCTTTTTTTTTTTGTTTGTTTGTTTTTTCACTTTTTTTTTTTCGCATATGTGAATTTTCGAATATGCTAATTTTGTTATTTGCTAATTTTCGCATATGCAAATTTTCGCATATGCGAAAATAAATCACGAATATTCTGAATATGCGAATTTAGCGAATATATGGCGAATATTCGTCCAGATATTCGCGAAATATCGCGAATTCGAATATGGCCTATGCAGCTCAACGCTATTGAGAAGTACAAGTCAGGGTTAGGTTATAAAAAAATATCCAAATCTTTGATGATCCCCAGGAGCACCATCAAATCTATCATAACTAAATGGAAAGAACATGGCACAACAGCAAACCTGCCAAGATACGGCCGCCCACCAAAACTCACGGGCCGGGCAAGGAGGCCATTAATCAGAGAGGCAGCACAGAGACCTAAGGTTATCCTGGAGGAGCTGCAGAGTTCCACAGCAGAGACTGAAGTATCTGTACATAGGATGACAATAAGCTGTACGCTCCATAGAGTTGGGCTTTATGGCAAAGTGGCCAGAAGAAAGCCATTACTTAAAGCTAAAAACAAAAAGGCACATTTTGCCACAGGCATGTGGGAGACTCCCAAAATGTATGGAGGAAGGTGCTTTGGTCTGATGATACTAAAATTGAACTTTTCGGCCATCAAAGAAAACGCTATGTCTGGCGCAAACCCATCACATCACCCAAAGAACACCATCCCCACAGTGAAACATGGTGGTGCCAGCATCATGCTGTGGTGATGTTTTTCAACAGCCGGAACTAAGAAACTTGTCAGAGTTGAGGGAAAGATGGATGGTGCTAAATACAGGGATATTCTTGAGCAAAACCTGTACCACTCTGTGCATGATTTAAGGCTAGGACGGAGGTTCATCTTCCAGCAGGACAATGACCCCAAACAAACTGCTAAAGCAACACTCGAGTGGTTTACGTGGGAAACATGTAAATGTGTTGGAATGGCCTAGTCAAAGCCCAGATCTCAATCCAATCAAAAATATGTGGTCAGACTTACAGATTGCTGTTCACAAGCGCAAACCATCCAACTTGAAGGAGCTGGAGCAGTTTTTCAAGGAGGAATGGGCAAAAACCCCAGTGGTAAGATGTGGAAGCTCATAGAGACTTATCCAAAGCCACTTGGAGCTGTGATTGCCGCAAAAGGTGGCTTTACAAAGTATTGATTTTAGGGGGTGAATAGTTATGCACATTGATTTTTTTCTGTTATTTTGTCCTATTTGTTGTTTGCTTCACAATAAATAAAAAATAAATAAAAATCTTCAAAGTTGTGGGTATGTTCTGTAAGTTAAATGATCAAAATCCTCAAACTATCCATGTTAATTCCAGGTTGTAAGGCACCAAAATACGAAAAAAAAGTCAAGGGGGTAAATACTTCTGCAAGGCACTGTATATGCTGTTCACTGTGTGGGAAAAAGGGGTGATTTAAACTTTTATTTGGGGAGTTTGTTCACATTTATAATTGTGCTCAGGGCTTACATTCAAGCTTGTGGTAGCAAGCGCTGAATACACAACTACACAAACCATACATTGACTTACTAAGCGGTTTGAGTTGTTCATACTTGAGATTGCACCTACATACAAACCTATGTACCTATATAAATAAGAATGACTGACGAAGCGGTTGGGTTGTGCCCATAACCACGTATGAGGGCACGACTATATAGGGCATACCCTATGGTGAATTGTTAAGAATAAGGGAGGGTACCTGAAAACCACGTATGCCCCGCCTGTATGTTGCGGGGGCGTTTTATAGTGGTGCCTTCTGCATGACCCCGCCCGTAGGTGCGGGGGGCGTGGGAATTCACACCCCCCTCACACAAATTCAGCCTAAAGGATTTCCTACTTGTGCTCAGGGCTTACATTCGAGCTTTTGGTAGCAAGCGCTGAATACACAACTATGCAAACCATACATTGACTTACCAAGCGGTTTGAGTTGTTCCGTACTTGAGATTGCACCTTACATACAAACCTATGTACCTTTATAAATAAAAATGACTGACGAAGCGGTTGAGTTGTGCCCATAACCGCGTATGAGGGCACGACTATAGAGGGCAAAAATCAAGAAGTAGAATTAATAACAACATTCTTGACCATAATAACCAACACCACAACTAGTCATGTCTATCTTCCCCTAAACTGTTCTTGCTAGACTCAAGGAAACCAAGAGAGTTGTGCCTGCCGGCTGGCGACCACATGTGGCAGTGCCTGACACTGAGAAGATATGTTGGTGACGCCTACTGCATCCGGCCCGGCACTGGAACGGGACCTGACTACGTGCTAACTGATTCGTTCATATTGACATGTTCACTGTGGTAATTGCAGAAAGGGGAGACCGATAGAGCTTGTCGGGCATAACATGTCCTCCTGTCCCTGCTGATAAGTGGCAAAATCTTCATTGTTAGTTAAGTGATGTGAAGAGTTGACTGGACTGTACCGTGAGCCATATCCTAACCTGCCAACATACCGTCACGAATATGGTCTCAGGAGTAATGACCTGCAGCGAACGACGGGCCTCCTCATCCTGACCGTGCCTGCAGACTCAACAGATCTCAGTAACAATTAAGCCTAAGGACTATCATGCTTGCAGACAGGCATCAACAGAACCACTGTGTCCGCAGACATGACCGACCTCTCCGTGACTATCGCACCTGTAGATTTTGACAGGCCTTGCATGCCCTCGTGCCTGTGGATGTGGAAGGCCTCTATGTGACTAACGTACCTGTAGACTGACATGTCTCGCATACCCTAGTGCCTGTGGATGTGACAGGTCTTTGCGTAACCGCTGTGCCTGGAAAGGCAGTCTGACTCGAACCTCGTGCCTGTAGGCGTGACAGGTCTTTGAGTAACCCTCATGTCTGCGGAAGTGATAGCTGTTAGCGTGATGCTGATATGAGTGGACAAGACAGATTAATGCGTGAAATAACCACCTATGAGTCATGAAATTGTAACTCTATGACCTGTGTTTGGGAAACATTGACTAAGCCGTGAATCTCCCTGCAGACGTGGCAGGTGGAGATGGTATGCGACCCCTGGGTTCTTCTTTTTTTTTTTTTTTTCTGTAATGCGGGAGTGAATGGCAGCTGAGTGCCTGACATGATGTATGCATGGTGTAGTGAGATGAGACTAAGTGTATGCTGTTGCGCTGAAGAAGAGTCAGAATAGCATATGCAGGGGCCCCCACTGAAGACGTGTCAGCCAGACGGTTGGCCCACTGCCTATGTGTATCGAGTCATATTGCACTGAAGCAGAGTCAGGAACAACAGACTTCACCAGGACCCCGACTGAAGGGAGTCAGACCTGAGGAACTTGGTGGGTGAGAGGACGCGCAAGGCTCTGAAGACATGTCAGTAGCAGCATCAGTATGTGAAGCAAGTAACTGTGGTAAGCAAACAAGAGTGGTGAAAGTAACATGGATCCCACTGTTGTGAAGTACATACATAAGAGTGTACATATTTTCCTTCATATATATATATATTTTTTTAAGTGTAAGATCTGATGGAGTCTATAACCACAGTTACTTGGTGTAACCCCCTGTGGGCATGGCATATGAGGGTTACGCCAACCATCTGTGTTTCGTGATATCATAACTCTGAAGAAGTGTCAGTAACAGAAACTACTCAGTGCTGCCCCCTGCAGACGTGGCAGGTATGATGGGGAAACAACCACCTATGTGTCGTGATGTTGTTATTCAGAAGACATGTCAGTAACAACAAATAAGTAGTGCGTCTCCATGCAGAACGTGGCAGGTGGAGTGGGTGTACACCACTTGTGTCATGGTATGAATGTGCAGAATGACGTGTCAGCGACAACAATTTAGTGCATGCTGTAGGACAAGTTAGAAGGTAACTGGTGAGCGGTTGGCAAGATACGGATGCTTAATCTGTGACTGAGCAGTTACTATGGTAACCTGAGTGTGGTATGTCAGCTACAGGGACCAATAGCCGGTACCGATATGTGTGCAGGGTAACTATTTGTGATTGTACCGTACAACCTGAGAACATCTGTACAGTGAGATGCTACGAGCGTGTGTATGGTATGCCGAGTAAGGTTATGCGTGTGAACAGTACTAGCTATGAGCAAGTGTGCGGTAACACAGTGAGGAGCTAGATACGACGGCAGTTGTGAGCGTACGTTCAGTGCAACCCGTATGTGCACATGTATGGATACAGCGGCACACCTGAGTGCAGTATGACCATGACGGGCACCATGCGGTGCTAAAGGTATGAGCGTTCGGCACTATGACTGTACTCACAGTATGTGGCGTGATGCGCGTATGTACTGTGTGCAATAATGGAACTATACCCACATGCATGTGGCATTTTTCTCCCATAGAATTCTATGGGAGTGAAAAAACGCAAGGAAAACGATATCTGGGTTTTAATTTCGGCGTTTTTTCACTCCCATAGACTTCTATATGAGAAAAATGCCACGATTTTGACTAAAAAACACAACAGTGGCTCAACATGCTGCGATTACTTAATTTTTTAATGAAATTGAAATGGAATTTTGCACAAAGAAAAGATGCAAGTATCAACGGAAATCTACCACTATGTCACAAAAAAACAATCTCAGAATCAGAATGATAAGTAAAACCATCTCAGAGTTCTTAATGCAAGTGACAAAGTTCGGATTTGAAAATTTGGCTGTGTCCTTAAATGGGTAATACGGTGGAAAACAATTTCTTTCTAATCAAATGGCTCCAGAAAGTTAAACAGATTTGTCAATTACTTCTATTATAAAAACCTTAATCCTTCCAGTACTTATCAGCTGCTGTATACTACCGAGGAAGTTGAATAGTTCTTTTCTGTCTGACCACAGTGCTCTCTGCTGACACCTCTGTCCATGTCAGGAACTGTCCAGAGCAGGAGAGGTTTGCTATGGGGATTTGCTCCTGCTCTGGACAATTCCTGACACAGGCAGAGGTGTCAGCAGAGAGCACTGTGGTCAGGGAGAAAAGAACAACTTAACTTCCTCTGTAGTATACAGCAGCTGATAAGTACTGGACGAGGTCCTGACGAAGGGCCGTCTTCGGGCGTGAAACGCGTTGATTTGTGCTTGGAATAAATGCTATCTTTTATCCATTTGGTCTACATTGTTGGACTGACTACTTCAAGGGGTCTGGCACTTTGAAAAGTTCCACTTTTTGTACTTTTTCACTGCTTGCACTGAGAAAGGCAGTCTGTTGTTGTTTTCTTTTTGCAAACAGCGAAAAGTTTGTAAATTTTGCAAATTAACCTAATTTACTGTGAGAGTTGGATCATTGGGATTGTTACTGTATCTGGGAGGACTTAACAGATCAGATGCTGGTCAGATACCATAGGACACCTTTAGAGGTCCTTGCTTTCATATATCAGGACTGTGGTAGCGGTAAGAGGAAAAGTTCACACAATATTAGGAAGGAGCTACAGTGGTCCCACAACATACGATGGTAATCCGTTCCAAATGGACCATCGTTTGTTGAAACCATCGCATAATGAGGGATCCGTGCAATATAAAGTATAGGACTGTTACGCCGAGCGCTCCGGGTCCCCGCTTCTCCCCGGAGCGCTCACAGCATTTACCTGCTCGCAGCACCCCGGTCGGATCTGCTGACCGGGAGCGCTGCGATAGTGTCCCTAGCAGGGATGCGATTTGCGATGCGGGACGCGCCCGCTCGCGGTTCGCATCCCAGCCTGCTTACCAGACCCGTTCCCCGTCTGTTCAGTCCCGGCGCGCGCGGCCCCACTCCCTAAGGCGCGCGCGCCGGCTCTCTGCGATTTAAAGTGCCAGTGCGTCGCTGATTGGCGCCTGGCCCAAATTAGTGAATTCACCTGTGCACTGGTCTATATCCCCTCACTTCCCCTTCCCTGTATTGCCGGATCTTGTTGCCATTGTGCCAGTGAAAGCGTTTCCTTGTATGTCCCAAGCCAGTGTTCCAGACCTCCTGCCGTTGCCCCTGACTACGATCCTTGCTGCCTGCCCTGACCTTCTGCTACGTCCGACTTTGCTCTTGCCTAATCCCTTCTACCGCGCCTATCTCAGCAGTCAGTCGGGGTTGAGTCGCTATCGGGTGGAACAACCTGGGGGTTACCTGCCGCTGCAAGTCCATCCCGCTTTGCGGCGGGCTCTGGTGAATACCAGTAACCCCTTAGACTCCGTTCCCCTGGTACGGCCCACGTCATCACCCCACTGACACAGAGGATCCACCACCAGTATCCTCACAGTACCCGGATCCTGACAGTAGATCCGGCCATGGATCCCGCTGAGGTCCCTCTGCCAGTTGTCGCTGACTTTACCACGGTGGTCGCCCAGCAGTCTCAGCAGATAGCGCAACAAGGTCATCAGCTGTCTCAACTGACTGTTATGCTACAACAGCTTTTACCACAGCTACAGCAACCATCTCCTCCGCCAGCTCCTGCACCTCCTCCGCAGCGAGTGGCCGCTTCCAGCCTCCGCTTGTCCCTGCCGGCCAAATTTGATGGGGACTCTAAACTATGCCGTGGTTTTCTCTCGCAATGTTCCCTGCATTTGGAGATGATGTCTGACCAATTTACCACTGAACGGTCAAAGGTGGCATTCGTGGTTAGTCTCCTGTCTGGGAAGGCCTTGTCATGGGCCACACCGCTCTGGGACCGCAATGATCCTGTCACTGCCACTGTTCAGTCCTTCTTCGCTGAGGTTCGTAGTGTCTTTGAGGAACCAGCCCGAGCCTCTTCTGCCGAAACAGCCTTGCTGAACCTGGTCCAAGGAAATTCTTCTGTTGGTGAATACGCCATCCAATTTTGTACCCTCGCCTCTGAATTATCTTGGAACAATGAGGCCCTCTGCGCGACATTTAAAAAAGGCCTATCCAGTAACATCAAGGATGTGCTGGCCACACGAGAAATTCCTGCCAACCTGCATGAACTTATCCATTTGGCCACCCGCATTGACATGCGTTTTTCCGAAAGACGCCAGGAGCTCCGTCAGGATATGGACTTTGTTCGCACCAGGCGATTTCTCTTTCCTGCTCCTCTCTTCTCTGGTCCACTGCAATCTGTTCCTGTGCCTTCTGCCGTGGAGGCTATGCAAGTAGACCGGTCTCGCCTGACCCTACAAGAGAGGACACGCCGCCGCAATGAGAACCTATGCTTGTACTGTGCCAGTACCGAACACTTCCTGAAGGATTGTCCTATCTGTCCTCCGCGTCAGGAAAGACGCACTCCGATTCCGCACAAAGGTGAGACAGCTCTAGGTGTGAACTCTGCTACTCCACGTCTTACTGTGCCTGTGCGGATTTCTTCTTCTGCTAACTCCTCCTTCTCAGCTGTGGCCTTCTTGGATTCAGGCTCTGCAGGAAATTTTATTTTGACCTCTTTCGTTAACAGGTTCAACATCCCAGTGACCAGTCTCGCCAGACCTCTCTATATCGCTTCAGTTAAAGGAGAAAAATTGGACTGTACTGTGCGTTACCGCACAGAACCCCTGTTAATGTGCATTGGATCTCATCACGAAAAGATTGAATTTCTGGTCCTCTCTAACTGCACTTCTGAAATTCTCCTCGGCTTGCCTTGGCTCCAACGCCATTGTCCTACCCTTGACTGGACCACCGGGGAGATCAAGAGCTGGGGTGCTTCTTGTCACAAAAAATGCCTCACGTCTGCTCCCAGTCCCGTCAGTCAAACCTCAGTGACTCCTCCCATACCAGGTCTCCCCAAGGCCTATCAGGACTATGCCGATGTTTTTTGCAAAAAACAAGCAGAGACTTTGCCTCCTCACAGGCCTTATGACTGCCCTATTGATCTCCTTCCTGGTACTACTCCACCCCGAGGAAGGATCTATCCTCTGTCTGCTCCTGAGACACAAGCCATGTCGGATTACATCCAAGAAAATTTAAAGAGGGGATTCATCCGCAAGTCTTCATCCCCTGCCGGAGCGGGGTTCTTCTTTGTCTCCAAAAAAGACGGTTCCTTACGGCCGTGCATCGATTACCGCGGTCTTAATAAGATCACTATAAAAAAACGCTATCCCCTGCCTCTTATCTCGGAACTCTTTGACCGCCTACGTGGCGCTAACATCTTCACCAAATTGGATTTAAGAGGTGCATATAATCTCATCCGCATCAGGAAAGGGGATGAGTGGAAGACCGCATTTAATACCAGAGATGGACATTTTGAATATCTGGTTATGCCCTTTGGGCTCTGCAACGCCCCCGCTGTCTTCCAGGACTTCATGAATGAAATATTTCGGGATCTGTTATATACCTGTGTTGTGGTTTACCTGGACGACATTTAGATTTTTTCTTCTAGTCTCGAAGAACACCGCAGCCATGTCCACCTAGTGCTCCAGAGACTCCGTGACAATCAATTATTTGCCAAGATAGAGAAATGTCTCTTTGAATGCCAATCTCTTCCCTTTCTAGGTTATTTAGTCTCTGGCCAGGGACTTCAAATGGACCCAGACAGACATTGGCCACGCCCCCTCCGGACTCCGAGCTATCCAATGCTTCTTGGGGTTTGCCAATTACTACCGACAGTTTATTCCGCATTTTTCCACCATTGCTGCTCCTATTGTGGCCCTAACCAAGAAGAACGCCAACCCTAAGTCCTGGCCTCCCCAATTTCAATCATCTCAAAACTGCCTTTTCTTCTGCTCCTGTACTCTCCAGACCTGATCCATCTAAACCCCTCTTGCTGGAGGTAGACGCCTCCTCGGTGGGAGCCGGAGGTGTACTCCTACAAAAAAACTCTACTGAAAATAACATTACTTGTGGTTTCTTTTCTAAGACCTTCTCTCCGGCGGAGAAAAATTACTCCATTGGTGATCGAGAACTTCTGGCCATTAAACTAGCCCTCGAAGAATGGAGGCACCTGCTGGAGGGTTCCAAATACCCAATTGTCATCTACACGGATCACAAGAATCTCTCGTATCTTCAGTCTGCCCAACAGCTGAACCCACACCAGGCTAGGTGGTCGTTGTTTTTTGCCCGTTTTAACTTCGAGATTCATTTTCGCCCTGCTGACAAAAACATCAGGGCTGACGCCCTTTCTCGTTCCTCTGATGCTTCCGAAACGGAAGCCCCCCTGCAACACATTGTTCCTCCTGAGTGTCTGATCTCCTCTTCTCCAGCTTCTATCAGACAAACACCTCCTGGAAAGACTTTCGTCCCCCCACGCCAGCGCCTCAAGATCCTCAAGTGGGGACATTCCTCGCACCTCGCCGGCCATGCTATCGTCAAGAAGTCCATCCAACTCATCTCTCGTTTATATTGGTGGCCTACCCTGGAAGCAGATGTCACTGATTTCGTTCGGGCCTGTACAGTTTGTGCCCAGGACAAGACTCCTCGCCAGAAGCCTGCCGGTCTCCTTCATCCTCTGCCTGTCCCTGAGCTACCATGGTCTGGATTGCCATGGATTTTATAACCGACCTGCCTTTATCCCATGGCAACACAGTCATTTGGGTGGTCGTTGATCGTTTCTCCAAGATGGCACATTTTATTCCACTTCCAGGCCTTCCTTCTGCACCACAGTTGGCGAAACAATTTTTTGTGCACATTTTTTCGCCTTCACGGGCTTCCCACGCATATCGTCTTGGATAGAGGCGTTCAATTTGTATCGAAATTTTGGAGAGCTCTCTGTAATCAACTAAAAATCAAATTAAATTTCTCATCTTCCTATCATCCCCAATCCAATGGGCAAGTGGAGAGAGTTAATCAGATCCTTGGTGACTATTTGCGACATTTTGTTTCCTCCCGCCAGGATGATTGGGCCGATCTTCTACCCTGGGCTGAATTCTCGTACAATTTCAAAGACTCTGAATCCTCCACCAAATCCCCGTTCTTTGTGGTGTACGGCCGTCACCCTCTTCCCCCCTCCCCACTCCCACCCTTTCTGGTTTGCCTGCTGTTGACGAAGTTACCCGGGACTTCTCCACCATCTGGAAGGAGACTCAAAAATCCCTCCTACAGGCCTCATCCCGGATGAAGAAGCATGCCGACAAAAAGAGAAGAACTCCTCCTGTCTTTGCTCCAGGAGACAAAGTGTGGCTCTCCGCCAAGTATATCCGCTTCTGTGTCCCCAGTTATAAACTGGGACCACGTTATCTTGGACCCTT
The DNA here is from genome assembly GCF_029499605.1 of Hyla sarda. Lineage (NCBI taxonomy): Eukaryota > Metazoa > Chordata > Amphibia > Anura > Hylidae > Hyla > Hyla sarda. Next base: position 129,308,239 of record NC_079197.1, on the reverse strand, counting down.
TAAAATCAAGTGCCAAATCAATCCTGTCTCCTACAAACTCCTTCTTCCCCCTTCTCTCCGTATTCCTAACGCTTTTCATGTTTCTCTCCTTAAACCGCTTATCCTTAACCGCTTCTCTCCCAAGGTTGTCGCTCCAGCTCCTTTCTCCGGTTCCTCTGATGTCTTCTCTGTTAAAGAAATTCTTGCGTCTAAGATGGTCAGAGGAAAAAAAAAATTCTCGTACATTGGGAGAATTGCGGCCCTGAGGAGAGGTCGTGGGAACCCAAGGATAACTTCCTTGACAAAGACCTCATTCACAAATTTTCGGGTTCCAAAAAGAGGGGGAGACCCAAGGGGGGGGGGGGGTACTGTTACGCCGAGCGCTCCGGGTCCCCGCTCCTCCCCGGAGCGGTCGCAGCGTTTACCTGCTCGCAGCGCCCGGTCAGATCCGCTGACCGGGAGCGCTGCGATAGTGTCCCTAGCAGGGATGCAATCCGCGATGTGGGACGCGCCCGCTCGCGGTTCGCATCCCAGCCTGCTTACCAGGCCAGTTCCCCGTCTGTTCAGTCCTGGCGCGCGCGGCCCCGCTCCCTAGGGCGCGCGCGCCGGCTGTCTGCGATTTAAAGGGCCAGTGCGCCGCTTATAGTGCCTGGCCCAAATTAGTGAATTCACCTGTGCACTGGTCTATATCACCTCACTTCTCCTTCCCTGTATTGCCGGATCTTGTTGCCATTGTGCCAGTGAAAGCGTTCCTTGTATGTCCCAAGCCAGTGTTCCAGACCTTCTGCCGTTGCCCCTGACTACGATCCTTGCTGCCTGCCCTGACCTTCTGCTACGTCCGACCTTGCTCTTGCCTAATCCCTTCTACCACGCCTATCTCAGCAGTCAGTCGGGGTTGAGTCGCTATCGGGTGGAACGACCTGGGGGTTACCTGCCGCAGCAAGTCCATCCCGCTTTGCGGCGGGCTCTGGTGAATACCAGTAACCCCTTAGACTCCGTTCCCCTGGTACGGCCCACTTCATCACCCCACTGACACAGAGGATCCACCACCAGTATCCTCACAGTACCCGGATCCTGACAAGGACAGTGGTCTACACCCTGCGGACCACCAGATGTTGCAAAACTACAACACCTAGCATGCCCGGACAGCCGTTGCGCATGCCGCTCCTATTGGATGACGGGACGGCGTGCTCAGCGTCGTGATGACAACAATGGAGAGCGCCGACGATGCAGGGGATCCCGAAGAGGATGCGCCGAAGCCCCGAGGACAGGTAAGTGATCGTCAGCGGACCACACGGGGCACTGTAAACGTCTATCCGGTAGCAGCTGAAGCAGTCTGTGCTGCCGGATAGCCGTTTATGCGATGGCCCCGACATACAAAAGCATCATATGTTGATGCTGCCTTTAACATGCGATGGCCTCTGAGAGGCCAACGCATGTTGAAATTATCGTATGTCGGGACCATCGTAGGTCGGGGGGGTCACTGTATGAGCGATCATTGTATACTGTCCAATTGTGATGACTGCTTTCCTTTGTCTTCAGTGTAAAAACTTCAATAGAGAAAGCATCATGTACTCCTTTTGCAGTTTTTATTGTGAAACATTTCCAAGAAGAAAAAACCCTCTCAATCACAGATGTGTAGACAAAGTAGTTTCCTGGCAATTACAGCTCACACAACCAATAGCAGTGTGTGTTATACCTATGTAAATGTACATTGAGATAGAATGCATGGCTGTATGCAAAAACACATTAATCACCACTAGAGGGCACCTTTAACCTTCATAAATGACGACTCACACAAGTATTTTTAGATCAAATGTTATTATGTACAGATGGGATTGCACTCTTCAGTGTGAAAACTTATCTGTGTCTGTGGTGCCAGTTTCGTAGTAGTTTATTAACCCCTTAAGGACCAGGCCCATTTTGGCCTTAAGGACCAGACCGATTTTATTTTTGCATTTTCCTTTTTTCCTCCTCGTCTTCTGAAAATCATAACTCTCTTTTATTTTTCCATCCACAGACCCATATGAGGGCTTGTTTTTTGCATCACCAATTGTACATACATCACTTATTTTACCATAAAATGTACGGTGCAACCAAACAAATATTATTTATGTGGGAAAATTGAAAAGAAAACCGCAATTTAGCAAATTTTGGAAGGTTTTGTCTTCACGCTGTACACTTTCCGGTAAAAATTACATGTTTTCTTTATTCTGTGGGTCAATATGATTAAAATGATACCCATGTTATATGCTTTTCTATAATTGTACCGCTTAAAAAAAATCTCAAACCATTTTAACAAAATTAGTATGTTTGAAATTGCCCTATTTTGACCACCTATAACTTTCTCATTTTTCCGTATACAGGGCGATATGAGGGCTCATTTTTTTGCGTCATGATCTGTAGTTTTTATCAGTACCACTTTTGCTTAGGTTTTACTTTTTATCTTCGGTATTCCGACCACCGCTTCTCTGGTCCCGGAACTAATGCTATGGCCGGACGGGAGGAGCGGTGGTTGGAGCACTGAAGTGGGGCAGTACACAGGCATACAGCCTCCAGCCATACACTGTATATGGTTGGAGGCTGTATGTCTGTGGGGAACACTGCTAGCCTTTTGTGGGGGAACACTGCCAGCCTAATGTGGGGGAACACTGCCAGCCTAATGTGGGGAGAACTATGCTGCACCTAATGTGGGGGGAACAGTGCCAGCCTAATGTGGGGGCCTCGTATCGACGTTCGCTCACATCGCGCTACCAGAATTCAAGGGCCAGCGTTACTATGTCCTGATGCCGGCCCTAGAGCGTGACGTGTGTGAACATCAAGGGGGGGGGGCCTCCAGGTCCCTTTTGCTTTGGGCCCCCAAATTCCTTCAAACGGCCCTGGGCACACATATCAGCCAATTTAGGTGGGGCTTATAGTCTGTCTCCCTCCTCCCATTGTATGTGTGCCCAGTCACACTGGAGGTAACTGGGAGCAGGCTGTGAGTCGGCCTAATGCTGCTGACCCACTGGCCCCTGGTTTTGCTTATCACAGGTAGGTTTAGTGTTAGGTCCCGTGCCACTTGAAAAACCTTGGCGTTGGTGTGTGGGCTCTGGTATGTCCTTCATCTAAGGATATACTGGCTAATGTCTCAATTTTAACATCAGTGTTGAGGGATAGTCAATGTCATTGTATACATCTACCACAGTAGTGCACCCATATTTCTGTATTGTATTCTAATTGTTACACATCCACACCATCTATCTGATGTAGGATTCTATTGTGGCACTTGTAGTCCGCTGCAGGCATCCTCCATTGTATGCATTTTTATGCTGGGGATCGCCCCTAGCAACAGACTACAAGGGCAGGATCTGCTCCCCCAGTATATATGCACAACTGCATTTGGGGTTGAGCACCTCCTGCCATTTGAGACCACGTCTTTGTTGTTGTTGGGATATGACAACAATATATGAGCTTCCACCTTTGTTGATTTTCCTCCCCACCAAGGATTAGGAAGGAAAAACCGGGCAATGCCGGGCACTCAGCTAGTAAAATATCATTGTACACTTTTCCTGCTGTAAACTACTATGGAATTTACAATTAAACCTAATTAATTTACATTTAATTCTCCAACTTAGACCACCAGGAATTTTGAAATGTCAGAAAATAAATGTATAAATAAATAAATAAAATAGTAATTGCGTCAGTAAGTTATTGAAGTAAATTGGAGCATATATGTAATTTTAAAGGAAGATTTGCTTCCCCAATAGAGACTGTATATTGATAGAGGGTATGTGACTCTGACATATAACATTTGGTTACTTCAGTGAAACCAAGGATCATTTCTACATTAAGCAGAATATAATTAAACATTTTTAATTCACTGGTGGTCACTTCTTGCCACTGGCATGTGTCTCTAATACATGACATGCCAGTGGCCAGCTTTACAAGAAAAGCATATTTCTCCGGCTGTAAAAAGAGAGCCACAGAGCGCTGTAACCATGTAGACATCAGTTTTTATTACTCATCATAAACTGCACCTCAAGCCACGAAAGATACTCAGAAGCCGTCGTGGTTGTGCTATGGGGAATAACAACCTATGCCTGATGAGTACCAACAAGAAAACCTCATAAAAGTTGTGTCATATTTTTGGAAATAGTAAACTTGATAGTAAAAGTCAGGGTATGTAAAGAAAATTACTTTTTTTTTTACAATTCCATTGTATTCTTCAACCACTAGCATAGTTCATGTGCCAAACACTTTACAGGGAGCTAGATATGAGTAACCACTGTCTGACCAATCAGAGTATCTCCTTACTGGGGGGGGGGGGGGGGTGGCATGCGAGAGTGGAGGACATAAGTGTTTAGAGGCAATGGATACCTTTGAAAAGCAATGTTTTTTTTATTCATGCTTCCTACTTATTATGTACACCAAAGAAACAAAGGTAAATGCTATGGGGAGGCAAATAAATAATAGCCTATTTGATTACATGTAAAGGACAAACAGCATCTGAAGTGCATAAACTACACTGCTCAAAAAAATAAAGGGAACACTTAACCCCTTAAGGACCAAGCCCATTTTGACCTTAAGGACCAGAGCGTTTTTTTGCACATCTGACCACTGTCACTTTAAACATTAATAACTCTGGAATGCTTCTACTTATCATTCTGATTCTGAGATTGTTTTTTTGTGACATATTCTACTTTAACATAGTAGTACATTTTATTTTGGTAATTTGCATCCTTTCTTGGTGAAAAATCCCAAAATTCGATGAAAAATTTGAAAATGTTGCATTTTTCTAACTTTGAAGCTTTCTGTTTGTAAGGAAAATGGATATTCCAAATAAAAAAAAATTTGATTCACATATACAATATGTCTACTTTATGTTTGCATCATAAATTTGACATGTTTTTACTTTTGGAAGACACCAGAGGGCTTCGAAGTTCAGCAGCAATTTTCCAATTTTTCACAAAATTTTCAAACTCGATATTTTTCATGGACCAGTTCAGTTTTGAAGTGGATTTGAAGGGTCTTCATATTAGAAATACCCCACAAATTACCCCATTATAAAAACTGCATCCCCCAAAGTATTCAAAATGACATTCAGTCAGTGTTTTAACCCTTTAGGTGTTTCACAGGAATAGCAGCAAAGTGAAGGCGAAAATTCAAAATCTTCATTTTTTACACTCACAAGTTCTTGTAGACCCAATTTTTGAATTTTTGCAAGTGGTAAAAGGAGAAAATTTTTACTTGTATTTGTAGCCCAATTTCTCTCGAGTAAGCACATACCTCATATGTCTATGTAAAGTGTTCGGTGGGCGCAGTAGAGGGCTCAGAAGGGAAGGAGATGTTGGAGAGAACATTTTTCTGAAATGGTTTTTGGGGGCATGTCACCTTTAGGAAGCCCCTAGGGTGTCAAAACAGCAAAAAAAACAAAAACACATGGCATACCATTTTGGAAACTAGACCCCTCGGGGAATGTAACATGGGATAAAGTGAGCCTTAATACCCCACAGGTGTTTCACGACTTTTGCAAATGTAAAAAAAAAAAAAAAAAAAAAATATTTTTGGACCTAAAATGCTTGTTTTCCCAAAAAATTTTAATTTTTAAAAAGGGTAATAGCAGAAAATACCCCCCAAAATTTGAAGCCCAATTTCTCCTGATTCAGAAAACACCCCATTTTTTAAAAGGGTAAACGCAGAAAATACCCCCCAAAATTGGGTGCCTCCATCTGTTGTAAAACTCCCAGCATGCCTGGACAGTCAGTGGCTATCTGGTAAGACTGGGAGTAGTTGTTTTGCAACAGTTGGAGGCTCCGTTTTGGAAACAGTAGCGTACCAGACGTTTTTCATTTTTATTGGGGAGGGGGGCTGTGTAGCAGTAACAGTAGTTTCTCGCTGGCAGTTTGAGCTGCGGCAGAAAATTTGCAGCCGGATACTTACTGTAAACCTCCGCCCATGTGAGTGTACCCTGTACATTCACATTGGGGGGACATCCAGCTGTTGCAAAACTACAACTCCCAGCATGCGCTGACAGACTGTACATGCTGAGAGTTTTAGTTTTGCAAAAGCTGTAGGCACACTGGTTATGTATCACTGAGTTTCTGACCTAACTCAGTGATTCACAACCAGTGTGCCTCCAGCTGTTGCAAAACTTTAACTCCCAGCATGTACGGTGCATGCTGGGAGTTGTAGTTTGCAACAGCTGGAGGTACACCGGTCGTGAAACACTGAGTTAGGTAAAAAAAAAAAATTAGTTTCACAACCCGTGTGCCTTCAGCTGTTGCAAAACTACAACTCTCAGCAGTCACCGACAGCCAACGGACATGCTGGGAGTTGTAGTTATGCAACCAGTAGATGCACCACTACAACTCCCAGCATGCACTTTAGCTGTTTGTGCAAGCTGGGAGTTGTAGTTATACAACAGCTGAAGGTACACTTTTCCATAGAAAAAATGTGCCTCCAGCTGTTGCAAAACTATAAATCCCAGCATGCCCATAAGGGAATGCTGGGAGTTGTGGTGGTCTGTCTCCTGCTGTTGCATAACTACAGCTCCCAGCATGCCCTTTTTGCATGCTGGGAGCTGTTGCTAAGCAACAGCAGGAGGCTGTCAATCACCTCCAACTGCTGCTCCCCAGGTCAGTCCCTCGCCGCCGCCGCCGCCCCTGGGGCCCCGATCCCAACAGGGACGCCGGGGATCGGAGTCCCCAGCTCCCAGGGTCTTCTTCCCGCACCCACTCACGTCCTCCGGAAGAGGGGCGGAGCGGGTTGCGGGAGTGACACCCGCAGCAGGTAAACTGGCCGACGAATCAGGGCGATCGTGAGGTGGCACCAGTGCCACCTCACCCCTGCTGGCTATGGCTGTTCGGGGCCGTCAGAGACGGCCCCAAACAGCCTGTAATTCCGGGTCTACAGGTCACTGGAGACCCGATTGACCCGGAATCTGGCACAGCGATCTGCGGCCATCGCCGACATGGGGGGGACATAATGACCCCCCTGGGCGATATGCCGCGATGCCTGCTGAACGATTTCAGCAGGCATCCGGCTCCGGTCTCCAACCGGCTAGCAGTGGGGACCGGATTTCCCACGGGCGTATGGATACTCCCTGTGTCCTTAAGGACTCGGAATGCGGGGCGTATCCATACGCCCTGTGTCCTGAAGAGGTTAAACAACTCAATGTAACTCCAATTCAATCACACTTCTGTGAAATCACACTGTCCACTCAGGAAGCAACACTGATTGACAATCAATTTCACTGTAACGGAGCTGGATGTGGATCCTCTAACCTGTGTGACTGATGACACAGACCGTATCAGGGAGCGGAGTCTAAGGTGCCGCTGGTCTTCACCAGAGCCCGCCGCAAGGCAGGATGGGCTTGCTGCAGCAGGCGACACCCAGGTCGCTACCCCAGACATGGCTCGACCACACAGGTAGCTGGGCCAGGCAAGGTACCAAAGGATAAGGCAGTAGTGTAGTCAAATGTAGCAGAAGGTCAAGGAAGGCAGCAAAGGTGCGGAGTCGAATAACGTAGCGGGAAGGTCTGGATACACGGGTAAGGCAACAGGCAATATGGAACGCTCAATCTCAGGCTAGGGGCACTGAAGATCCAGCAGGGAAGTGTGGGAGGTGCAGGGACTTATAATGTGGTGTCCGGTGCAAACACTAATTATGGGCGCACTGGCCCTTTAAATTTCAGAGCTCCGGGGACGCGCGTGCCAGAGCTGAGACACAGAGGCAGCGGAGCGAGTGACGGGTTGGAATTCGCATGTGGGCACGCCTGCGATGCGAATCTCAGCCCCGCTGGCAGACGGGGACACTGCGCTTATGGCCAGAGCGCAGAGTGTAACAGTAACCCCCCCTCCTCTTGTGGTTCAGAATTTTTTTTAGAAGATCCTGGTCCAAAATATTGTTCTGTGGTTCTGTGGACTGCTCCTCTGGACCAAATCCTTCCCAATCCACAAGAAAGAAGCATTTTCCTCTGACCAGCTTGGAATCTAGAATTTTCTTAACAGCAAAAACATCAGAGATACCAGAGATAGAGGAAGGTGAGATGTCCTTTGAGAAAAGCAGTGTTATGATTCGGCTAGCTGGATGTGGATCCTCTGTGTCAGCGAGGGATTGGCGTGGACCGTGTCGGTGGACCGGTTCTAGGGTTGCTACTGGTTTTCACCAGAGCCCGCCGCAAAGCGGGATGGTCTTGCTGCGGCAGTAGCAACCAGGTCGTATCCACCGGCAACGGCTCAACCTCGCTGACTGCTGAGAAGGTGTGGGACAGAAGGACTAGGCAGAAGCAAGGTCAGACGTAGCAGAAGGTCGGGGCAGGCGGCAAGGTTCGTAGTCAATAGTAATAGCAGGAGGTCAGGAACACAGTAATGGTAAACACAGTAGTAGCTTTCTCTAGGCACAAAGGCAACAAGATCCGGCAGGGAAGTGCAGGGGAAGTGAGGTTATATGAACAGGGAGCAGGTGGAAGCTAATCAGACTGATTGGGCCAGGCACCAATCACTGGTGCACTGGCCCTTTAAATCTTAGAGAGCTGGTGCACACGCGCCCTAGAGAGCGGAGCCGCGCGTGCCAGAACATGACAGCCGGGGACCGGGACGGGTAAGTGGCTTGGGATGCGATTCGCGAGCGGGCGCGTCCCGCTATGCGAATCGCATCCCCATCGTGAATGTCAGTGCAGCGCTCCCGGTCAACGGGTCCGACCGGGGCACTGCATAGAGGAGAATGCCGCGAGCGCTCCAGGGAGGAGCAGGGACCCGGAGCGCTCTGCGTAACAAGCGGTTTTGGATGACAGGCTTCAAGAGGGAGACATGGAAGGAATTCGTGATCCAGAGAGAGGAAGGGAGATGCAGGGAATAAGCCACGGGATTAAGTCGTTTTTTTACTTTGTAGGGACCCAAAAAGCGTGGACCCAGTTTATAAGAGGGTACCTTAAAGCGGATGTATTTGGAGGATAACCACACTTTATCCCCAGGAGAGAATTCGGGAGGAGGGTATCTTTTCCTGTCTGCTCGTGACTTCATACAGGTCGTGGCATGAAGAAGGGAGTGACAAGTCTTCTTCCAGATGGAGGCGAAATTCTGCACCAGTTCGTCAGCCATAGGTACTCCGGAGGAAGAAGAAGACAAGGGAAGAGGAAGATGAGGATGAAGCCCATAGACCACAAAGATGGGTGAAGTCCCAGTGGATTCAGAATTTCTATGGTTGTAAGAAAACTTGGCCCAGGGTAGTAAATCGGCCCAGTCGTCTAGGCGAGCAGAGACAAAATGGCGAAGATAGTCCCCCAGGACCTGATTCACCCCTTCGACATGACCATTGGATTGAGGGTGGTAAGCAGAGGAGAAGTCCAGTTTAACTTGGAGACGAGAGCAGAGGGCCCTCCAGAACTTAGAGACACTTTTCAAGTTTTGCATAGCAAATGGCATCCCCAGATACCCTAAGTTTCCATCAAGAGAATTGAACGCAGTCTTCCACTCATCCCCTTCTCATATACAAATCAAATTATAGGCCCCACGAAGATCTAATTTAGAGAAGATCCTGGCACCCCGCAGACGATCAAATAATTCAGAGATTAAAGGAAGTGGGTAATAGTTCTTTATCATAATTTTATTCAAGCCTCGGTAGTCGATGCAAGGTCGCAGAAACCCGTCTTTCTTTTCTACGAAGAAGAACCTGGCTCCCGCAGGGGAAGAAGACTTCCTGATAAACCCCTTCTGAAGATTCTCCTGGATGTAAGTAGACATAGCCTGAGTTTCAGGGGGTAGATAAAGGGTAGATTCTGCCCCGGGGGGGGTGTGAAGCCGGGCAGCAAGTCAATAGGACAATCATATGGACGATGAGGTGTTAAGACTTCAGCTTGTTTTTCACTGAAGACATCAGCAAAGTCCTGAAGGAACGAAGGCAAACCGGGCAGAGGGCAAGAAGATGATTCGAACTTAGCCAAACATATTTGAATACAGTGGTTGTTGCAATGCGGTCCCCAACAGAGAACTTCTCAAGTTTTCCAATCCAGCTGCGTTGCATGGAGTTGCAACCAAGGTAGGCCAAGCAGGAGAGAAGAAGTACAATGAGGGAGTACATAAAAAGTCAAGTTCTCCTCATGCAAGGCTACGACCTGCATAGACAACCGTTCAGTGTGGTAAACCACAGTACAGTACAGTCTTTCTCCATTGACTGTAGAGATGTACAAGGGCTTTAATAGGCGAGATACAGGAAGATGATACCTATGTACTAGGGAGGCATCAATAAAATTTCCCGCGGACCCAGAGTCCAAGAAGGCAAAACAGAGACAATTTCTTTGGAGGGTGGAAAAAGCTGGACCATCAAATTTAAGCGTGGAGAGGTTGTATTAACACCTAAGGAGGCCTCTCTCACAAACCCTAGGTGCGAGCATTTCCCAGTCTGTGGACATAGAGGACAATCTTTTAGGAAATGATCCGCACTAATGCAGTAGAGGCATAGATTCTCCACTGTGGGAAGCAACGTAGAAGGTTGCGGTGGTTGCTGGAAGACTGGTACCAGACGTGGAAAGCGGCGAGGTCATGCAGACTCCTTTTCTTGGCGAAGTTCCTCACGTCAGAGAAATGGATATCAATCCGGAATGCCAACTGTATACGATCATTTAAGGTAGAAGGCAATTCCAGGGGGAAGTGAGGGCATCCTTGATATGGCTGGATAGTCCTTTCTTGAAGGTGGCTCAAAGAGCTTCATTGTTCCATGATAACTTTGATGCCAGAGTACGAAACTGAATGGCATACTCGCCCACAGCGGAGTTGCCCTGCGAAAGATTCAGTAACGCCGTCTCAGCGGAGGAGGCTTGGGCAGGTTCTTCAAAGACACCCCGAAATTCCGTCAGAAAAGCCTGGAGATTGGTTGTGAAAGCATCACTGAGATCCCAAAGTGGAGTTGCCCAGGCCAAAGCCCTTCCAGTTGGGAGACTGATGACGAAGGCCACCTTTGCTTGTTATGTAGGGAACTGTTCTGCCATGAGTTCGATGTGCATGGAGCACTGAGTCATGAAACCCCGACAGGACTTGGGATCCCCCTCAAATTTCTCTGGAAGAGACAAGCAGAGTTCCGGAGGAGACTGCTGCGGCGGGAGGCAGTATTGGAGCAGGAGGAGGCTGTGGTTGTGACAGTTGCTGCTTAGCAGTTAGCAACTGCTGCATCATGGTGGATAACTGACTCAACTGCTGTGCCTGCTGGGCCAACTGCTGTGACTGGACACGACAGAAGCGAGATCTGGGTTATCTGATGGATCTTGCTGTAACAGAGCTGGATGTGGATCCTCTAACCTGTGTGGCTGATGACACGGACCATATCGGGGAGCAGAGTCTAAGGTGTCGCTGATCTTCATCAGAGCATGCCGCAAGGCAGGATGGGCTTGACCACACAGGTAGCTCGACCACACAGGGTCGCTGGGCAAGTCGAGGTACCAGAGGATAAGCCAGTAGTGTAGTCAACGTAGCAGAAGGTCAAGGCAGGCGACAAAGGTGCAGAGTCAAATAATGTAGCGGGAAAGTCTGGATGCACGAGTAAGGCAACAGGCAAAATGGAACGCTTAATCTCAGGCTTGGGGCACTGAAGATCCGGCAGGGAAGTGTGGGAGGTGCAGGGAATTATAATATGGTGTCAGGTGCAAACACTACTTATGGGCACACTGGCCCTTTAAATTTCAGAGCTCCTAGGAGTTGGGGACATGTGCACCAGAGCTGAGACACCGAGGCAGCAGAGCGTGGAGAGTGACAAGCTGGGAATCGCATGCAGGCGCGTCCCGCGATGCGAATCCCAGCCCCATCGGCAGACGGGGACACAGGGACACTGCGCTCACGGCTGGAGCTTGCAGCCGGAGCACAGAGTGTAACATTCACATGCTGTTGTGCAAAGACAACTAGCAAGACACCCCCAATAAAGGAGTGGTTCTGCAGGTGGTGACCACAGACCACTTCTTAATTCCTATGCTTCCTGGTTGATGTTTTGGTCACTTTTGAATGCTGGTGGTGCTTTCACTCTAGTGGTTGCATGAGACGGAGTCTACAACTTACACAAGTGTCTCCGGTAGTGCAGCTCATCCAGAATGGCACATCAATGCGAGCTGTAGCAAGAAGGTTTGCTGTGTCTGTCAGCATAGTGTCCGATACCTGGAGACAGGCCAGTACATCAGAAGATGTGGAGGAAGCCGTAGGAGGACAGCAACCCAGCAGCAGGACCGCTACCTCCGCCTTTGTGCAAGGAGGAGCACTGCCAAAGCCCTGCAAAATGACCTCCAGCAGGCCACAAATGTGCATGTGTCCACTCAAGCAATCAGAAACAGACTCCATGAGGGTGGTATGAGGGTCCTACGTTCACAGTTGGGGGTTGTGCTTCCAGCCCAACATCATGCAGGACGTTTGGCATTTTCCAGAGAACACCAAGATTGGCAAATGTGCCACTGGCGCCCTGTGCTCTTAAAGCAGGTTCACACTGAGCACATGTGACAGACGTGACAAAGTCTGGAGACACCATGGAGAACGTTCTGCTGCCTGCAATATCCTCCAGCATGACCAGTTTGGCGATGGGTCAGTAATGGTGTGGGGTAGCATTTCTTTGGCAAGAATAGCCCTCCATGTGCTTGCCAGAGGTAGCCTGACTGCCATTAAGTACTGACATGAGATCCTCAGACCAATTGTGAGACCATATGCTGGTGCGGTTGGCCCTGGGTTCCTCCTAATGCAAGACAATGCTAGACCTCATGTGGCTGGAGTGTGTCAGCAGTTTCTGCAAGAGGAAGGCATTGATGCTATGGAGTGGCCCGCCTTAGCTTTAGTCCAGATCTGGGAGGACATCCCTCAGGAGACCATCCACCACCTCATCAGGAGCATGCCAAGGTACTGTAGGGAGTCTATACAGGCATGTGGAGACCACACACACTACTGAGCCTCATTTTGACTTGTTTTAAGGACATTACATAAAGTTGGATCAGCCTGTTGTGTGGTTTTCCACTGTGATTTTGAGTGTGACTCCATAACCAGACCTCCATGGGTTGATAAATTAGATTTTCATTGATAATTTTTGTGTGATTTTGTTGTCAGCAGATTTAACTATGTAAATATGAAAGTATTTCATACGATTATTTCATTCACTAAGATCTAGGATGTGTTATCTTAGTGTTCCCTTTATTTTTTTGAGCAGTCTATATGCCACACATACACACACATGTATAAGCAGAGATATAGACTGCAAAAGGATGCAGGTGGTGCATAGAGAAAAAAGACCCAGAAAAATTGACAAAAACAAGCACAAAATCTGAATTTCTTGCCCTGTACATTACCTGTACCCAGAGCATATATACCCCATACAGGGGTACTTATTATGGTTAAAAAAATTTCTTTTTTTCTCTCTTGTTCACACCCTATGATTTCCCCCTACAAACTGCCTTGTATCTGTTCTCCTCTCCTTGTCCTACAGGGACTCTGTTACCTCATCCACTGTTTAAGATGGTGTGTAACCCTCTCCCCCTTTCTTATGCTATCTCTAACACAGAGAGAATAGAAAGTCTGACAGATTTATTGATAACAGCTAAATGGTAGGACATTTTTAACATAGACTATTTTGAAAGCTGCTATATTTTCCCCTCAATATAAAACATAAAATTACACCAAAGCACTGAACTAGAGATCATGGGGGGCCTAGCGGTCAGACTTCCCATGATCTCACAATTATCCACCATCCTGTAGATAGGAGACAAGTAAAATTAAGTCAGAAAATCCTATTCATTATTGTAGGAGCACTATGAATCCTATTCTTATAGAAGCAGTTTATGGATTATAATTTAGCAGGTACCATGGCTGTCTTTAACAGAAGGCACTTACATAGGGGTCTCTATGGCTTTCTCTTATAGATATACTGTAGGTGCTTTGTATAAGCACTGTGGCTGACCCTTATGGGTACACTGTAGGTGTTTCTCTGTTTCTCTGATGTTATCGGAACAATATAGATTTTTTATGTAGCTGACATGATGGGGGGGGGGGCACACAGTAAGTCTCATATATAGACTGTGTAACTGTTTCTTATGCATATACTTTATTTGCCCCATGTGGGCTCTTTGGCTGTCTCTTATAAGTGCACTTAATGTGTCTTATAATGCTTCAAAGGTGTAGTGGCACTATTGCTACAAAGCGGTCAGGAACACTTGGCTGCGGCACCTCTATCACAGCGGTAGACCGAGGTCCTAAGTATACGGGTCCGGCAGTGCTGGGAACCAGAAAGAACTGAGTCACTAATTTCAACTAGTAAAGAAGAAACACGGTTACCCGCACTCACCGCTAGGCTTTATCCAGCCGACTCCGCTTCATCTGCTTGTACGGACGTCCCCAGTTCCAGACGTGATGCAGGGCACTCAGAGCCATGCATCACGTCTGGAACCGGGGACATCCGTACAAGCAGATGAAGCGGAGTCGGCTAGCTAAAGCCCAGCGGTGAGTGCGGGTAACCGTGTTTCTTCTTTACTACTCAAAATGAATGTGTCTTATGTTGGCATTGTGGCTTTCTCCTATTGGTGCACAGCAGTTGTCGTGTATAAGTACGGTAGACAAGAACATACAATAAGGTACTGATGCTATAACTGCTGTAGGGTCAGCTTGGCTAGTTTTTTTAAGGGGGGGGGGCGTTATTATGATATCTGAAAAACCAACAGAGCAAATATTCTTGTGCCTGTTAGGCTCTTTATCCTTTTAGTTTTTTCCTTTCATTTGGCATATATATACCAAAGATGCCATGCGTGAGCTCCCATTCTTATATTAGTTGCACAACTAGGCTGAGATTTCATTCTGAACTCTACAATAACTATTTATCTGCTTACCACTTCGCTTTTTCAGAAGTACGTTTAAAAGGTCGGCCCACTAGGTTTTTGTCTCCTATGTGCACTATGACCACAATTTACTGTCTATGGGACTCACATCAATAGCCTCAGCTATCTCCATCAGTCCAGTGGTATAAAATGGAGTGGTGGTCACACAGGCACCTCCTGTGGGTAGGTCATAAATACGGTTAGTGTGTGAGAATTTTAACTAGGAACTGGCTGAAAAAATGAATGGGAAACGGCTTAAAGGAGTACTCCAGTGCACACTTTTTTCATGTTATCCCGTCCGGGCTGCAAAATAAAAGAAAACGCACTTTATCTTACCTGCCAACGAGCCCCCGGAGCTCCGGTACAGGTGTTCGGTCCCCGGGCTGTATTCTTCTTACTTCCGGTTAGCCCGGCACGTCACACGGAGCTTCAGCCTATCACAGGCCGCAGCGATGTCCCGCCTCTGCCAGTGATAGGCTGAAGCTCCGTGTGACGTGCCGGGCTAACCGGAGGTAAGAAGAATACAGCCCGGGGACCGAACACCTGTACCGGAGCTCCGGGGGCTCGTTGGCAGGTAAGATAAAGTGTGTTTTCTTTTATTTTGCAGCCCGGACGGGATAACATGAAAAAAGTGTGCACCGGAGTACTCCTTTAAAGTCCTATATTTACTGATGTTTTTGTACTTTATGGGTAGGTGCCGTTGTCGTCATTATACAGAAGTATAGTTCTTTTAGACTGACATTATTGTCAGTTTGTTTCTGCTACATGATGCGTTCTCTGATTTTATGAATGTGCTGATAAATGTTAATTGAATTTCTGCACAATCTCCCCACAAGGGACACTCTCCCAGTAGACCGTGTCACTGCTGTCATATTCAGCCTTGCCAGTACAAGCTGCTTTTTGGTTTACTTTTGTTGACTAATGGAAAACTGCAGAGAAAGTGGATTTCTATAAATAAATTGCTTGTTTCCAAATATTTACATGAAGATTGGAGGGAAATAATAATTACTTATGGCTAGCACTTCTTTTATTTATTTTTTTGCACTTTCTTCTCTACCTTATTATTAGAAAACATGTTCTGCTCTACAAATAAGCTGGCTAAACATCTTGTTTACGGGAAAGACTGGGTTTATTTAACACCATTTTTGCAAATATTTTTAATTTTTTCATTTTAATAGTTAGTAGGGTTAAAAGTAATTACGTGGTTTAACAACTGTACCCTATAATCTGCACACACATAAAATATCCCTAAATGTTGAGCGCTAGAATGTGTTTCTCCTGGTATATAATTTGAGTGGTTTGGTCCATTAGAGTTAGGGAAATTGTTGTTTTTTTTTATCTAGTTTTAGTTTCTTCTAGACAAGTGTTGGCCATAAACACAAGAAAGCGTTTACCGTATATACTCGAGTATAAGCCGTGTTTTTCAGCACGATTTTTGTCATGCTGAAAACGCCCCCCTCGGCTTATACTCCAGTGAACTCTCTGCCTGTCAATCCCTTCTCAGTGGTCTTCAACCGGTGGACCTCCAAAGGTTGCAAAACTACAACTCCCAGCATGCCCGGACAGCCGATGGCTGTCCGGGCATGCTGGGAGTTGTAGTTTTGCAACATCTGGAGGTCCGCAGGTTGAAGACCACTGATGAAGGGATTGACAGGTGGTGATGATGAAGGGGGGGAGATGATGAAGGGGGGATGATGACAGGGTGATGATGACAGGCAGTGATGATGAAGGGGGATGATGACAGGTGGTGATGATGAAGGGGGGGATGATGACAGGGTGACGATGACAGGCGGTGATGATGAAGGGGGGGGATGATGACAGGGTGATGATGACAGGTGGTGATGATGAAGGGGGGGATGATGACAGGGTGATGATGATGGGGTGTTAATGACGGGGGTCTGGATGATGACAGGGGGGGGGGATGATGACATGGGGGGATGATGTTTTTCCCACCCTAGGCTTATAGTCGAGTGAATAACTTTTCCTGGGTTTTTGGGGTGAAATTAGGGGCCTCGGCTTATATTTGGTCGGCTTATACTCAAGTATATACGGTATATGGCCAAAAGATATTTCTCACATTTCCTCCACAAGCATGCACAGTTGGATGAGCATGAAGGTTATCTAAATGGAAGAGTGGGGTAAGCTGTGACCAGACATTTTTGGCAGTGCTTATCCCTCTGCAAAACAATGGATCAGGCACGCTACCATGATGATAGTGAACTATACTGATACATTCTGGATCTAAAGCTAGACATGAACATAAGAAATCTGTTACCCAACAACTATTCTCAGCTATCGCTCCTTAGGCTAAATTTACAGGGGCAGAAAACGTGCAGAATATTCGAAGAAAAACAGGACATTCTGCACACTTGACTAACCAGCGGGCGCTAGGACTGCTGGGAAATAGGTAATCTCATAGACAGCAAGGCATTTCCTTGTAGAATTAGCAGAATGAATAAGTGTGACTATTCTTTCTGTGGATGCCGGAATCTGAACAATGCCACAAAATTCCATTGAAATCAATGGGACTGTCGAGCAGCAGAATGTCCGTGCAGAAATTCCGCCCAATGTTCGCCAATGTGAACATAGTCTTATGCTATTTTACAAATGAACACTTGACTTGGCCAAACATTCATGTGCTCAGAATGAAGAAAAGGGAAGTCAGCCTCTGGCCGACACCTCTAAAGGCAGCTTGAAAAATTAGCAGTTGAAGTTGTTTTATGTTTTAGTGTGGTCGAGCTGCAGTTTCCCATCACAGGATGCAGGTCTGAACAGATTTGTGATGTGACAACATGTTTCAAGGAGTTTTCCGCTCCTCTTTCTCAGGTCAGATGCTGACCTGAGGAAGAAAAGTGGAAAACTCTTTGAAACGCATTGACCGGAACTTATATTTTAATAAATGGTTGTTTGTTGTTTTAACCGGTGTTCGTGATCACTCGCCACCACCGCCAGGTATAGCGCCAGAAATATCTGCTTTTACTCACAGGTATAATCCTGTTTAAGCTCTCCATTTGTCATCTCAGGATCATCAGACAAGATATAGGCTATAGGTGTTGAACTCTTTGTTCAACACCACCAGGTGAGCACATGTTACGCTTAGCGCTCCGGGTCCCCGCTCCTCCCCGGAGCGCTCACGGCATCTTTCTCCCTGCAGCTCCCCGGTCAGTCCCGCTGACCGGGAGCGCTGCTCTGTCATGGCCGTTGGGGATGCGATTCGCACAGCGGGACGCGCCCGCTCGCGAATCGCATCCCAGGTCACTTACCCGTTCCCGTCCCCTGCTGTCATGTGCTGGCGCGCGCGGCTCCGCTCTCTAGGGCGCGCGCGCGCCAGCTCCCTGAGACTTAAAGGGCCAGTGCACCAATGATTGGTGCCTGGCCCAATTAGCTTAATTGGCTTCCACCTGCTCCCTGGCTATATCTGGTCTCCTCCCTTGCACTCCCTTGCCGGATCTTGTTGCCCTTGTGCCTAGTGAAAGCGTTTTGTGTGTCTAAAGCCTGTGTACCAGAACTCCTGCTATCCACCCTGACTACGAACCTTGCCGCCTGCCCCCGACCTTCTGCTACGTCCGACCTTGCTTCTGTCTACTCCCTTGTACCTCGCCTATCTTCAGCAGTCAGAGAGGTGAGCCGTTGCTAGTGGATACGACCTGGTAACTACCGCCGCAGCAAGACCATCCCGCTTTGCGGCGGGCTCTGGTGAAAACCAGTAGTGTCTTAGAACCGGTCCACTAGCGCGGTCCTCGCCAATCCCTCTCTGACACAGAGGATCCACTACCTGCCAGCCGGCATCGCGACAGTAGATCCGGCCATGGATCCCGCTGAGGTCCCTCTGCCTTATATCTCGGATATCACCACGGTGATCGCCCAGCAATCCCGACAGATCGCCCATCTAACCCACCAGCTGTCGGAAGTGTCCACCATTGTGCACCAACTTCAGCAGCAATCATCTCCTCCGCCAGCTCCTGCACCCCTTCCGCAGCGAGTGGCCACTCCTCGCCTCCGCCTGTCCTTGCCGGACAAATTTGATGGGGACTCTAAGTTTTGCCGTGGCTTTCTTTCGCAATGTTCCCTGCACATGGAGATGATGTCGGACCAGTTTCCTACTGAAAGGTCTAAGGTGGCTTTCGTAGTCAGCCTTCTGTCTGGAAAAGCCCTGTCATGGGCCACACCGCTCTGGGACCGCAATGACCCCGTCACTGCCTCTGTACACTCCTTCTTCTCGGAAATTCGAAGTGTCTTTGAGGAACCTGCCCGAGCCTCTTCTGCTGAGACTGCCCTGCTGAACCTGGTCCAGGGTAATTCTTCCGTTGGCGAGTACGCCATACAATTCCGTACTCTTGCTTCTGAACTATCCTGGAATAATGAGGCCCTCTGCGCGACCTTTAAAAAAGGCCTATCCAGCAACATTAAAGATGTTCTGGCCGCACGAGAAACTCCTGCTAACCTGCAAGAACTCATTCATCTAGCCACTCGCATTGACATGCGTTTTTCTGAGAGACATCAAGAGCTCCGCCAGGAAAAAGACTTAGATCTCTGGACACCTCTCCCACAGTCTCCACTGCAATCTGCGCCTAGGCCTCCCGCCGAGGAAGCCATGCAAGTGGATCGGTCTCGCCTGACCCTGGAAGAGAGGAATCGCCGTAAGGAAGAGAATCTTTGTCTGTACTGTGCCAGTACCGAACATTTTTTGGTGGATTGCCCTATCCGTCCTCCACGTCTGGGAAACGCACGCTCGCACCCAGCTCTCGTGGGTGTGGCGTCTCTTGATGCTAAGTCGGCTTCTCCACGTCTCACGGTGCCTGTACGGATCTCTACTTCAGCCAGCTCTTCCCTCTCAGCCGTGGCCTGCCTGGACTCTGGTGCCTCTGGGAATTTTATTCGGGAGTCCTTGGTGAATAAATTCCGCATTCCGGTGACCCGTCTTGTCAAGCCACTCCACATTTCCGCGGTCAACGGAGCCAGGTTGGACTGCACCGTGCGTTACCGCACAGAGCCCCTCCTAATGTGCATCGGACCTCATCACGAGAAAGTTGAATTTTTGGTCCTTCCCAATTGCACTTCCGAAATTCTCCTTGGACTACCCTGGCTTCAACACCATTCCCCAACCCTGGATTGGTCCACTGGGGAGATCAAGAGTTGGGGTCCCTCTTGTTCCAAGGACTGCCTTAAACCGGTTCCCAGTACTCCCTGCCGTGACCCTGTGGTTCCTCCTGTACCCGGTCCCCCTAAGGTCGTTAGGGACTCTGCCTGCCACAGGAAATGCCTCTCCCCCCCTCCCAGTCCCATCAGGCAAGCCTCTGTGTCCCCTCATGGCCCTCGTCCTGGTGTCACACTGCCCCGTGCCAGGTCTCGCCCTCTGCCCTCCCTCCCCATTCCTACTCCTGCTGTTCTGCCTGCCGTTGAGGAATCCCTCCATCCTTTCCCGGTGTCCTCATCCCAGGGGAGGCAGTTACCGGACAAAGAGAAGGGGAGACCTAAGGGGGGGGGGGTACTGTTACGCCTAGCGCTCCGGGTCCCCGCTCCTCCCCGGAGCGCTCACGGCATCTTTCTCCCTGCAGCTCCCCGGTCAGTCCCGCTGACCGGGAGCGCTGCTCTGTCATGGCCGTTGGGGATGCGATTCGCACAGCGGGACGCGCCCGCTCGCGAATCGCATCCCAGGTCACTTACCCGTTCCCGTCCCCTGCTGTCATGTGCTGGCGCGTGCGGCTCCGCTCTCTAGGGCGCGCGCGCGCCAGCTCCCTGAGACTTAAAGGGCCAGTGCACCAATGATTGGTGCCTGGCCCAATTAGCTTAATTGGCTTCCACCTGCTCCCTGGCTATATCTGGTCTCCTCCCTTGCACTCCCTTGCCGGATCTTGTTGCCCTTGTGCCTAGTGAAAGCGTTTTGTGTGTCTAAAGCCTGTGTACCAGAACTCCTGCTATCCACCCTGACTACGAACCTTGCCGCCTGCCCCCGACCTTCTGCTACGTCCGACCTTGCTTCTGTCTACTCCCTTGTACCTCGCCTATCTTCAGCAGTCAGAGAGGTGAGCCGTTGCTAGTGGATACGACCTGGTCACTACCGCCGCAGCAAGACCATCCCGCTTTGCGGCGGGCTCTGGTGAAAACCAGTAGTGTCTTAGAACCTGTCCACTAGCGCGGTCCTCGCCAATCCCTCTCTGACACAGAGGATCCACTACCTGCCAGCCGGCATCGTGACAGCACATATCTATGGGATCTTCATGTTTTTTGTTGTAATGAAGTTAATACACTAGGGAGCGCCCACGTTTGTCCCCCTTTCTCTTTTTTTCTTTTTGATTATATAGCATTAACTCTTCACCTTCTTCCAAGCACACAGGGCAAAGTTACAAAGATACAATTCAAGTATTATTAAAAAGCATAGCAAAAATATTGTTTTGAATCAGGTTGTGAGGAAAAGTACTAGGACAATATACATGGGCATAACTAAGGTCATAGCTGCCCAGAGGCCATGGAGGCCCACCTTGTCTTTTAAGATGACCTAAGAGTATATCCACAAAAACTGCTATAAAAAAATCAAGGATCAAGTAATCCTTTTTATGAAACCATATTTCAGATGAGACAGTAATATTGCTTTGAAAAGCAGAAAGTTCATGTCCTTGTCTCCCAGGTCCATGCCACTTTTAATATGCTACAGTATCTTGATAGCATTACAAGCAACTAGATAGCATCACAGACACACTGGATACATTTTTTATATTCAATGCCTTTGTTGTAGTAAAAACGATAAAAAAATATTTAATCTGGTACTCCTGGGTTCTTTCTGATTCCTGTGAAGTTGCGACCGTGTTCTCTCACTCAACATGGCACTTTTGGAGAGTCTTCCTTACTGCCCATACACGTTGGACTTTCTCCTCTCTGGTAAACATTCAGAACTCTTCCTTGCTGCACCAACTCTCATGTCTGGTTCCTCCCTTCTTAGCGATTTAAAGGGGCTGATGCCTAAAGCAGCGGATGGCCACGGTGTGCTACCCGGCAGCTGTTTTAGATAACTTTTCATTCATCCACAGTGAATTTCATTTCTGGACGGGTCCCCAAATACGAACAGTGTATAACTCATCTAGCAATCTATAAACATTTTCCAAACATCAAAGGGAGGTGGTGGTCATGAAAAAAGTAAAATTAATAATCTCCTAACCTGTCGTAGAAAATGTATCCGTGGATTCTATTTATTAGTTTTCTATCTATGTAGACTGTCATTTTTAACAAATTGACAGACCATGACATCAACCCAACTGACCCCTGTTATTGTCAATGGAGTATGTTCAAAGCTGTTGATGTCTGTCACAACTCTGGGAACTGACATTCAATGTAGATAAATGCAAGATAATGCACCTTAAAAACTAAGGGCAGAATGTTATACAGTCCTAACCTTAGTACAGTCATGGCCGTAAATGTTGGCATCCCTGACATTTTTCAAGAAAATTAAGTATTTCTCACAGAAAAGGATTGCAGTAACAAATGTTTTGTTTTACACATGTGTATTCCCTTTGTGTGTATTGGAACTAACCCCAAAAAGGAGGAAAAAAATTGGACATAGTGTCACACCAAACTCCAAAAATGGTCTGAACAAAAATATTGGCACCCTTAACTTAATATTTAGTTGCACACCTTTTGGAAAAAAATCACTGAAATCAGTGGCTTCCTATAACCATCAATAAGCTTCTTAACCCCTTAAGGACCCATGAAGTACCGGTACGTAATGAGTCCGCTCCCAATCTATAACGCGGGGCCCAATCTATAACACGGGGACAGCTAGAGGATCCCTACCTGCCTCCTCGCTGTCCGATCGCCGAATGACTGCTCAGTGCCTGGGATCCAGGCATGAGCATTCAAGCGGCAGAATCATCGATCACTGGTTTCCTATGAGAAACCAGTGATCAATGTAAAAGATCAGTGTGTGCAGTGTTATAGGTCCCTATGGGAGCTATAACACTGCAAAAAAAAAAAGTGAATAAAGATCATTTAACCCCTTCCCTATTAAAAGTTTGAATCACCCCCTATTCCTATAATAAAAAAACACAGTGTAAATAAAAATAAACATATATGGTATCGCCACGTGCGGAAATGTCCGAATTATAAAAATATATCGCTAATTAAACCG
The DNA here is from genome assembly GCF_029499605.1 of Hyla sarda. NCBI lineage: Eukaryota > Metazoa > Chordata > Amphibia > Anura > Hylidae > Hyla > Hyla sarda. Next base: position 129,285,329 of record NC_079197.1, on the reverse strand, counting down.
CACAGTCAATGGCGTACGCTCAAAAAAATTCAAAAGTCCAAAATAAAATGAAAAAACGATCAATAAGTCCTATCAATGCATAAATGGTACCGCTAAAAACTTCAGATCACGGCGCAAAAAATTAGCCCTCATACCGCCCCATACGCGGAAAAATACTAAAGTTATAAGGATCAGAAGATGACAATTTTAAACGTATTAATTTTCCTGCATGTAGTTATGATTTTTTCCAGAAGTACAACAAAATCAAACCTATATAAGTAGGGTATCATTTTAATTGTATGGACCTACAGAATAAACATAAGGTGTAATTTTTATCGAAAAATGCACTACGTAGAAACGGAAGCCCCCAAAACTTACAAAACAGCATTTTTTTTTTATTTTGTCACACAATGATTTATTTTTACGTTTCGCCGTAGATTTTTGGGCAAAATGACTGACGTCATTACAAAGTGGAAGTGGTGGCGCAAAAAAATAAGCCATCATATGGATTTTTAGGTGCAAAATTGAGAGTTATGATTTTTTAAAGGCAAGGAAAAAACGAAAATGCAAAAATGGAAAAACCCTCGGTCCTTAAGGGGTTAAACCTCTCAGCCGGAATGTTGGACCACTCTTCCTTTGCAAACTGCTCCAGGTCTCTCTTATTGGAAGGCGCCTTTTCCCAACAGCAATTTTAAGATCTCTCCACAGGTGTTCAATGGGATTTAGATCTGGACTCATTGCTGCCACTTCAGAACTCTCCAGCGCTTTGTTGCCATCCATTTCTGGTGGCTTTTTGACATATGTTTGGGGTCATTGTCCTGCTAGAAGACCCAAGTTCTAGGACGCAAACCCAACTTTCTGACACTGGGCTGTACAGTGCGACCCAAAATCCGTTGGTAATCCTCAGATTTCATGATGCCTTGCACACATTCAAAGTACCCAGTGCCAGAGGCAGCAAAACAACCCCAAAACATCATTGAACCTCCACCATATTTCACTGTAGGTACTGTGTTCCTTTCTTTGTAGGCCTTGTTCTGTTTTTGATAAACAGTAGAATGATGTTCTTTACCAAAAATCTCTATCTTGGTCCCATCTGTCCACAAGATGTTTTCCCAGAAGGATTTTGGCTTACTCATGTTCATTTTGGCAAAATGTAGTCTTGCTTTTTTATGTCTCTGTGTCAGCAGTGGGGTCCCCCTGGGTCTCCTGCCATAGTGTTTCATTTCATTTAAATGTCGACGGATAGTTCGCACTGATACTGATGCTCCCTGAGCCTGCAGGACAGCTTGAATATCTTTGGAACTTGTTTGGGGCTGCTTATCCACCATCCAGACTATCCTGCATTTACACCTTTCATCAATTTTTCTCTTCTGTCCACTAAGTGAACTTCTCTTCTTTTTATCTGCTTTCAGGTGTGATTTTTATATTTCCCACACCTGTTACCTGCCCCAGGTGAGTTTAAAGGAGCATCACATGCTTGAAACAATCTTATTCTTCAACAATTTTGAAAGGGTGGCAATAATTTTGTCCAGCCCATTTTTGGAGTTTGGTGTTACATTATATTCAATTTGCTTTGTTTCCTCCTTTTTTGGTTTAGTTCCAATACACACAAAGGGAATAAACATGTGTATAGCAAAACATATGTTACTGCAATCCTTTTCTGTGAGAAATACTTAATTTTCTTAATTTTTTTTTTAGGGATGCCAACATTTATGGCCATGACTGCATCTTAGGAAAGGGATTTAGGGGTTATTATTAAAGAAGACTTAAAGGGGTTATCCAAAATCGAAATACAGAGCCAGTTTCTTTCAAAAACTGCTCTCTGTCTGTCTCCAGGTTGAGTGTGATTCTGCAGCTGAGTTCCAATTAAGTGAATGGAGTAAAGCTGTAATACCAAACCCAACCTGGTGACCAACAGGGAGCAGATCTTGAAAGAGATTATCTCTGTCTTTCGATTACTGGATAACCCCTTTAAAGGTATGCAGGCAAGGTAGGCAGGAAATGCTAGCAGAATGCTTGGGTGTATGGAGAGAGGTATTAACAGTAGAGGGAAGTGCTCATGCCGCTGTACAGAACACTGGTGAGAAGTATTTGAAGTATTCTGTGCAGTACTGGAGGCCATATCTCCAGTGGGATAAGGATATTTTGGAAAGAGTTCAGAGAAGAGCTACTAAGCTAGTCCAAGGACTGCAGGGTAAAACTTTCCAGGAAAGGTTAAAGGATCATAACATGTATAACTTGTAAGAAAGGCAAGACAGAGGGGATATGATATAGACTATTATATACATATACATAAAGGAAATTCATAAAAATTAATGAATCCAAAGGATAGGTGATAAGATGTCTGGTCGCGGGCATCCTGCCGCTGGGGACCACCGCGATCTCCCTGCTGCACCAACTTGTCATCAGCCTCACGGAGCAAAGATTGCTCCGTGTCTGATGACTCACAATACAGGGGCCGGAGTATCGCAACGTCACGGTTCCGGTCCCATAGGCTTGCATTGAGGGGGCAGGGCATGACGTCAAGAAGGACGGAGCAGTGATGTCACGATACTCCGCCCCCTGTATCATAAGTCATCAGACACGGGGGAGAACACTGTTTTAAATTAGTGGGGCAAAGGTTAAAACGAGTGTTTATAGATTTATACAAAATACAATTTTGGACAAAAAAATTTCATTATAAGAAAAGTTGGAGATGTACTTTAAAAACCACAGTAAATTATGGTCTTGGGTTGTCTTTCTGGTCGGCTCTAGAGGCGTCTACACAAAGTTTGATTTCCTATTAGCTTCTCTTCCCATTTTTTAGATCACTCCTTGATACAATTCTCTTTGCAAAAGAATATTAGAGAACTGAAAATCATGGAAGCTCCCAATATATTAGAAGAGATGCCCCTGAATCACGGGTTAACCTTTGTTCCATCATTACAAAATAATCTTCTGAAAATGTTTGACTTTTCCGGGTCTTTACATATCATTACAGAAGTTTTATTCCCATGTAAACTTAAGCAGAACGAAAATGTATAATTTGGACATGTTTACACAGAGCACTGCAGTGAGTAATGATCATTAAAGTTCCACATTGCCCTTAGTTACCAAGGAAACAAGTCACTATCCGATCTGATTTTCTAGAAAGGTGCCAATTACCTGGTTTTAACTAGATTGTAAAAAAAAAGACTTGCACAAACGTTCCAGTTCTAACAGAACTTTCCTGTAATCTAATTCAGTGGCATCATGATTGCACATAACCCTGTTACACAGACATACACACATGATCTCCCACAGCATCCAGCATCCTAAACAAACACCGGGTTCTGGCGGCAGTGGTCATGATGTCACAGCCACGCCCCTCATGATGACACGCCCCCTCCATTAATGTCTATTGGAGGGGGTGTGACGGCCGACACTAATACATGTCCAATAGAAATTAATGGAGGGGCCGTGGCGTGACGTCACGGGGGCGTGACCATGACACGGTTACCCGCTTCAAGCGTTTTGAACAAAATGTTCATTTGCTTGCACTGTTGATCTATGCAAAGTTTGTTTAAATGCCTATTTTAATGGGCACTATAATTTGCTAAAACTTTAAATAGTGTACATCATAGCATTCTGTGGTAGCCCTTGGGGGGTGTATGGTAGTGGTGGTATGGTAACGGTATACGAGGGGTTAATATTAACCCTGTCACTCGTGACGCCAGGGTGAGGGCTGGTATTATTGAGGTATAGCTTCGCCGCCCTTGCCAGAAACGATAGGCGTATGCAGATAATGACTGAAGGTCCACACTGGAGTTGAACTTGAACTGAAGTAAATTTTACTCTTGAACTTGCGGTACATTCTGAATACAGTAACAGTCTCTGTAATACACTTCTATAGACTTCAATGACTGACAGTTGCTGTGGACCTTGCGTCTTTTGCAGGTTAATAGAATCAAGGTAATTGGTGCGTGGATCCGTCCGGATTTAGGGGTAGATTAGGTTCGGTAGTCCCGCAGAGTGTTTGGGGATTGATACACTCTATAACTATAATTGTTCAGCCGTTGCCGCAAGGCTCAAGCCTAACTCACTGCGATTACTGCTGTACAGGTCTTCTCTCATCAAGAGCACAGGAGCAAGAGCTAAAATGGCTGCCGCGTCCCTTATATGGACAGGGGGCGGAGCCTAATTTGATAGGTCCAAGGTCAGCTGTCACTCACCGTCACACAGGCTTCTGGGTGATCATCTGATTTCCTATACACATAATAATACCAAAATGAGGCTAGAAATACCAAAGGGAAGCCTGGAACGCATCCAGAGTGAGGCTTGGAACGCATCACATGACACGAAGGCCCTGCTACACCATAGAAACAAGTAATTAACCATTTATTTACATATATTATGCTATTTATATTAACCTATGCATAAATTACTAATTATATACTAGAATAGAGGCAACTAGGGGTAGACTGGATTAATAGGAATCCCTACGTCCTAGGTACTCTGGCTATGGGGACCCATAAATAAACAAGTACCATATAGAATGCGGTACTGGGACACCACAAACCCCCTTACTAAAGATAAGTCAGCCTCGACATCTGTCCCCTGAGACAGAGGGACTAGGACTAAAACAGGATGCTATAGAACAGGATGATCTGTACATTTGTTATACATCCTAAGTAGAGTAAACACATTTTGATGCTATCTAGACATTTGAATGCTATCTAGACATTTGAATGCTGTTTAGACATTTAAAGAAAGCTATCTATCCTTTAGTTTCTAGCTTCCTATACAACTTTATTAACCCCTTAAGGACAATGGACGTACTCCTATGCCCCGTTTCCGAGTCCTTAAGGACTGAGGACGTAGGAGTACGTCCTGTCCATTCCCGGCCCCCCGCCGCTAGCCGGAGGGGAGCCGGTGCCCGATGCCTGCTGAAATAGTTCAGCAGGCATCGCGGCATATCGCCCAGGGGGGTCATTATGCCCCCCCATGTCGGCGATGGCCGCAGATCACTGGACAATTCAGTCCAGCGATCTGCGGCGATTCCGGGTCAATCGGGTCTCCGGTGAACAGCCAAAGCCGGCAGGCGTGAGGTGGCACTGGTGCCACCTCACGATCGCCCTGATTCGTTGGCCGGTTTACCGTCTGACCAATCAGGGCGCCTGCTGCGGGTGTCACTCCCGCAACCCACTCTGCCCCTCTTCCGGAGGACGTGAGCGGGTGCGGGAAGAAGACCCCAGGAGCTGGGGCCCCTTGATGTTGGGATAGGGGCCCCAGGAGCAGCGGCGAGAGACTGACCTGTGTCCCGGAGCAGCAGCAGGAGGTGAGTGACAGCCTCCTGCTGTTGCTTAGCAACAGCTCCCAGCATGCAAAAAGGGCATGCTGGGAGCTGTAGTTATGCAACAGCAGGAGGCAGACCACCACAACTCCCAGGATTCCCTTATGGGCATGCTGGGACTTATAGTTTTGCAACAGCTGGAGGCACATTTTTTCTATGGAAAAGTGTACCTTCAGCTGTTGTATAACTACAATCCCCAGCATCCCCAGCCAAAGCAGTATGCCTCCAGCTGTTGCATAACTACAAGACCCAACATGCCCTTCCGCTGTCCGTACATGCTGGGGGTTGTAGCTTTTGCAACAGCTGAAGGCACACTGGTTGCAAAACACTGAGTTTGTTACCAAACTCGGTGTTTCACAACCAGTGTGCCTCCAGCTGTTGCAAAACTACAACTCCCAGCATACACTGATGGACCGTACATGCTGGGAGTTGTAGTTTTGCAACAGCTGGATGTTTCTCCCCCCACCCCCCCAATGTGAACGTACAGGGTACACTCACATGGGCGGAGGTTTACAGTAAGTATCCGGCTGCAAGTTTGAGCTGCGGCAAATTTTCTGCCGCAGCTCAAACTGCCAGCGAGAAACTACTGGGAACCCCCACCCGTGCGACTGTACCCTAAAAACACTACACTACACTAACAAAAAATAAAATAAAAAGTAAAAAACACTACATATACACATACCCCTACACAGCCCCCCTCCCCTCCCCAATAAAAATGAAAAACATCTGGTACGCCACTGTTTCCAAAACGGAGCCTCCAGCTGTTGCAAAACAACTACTCCCAGTATTGCCACTGACTGTCTAGGCATGCTAGGAGTTTTACAACAGCTGGAGGCACCCTGTTTGGGAATCACTGGCGTAGAATACCCCTATGTCCACCCCTATGCAAGTCCCTAATTTAGGCCTCAAATGCGCATGCCGCTCTTTCGCTTTGGAGCCCTGTCGTATTTCAAGGCAACAGTTTAGGGTCACATATGGGGTATCGTCGTACTCGGGAGAAATTGTGTTACAAATTTTGGGGGGTATTTTCTGCTATTACCCTTTTTAAAAATGTAACATTTTTGGGAAAACAAGCATTTTAGGTAAAAAAAAATATGCAAAAGTCGTGAAACACCTGTGGGGTATAAAGGTTCACATTACCCCTTGTTACGTTCCCAGAAGGGTCTAGTTTCCAAAATGGTATGCCATGTGTTTTTTTTTTGCTGTTCTGGCACCATAGGGGCTTCCTAAATGCGGCATGCCCCCAGAGCAAAATTTGCTTTCAAAAAGCCAAATGTGACTCCTTCTCTTCTGAGACCTGTAGTGCGCCAGCAGAGCAATTTTCACCCCATATGGGGTGTTTTCTGAATCTAGAGAAATTGGGCTTCAAATTTTGGGGGGGTATTTTCTGCTATTACCCTTTTTAAAAATGTAAAATTTTTGGGAAAACAAGCATTTTAGGTAAAAACATTATTTATTTATTTTTTACATATACAAAAGTCGTGAATCACCTGTGGGGTATTAAGGTTCACTTTACCCCTTGTTACGTTCCCCGAGGGTTCTAGTTTCCAAAATGGTATGCCATGTGTTTTTTTTTTTTTTTTGCTGTCCTGGCACCATAGGGGCTTCCTAAAGGTGACATGCCCCCCAAAAACCATTTGTCGCTCCTTCCCTTCTGAGACCGCTACTGCGCCCGCTGAACAATTAACATAGACATATGAGGTATGTGCTTACTCGAGAGAAATTGGGTTTCAAATACAAGTAAAAATTTTCTCCTTTTTACCCCTTGCAAAAATTCAAAAATTGGGTCTACAAGAACATGCAAGTGTAAAAAATGAAGATTTTGAATTTTCTCCTTAACTTTGCTGCTATTCCTGTGAAACACCTAAAGGGTTAATACACTTACTGAATGTCATTTTGAATACTTTGGGGGGTGTAGTTTTTATAATGGGGTCTTTTAGGGGGTATTTCTAATATGAAGACCCTTCAAATCCACTTCAAAACTGAACTGGTCCCTGAAAAATAGTGAGTTTGAAAATTTTGTGAAAAATTTCAAAATTGCTGCTGAATTTTGAAGCCCTCTGGTGTCTTCCAAAAGTAAAAACTCATACATTTTATGATGCAAGCATAAAGTAGACATATTGTATATGTAAACCAAAAAAAATTTATTTTGAACATCCATTTTCCTTACAAGCAGAGAGCTTCAGAGTTAGAAAAATGCAAAATTTTCATTTTTTTCATCAAATTTGGGGATTTTTCACCAAGAAAGGATGCAAGTTACCATAACATTTTACCACTAAGTTAAAGTAGAATAAGTCACGAAAAAACAATCTCGGAATCAGAATGATAACTGAAAGCATTCCAGAGTTATTAATGTTTAAAGGGACAGTGGTCAGATTTGCAAAAAACGCTCTGGTCCTTAAGGTGTAAAATGGCCTGGTCTTTAAGGGGTTAAACTTATGATACATTTTGAGGCTTACTAGGCAATAAGGTCTCTCTAGACAATAAGCTAGCTGCCTAAGACATTTTTATTAGCTCTCTATACATTTTGATGCTAAACTGAACATTAGCACATACTTCTATCTATAAGGCTAACTAGACATTAGTACAGCTCTATTTACCTTTTGCATCAAGCTGACTAGACATTTGTATCATCTCACACATTCTATATGCCAAACATCAAGTTACCTGTTAGTACACGAAGGGTATACTGGCTAGCCGGAAGCTAGGTCACAGTAAGGGTGGCTGCTAGGGTCTATCGACTACACGTTACTTACCCCTAGAGCACTTTCAAAACAACCTATCCAGGTAATTCTAAAAATTACGTGTTTATTTTCTGTATTTGCAAGAGCACCTACTGGCCAGGCAGAGCATCTCACACATGCAATGAAAAGAGAAAAGAAGAAGTGTACCTAACAGTGGCAGGAACTGGGTATAAATATGCTACAATTCCTTAAGTGTTACTTAAGTGAGATATTTATTTGTTTTTGCGTATGTACTAGAGAAATTTTGAAGTAGTACATTAAGTGAGTAATCTAGGGTACTGGAAAGTGATCGGCAGAGCATTGAAGTGGGTTATCAAAGGTACTATGTGTGCAGGCACTAAATGTGAATCCTGGTACCCGATGGGTCATTTGCCCTGTGTAGTCCTTTGAGACCGCCACAACACCACCTCCAAGTCATCAGGAGTTCCTTCACTTGAGGATTCTTCAAGAACTTCAGTCCCCGAGGGACCAGCTGGAGGGCTGGAAACAGGAGCAACTTCTTCGGTAGAACTGAGGGGTTCTCTTAAGACAGATGGAGGAGTGGCTTCAATGTCCGGAGCGGTCACTGGAGCAGGACTGAGGTTGGGTGTAGCGTCCAATGGTGGTTGACATGGGGCAACAGCTACTGGCAACTGACTGGTTGGTGCGACCAGTGTCGGCTGACTAGATGGAGCTGGGAACGGTATGCCCCAATACATGATAGGCTGCTGAGATGGGAACAAAGGAACCTCCATAGTCGGATGAATTCCTTCTCCCGGCACATAGTCTCTCACAGGCCTTGTCGGAGGGGGAGTAGAAGTAGCAGGAGGAGTAGGAGGAGATTGGCCCAGCATATCTTCTTTCCGGCACACTTTTATCCTATTCCGGGTGAACCCCCTGTGGCTCGAACCCATCCTTTTGTATCTCATACACGTCCGTTTCAGGGTGCACGTTTCCGTTGCAGTGATGATGTATGGCTCCGTTTCCCACAGGGAGTCCAATTTAAGGGTTCTAGGAAATTTTCTGAGCCACACTTTATCTCCAAGCTGCAAGGGCTGAGCCGAAGCATGTCGATTATAGTCTTTCTGCTGGCTCTCATGAACTTCACCCATTTTCTTCTCAACGATATCCTTGGCTTCCTCAATTCTTCGTCGATGATATGACACCCAACCTTGGGAAGCCTGAGGAGAATTGTTGAAAGGTGCCTGTAGCCCAAAGGTTCGATCCTTCGGTAATTGGCCGTGTCGGCCCATCATCAAGAAAAAGGACGTATACCCCGTAGAGCAGTGAACAGTGTTGTTGTACATTTCTAGGAGTTCTGGCAGCAGCTGAGGCCACTCTTCGCGCTTCGAGACAGAGGCTGCTCTGAGCATCTGGATGAACACTTGATCCTCTCACAGAGTCCATCCCCTTGGGGATGGTAGGCTGTTGTCCGGAGCTTCTTGCAATCATGCAGCCGGCAAAATTCCTGGAACAACTGGGCTTCAAAGGCGGTTCCCCGATCTGTGAGGACCGATTCGGGACACCCCAGCGGTTGGATCCAGTGCCGATAGAAGAGTTGAGCAGCAGTCTTGGCGGTAAGGTCCTTGACGGGGACCATGACCACCCACTTGGAGTAATGATCCACCATTGTTAGGGCATGACAATAGCCAGATCGAGTGGGGGCCAGCTTCACATGGTCCAAGGCAACAATTTGATTCGGTCTTTCTGTACAGATGGGATGCAAAGGGGCTCTTGAGTCCCTCCGGGGGTTCTTTATCATGTTGCACATGGAGCATTCGGCACACCATTTCTCGATGTCTCCCCGCATTCCAATCCAGTAGAATCTCCTTCTGACTGTGATCTCCGTCTTATGGACCCCGAAGTGTCCGGATTGGTCATGATAAGCATTCAGAACCATGGCTGCATCCCTCCTGGGAAGCACAATCTGGTGTATGCGGTCTCCAGAGACTGGGTCCAGGGAATTTCGGTAGACCAACCCCTTGTGGAGGAACAGGCGGTTTCTCTGCCGCCACAGCCGCTTCAATTCGAAGTCTCCATGGGCCTTGCGCACCCGAGTAGGCACCTTCTTGTGGAGGCAATAGTCGAGGAGGTCCCCGAAAACTCTGCTCTCATCCTGAAATGTCTTCCAGGTAGACAGATCTTCAGAGACCTTGGGAGATTCAGGTCCGTCACCCACCTGGGCAGTTAGAGCATTCTGGCTCACGAACCATCGGTAGAAGGGAGGCATTTCTACATCTTCCCACACATCTTCAGCAGGAGGTGCTTCTCCCGGGGCCATACGAGAAAGTACATCCACATTAACATTGGTTTTTCCGCTGTGGTACTTGATGTTAAAGTCATAGTTGGCCAACCGAGAGGCCCAACGCTGTTCAAGAGCTCCCAACTTAGCAGTGTTCAGATGGGACAAAAGGTTGTTATCGGTGTAGACCGTGAAGGGAGTAGCAGCCAGATAGTCTTTAAACTTCTCAGTAATAGCCCAAACCAGGGCCAGGAGTTCCAGCTTGAAGGAGCTGTAATTAGCATCATTCTTCTCAGCACCTCGAAGATGCCGGCTGGCATAGGCAATCACCCTCTCCTTTCCATCTTGCACTTGAGATAAGACTGCCCCCTGACCTTCAAAGCTAGCGTCTGTGTATAAACGGAACGGCAGGCTGAAGTCAGGATATGCCAATATGGGGGGTTCCGTGAGGAGATACTTCATGGCTCAAAAGGCGTCCTCTTGTTCTTCGGGCCACTGGATGGGAAGCCTCCCATTATAGTTATCCCGGGCAGTTCTTCTCAGTAATTCAGTCAAGGGTCCAGCAATTTGAACAAAATGAGGGATGAAACACCGGTAATATCCAGCAAACCCCAGGAAACTTTGGACATCTCGCACCGTCCGGGGTGTAGGCCACTCTGTCACAGCACTCACTTTGTCTGGATCAGGCTGGACTCCTTGAGCACTGACGACATGTCCTAAGTAGTGCACTTGAGGCTTTAGTAAGTGACACTTGGAAGGCTTAACCTTGAGTCCATGTCGGATAAGAACTTGGAAAACTTCTTTCAGGTGATCCAGGTGTTCCAGATATGTTCGAGAGTAGACTATGACGTCATCTAGATACAACAAAATGCTCTGAAAGTTAAGGTGCCCTAAGCATCGCTCCATTAGGCATTGGAAAATAGCTGGTGCATTGCACAGTCCAAAGGGCATACTTTTGAACTCGAAGAGACCCAAGGGAGTCACAAATGCGGTCTTCTCCCTGTCCTCTTCGGCCATTGGCACCTGCCAATAGCTGCTCATCAGATCCAGAGTGGAAAAGTAGGCTGCAGACCCCAACGCAGTCAAGGATTCTTCAATGCGTGGGAGAGGATAGGCATCCTTATCAGTTATGTTGTTTAGCTTCCGGTAGTCTACGCAAAAGCGGATGGTGCCATCTTTCATTTTCACCAAGACCAAAGGTGCAGCCCACAGACTCGGGCTTTCTTGGATGACATCGGCCTCTTTCATCTCCACCAGCATTTTCTTTATGGTCTGATACATCCCAGGAGCCACAGGGCGATGCCTCTCTTTAATGGGTGGATTGTCTCCGGTGAGAATCCTATGTTTGATCATGGCGGTCCTGCCAAAGTCTGTGGGAAATTTGCTGAAAGCTTCTTGATGTTTCTTAGCCACCTGGATGACTCCTTCCACCTGTTCCTTGGGAGTATCTTCGTCTCCTATCTGCAGCTGGTTCCACCAAGGTTCCGCAGGGCTCTGATCAGGTCCAGGTTGGACCACCTGTGACTTCGAGACTACATCTCTGACGTCCAGATGGTGTATAGTAGCCACTGGGGTGTACTTGGGTAGCTGGAAAGCCACCTGAGAGAGATTGATAAGCCTCACTGGGACCTCCCCATTCCGTACAGTTACTAGGTTTCTAGCAGCTCGCAACACGGGACAATCTTTCAGCAGAAGGGGCTCCAAGAGCGCTTGGTAATCTTGATTTTTCACCCCGGGTCGGGCACGGCACCAAATAATTGTCTCTGTTGTGGCTGTAGACTAATGGCTCGGATATCTTGAGTCCTTACTCGACAGATTTCTCCATGATGATTCATGAACTTCTGTTCTGCTTGGAGGATTTTGAGGTGGTGTTGGGCAGCTCGCCGGCCTGGGGGTGACAAGTGAGAGAGAGATGCATGCAGTGCGCAGACAATATCATCAAAACAGTGTCTCATAATATTCATGCCTAAAATGAAATCGGCTGCTCCCTCATCTCTAACATTTGTGACGATCACCCCTTGCCTTCCTAACACATGCTTTCCCACCTGCACCGTGGGCTCCCAGTAACCATGTCTGGGTACTGGTTTCCCGTTCCCTGCAATCACTCTGAAGTCCGCTTCCTGAGGGTCACACAACCTTTCTGGGCCCCAGTACTTATAGAAACCCCCCTGTGGGATAGTGGATACCTGAGACCCCGTATCTATCAGAGCTTGTAACCGGACACCTTCAATCATCACCTGTACACAAAGGCAAGCAGCTACATACATAGACAGTCCTTTCTTATCGCTGGTTGATTCTGGACCTTCAATCTCTACTCCTGGGGTGCGGTCCTCGACCCCAGGGGACGCCCGTTTAAAGCCCAGCATTGGCTCTTCCAGTGTCCATTCTTGTTACAATAGCTACAAACGGGTCTTTGGCTCCCAGGTGGTCTCACAGGAGGAACCCTAGGTGAAGTGACAGGGCGAGGGTCAGCCTTCTTAGGTGGTGGTGTTGCAGATATGGAAGGGTTTGGTCGTACTGCCATCTCTTTAAAGGCCTTGGCTAACTGTTTAATGTCCTGTTTAATGTCTTGTAAGTCGGCTGTCCAAGGACTAGGAGAAGGTGTTGGTGGGGCAGATTGAGAAGGGACAGGCGGTTGGAGCGAAGAACCCTGAGAGTCTGTAGCAGGAGCACTAATTTCTTCTGTCTGAGGTCCCGACTCTATTACTTTCACCGCTAGTCTCTTAAAGGCTGGGAAGGCCATGTTGGGATTTTGTACAGCCAGCATCCTAAGTTGAGACTTATTCCATTTGTTTAACGCCCCCTCTGTAAAACGGTCCATCAGAACTCGATTGCCCTGATCGGGCGTGATGCCGTCCAACTTCTGTACCGCCTCTAATGCGCTCTGCAAAGCCACTGCATATGCTCGGAGGGTCTCACCTGGCTTCTGGCGTCGTTCATAGAGTCGGAGGCGTACCTCTGAAGGGGAGTGAGATTCAAACACTTGAGAAAGTCCTTCAAAAATCTGTCCCACTGTGGCCTTATCAGCCACTGGCCATGTGCAAAGTTCTTCCAAGGCGGGTCCCTGGAGTTGTCTCAGAAGCAGTTGTACCTGTTGATGAGGGGGAAGTGCATAAAATGCAAAGAGGCTGTAGACTTTTTCTTTAAAGTCTCTTAGTGTAAAAGGATCACCATTGTAGGTGGGAAGCACAGGATTCCCCACAAAGACAGGTGCAACAACGGGGGCTCCCAACACATAGGGAGAGACTGAGGGTGGACTGGTTGGGTCCTGTTCTGCCGGTGTTGGAGGTCTAGCCGGCATCACAGGCAGGGCGTGCCCTTGGGAGGTCGAGAGTGTTGGTGAAGGCGGCAACATTCTTCTAGCTGAGGGTGGAGACCCCGTTGGCTGTGCTGCTGGAGCATCGCGCCCTTGCTGTTCAGGTGGGGACTGTGGGACTGCAGGTTCTGACATTTCCGTTTTTGTTATACTGGCAGCTGAAGCGATTCTATGCAGGACTTCATTCGGTAATCTGATGTCTCAGAGTCCCGTACTGTTCCGGTTCTTCACAGCTTCCATCCCCTTGGCGCACTCTGCGCCTTTTCCCACGCTGGGCTGTCTCACTTTGTTGGTTTCTGGCCCTAGGCGCCGACAAAATGGCCGTCGCAGCACCGAAGACTTCGGTGGGCGGGGTCTCTGGATCACGTGCGTCGGGATGTCCCACGCTGACTTGTAGCTCCGCGGTACTGTTTGCCTCCTCCTTACTTTACATGCGCACTTCCTCCACACAGCACCGTGCGCGCAACCTCTTGCTCCGGAGTATAAGTCACAGTACATTAATAAAGTTCACTTCTTAGGGGGGAGTACACTTTCACTAGTGGCAATGGTAGGCACACACCCGAATCCTGTTCGTGCAACGCCAAAAAGGCTTTGTGGTAGCCCTTGGGGGGGTGTATGGTAGTGGTGGTATGATAACGGTACATGAGGGGTTAATATTAACCCTGTCACTCGTGACGCCAGGGTGAGGGCTGGTATTATTGAGGTATAGCTTCGGCCTATCGCCGCCCTTCCCAGAAAGGACAGGCGTATGCAGATAATGACTGAAGGTCCACACTGGAGTTAAACTTGAACTGAAGTAAACTTTACTCTTGAACTTGCAGTACATTCAGAATACAGTTACAGTCTCTGTAATACACTTGTATAGACTTCAATGACTGACAGTTGCTGTGGACCTTGCGTCTTTTGCAGGTTATAAGAATCAAGGTAATTGGTGTGTTGATCCGTCCGGATTTAGGGGTAGATTGGGTCCGGTAGTCCCACAGAGTGTTTGGGGATTGATACACTCTATAACTGTAATTGTTCAGCCTTTGCCGCAAGACTCTGGCCTAACTCACTGCGATTACTGCTGTACAGGTCTTCTCTCATCAAGAGCACAGGAGCAAGAGCTAAAATGGCTGCCGCGTCCCTTATATGGACAGGGGCGGAGCCTAATTTGATAGGTCCAAGGTCAGCAGTCACTCATCATCACACAAGCTTCTGGGTGATCATCTGACTTCCAATACACATAATAATACCAAAACGAGGCTAGAAATACCAAAGGGAGGCCTGGAACGCATCCGGAGTGAGGCTTGGAATGCATCACATGACCCAAAGGCCCTGCGACGCCATAGAAACAAGTAATTAACCATTTATTTACATATATGCTATTTACATTAACCTATGCATAAATTACTAATTATATACTAGAATAGAGGCGACTAGGGGTAGACTGGATTATAAGGAATCACTACGTCCTAGGGACTCTGGCTATGGGGACCCATAAATAAACAAGTACCATATAGAATGCGGTACTGGGACACCACAATTCTATGTATATTTGTAATATGTATAAGCTAGAAAATGTGTATATTTATGGGTTAAACAATGCTGTCTTGTCCCTGCAGCAATTAACTGTGTTTCTCTGGGCCTGGGCAGAAACCAAATATAGGAAATGTGGGTGGACAAGCAGGGCTCTGTACACTGAGGACAAGCAGGGCTCTGTACACTGAGGACAAGCAGGGCTCTGTACACTGAGGACAAGCAGGGCTCTGTACACTGAGGGCAACAGGGCTCTGTACACTGAGGACAAGCAGGGCTCTGTACACTGAGGACAAGCAGGGCTCTGTACACTGAGGACAAGCAGGGCTCTGTACACTGAGGACAAGCAGGGCTTTGGGCACTGAAGACAAACAGGGCTCTGTACAGGGAGGACAAGCAGGGCTATGCACACTGAGGACAATCAGGGCTCTGGGCACTGAGGACAAGCAGGGCTCTGTGTACTGAGGACAAGCGGTGTTCTTTACACTGAGGAAAAGCAGGGCTCTGTGCACTGAGGACAAGCAGGGCTATTTGCACTGAGGACAGGCGGGGCTCTGTACACTGAGGACATGCAGGGCTCTGTGCACCGAAGACAAGCAGGTCTTTGTTCACTGAGGAAAAGCGGGGTCTGTACACTGAGGACAAGCAGGGATCTGTGCACTGAGGACAAGCAGGGCTCTGTGCACTGAGGACAAGCAGGGCTCTGTGCAGTTAGGACAAGCAGGGCTCTGTACACTGAGGACAAGCAGGGCTCTGTACACTGAGGACAAGCAGGGCTCTGTACACTTAGGACAAGCAAGGCTCAGTGCACTGGCAACAAGCAGGGCTCTGTGCAGTGAGGACAAGCAGGGCTCTGTGCAGTGAGGACAACCAGGGCTCTGTGCAGTGAGGACAAGCAGGGCTCTGTGCAGTTAGTACCAGCGGGGCTCTGTATACTGAGGAGAAGCAGGGCTCTGTGCACTGACAACAAGCAGGGCTCTGTGCACTGAGGACAAGCAGGGCTCTGTGCACTGAGGACCAGCAGGGCTCTGTACACTGAGGACAAGCAGGGTTCTGTGCAGTTAGGACAAGCAGGGTTCTGTGCAGTTAGGACAAGCAGGGCTCTGTACACTGAGGACAAGCAGGGCTCTGGGCACTAAGGACAAGCCGGTCTCTGTGCACTGACAACAAGCACGGCTCGGTGTACTGAGGACAAGCAGGGCTCGGTGCAATGAAGACAAGCAGGGCTCTATTCACTGAGGACAAGCAGGTCTCTGTGCACTGAGGACAAGCGGGGCTCTGTACACTGAGGACAAGCAGGGCTCTGTGCACCGAAGACAAGCAGGGCTTTGTGCACTGAGGAAAAAGCGGGGTCTGTACACTGAGGACAAGCAGGGCTCTGTGCACTGAGGACAAGCAGGGCTCTGTGCACTGAGGACAAGCAGGGCTCTGTGCAGTTAGGACAAGCAGGGCTCTGTACACTGAGGACAAGCAGGGCTCTGTACACTGAGGACAAGCAGGGCTCTGTACACTTAGGACAAGCAAGGCTCAGTGCACTGGCAACAAGCAGGGCTCTGTGCAGTGAAGACAAGCAGGGCTCTGTGCAGTGAGGACAACCAGGGCTCTGTGCAGTGAGGACAAGCAGGGCTCTGTGCACTGAGGACAAGCATGGCTCTGTGCAGTTAGTACCAGCAGGGCTCTGTACACTGCGGAGAAGCAGGGCTCTGTGCACTGACAACAAGAAGGGCTCTGTGCACTGAGGACAAGCAGGGCTCTGTGCACTGAGGACCAGCAGGGCTCTGTACACTGAGGACAAGCAGGGTTCTGTGCAGTTAGGACAAGCAGGGTTCTGTGCAGTTAGGACAAGCAGGGCTCTGTACACTGAGGACAAGCAGGGCTCTGGGCACTGAGGACAAGCAGGGCTCTGTGCACTGACAACAAGCACAGCTCGGTGTACTGAGGACAAGCAGAGCTCGGTGCAATGAAGACAAGCAGGGCTCTGTTCACTGAGGAAAAGCAGGTCTCTGTGCACTGAGGACAAGCGGGGCTTTGTACACCGAGGACAAGCAGGGCTCCGTGCACTGAGGACAAGCAGGGCTCTGTGCACTGAGGACAAGAAGGTCTCTGTGCAGTTAGGACAAGCAGGGCTCTGTACACTGAGGAAAAGCAGTGCTCTGTGCACTGAGGACAAGCAGGGCACTATGCACTGAGGACAAGTAGGGCTCTGTGCAGTTATTACAAGCATGGTTCTGTACACTGAGGACAAGCAGAGCTCTGTGCACTGACAACAAGCAGGACTCTGTGCACTGAGGACAAGCAGGGCTCTGTACAGTGAGGACAAGCAGGGCTCTGTACAGTGAGGACAAGCAGGGCTCCGTGCAGTGAGGACAAGCAGGGCTCTGTGCACTGAGGACAAGCATGGCTCTGTGCAGTTAGTACCAGCAGGGCTCTGTACACTGCGGAGAAGCAGGGCTCTGTGCACTGACAACAAGAAGGGCTCTGTGCACTGAGGACAAGCAGGGCTCTGTGCACTGAGGACCAGCAGGGCTCTGTACACTGAGGACAAGCAGGGTTCTGTGCAGTTAGGACAAGCAGGGTTCTGTGCAGTTAGGACAAGCAGGGCTCTGTACACTGAGGACAAGCAGGGCTCTGGGCACTGAGGACAAGCAGGGCTCTGTGCACTGACAACAAGCACAGCTCGGTGTACTGAGGACAAGCAGAGCTCGGTGCAATGAAGACAAGCAGGGCTCTGTTCACTGAGGAAAAGCAGGTCTCTGTGCACTGAGGACAAGCGGGGCTTTGTACACCGAGGACAAGCAGGGCTCCGTGCACTGAGGACAAGCAGGGCTCTGTGCACTGAGGACAAGAAGGTCTCTGTGCAGTTAGGACAAGCAGGGCTCTGTACACTGAGGAAAAGCAGTGCTCTGTGCACTGAGGACAAGCAGGGCACTATGCACTGAGGACAAGTAGGGCTCTGTGCAGTTATTACAAGCATGGTTCTGTACACTGAGGACAAGCAGAGCTCTGTGCACTGACAACAAGCAGGACTCTGTGCACTGAGGACAAGCAGGGCTCTGTACAGTGAGGACAAGCAGGGCTCTGTACAGTGAGGACAATCAGGGCTCCGTGCACTGAGGACAAGCAGGGCTCTGTACACTGAGGACAAGCATGGCTCTGTACACGGGGGACAAGCAGGGCTCTGTACACTGAGGACAAGCAGGGCTCTGTGCACTGAAGACAAGCAGGGCTGTGTACACTTAGGACAAGCAAGGCTCAGTGCACTGGCAACAAGCAGGGCTCTGTGCAGTGAAGACAAGCAGGGCTCTGTGCAGTGAGGACAACCAGGGCTCTGTGCAGTGAGGACAAGCAGGGCTCTGTGCATTGAGGACAAGCATGGCTCTGTGCAGTTAGTACCAGCAGGGCTCTGTACACTGCGGAGAAGCAGGGCTCTGTGCACTGACAACAAGAAGGGCTCTGTGCACTGAGGACAAGCAGGGCTCTGTGCACTGAAGACCAGCAGGGCTCTGTACACTGAGGACAAGCAGGGTTCTGTGCAGTTAGGACAAGCAGGGTTCTGTGCAGTTAGGACAAGCAGGGCTCTGTACACTGAGGACAAGCAGGGCTCTGGGCACTGAGGACAAGCAGGGCTCTGTGCACTGACAACAAGCACGGCTCGGTGTACTGAGGACAAGCAGAGCTCGGTGCAATGAAGACAAGCAGGGCTCTGTTCACTGAGGAAAAGCAGGTCTCTGTGCACTGAGGACAAGCGGGGCTTTGTACACCGAGGACAAGCAGGGCTCCGTGCACTGAGGACAAGCAGGGCTCTGTGCACTGAGGACAAGCAGGGCACTATGCACTGACAACAAGCAGGACTCTGTGCACTGAGGACAAGCAGGGCTCTGTACAGTGAGGACAAGCAGGGCTCTGTACAGTGAGGACAAGCAGGGCTCCGTGCACTGAGGACAAGCAGGGCTCTGTACACTGAGGACAAGCATGGCTCTGTACACGGGGGACAAGCAGGGCTCTGTACACTGAGGACAAGCAGGGCTCTGTGCACTGAAGACAAGCAGGGCTGTGTACACTGAGGACAAGCAGGGCTGTGTACACTGAGGACAAGCAGGGCTCTGGGCACTGAGGACAAGCAGGGCTCTGGGCACTGAGGACAAGCAGGGCTCTGTGTAATGAGGACAAGCGGGGTTCTTTACACTGAGGACAAGCAGGGCTCTGGGCACTGAGTACAAGCAGGGCTCTGTGTAATGAGGACAAGCAGGGCTCTGGGCATTCTGGACAAGCAGGGCTTTGTTCAGTGAGGACAAGCAGGGCTCTGTGCACTGAGGACAAGTAGGGCTCTGTACAGTGAGGACAAGCAGGGCTCCGTGGACAAGCAGGGCTCTGTACGCTAAAGACAAGCAGGGCTCTGTGCAGTTAGGACAAGCAGGGCTCTGTGAACAAGCAGGGCTCTGTGCACTGACAACAAGCAGGGCACTGTGCACTGAGGACAAACAGGGCGCTGTACACTGAAGACAAGCAGGGCTCTGTGCAGAGTTAGGACAAGCAGGGCTCTGTACACTAAGGACAAGCAGGGCTCTGGGCACTGAGGACAAGCAGGGCTCTGTGCACTGACAACAAGCACGGCTCGGTGTACTGAGGACAAGCAGGGCTCGGTGCAATGAAGACAAGCAGGGCTCTGTTCACTGAGGACAAGCAGGTCTCTGTGCACTGAGGACAAGCAGGGCTCTGTGCACTGAGGACAAGCAGGGCTCTGTGCACTGAGGACAAGAAGGTCTCTGTGCAGTTAGGACAAGCAGGGCTCTGTACACTGAGGAAAAGCAGTGCTCTGTGCACTGAGGACAAGCAGGGCACTATGCACTGAGGACAAGTAGGGCTCTGTGCAGTTAGTACAAGCATGGCTCTGTACACTGAGGACAAGCAGAGCTCTGTGCACTGACAACAAGCAGGACTCTGTGCACTGAGGACACGCAGGGCTCTGTACAGTGAGGACAAGCAGGGCTCTGTACAGTGAGGACAAGAAGGGCTCTGTACACTGACGACAAGCATGGCTCTGTACACGGGGGACAAGCAGGGCTCTGTACACTGAGGACAAGCAGGGCTCTGTGCACTGAAGACAAGCAGGGCTGTGTACACTGAGGACAAGCAGGGCTGTGTACACTGAGGACAAGCAGGGCTCTGGGCACTGAGGACAAGCAGGGCTCTGGGCACTGAGGACAAGCAGGGCTCTGTGTAATGAGGACAAGCGGGGTTCTTTACACTGAGGACAAGCAGGGCTCTGGGCACTGAGGACAAGCAGGGCTCTGTGTAATGAGGACAAGCGGGGTTCTTTACACTGAGGAAAAGCAGGGCTCTGTGCACTGAGGACAAGCAGGGCTCTGTACACTGAGGACAAGCAGGGCTCTGTGCACTGAGGACAAGCAGGGCTCTGTTCAGTGAGGACAAGCAGGGCTCTGTGCACTGAGGACAAGTAGGGCTCTGTACAGTGAGGACAAGCAGGGCTCTGTGCAGTGAGGACAAACAGGGCTCTGTGCAGTGAGGACAAGCAGGGCTCTGTGCACTTAAGACAAGCAGGGCTTTGTACACTGAGGACAAGCAGGGCTCTGTACGCTGAAGACAAGCAGGGCTCTGTGGACAAGCAGGGCTCTGTACGCTAAAGACAAGCAGGGCTCTGTGGACAAGCAGGGCTCTGTGCACTGACAACAAGCAGGGCACTGTGCACTGAGGACAAACAGGGCGCTGTACACTGAAGACAAGCAGGGCTCTGTGCAGAATTAGGACAAGCATGGCTCTGTACACTGAGGACAAGCAGGGCTCTGGGCACTGAGGACAAGCAGGGCTCTGGGCACTGAGGACAAGCAGGGCTCTGTACACTGAGGACAAGCAGGGCTCTGTACACTGAGGACAAGCAGGGCTCTGGGCACTGAGGACAAGCAGGGCTCTGTGCACTGAGGACAAGCAGGGCACTACGCTGAAGACAAGCAGGGCTCTGTGGACAAGCAGGGCTCTGTACGCTGAAGACAAGCAGGGCTCTGTGCAGTTAGGACAAGCAGGGCTCTGTGGATAAGCAGGGCACTGTGCACTGAGGACAAACAGGGCGCTGTACACTGAAAACAAGCAGGGCTCTGGGCACTGAGGACAAGCAGGGCTCTGTGCAGTTAAGACAAGCAGGGCTCTGTACACTGAAGAGAAGCAGAGCTCTGCGCAGTTAGGACAAGCAGGGCTCTGTACGCTGAAGACAAGCAGGGCTCTGTGGACAAGCAGGGCTCTGTACGCTAAAGACAAGCAGGGCTTTGGGCAGTTAGGACAAGCAGGGCTCTGTGCAGAGTTAGGACAAGCAGGGCTCTGTACACTGAGGACAATCAGGGCTCTGAGCACTGAGGACAAGCAGGGCTCTGTGCACTGAGGACAAGCAGGGCACTATGCACTGAGGACAAGCAGGGCTCTGTGCAGTTAGGACAAGCAGGGCTCTGTTCACTGAGGACAAGCAGGGCTCTACGCTGAAGACAAGCAGGGCTCTGTGGACAAGCAGGGCTCTGTACGCTGAAGAAAAGCAGGGTTCAGTGCAGTTAGGACAAACAGGGCTCTGTACACTAAGGACAAGCAGGGCTCTGTGGATAAGCAGGGCACTGTGCACTGAGGACAAACAGGGCGCTGTACAGTGAAAACAAGCAGGGCTCTGTGCAGTTAAGACAAGCAGGGCTCTGTACACTGAAGAGAAGCAGGGCTCTGCGCAGTTAGGACAAGCAGGGCTCTGTACACTGAGGACAAGCAGGGCTCTGTACACTGAGGACAAGCAGGGCTCTGTACACTGAGGACAAGCAGGCTCTTGGCCCTGAGGACAAGCAGGGCTCTGTACACTGAAGACAAGCAGGGCTCTGCAGTTAGGACAAGCATGGCTCTGTACACTGAAGAGAAGCAGGGCTCTGCACAGTTAGGACAAGCAGGGCTCTTTGCACTGAGGACAAGCAGGGCTCTGTATACTGAGGACAAGCAGGGCTCTGTATACTGAGGACAAGCAGGGCTCTGTACACTGATGACAAGATGACAAGCAGGGCTCTGTTTAGTGAGGACAAGCAAGGCTCTGTGCACTGAGGCTCTGTGACACGCCTCTGGCTCACATAGTAGGCTGACAAGCCAGGAGCCTGCATAGAGCCCTGCTTATCCTGCCAACACTTCCTATATTTTGTCTCTGTATAGCGACACCCAGGCAGTAGCTGCAGGGCAAGACAGCATTTTATCACCCAAAAATGTATACCTTTTTAACCAATGTATATAACATATATATGCATATAATGTTATCATCTACATTATATAAAAAGCTTTTCCTAATGACAGGTACACTTTAATGAATTTGTGGAATTTAGGGATGGTATAATGCAATTTTTTATTATTTTTCAGCACATTGAGACAATGATTAAATAAATTTGTACTGTCACATGCTGTGGTGATTTCAATGCAAAAGCAATCCTATTCTTCGCTGCAGAGTTATAGGTATGACTATAAAGTACTTTAAAACTGCTTATGTGATGTTTTTATTTTTCAAGATGACCTATAATGATCTACCGGATATGTCTATAATATCCGCAACATCCAAAGACATGATTCTGCAAATTAATATTTCTACATGCAGCTGAGTGATTGCTTTAGTAATATTTATATAACTGTGTGATATTTGTTATGTATTGTTCCTTGGCCACGTTGTTTTCTTTGGCCAATCTTTCCTTTGTTGTAAATTTCTCAAAAAAATCCAATAAAAATGATTTAAACCAAAAGCATACATACCATAAAAACTCAACAGAACTCAGCTAGCAACACGATGCTTTGATTTTTTGTATGCTATTGAATGGTATAATATTATATGAATCCAAGCAAGAATACCACTCATGTTACATTAGAAATCAACCAAATATATCTGGTATTCTTCTAATGTGTTTTCAAATCAACTGGTGCCAGAAAGTTAAACATGTTAGTAAATGGATTCTTTAAAAAAATCTTAATTCTTCCAATACTTATCAGCTGCTGTATGCTACAGAGGAAATTGAGTAGTTCTTTTCAGTCAGACCACAGAGCTCTCTCAGTGTTGACACCTCTGTCCATGTCAGGAACTGTCCAGAGCAGAATAGGTTTGCTATGGGGATTTGCTCCTACTCTGGACAGTTCCTGACACAGACAGTGGTGTCAGCAGAGAGCACTGTGGTCAGAAAAAAAAAACTCAACTTTCTGAAAGTACTGGAAAGATTAAGACTTTTTAATACAAGTAATTTCTGGAGCCAACTGATATGAATTTTTTTTTTTTTCCACCGGAGTACCCCTTTAACCCCTTAACGACCAAGTACGTATATTTACATCCTTGGCCAGCTCCCGCGATATAACGCAGGGTCACGCGGTGACCCCCCGTCATATCGGGTCGGTCCCGGCATGTATCTGATGCTGGGACCTGGGGCTAATAGCGCGTGGCAGCGATCGCAGTGCCGCGCGCTATTAACCCTTTAGACGCGGTGTTCAAAGTTGAGTTATCTCGACCTCATAACATGTCCCCATATCCCGTCCTTATATCCCATATCCCGTTCCCATATCCTAACTTTATATCCCGTCCTCATATCTCGTCCCCAAATCCCGTCCCCATACCCCGACGTCATATCTTGACCTCATATCCCGTCCTCATATCCTGTTCTCATTTCTAATCCTTATCTCCCTTTGTCAGGTGCGGCTGAGTTGTGATGAAGATATTGTAAGATAAAAATTAAAGGGGTCTGGCTTAAAGGGTGGGCGTGCATTTTCAAGATGGGGCATGGAATGCTTGGAGGGTGTGGCTTGCCAGCCGGACTGACGCATTCACCAGGAGATGCAGACCGGAGCTTGTGGACTAAGGTACCAAAAATCCTATATACTTGCATGGAGTAGGTTAGGGTTAATAATTATTAATTATATATTTTTAATTGACATGTAAGTAACATGTGACCAAGTATTATCGAAATAACTCCAGCTAGAACATACATTTCCCATAAATTAGTTATGCTAGAACATACATTTCCCATAAATTTGCATTGAACTTTAAACAAAAAATCCTGACCGACGCAAATGTGGATAGGTTAGGGTTAAATTAACTATCCTATATTTTAGTGGAATTATAAGTAACATGTGACAGAGTATTATCGAAATATCTCCAGCTGTTTGAAAGTTATGCAGTAACATATATTTCCCATGGAATTGTATCCCGAAAAACCTCTCGCAAATGGGGGTGGGTAAGGGTTAAATCACCTATCCTATGTTTGTTATTAACTTATTAGTAACATGTGTGCCAAGTTTCATGTTAATATCTTTAGCCCTTCCGAAGTGATGCTGGAACATACACACACACACACATACACACATTGGCCCTGATTTACTAATGTAAACCCAAATGTTTTTGTCGGGTTTAGCGCCTAATACGGAATGAGGCCTACAAAGAAAAGAACACGGTACCTACAGTGAAATATGGTGGAGGTTCAATGATGTTTGGGGCTGTTTTGTTGCCTCTGGCAATGGGTGCCTTGAATGTGTACAAGGCATCATGAAATCTGAGGATTACCAATGGATTTTGGGTCGCACTATACAGTCCAGTGTCAGAAAGCTGGGTTTGCGTCTCAGATCTTGGGTCTTCCAGCAAGACAATGACCCCAAACATGCGTCAATAAGCACCAGAAATGGATGGTAACAAAGCACTGGAGAGTTCTGAAGTGGCAGCAATGAGTCCAGATCTAAATCCCATTGAACACCTGTGGAGAGATCTTAAAATTGCTGTTGGGAAAAGGCGTCTTCCAATAAGAGAGACTTGGAGCAGTTTGCAAAGGAAGAGTGGTCCAGCATTCCGGCTGAGAGGTGTAAGAAGCTTATTGATGGTTATAGGATGCCATTGATTTCAGTTATTTTTTCCAAAGGTTGTGGAACCATATCTTAAGTTAAGGCTGCCAATAATTTTGTCATTTTTGGAGTTTGGTGTGACATTATGTCCAATTTGCTTTTTTTCCTCCCTTTTTTGGTTTAGTTCCAGTACACACAAAGGGAAGTATAGCAAAACATGTGTTACTGCAATCTTTTTCTGTGAGAAATACTTAATTTTCTTGATAAATTTCAGGGGTGCCAACATTTACGGCCATGACTGTATGAACAACCGCATTTGGGGTTGAGCACCTCCTGCCAGCCAGTATAGACCACCTCTTTTTTGTTGTTTAAATCTTACACTTGGACATGTAAAAACTACACATTTAATGCACCTTTATTACTAGGCAGCATTAAGGTTCAGCCAACTTGGGTGGGGCTTATAGTCTGCCTCCCTCCTCCCATTGTATGTGTGCTCAGCCACACTGGAGGGTACCTGGGAGGAGGCTGTGAGTCGGCCTAATGCTGCTGTAATTGCCCACTGGCCCCTGGTTTTGCTTATCACGCACAGGTAGGTTAGTGTTAGGTCCCATGCCACTTAAGATACCTTGGCATTGGTGTGCGGGCTCAGGTATGTCCTTCATATAAGGATATACACGCTAATGTCTAAATTTTAACATCAGTGTCATTGTTCACATCTACCACAGTAGTGCACCTAAATTCCTGTATTATTCTAATTGTTACACATCCACACCATCTATCTGGTGTAGGATTCTATTGTGGCACTTGTAGTCTGCTGCAGGCATCCTCCATTGTATGCCTTTTTATGCTGGAAATCACCCTTAGAAACAGACCACTAGGGCAGGATCTGCTCCCTCAGTATATATATGCACAACTGCATTTGGGGTTGAGCACCTCCTGCCTGCCAGTTGAGGTTACCTCTTTTTTGTTGTTTACAACATGCTTCCTGATCATATAAAACAGATTAAATCTCATCACAATCGCTATTTTGGTTAAGGGACTCTTACACAGGCTATACAACCAATCCTACCAGCACCAAAAACATACCTCTAAAATAAGTCTATTTATATTGTAATTTTACCAAATAAAAGCCCATATCATAAAACCATAACATCATGTTGGCAAATTTGCCTATACAGAAAAGATCATTTCATGTATTTGGCATTCTACAACAAGTATTTTACAACTGATCATAGCAAAAAATTTTATAAGCTTGTGCTGTAGGGACTTGTTAAGACTGATGCCTGAAGTCTTTTATAGGCGTTGGGCAATTTATATAAACTTTCAATAAAAAAAAAGAAACACTTTTTACAGTAAATGCATGTTTGAATATTAGGAGATGTATATAAAGATTTGCAATGACTTGTGACCATCCTAAATACAGGCTTCATTGGCAGCCTAATCCTTTTTATTAATTAAAAAAATATAATTGCCAAAGCTAATGATAGCACCCATTTTTTTCTTGGCAAAATCAGACAGAATTGTTCCAAGAAAAAGTAAATAAGCTTTTTCTTGGATTTCTACATTGATTACAAAAAAAAATGTGGTCTGATAGTATATGATATCTATGTCTTAATTCTCTAACAAACACAATCTAACTAAACTAATAACACACAAACAGTTGTACTAAATTTTTCTTTTATTGAATACATTGTGTAAACATCCACAGTGCAAGGAGGAAAAAGTTAGTGCCCCTCCCACCGGATAAACCCATTAAAGACATGAGATTGGTGGGTTTTTACACGTACTTTGGCCATCAAATGAAGGCACATAGTAACTGACAAATTTGTGTCATATCAATTGTCATATTAATTGTGTATTTATATATCACTTAATATTTTGGTATCCACTCTAATCTATTTTTGACAACTTTCATACTGAAGACACTGCCAATAACTTGACCAGACCACTAAGCTATTTTAAACTTTTGCCTGCTTATTATCAATTTGTATTCATACTTACCTTTTTTGAGTAGTTCCAACTTGTGTTGGGCAATTTATATATAGTCATTTAAGGGGTAGTCTGGAGGAATAAAAACGTTTTCAATTTAACTGGTGACTAAAAGTTATACAGATACAGTACTTATCAGCTGCTTTATGCTTCAGATAAAGTTGTATAGATATTTTTATGTCTGACCACAGTACTCTTTGCTGCCACCTGGGAAGTTGCTCCTGCTCTGGACAGTTACTGATACAGACAGAGATGGCAGCAGAGAGCACTGTGGTCAGACTGGAAAGAATTACACAACTTTCTCTGAAGCATACAGCAGCTGATAAGTACTGGAAGACTTACATTTTTTTAAGAAAAGGAATTCAAAAATCTGTATAACTTTCTGGCATCAGTACAGGAGTACTCCTTTGAGTCTTAAAGAAGATGTCCGATGATAGGTGTCATGTGACGTCCTTGGCTAAAGGAAGTTGGAAGCAGACAGCCCGGCCAACGGATCAGCTGTTGTGGAGCTCCGGGGGAACGTAGGAAGGTAAGTGAAAGTTTGTTTTCTCTTTTTTTCTGCAGCCCGGGCCGGATGGAATACAAATAGTCCGCACCGGACATCTCCTTTAAAAGCTTCTGTAACTAAAACGCTCTTGGCTTAGCTTCCCTATTGACTACAGTTTTATTACATGATGCCTTACATCACACATATATATATATATATGCAATTCAATTTGCCGCACACAAGTGTCAGCGATAACAGGCCATGTAATTACAAGCTTTTAATCTATATTGTGTTAATTACTGTTTACCACATGCAACTTATTTCTATAATTGTCAATAATGGTATTTTCTTCTGGGGTATGCACAATATTTTACATTTGTTTTGTAATACACATTATTGTAACACACACAAATTCTATCTTGGACATAATTTTGCAAGGAGTATGTTTAATACTACCAATGCACACACTATATTTTTGAATTTTCTGTCTATTGACATATGATTACAATTATTATCATTTTTTCCTGAAGGCTGTTGATATAGCACTGAATACAATATTGTTATATAATTTATCTGGATTACTTATTCTGACCTTTTATATGGGCCAGAGATGTGTGGACCATGTATTACAATGCACTAAACACTTTAAAGCCATACTCAGGGTTGGTTTTGCAGCGATAAGATATTCACACCACAGTATGCCGACTATATACTACATTTCATCAAACATTCTGAAATTGTACTCAAGAGTTTATTTTGCAAAGGCACTTGGTACATTGGCTACTGCTCTTTTTAAAATGTTGTAACTACAGAAAATTGTATGCTTTGCAATGCTTAACTATTCACAAACTGCAAAAAAAACAAGAAGCATATCTTTTTTTCCCCACAAAAATAGTCTGTGGATCTTCACAATTTCAACACTGAGTACTTTGGCACCACATTATACTATGAGCTATAATTCTCTACTGATATAATAGTACACTGCTGGTTAAACCACACTATGAATACTTGAAAATGATATGGGGGTGACCCGAGTTTGAGCTTCCTATCTAGTTTTTTGGGTTCTATATTTAGCAATGGGTAAATGCAACAGAAGACAAATTATGTTAGAAGGCAAAATCATATGGTATACTGCAAGGGATCTACAATGCAGGGACAACTATATAACCTTGTATATTAACATGCATTATGAACTGAGGTCCTTTAAGCAGAAAGTAAGAGAACATCAAATAAAACAATATAGGTGAGAAAACTCTCAAGACCAGAAAAACTATCAATGAATGATCATTCTACTTTATCATTTTTATTCAGATCCTCTATAGGTACTGAAGAGCAGCTGGAATGTCTCAGTTTCCACTTAAATGGTCACTGTCCTTCAACAAACTTTGTATAAATCATTAGTGCAGGCAGATAAAATAAACTTTGTTATATATCTTAGAGAAAAATGCTTATTTCTTCATCTCTTTGGATTCACAGCTTTTACTGCTCATTGCTGCTATATAATGTCTTCCATGCTGCTGTTGGTGAATCCAGCACTGGGGTTAGACAGTAAAACACCTTACTAGAGCAAACAGTGTCTCTACTTCTCTCAATGCACCCCCTTCTCCTCTTTCTCCCCTCCCCATAGACTTTTATGGGCAGCATGTAACTGATTGCTAATCTGTCTCCTCTCTTAAAGGAGTACTGCAGCCCTAGAACACTTATGCCCTATCTACAGCAACTTACACTTACACTGAGGGGGGGTGGCTTTAACATCACGACCCCCGCAGCTTGCACCCAGCATTCGGAACAAAATGTTCTGAACGCTGGGGCAGGGGAGTACCCCTTTAAAGGAAGCAGGAAAAACGTGGCAATGTGCCTAAAGCGAGTAGTTTTGTTAGCCTGGCAAAAAGGAGTTTTTGTTGGGAATATGGGTGGCAGGTAAGTGTGGGTAGTTTTCAGATCTAACTGCCCTCAGCTGTCCATGGTGTTTCCTTCCTATAAGATCTAGACTGTTTGTCGAATCAGTAGCATTGCATTTAGAACTAGTATACGTTACATTACTGATGCAAGATTTCTGACTATAGTCGGATCGGTATAAATCATACAGACCATACTGGCAACAGATGAGAGAAACTACTAAAATCTTTGTGTGCATTGTGGTTGTAAAATGGGATTGTTAACTGGTGCCATCCAACAGAAATCCTACTTGAGCTTCTCTGCTCCTGCCAGAAAGTTACCATGATTGCACAAGTATTACTTCCCTCCACCTATAAAGCTATTACTATTAGAGTATGCAAATTAAAGAATAAAGATGGAACAGCTCTACAAAAATCATTTACAAGTTGGCAGCATATGGCGGATTCTGTTTTATTAAATTTCTACCTTGAATTGTGAGACATAGATTCATGTTTTAGCCTGCCCTGTGATACTGCAAGTAGTAATCCAGAAGTAAAGTACAACAGCTGCTTCATAGATGACATATTACCTGTAGCTAAGCTATGAATGATTCAGTTACCTCCGTGACCTCACACAGTGGTCTTTCTCGTACTCTATCTCGGAAAGACATTACATTCGGTCATGCACCTATTATTCATTTTTGCTTTAACATGCAGCTCTAAATATTTAATACTTTTCCATTACTGGTGGCTCAACTGTAAAACATAGCAAGCCCCTAAAGGATATGTAATTGCATCTTCAGATTTAGCTTCTGAAGATGTGACTTTTATAAGCAATGGTTGCTTACCAACAATGGTCTGCTCAGAGGGCGGAGGAGATCTAGGACAATCACAAGGAAATGAAATGATCATGTGGGAGTAGAAACTGTCTCTACATCAAAGACTGAGGTTAGCACTTAATCTTGAGGTTAAAGACATAAAGCTGGTTGATGCTAGTAAATGAGAAGATTAGCTCAGCAAATAATACATCTGAGTGTGAAATAGGAATCAATAGAAGACAGGAGAATGATGGTCCTCACTGCTATCTGGGCGAAACCTCCATCAAGTGTCTTATAGTAACCCTTAATGTGATACAACAAGAGAAAAATCAGCCCGTGATGTTTAGCAGTCGGCAGGAAGTGTATGCTCCTAAATCAGTCTTGCATAAATTACACAGCTGTTAACCACAGATGTTAAAGGGGTAGTCCAACAAAAAACTTTTCTTCAAAATCTGGCCAGGGAAGTTGTAAGTAAAAAAAAAAGGTCTCTTACCTTCCTTGATCCAGTGTTTCCCCTGGGATAACAGATCTCTACTCCTCGCTGTCCAGCACGCCCGGGTTTGGTGACCTGATGTCACACACTAACTTGCCGTCTATACTTGAGTATAAGCCGAGTTTTTCAGCACGATTTTTCGTGCTGAAAATGCCCCCCTCGGCTTATACTCGAGTGAACTCTCCACCTGTCAATCCCTTCCTTCGTCATCATCCAGACCCCCCTTTAGTTTTCTACTCACCTCCCCTCGGTGGGAAGGAAGGGTGAGCTGGTCCGGGCCATCTATGCTGCAGGGACCGTCCGGTCGGGAGGGTTATTCATTCCGGGCTGTCCATCTTCACCAGGAGGCCCTATTCTCCGCTCCAGGCCGGCCCCGGACTAGTGAAATTGCCTTGTCCCTGCGCATGAACGTCCCTGTGCGTCGTCGTCAAGGTAATGTCACTAGTCCGGGGCCGGCCCGGAGTGGAGAAGAGGGCCTCCCGGTGAAGATGGACAGCCCGGAACGACTAACCCTCCCCACCAAACGGTCCCTGCAGCATAGATGGCCCGGACCAGCTCACCCTTCCTCCCCACCAAGGGGAGGTGAGTAGAAAACTAAAGGGGGGTCTGGATGATGACGAAGGTAGCAGTGGTCTTCAACCTGCGGACCTCCAGATGTTTTAAAACTACAACTCCCAGCATGCCCGGACAGCCGATGGCTCATCAACGGCCAAGACCCGCGGCTAATACCACACATCGTCGATCACGGTATCATCGTCGATCATGTGCGGTATTAACCCTTTAGAAGCTGACCTCTGCTTCTAAAGTGAAAGTGAAAGTATCCCGGCTAGTCAGTCGGGCTGTTCGGGACCGCCGCGGTGAAATCGCGGCGTCCCGAACAGCTTGCAGGACACCGGGAGGGCCCTTACCTGCCTCCTCGGTGTCCGATCGACTAATGACTGCTCCGTGCCTGAGATTCAGTCAGGAGCAGTCAAGTGCCGATAACGCTGATCACAGGCGTGTTAATACACGCCAGTGATCAGCATAGGAGATCAGTGTGTGCAGTGTTATAGGTCCCTATGGGACCTATAACACTGCAAAAAAAAAGTAAAAAAAAAGTGTTAATAAAGGTCATTTAACCCTTTCCCTAATAAAAGTTTGAATCACCCCCCTTTTCCCATAAAAAAAATAAAACAGTGTAAATAAAAATAAAAATAAACATATGTGGTATCGCCGCATGTGTAAATGTCCAAACTATAAAAATATATTGTTAATTAAACCGCACGGTCAATGGCGTACGCGCAAAAAAATTCCAAAGTCCAAAAAAGCATATTTTGGTCACTTTTTATACCATTAAAAAATGAATAAAAAGTGATCAAAAAGTCCGATAAAAACAAAAACCGTACCGATAAAAACTTCAGATCACGGCGCAAAAAATGAGTCCTCATAACGCCCTGTACGTGGAAAAATAAAAAAAGTTATAGGAGTCAGAAGAGGACATTTTTAAACGTATAAATTTTCCTGCATGTAGTTATGATTTTTTCCAGAAGTACGACAAAATCAAACCTTTATAAGTAGGGTATCATTTTAACCGCATGGACCTACAGAATAATGATAAGGTGTAATTTTTACCGAAATATGTACTGCGTAGAAACGGAAGCTCCCAAAAGCTACAAAATGGCGTTTTTTCTTCGATTTTGTCGCACAATGATTTTTTTTTCCGTTTCTTTGTGAATTTTTGGGTAAAATGACTGATGTCACTGCAAAGTAGAATTGGTGACGCAAAACATAAGCCATAATATGGATTTTTAGGTGGAAAATTGAAAGGGTTATGATTTTTAAAAGTTAAGGAGGAAAAACGAAAGTGCAAAAACGGAAAAACCCTGAGTCCTTAAGGGGTTAATTCCATAAAGGGTTTGTTACAGTTTGATATCAGAAAGGTAATTTGTTACAGTGTGTACTCTTGAGTGACAGTCATCCAGGGCCACCACCACCACATTAGGAATGCAGCCGCCCTCCACCACTTTAATTAATAGAGCAATGGCTGATGGAGTAGACATGCTAAGACAGTCATGTCTGCTAGAATACATTGGGCCCTCCGCTGCCCGCCAATGAGGAGAAGAACAGCCACTACTGTGGAGTTGGACTCTGATGGTAACTAACTTCCATCAGGGCCTTCTGCCATATAGGGGCTATACAGGAGGGCTGGTAATCTCTACAGGGGGCATTATTGCTGTTTGGGACACTATAGGTGCTGGAAAAATGCAGAGCTTAAAATGTTTGTCTTTCAGGTTCTGTGGAGACGAGTTGTGGCTGGAATAAATCGTCATGACATTCTGAGCCAGATGGAGAAGAAAAAGGAAAGTAACCAAATCTGATCAGATGAGACGTTACATGCGAGTCACCTGATGTAACTGTATGTAATCACTTATATGGTCTGCAGAGCCTGTGTACAGCTGATATCTATCTACCATTATATGGTCACCGTATGTGGAAATATTTGTAGAAGTGGAGGTAGTAGTTACCTCTGTTCTCTCCTTCTCTGACTACTATATATGGTCTTATATGTTCACATCATGATTTAACCTTACACTTAGGGTATTTATTCTGTCAGAGATGCCAACATATACTGCGGTGTAGTGACAATGCCCCCATTTACTTTAGAGACCTAAACATAGTCAAGGGCTAGTGTCTATGTTCAGTCCACTTTCTGCATGTATATGTTTACTTAGTGTGACTAAAAAGTGTGGTCTGCTGTGCTTTACAGTGCTGCAAAGTAAACATATACATGCAGGAAATGGACTAAAACTTAGTCACTTAGTAGTTCAACATGATTAGGCCATTAAAGTGAAACAGACCTGTGGTGAGGGTGTGATGAAGGCAGATGGAATTACCCTAGGTGCAGATGGCATTAACCCCTTGTGTTCGTGATGCCAGGGCATGGTTTATCCTCTACACCACCCAAAGGAATAACGCTGGATCCTGGGCTAGGCACGGGGGCAAATAATGACTCTGACGCCAAGTTATGGAACAACGGCAGCCTTACTGAGTCAGACAGGTGTAACAGTCTACACAGCTTGGCTAGGTCCACGGAGGTGACCAGTGACTTTAAAGACCACAGGGCTTGCTGTGACTTATAATGGACTTGGACAATTTGATGCAGGGCCACGCTGACTTGAAACAAATTGACTTGGACTGACTTGACTATGACAGACTTCACCCCATTTGCAGCTTACCAGGTTTTGACTTTCACCTGTGGAGTAGTAGACTTGTGGATATCTGGCTGTGAGGTAGACTTTAGGCCACTTTAGGACACCAGACACTCTCTCCAGACTTGACCTCACTGCAAGTCAGCTAAGCAGGAAAAGAGCTAAGAGGAAGCTCCACCTAGGACTTATATGGGGGAGACTCTGGAGGGGTCCCATAGGTCACCCTTAGATCACATAGTCACTGGTACTTTTCCTGGCTACAATCACATGACAACAATACTTAAAGGCATATGAAAAATTATGTACCGTATTTATCGGCGTATAACACGCACTTTTTAGGCTAAAATTTTTAGCCTAAAGTCTGTGTGCGTGTTATACGCCGATACACCCCCAGGAAAGGCAGGGGGAGAGAGGCCGTCGCTGCCCGCTTCTCTCCCCCTGCCTTTCCTGGGGTCTATAGCGCTGCTGTCGGCCCTTTTCACCCCCTGGTTATCGGCGCCGCTGCCCGTTCTGTCCCCCTGACTATCGGTGCCGGCGCCGATAGCCAGGGGGAGAGAAGCGGCGCCGACAGCCAGGGGGAGAGAAGGGGCAGCGGCACCCATTGCCGGCACCGCTGCCCTGTTGCCTCCCCCCATCCCCGGTGGCATAATTACCTGAGTCGGGTCCGCGCTGCTCCAGGCCTCCGTCGTTGCTATGCGCTGAATGGCGCGGCGCATGACGTCAGAGCGCTGCGCCGTGCATAGCAACGACGCTGGGGACGCACGACGGAGGCCTGGAGCAGCGCGGACCCGACTCAGGTAATTATGCCACCGGGGATTGGGGGAGGCAACGGGGCAGCGGCGCCGGCAATGGGTGCCGCTGCCCCTTCTCTCCCCCTGGCTGTCAGCGCCGCTTCTCTCCCCCTGGCTATCGGCGCCGGCACCGATAGTCAGGGGGACAGAACGGGCAGCGGCGCCGATAACCAGGGGGTGAAAAGGGCCGACAGCAGCGCTATAGACCCCAGGAAAGGCAGGGGGAGAGAAGCGGGCAGCGACGGCCTCTCTCCCCCTGCCTTTCCTGGGGGTATATCGGGGTATACACGCGCACACACGCACCCTCATTTTATCATGGATATTTGGGTAAAAAACTTTTTTTACCCAAATATCCTTGGTAAAATGAGGGTGCGTGTTATAGGCTGGTGCGTGGTATACCCCGATGAATACGGTACATTGCAATATATAACATGGATGTTTAACACTAGACAGGTAATATAGGAACAGGGGGCCCAGGGGTAACGGAATGGAGTCTGCCTGACAGGGCAGCAAGGGTACAGGGGTGCAACTCCTGTACTGTGCACAGACCTCTGCCAGTACACCACAGTATGTGTTGGCAACGGTTTTGTATAATCTAAAAGTAAGTTTAAATGATGGTGTGAACAGCCTCCTAGTAGGATAACACAGTGAGTTAAATGGGTTCTCTCATAAAAAAAAAAAAAATTATTAAATAGATTATGTATGTTTCTAAAATGTTTCTAATATATTTTATTTTAAAAAAAATTGTATTATAAGTGGTTTTTTTTACGTTTGTAAATCTGGCTACTAGGTGTCACCCTATATCGCTCAGGATTACTTCCCCCCCCCCCCCCCCCTGACGTTCAGCATGTTCGGACCAACGCTGGTCGGGCAGCGTGGGGCAGCGTGGCAGAGCGTGGTCCGGAACGCGCGTTCACATGAATGAGGAGAAGGAGATGCAGGCGGGCGGGGATATTAAAATTTCGCGTGCCACGCGTGCACGACCACAGTGCTCGTTCTCTGCCTGTTTCATATATTAAATTTAAATATCCCCGCCCCCTGCATCCTAAATATCCCCACCCTTCTCATTCATTGCAGTACGCGAGCTGCAGGAGAGAGAGGAGACGGGCGGTAGCGCGCCCCGGCCAGGCTTCAGATGATGTCGCGCCTGCCGGGGCCGTCCCCTTCCTGCCCTCCCCAGAGAGGGTACAAAATCTTTATTAGTCACATTGAACATACATAAAAATACATAAAAGCGAAAATGGCACAGCAAAGTAACACCATGGATAACATATACCGAAGGTAAGCCGTAACAGAATGTAGAAAAGGGGTCCTGATGCAATATGTCCTTCAGAGGGCTAGAGTGCCACAGGTAATGAGATAAAGTAAGATAAAGAATACACTGGAGGCACAGATCTGGCTAACACAACAATACCATATACCATATGACATGATAGGTCTTACCCAGGAAATGCACAACCCCTACATATGTTTCGCTCCTTCGAGCTTCCTTTGCGCTTCGAGCTCAAAGGAGCGAAACATATGTAGGG
Organism: Hyla sarda; assembly: GCF_029499605.1. Lineage (NCBI taxonomy): Eukaryota > Metazoa > Chordata > Amphibia > Anura > Hylidae > Hyla > Hyla sarda. The sequence continues at coordinate 129,249,234 of NC_079197.1, read as the reverse complement.
GTTGTGCATATCCTGGGTAAGACCTATCATGTCATATGGTATATGGTATTGTTGTGTTAGCCAGATCTGTGCCTCCAGTGTATTCTTTATCTTACTTTATCTCATTACCTGTGGCACTCTAGCCCTCTGAAGGACATATTGCATCAGGACCCCTTTTCTACATTCTGTTATGGCTTACCTTCGGTATATGCTATCCATGGTGTTACTTTGCTGTGCCATTTTTTCGCTTTTATGTGTTTTCTATTACGTGTTGTGCATATCTAGTAATCTTCTTTTGGTGTATATCTTAATTTATTACTAGTTTGGTATTTCCCTGTTGGGATTTTTTCGTCCGGGGTCCAGCCTTAAGTGTTAACATGCCCTTTGAGAGCTAACCTTGTGGAGCCCCCCCCCCCCCCCCCCCCATTACCCCATAAACATATACAAAGAGGAAAAATCTTTGTAAATTTTTTTTTTTTATTACAGGTAATTTAAGTGCAAGTGCAAACAAGAACAATAATAAATAACTGGATTGACTGGTAACAATCATGAATATCAATGTATACATAAGTTATACATAAGTTTATGTATTGTAGAAACAAGAGCTATGTTGTAAGAACACTATATCTAACTATTTTACAACACTAAGCATGCATAGACTCTCCCACATTTCTTCAGCCAATGTTTTTGTTTGGCACCCTCTAGACAATTTGAAGCACACAATATGCCACCTTCATTCCCATCACCAAAACCCTTGGCCACCCTTTCAATAAAACACTTGCCTCCCCGTAATCAGGCCCCTGCCCCCTTCACCAGTCCCCCTTAATCAGTCCCTGTCCCTTTAATCAGTCCCATGTCCCCCTTAATCAGTCCCCTGTCCTCTTAATCAGTCCCCTGTCCACCTTAATCAGTCCCCTGGCCCCTTAATCAGTCCCCTGCCCCCTTTATCAGTCCCCTGTCCCCCTTAATCAGTCCCCTGCCCCCTTAATCAGTTCCATGTCCCCCTTAATCAGTCCCCTGTCCCCCTTAATCAGTCCCCTGCCCCCTTAATCAGTCCCCTGTCCCCTTAATCAGTCCCCTGCCCCCATAATCAGTCCCCTGTCCCCCTTAATCAGTCTCCTGCCCCCTTAATCAGTCCTATGTCCCCCTTCACCAGTCCCTTGTCCCCCTTAATCAGATGCAGACCCCCTTAATCAGGCCCTCCCTCAGACCCCCCTTCACCAGTCTGTTCTTATTACTCAGTCCCCTGTCACTCATAATCAGACCATCTCCTTCCCTTCACCCCTTAATCAGACCCTCCCCCTTCACCAGTCCCCCTTAATCAGACTCAGACACACACACTAACAGACAGATACACTTACAAACACGCTCACCTGGCCATCTGTAGTTTCTTCTTTTCTGTGGCGGCCGGGACTGATGTGTGATGTCGCTGATGTCCTCTCCCATGGGTCTGTGGAGGAACATGACTTGCGCGATGTCCCTCATCAGTTCCGGCCGCAGGCTCGCTGTTTTAAAGGCCGCAACACCGCTTCAGAACAGTGAGCCACAGCGCAGAGGCAGGGCCGGCCCTGCCTGGACCGGCGGTGGCGGCTAACTTCTTTATCGTGGGGCTAAAGGGCTAGCTGCTTTGGGCCCCCAGGAATGACAGGGCCCAGGGCAGCTGCCCCTTTTGCCCCGCTTTAACCCCTTAAGGACCAAGGACGTACTGGTACGTCCTTAGTCCTTTCCCTAGTCATAGCGAGTCGGGCCCGTGGCTAATAGTGCGCGGCAGTGAGCGCGGTGCTGCGCGCTATTAACCCTTTAGACGCGGCATTCAAAGTTGAACGCTGCGTCTAAAGTGAAAGTGAAACCATGCCTGTCACAATGCCGGCTGGCAGGAGGTGGATCCTCTGTGCCAGAGAGGGATTGGCGTGGACCGTGCTAGTGGACCGGTTCTAAGTCACTACTGGTGTTCACCAGAGCCCGCCGCAAAGCGGGATGGTCTTGCTGCGGCGGTAGTGACCAGGTCGTATCCACTAGCAACGGCTCAACCTCTCTGACTGCTGAAGATAGGCGCGGTACAAGGGAGTAGACAGAAGCAAGGTCGGACGTAGCAGAAGGTCGGGGCAGGCAGCAAGGATCGTAGTCAATAGGGTAATAGCAGGAGGTCAAGTACACAGTATGGACAAACACAGTAACGCTTTCACTAGGCTCTAAGGCAACAAGATCCGGCAGGGAAGTGCAGGGACAGAGAACAGATATAGGCTGGGAGCAGGTGGAAGCCAATTAAGCTAATTGGGCCAGGCACCAATCATTGGTGCACTGGCCCTTTAAGTCTCAGGGAGCTGGCGCGCGCGCGCCCTAGAGAGCGGAGCCGCGCGCGCCAGCACATGACAGCAGGGGACCGGGACGGGTAAGTGACCTGGGATGCGATTCGCGAGCGGGCGCGTCCCGCTGTGCGAATCGCATCCCCGACGGCCATGACAGTGCAGCGCTCCCGGTCAGCGGGACCGACCGGGGCGCTGCGGAGAGAGAGACGCCGTAAGCGCTCCGGGGAGGAGCGGGGACCCGGAGCGCTAGGCGTAACAGTACCCCCCCCCTTAGGTCTCCCCTTCTCTTTGCCCGGTAACTGCCTCCCCTGGGATGAGGAGACCGGGAAAGAATGGAGGGTTTCCTCAAGGGCAGGCAGTACAGCAGGAGTGGGAATGGGGAGGGAGGGCAGAGGGCGAGGCCTGGCACGGGGCAGTGTGACACCAGGACGGGGGCCATGGGGAGGCACCGAGGCTTGCCTGACTGGACTGGGAGGGAGGGAGAGGCACTTCTTATGGCAGGGCGGCAGACCGGTTACAAGGGGAACCACAGGGTCACGGCAGGGAGTACTGGGAACCGGTTTAAGGCAGTCCTTGAAACAAGAGGAACCCCAGCTCTTGATCTCCCCTGTGGACCAATCCAGGGTTGGGGAATGGTGTTGAAGCCAGGGTAGTCCAAGGAGAACTTCGGAAGTGCAATTGGAGAGGACCAAAAACTCAATTCTCTCGTGATGAGGTCCGATGCACATTAGGAGGGGCTCCGTGCGGTAACGCACGGTGCAATCCAACCTGACTCCGTTGACCGCGGAAATGTGGAGTGGCTTGACGAGACGGGTCACCGGGATGCGGAATTTATTCACCAAGGACTCCCGAATAAAATTCCCAGAGGCACCAGAGTCCAGGCAGGCCACGGCTGAGAGGGAAGAGTTGGCTGAAGGAGAAATCCGTACAGGCACCGTGAGACGTGGAGAAGCCGACTTAGCATCAAGAGACGCCACACCCACGAGAGCTGGGTGCGAGCGTGCGTTTCCCAGACGTGGAGGACGGATAGGGCAATCCATCAAAAAATGTTCGGTACTGGCACAGTACAGACAAAGATTCTCTTCCCTACGGCGATTCCTCTCTTCCAGGGTCAGGCGAGACCGATCCACTTGCATGGCCTCCTCGGCGGGAGGCCTAGGCGCAGATTGCAATGGAGACTGTGGGAGAGGTGTCCAGAGATCTAAGCCTTTTTCCTGGCGGAGCTCTTGATGCCTCTGAGAAAAACGCATGTCAATGCGAGTGGCTAGATGAATGAGTTCATGCAAGTTAGCAGGAGTTTCTCGTGCGGCCAGAACATCTTTAATGTTGCTGGATAGGCCTTTTTTAAAGGTCACGCAGAGGGACTCATTATTCCAGGATAGTTCAGAAGCAAGAGTACGGAATTGTATGGCGTACTCGCCAACAGAAGAATTACCCTGGACCAGGTTCAGCAGGGCAGTCTCAGCAGAAGAGGCTCGGGCAGGTTCCTCAAAGACACTTCGAATTTCCGAGAAGAAGGAGTGTACAGAGGCAGTGACGGGGTCATTGCGGTCCCAGAGCGGTGTTGCCCATGACAGGGCTTTTCCAGACAGAAGGCTGACTACGAAAGCCACCTTAGACCTTTCAGTAGGAAACTGGTCCGACATCATCTCCAAGTGCAGGGAACATTGCGAAAGAAAGCCACGGCAAAACTTAGAGTCCCCATTAAATTTGTCCGGCAAGGACAAGCGGAGGCTAGGAGTGGCCACTCGCTGCGGAAGGGGTGCAGGAGCTGGCGGAGGAGATGGTTGCTGCTGCAGCAGAGGCAGAAGTTGCGACTGAAGTTGCTGCACCGTGGTGGACACTTCCGACAGCTGGTGGGTTAGATGGGCGATCTGTCGGGATTGCTGGGCGACCGTGGTGAGATCAGAGATAGAAGGCAGGGGAACCTCAGCGGGATCCATGGCCGGATCTACTGTCACGATGCCGGCTGGCAGGAGGTGGATCCTCTGTGCCAGAGAGGGATTGGCGTGGACCGTGCTAGTGGACCGGTTCTAAGTCACTACTGGTGTTCACCAGAGCCCGCCGCAAAGCGGGATGGTCTTGCTGCGGCGGTAGTGACCAGGTCGTATCCACTAGCAACGGCTCAACCTCTCTGACTGCTGAAGATAGGCGCGGTACAAGGGAGTAGACAGAAGCAAGGTCGGACGTAGTAGAAGGTCGGGGCAGGCAGCAAGGATCGTAGTCAATAGGGTAATAGCAGGAGGTCAAGTACACAGTATGGACAAACACAGTAACGCTTTCACTAGGCTCTAAGGCAACAAGATCCGGCAGGGAAGTGCAGGGACAGAGAACAGATATAGGCTGGGAGCAGGTGGAAGCCAATTAAGCTAATTGGGCCAGGCACCAATCATTGGTGCACTGGCCCTTTAAGTCTCAGGGAGCTGGCGCGCGCGCGCGCCCTAGAGAGCGGAGCCGCGTGCGCCAGCACATGACAGCAGGGGACCGGGACGGGTAAGTGACCTGGGATGCGATTCGCGAGCGGGCGCGTCCCGCTGTGCGAATCGCATCCCCGACGGCCATGACAGTGCAGCGCTCCCGGTCAGCGGGACCGACCGGGGCGCTGCGGAGAGAGAGACGCCGTAAGCGCTCCGGGGAGGAGCGGGGACCCGGAGCGCTAGGCGTAACAATGCCGGTTAGCTCAGGGAGCTGTTCTGGATCGCCGCGGCTAAATCGCGGCGTCCCGAACAGTTGTTAGACACGAGGAGGGTCTCCTACCTTGCCTCCTGGTGTCCGATCGCCTAATGACTGCTCAGTGCCTGAGATCCAGGCATGAGCAGTCAAGCGGCAGAATCATCGATCATTGGTTGAATAAAGATCATTTAACACCTCCCCTATTAAAAGTTTGAATCACCCCCCTTTTCCCATTTAAAAAAAAAACCAGTGTAAATAAAAATAAACATATGTGGTATCGTCGCGTGCGGAAATGTCCGACTTATAAAAATATATCATTAATTAAACCACAAGGTCAATGGCGTATGCACAAAAAAATTCAAAAGTCCAAAGTAGTGTATTTTTGGTCACTTTTTATATCATGAAAAAATGAATAAAAAGTGATCAATAAGTCCGATCAATACAAAAAGGGTACCGCTAAAAACTTCAGCGGTCATACCGCCCCATATGCGGTAAAATAAAAAAGTTATAGGGGTAAAAAGATGACAATTTTAAACGTATTTATTTTCCTGCATGTAGTTTGATTTTTTTCAGAAGTACTACGAAATCAAACATATATAAGTAGGGTATCATTTTAATCATTTGGACTTACAGAATAAAGAGAAGGTGTCATTTTTTCCGAAAAATTTACTGTGTAGAAACAGAAGCCCCCAAAATTTACAAAATGGTGTTTTCTTTTCAATTTAGTCTCACAATGATTTTTTTTCCGTTTCGCCGTAGATTTTTGGGTAAAATGACTGATGTCACTGCAAAGTAGAATTGGTGGTGCAAAAAATAAGCCACAATATGGATTTTTAGGTGCAAAATTGAAAGGGTTATGATTTTTTAAAGGTAAGGAAAGTTGAAAGTGCAAAAACAGAAAACCCCCTGGTCCTTAAGGGGTTAAAGACAGCCCTGCTAGTTCCTGATAATGGGGGAATTAGGATTTTTCTGCAGCCAATTGTCCAACAGGATTGCCTCCCTTTTTGCTTGTTACTAGTGGATTGTCCCAACTGCTTATGGTGCCATTAATATTGATTTAAACACTGTTTACCTTTTCCCAGTCTATTATGCACAAAACTGCTAACAAGCTATTTGGTGCACCCAGGGTGTTCCCCAGACCCTTGCAGCACAGATCTGTCCACCTGCATTGGCCCCCTCTGCGCTAAAGGGGTACTCCAGTGGAAAAATTATTATTTTTTTTTTTTAATCAACTGGTGCCAGAAAGTTAAACAGATTTGTAAATTACTTCTATTAAAAAATCTTAATCCTTCCGGGACTTATCAGCTTCTGTATACTAGAGAGGTGGTTCTTTTATTTTTTTAATTTATTTTCTGTCTGTCCACGGTGCTCTCTGCTGACACCTCTGTTCATGTCAGGAACTGTCGAGAGCAGGAGCAAATCCCCATAGCAAACACATGCTGCTCTGGACAGTTCCATGGACAGAGATGTCAGCAGAGAGCACTGTGGACAGACAAAAAAGAAATTAAAAAAGAAATGAACTTCCTCTTTTATTTACAGCAGCTGATAAGTACTGGAAGGATTAAGATTTTTTTGATAGAAGTAATTTACAAAACTTTCTCCCACCAGTTGATTTAAAAAAAAGTTTTCCACCGGAGTACCCCTTTAAGTGCCCTCTGCATAAATATTAATATGGGTCTCTTCCGTAATATTAATATGGGTCTCTCACCGATAAGTGCTGATTCTTGTCATCTTTATTTATAATATACATGCACTTTAGAACAAGTGGATAAAGACAAAGTGATGTATGTTACGGCCGTCACTCACCGACTCTTTCCTCTGTTTCCTCTGTGTTCTCACACCACTGGCACTCCCGTCCCCACCTCCTAGGGTGCGCATGCTCTGAGATTTAAAGGGCCAGTACACCCTTAATTAATGTTTGCACCTGTCCCCTCTCTATAGTATGTGCACCTCCCTCTACCTCTTCCCGGATCTTTGTGTGCACAGGGCCCTATTGAAAGCGTTTATTGTGTCTTGCCTTACCGTGTTCCTGACCGACCTGCTCTGTGACCTGACCTTGCTACCGTGCTGCCAGCCCTGACCTTCTGCTTTCCTGACTACGAGTTGCCATATTCCTCCTGAACCATGTTTTCTCCTCAGGAGCCTGTGGGGACGAGTCCTGTCAGGGGTAGCGACCTGGGTGCCGCCTGCCGCAGCAAGTACACTGGTGAAAACCAGCGGCACCTTAGACTCCGCTCCCTGACTAGGCCCAAGCCATCATTCACACAGGTTCAGCGGATCTACTACCTCCTTGCCGCTAACAATGTGTTTTGGTCAGCATCTCCAACTGAAAAGCATTTAAATGAGCAGCTGCGCTGGATAACACTTTTTCCTCAGTATCATCTGATGCCACATCAGTGGGTGCTGCAGCGAGGCACCTGTAGGGCAAACTGATTGAATTTGCTCTTTCCTTTAAAACATTACTATAATGTAAAATAGCTTTTGACATATTGCTCAGACAAATCCTGAGACCTGTTGCAATCGCTACTTATATTCCGGAGAAGTGCCTGGCGGCTCGCTCAACTCCATGGCTGGCAGATCCGACCTTTTCACTTATGCAGACAAAAGGTTGAATTTCAATGACGGCCAGGGAGTGAGACCGTACTACCATGCACTTAACTCAACTTTAACTTGTGATTGCAGTGAGTCTCAGGAGTGAGACCCGGTGGAATCTCAATTTTTGACAATTTTTGTCTAAGCAATATGTCAAAAGATGTTTTAAGACAGCAACGTTTTAAAGGGAATGTATCACCTAGATGTTTTCTTCTTGATTAGAGACAGACAGTGAAATATTTTTTACTAATTTGCTTCTGTTTTCCGATTGCAATTTTTTTAAATGTATTTTTTTGTACATTATTATGGTAGCAGCCATACATGCTCTGTAACAGTAGCATGCTCTGTCCATTTTAGGAACTGTCCAGGCAGGATAGGTTTGCTATGGGGATTTGTTTCTACTCTGTACAGTTCAGTGAAGAGCACTGTGGTCAGACCGAAAGGAAATTCAAAAAGAAAAGAACTTCCTTTGGAGCATACAGTAGCTTATAAGTACTGGAAGGATTAAGATTTTTAAATAGAAGTAATTTACAAATCTGTTTAACTTTCTGGCACCAGTTGATTATAAAAAAAAAAATAGTTTTTCCCCAGAGTATGCCATTAAGGCAGTGGTTCTCAACCTGGGGTACAAGTACCCCCAAGGGTACTTAGCAGTTCTCCAGGGGGTACTTGAAAAAAAATCAGTAATGGCAGCCACAGCCACTGGTCACTGGTCACTGGCCTGGACCACTTTTAAAGAAATGGGGGGCTGAGGTCACTGCACTGAGGAGCGGAGCAGGAGGACAGCAAATGGGAAGTGTGTGCATTGGGCTGCTGTGAACAGTAACTACCATCAGCTTCTTGCTCCACTGTCCCTTCAGACCGGGAACCTACTGCTATGAGGCATAGCAATAGGTCCCTAGACCAGAGGAGCATTGGAGCAGCAAATTGGACAGTATGGTGGCCTACAACTATATATGGGGGCAGTTTGGGGGCCTACAGCTATATTTGGGGGCACAGAGGGGGCCTAACAACTTTATGGGGACAAAGTGGGTACTATTACTGTGGGCGAAAATAAACATGGGAAGTTTGTAAATAGGTGGGTATTGTACTGCTGGAAGGGGCCTAAAATGTTTGTTTGGCTGGTTCTATGGAGAAGTCTTGTACAGGAGAAATCTTGATGGCGGTCTAGGCCAGATAGTGAAGAAAAGGAAAGTAAACAACTCCGGTTAGAGAAGACGTCACCTGTAAATCGGGGCACTGGGGAGATAGGGAGAGGAACAGGGGGCCTGTTATAGAGGAAAGTAAAGTATATGAATTATACATTAATCATTACACAATTGTCTCTAATTGGGGGGGGGGTACAGTTTTTAGGACTGGGCTGTCAGGGGGTACTCAGGCAAAAAAAGGTTGAGAACCGGGCCAATTTTCACATCACCTCTGTGTGGGGAAATATCACTATGCAAAAAAAACACACAGAGAGAAAAATAATCAATGGACAATGGAAAACTACTAATATTACAAGGCAAGAACATTTTATGGCATAGTACTGGGGGCTAAAATAGTAGTTTTTACAAAGTGTCTAGAGAAGACTGGTTGTTATGGGTGACCTGAGACGGTTTTGGTTTCAGGCAGATAAACCTTTGCCATACAGAACAGAATCCAGTCTCTCACGGTAGAAGAACAGATGTGTTTAGCGGTTTTAGCACAGTATATATTTCCCTACAAGTTTCAAAGAGTGTCAGAACACTAACAGAGGAAGCTGCCATTTCCTACTTGTTTAAGTCAAGCCTTGTCTTTTGTTTTTGTGCTTTTGAATGATGAAATAATTGCTGATGAAATACATATTCTGTCACCTCTGCCTGAGAGAGTGTGTGTACAAACACGGAAATACTGAGGGTCTGTCACACAAAATAAGAACTAGGTCCTCAAAATATACAGATAAAAAGAATATCATTGTGGTCACTGTGGGAAATTAGTTTTCTGCATAGTTACAGAGGCAAATAAAAATGCATAGGCTTGCATTGAGGGGGTGGGGCGTGACTTCACATGGGGGCGGAGCCGTGACAACACTATGCTCCATCCCTGTGATCGCTAGTAATCAGGCTAGCGTGCTCGCTCCGGGGGCTGATTCTCGCTCCGGGGGCTAGCGTGCTCGCCGCTGGGGACCCCCGCGATCAGGCATCTCATGCCCTATCCTTTGGTTAGGCGATAAGATGTCTTAGCGCCAGAGTATCCCTTTAAGAAAAAAAATTCATAGTAAAATAGGGGAATGTTGTTTTTTATTGGGGAATTATACAGTATATTGCAATCTATAGATTGCAGATACTGGTCAGTGTTATGCATATGCATAGCATTGATGAGTGTTATCTGTGATCTACTGCCATTGAGCAGACCAGAGAAGAAGACCCCATGATGGCAGCAGAAGGAAGGTAAGGAGACCTCTGGCCGCCATTTTAGCTGATCTGATCCCCGCAGATGGGCGATCAGATCAGCCACCCGAACCACCGCATAGCCGCAGATACCGTGATCAATATTGATCACAGTATCTGAGGGGTTAATGGTGGACATCAGCACAATCACTGATGTCAGCCATTATCGGTGTGTCCCTGGCTGCGAGTGCAGCTCCTGGGCTTGTGTCATAGCGGTAAGTCCCAGGTGCCCAGGACATACCTGTACGTCCTGTGTCCTCTAGGGGTTGAACAAGTAACGATGTACAAGATTGGAGAAATTTTGCTCTATAAATCTGGTGCAGCATTCTCCTATTGTCTTCAATGGCATTCTGATGCACTGTGCACACTGCAGAATTTCCAAATTCCAGACTCCACCAAAAAATGGTCATGTTCATTCATTTGCTAAAATCTGCTTGAAAATGCATTGCCGGCTATGGAGATGGCTATGAATGGACTTAGCTTGCTTTGCACAGTATGGCGATCTGAAAGGATATTCTGTAGTGTGAATCCGGCCTGAAAGCCCTGCGTAACTAACAGAAGGTCGATTCTTGAGATCAACTGTATCTATAATTTGAGGCCAGTTTCACAAAAGCTGTGAGAAATGTAGAGGGTTAGTCCAGGGAACTAAATTTATCCCCTATCTGATCGTGGAGGGTCCACTCACTCAGACACTCCAAGATCTTCTGTACAGGACCTGGCTCTCGTGCTTAAAGGGGTATTCCAGGAAAAAAAACTTTTTATTTTATATATCAACTGGCTCCAGAAAGTTGAACAGATTTGTAAATTACTTCTATTAAAAAAATCTTAATCCTTTCAAGGGCACTGTCATGAAGTAAAAACATTGATATGTTGTAGTACTTAAGTACTACAACATATCTCTTATATACTTTAATTTAAAAAAAAGTGATTTTAAACAAGTTTAAAATCACTTTTAAATTCGGCCACTAGGGGTCGCCCTCCTAGTGGCCGAATGCATTCAGCAGTGACGTCACCACTGAATTTCGACTCATTTCAGCCTGTCAATCAAACAGGCAAGCGCGAGCACGCTGATAGCTGGGGCTGCGCGCATTGGCCAGCTCCACTGGCCTCGCTCGCGTCCCCGCCCGCCCCCGTTACCCTGTCCGGAGGCAGCGCGAGCACTCATTGCTGCGCTGATCCTCCGGATGGGTAAGTCTGATCTGAGGTCTTATATTAGCCGGGTCTCGGCTGTAATATCGTGCACGGCAGGCCAGCGATGCTCCTCTACTCCTCCTCCCTGGATAGCACATGCACAGGTAAACAGGGAGGAGGAGACCCCAGAGCTGCCTGCCGTGCTATTGGCAGATCATCTATGCACGCTCCCAACAGGAGCGCTGCAGACGATCTGAGGGCGGAAGCAAGCGCCCAGCAAGGCATCAGTGACGTCACGCCTGCTGGAAAGCGCTGCTTCCTGCCCTGCTTGATAGAGCAGATTTAGAAGCACTAAATCTGCTCTATTAAAGCGATTTAAAAGGTTTTTAAAGCCAGGTAGGGGGTTAGGGCTAGATTACTAATAGGTAGGGACATATTAGATTATATATTACTTGGTGGGAGCTACACTTTCAGTACTTATGAGCTGCTGAAGTTGAGTTGTTCTTTTCTATCTAAGTGCTCTCTGATGACACGTGTCTTGGGAACCGCCCAATTTAGAAGCAAATCCCCATAGCAAACCTCTTCTACTCTGTGTACTCTGTGCAGTTCCCGAGACAAGCAGAGATGTCAGCAGAGAGCACTGTTGCCAGACAGAAAACAACAACTCAACTTCAGCAGCTGATAATTATTGAAAGGATTAAGATTTTGTTTTAATAGAAGTAATTTACAAATCAAAACAGAAGAAAAAATGTGCAAGTGCAGCTCACAGCTACTCCCCCAAAGTTAATTTATTCTGCGCATGCACAGTACTACGCAAATAGCGTAGGGCTATCGCTAGGCTCCTATCGCTGCCTACGTTAGCCCTACGCTATTTGCATAGTGCTGCGGCATTCTTGTGACACCGCTAGTGTAGTGTTTCCCAACCAGGGTGCCTCCAAAACTACAACTCCCAGCATGCCCGGATGCCATCCATCCAGGCACGGGAACTACCTTATCTGCCTCCAGCGCAAGCTGTTTGAGCTGTCACAACCATCAAACACTGGACCGGTAACATAGTATACTAATTGCTACAAACTGTTTTGTCCAAAAGGACAAATAATATTCTTTCTAACAGTATCCCATTGTGGATTTCAGCTGCATAGTATATAGGCATTGTATGTATTCATTAAGTCATATATATATATATATATATATATATATATATATATATATATACCAGTGATTGATCTTTTTATATCTATATTGTAAGATTGCTTGCATTTTGCATTTTATATTTTATGTGTTCTTCTCACAAGGGCCCTGTGAGGAGTAACGTATTGCATCAATTGAATTATCATTGAAGTACGACCCAGAAATCTATTTTACATATTAATATACAATATATATATACACATTATTATATACACTACCCTGAAGGTCCGGGAAAATTTTTTCTGTTTTTTTCCGATTTCTCTTGCAACTGAGGTATAGTTGCATGCTCTGTTTTGACCTCGGCTAGTGTTGTACTATAATTGTGAGCTGCACTTGCACATTTTTTTTTTTTCTCTTTTGATTTGTAAATTACTTCTATTAAAACAAAATCTGAATCCTTTCAATAATTATCAGCTGCTGGAGCCAGTTGATATATAAAAAAATAAGTTTTTTTCCTGGAATACCCCTTTAAACTCTTAAGGACCCATGACGTATGCATACGTCATGGTCTTTTCCTGGTCTCCGCCGCTCACCCGGCAGAGATCGGAAGCGGATCCCTGCTGAAATCCTTCAGCAGGGATCCAGGGCAAACGCCGAGGGGGGCCATGTAGGATCTGCAGCGATACCGGGCTGATCGGGTCTCTGGGACCCGACCGCCCGGTAATTTTGCATGATCCCGGCTGTCACAGACAGCCAGGACCATGCTGAAGGCTAGGAGCGAGGTGGCAAGCCTGCCACCTCCTCCTATTCCCTGCGATTCTTTGGTTAGTTAACCAACAAATCGCAGGGGGGGGGGGTTACTTCCTCCCGCCCTGCCCGGCCCCTGGAAGTCCGGAGAGGATGGGAGGAAGACCGGAGGACACGGCGGGGGACGGGGGAGTGCTGGGGCTCGTCCCTGAAGACCCGGATCCCGGCGATGAAGATGGCGGCGGCGGCGACAGGTGAGTGGATCTTCAGCCGCGGTCGGGCCCTTTACAGCAATGCACGTCCCCAAAAAGCGACATGCATTGCTATATTGGGACCCTGTATACTACAACTCCCAGCATGCCCAGACAGCCCTTGGCATCTGGGCATGCTGGGAGTTGCAGTTTTGCAACATCTGGAGGTCCGCAGTTTTGGGACCACTGTGCCCTTCCAGATGTTGCAAAACTACACATCCTCAGCATGCCCTTACTGTCCAGGCATGCTGGGAGTTGTAGTTCTGTAACATCTGGCCCTTCAGATGTTGCAGAACTACAACTCCCAGCATGCCTGGACAGTTTTGGCATACTGGGAGTTGTAGTTTTGCAACATCTAGAAGGGCACAGATTGGGAACCACTGTATTAGTGGTCTGCAAAGTGTAGTCCTCCAGATGTTGCAAACTACAACTCCAAGCATGCTGGGAGTTGTAGTTCGGCAACATCTGGCTCTAAAGATGTTGCCGAACTACTACTTCCAGCATGCCTGAGAATGTTTGGGAGTTGTGGTTTTGCAACAATAGGAGGCACACTGGTTGGGAAACATTGTCTGTTTCCTAACTCAGTGTTTCCCAACCTGTGTGCCTCCAGCTGTTGCAAAACTATAACTACCAGCATGCACTGATAGACTGTGCATGCTGGGAGTTGTAGTTTTGCAACAGCTGGAGGCCCCCCCCCCCCCTGTGAATGTACAGGGTACATTCACATGGGCAGGGGGCTTACAGTGAGTATCAGGCTGCAAGTTTGCGATGCAGCTAATTTTGCGCGGCAGCTCAAACTCGCAGGGGGAAACTCGCTGTAACCCCCCGCCCGTGTGACTGTACCCTAAAAACACTACACTACACTACTCTAACACAAAATAAAATAAAAAGTAAAAAACACTACATATACACATACCCCTACACAGCCCCCCTCCCCTCCCCAATAAAAATGAAAAACGTCTGGTACGCTACTGTTTTCAAAATGGAGCCTCCAGCTGTTGCAAAACAGCAACTCCCAGTATTGTCGGACAGCCGTCGACTGTCCAAGCATGCTGGGAGTTTTGCAACAGCTGGAGGCACCCTGTTTGGGAATCATTGGCGTAGAATACCCCTATGTCCACCCCTATGCAAACCCCTAACTCAGGCCTCAAATGCGCATGGCGCTCTCACTTTGGAGCCCTGTCGTATTTCAAGGCAACAGTTTAGGGCCACATATGGGGTATCGCCGTACTCGGGAGAAATTGCCTAACAATTTTTGGGGGGCTTTTTCTCCTTTCACCCCTTATGAAAAGGTGAAGTTGGGGTCTACACAAGCATGTTAGTGTAAAAAATAATTTTTTTACACTAACATGCTGGTGTTGCCCTATACTTTTCATTTTGACAAGAGGTAAAAGGGAAAAAAGCCCACCAAAATTTGTAATGCAATTTCTCCCGACTAGGAAGATACCCCATATGTGGGCGTAAAGTGCTCTGGGGGCGCACAACAAGGCCCAGAAGGGAGAGTGCACCATGTACATTTGAGGTGATTTGCACAGGGGTGGCTGATTGTTACAGCGGTTTTGACAAACGCAAAAAAAAAAAAAAAACACATGTGACCCCATTTCGGAAACTACACCCCTCACGGAATTTAATGAGGGGTTCAGTGAGAATTTACACCCCACTGGTGTCTGACATATCTTTGGAACAGTGGGCTGCGCAAATAAAAAATTGTGTACAGCCCACTGTTCCAAAGATCTGACAGACACCAGTGGGGGTAAATGCTCACTGTACCCCTTGTTACATTCCTCAAGGGGTCTAGTTTCCAAAATGGTATGCCATGTGTGGGTTATTTTGCTGTTCTGGCACCATAGGGGCTTCCTAAATGCAACATGCCCCCCGAGCAAAATTTGCTCTCAAAAAGCCAAATATGACTCCTTCTCTTCTGAGCATTGTAGTTCGCCCATAGTGCACTTCAGGTCAACTTATGGGGTACCTCCATACTCAGAAGAGATGGGGTTACAAATTTTTGGGGGTATTTTCTGCTATTAACCATTGCAAAAATGTGAAATTTGGGGGGAAACACACATTTTAGTGAAAAATTTTTTTTTTTTTTACGTATGCAAAAGTCGTGAAACCCCTGTGGGGTAATAAGGCTCACTTTATTCCTTGTTACGTTCCTAAAGGGGCCTAGTTTCCAAAATGGTATGGCATGTGGGTATTTTTTGCTGTCCTGGCACCATAGGGGCTTCCTAAATGCGACATGCCCCCGAGCAAAATTTGCTCTCAAAAAGCCAAATATGAGTCCTTCTCTTCTGAGCATTGTAGTTCGCCCGTAGTGCACTTCAGGTCAATTTATGGGGTACCTCCATACTCAGAAGAGATGGGGTTACAAATTTTGGGGGCTATTTTCTGCTATCAACCCTTGCAAAAATGTGAAATTTGGGGGAAAATACACATTTTATTGACATTTTTGTAAAATTTTTTTACATATGCAAAAGTCGTGAAACACCTGTGGGGTATTAAGGCTCACTTTATTCCTTGTTACATTCCTCAAGGGGTATAGTTTCCAAAATGATATGCCATGTGTTGTTTTTTTTACCTGTTCTGGCACCATAGGGGCTTCCTAAATGCAACATGCCCCCCAAAAACCATTTCAGAAAAACGTAAGCTACAAAATCCCCTTGTCACTCCTTCCCTTCTGAGCCCTCTACTGCGCCCGCCGAACAATTTACATAGACATATGAGGTATGCGCTTACTTGAGAGCAATTGGGCTACAAATATAACTATAAATTTTCTCCTTTTACCCCTTGTAAAAATTCAAAAATTGGGTCTACAAGAACATGTGAGTGTAAAAAATTAAGATTGTGAATTTTCTCCTTCACTTTGCTGCTATTCCTGTGAAACACCTAAAGGGTTAAAATGCTGACTGAATGTCATTTTGAATACTTTGAGGGCTGCAGTTTTTATAATGGGGTCATTTGTGGGGTATTTCTAAGATGAAGACCCTTCAAATCCACTTCAAACCTGAACTGGTCCCTGAAAAATTGTGATTTTGGAAATTTTGTGAAAAATTGGAAAATTGCTGCTGAACTTTGAAGCCCTCTGGTGTCTTCCAAAAGTAAAAACACGTCAATTTTATTATGCAAATATAAAGTGGACATATTGTATATGTGAATAAAAAAATATAATATTTGGAATATCCATTTTCCTTACAAACAGAGAGCTTCAAAGTTAGAAAAATGCTAAATTCGGAATCAGAATGATAACTAAAAGCATTCCAGAGTTATTAATGTTTAAAGTGACAGTGGTCAGATGTGCAAAAAATGGCCGAGTCCTAAGGTGTAAAATGGCTGGGTCCTTAAGGGGTTAAGCACGAGTGCCAGGTCCTGTACAGAAGATCTTGGAGTGTCTGAGTGAGTGGACCCTCCACGATCAGATAGGGGATAAATTTAGTTCCCTGGACTAACCCTCTACATTTCTCACAGCTTTTGTGAAACTGGCCTCAAATTATAGATACAGTTGATCTCAACAATCGACCTTCTGTTAGTTACGCAGGGCTTTCAGGCCGGATTCACACTACAGAATATGCTTTCAGATCGCCATACTGTGCACAGCAAGCTAAGTCCATTCATAGCCATCTCCATAGCTGGCAATGCATTTTCAAGCAGATTTCAGCAAAAGAATGAACATGACCATTTTTTGGTGGAGTCTGGAATTTGGATATTCTGCAGTGTGCACAGTGCATCAGAATGCCATTGAAGACAATTTTCAAACATTTCATGAAAATTGCGAAATCCGAAGGGGCAGATGTTACAGAACTACAACTCCCAGCATGCCGGGGCAGTCTAGGCATGCTGAGAGTTGTAGTTTGGCGACATCTGGAGGGCTACCGTTTGGGCACCACTGTAACAGTGGTCTCCAAACTGTGACCCTCCAGATGTTGCAAAACTACAACTCCCAGCATGCCCAGACACCCAAAGTTGCAGTTTGGCACCCACTAGGAAGGGCAGCAGTAAATATCGATTACTGCCCCCTTCCTTGCTTCCCCCCACCCCACCGTCGTTTCCCTACCTGCGCCGTGATCTCCGCTGATGTCTCTGATGATCGGTGGTCCCCACGGCATCTTCTTCTTGGGTAAACCAACCAAATACTCATAAGTGTCTCAGGGCCAAACAATGAATAATAAAATTTTAGGGACAAGTCCCCAAGGACTGCCCTAAACTAGAGACCACTTAACTAAATTATTAAAACTTAACTTTTATTCCAATTTCTCAAAAATAAATATGAATCGTGCTTATTGGTACCATAGTGAATAAATGTTAAAAGACCGGTCATCCACTATGTCACTACAACTAGAGTGATCCTTCCAATGTGTTTTGTGAACAGTGTCACTGTGGGAACCTGAAGTTCCTCTAGACAGTGCTGCCACCACTGACCAGATAGAACCCCCACACACTTGCAAATATTGCTATTGTGTCACTTGGATGCCGTTTTTAAAAACATTATAGCCCCTCCTGCTGACGTTTTGCCAGTGTACCCTGGCTTTTTCAAAGAAATTAGTTTAGTTAAGTTTAAATAATTTAGTTAAGTGGTCTCTAGTTTAGGGCAGTCCTTGGGGACTTGTCCCTAAAATTGTAATCTTCTCAGGTAAAGGCCTCCATCTTCTCCCCCATTCTGCCCGACATCCAGGGGTGGGCAGAACGGGGGGTTGCCATGGCAACCCACTGTCCTGCGCTGCCATTGGTCAGAACTCATGGATGATCGGGGCTGTCACTGACAGCTCCAATCATCCCTATTTTCCAGGTGATCGGGTCACCAGAGTCCCGATCAGCCTGGAATAGCAGAAAATCACATGTCTGAATTGACATGCGATTTTCTGCGATCGCCGACATGGGGGTGTCTCAGGACCCCCCTCGGCGATGTGCCGGGATGCCTGCTGAATGATTTCAGCAGGCATCCCGGTCCGGTTCCCAACCGGATAGCAGCGGGGACCGGAATTCCCACGGGCGTATACATACGCCCGGCGTCCTGAAGAGGTTAACATACTAAACTCCTCAAAGCTTTTATTCCCCTATTCTCGGAGATGAGCAGAAGTGACAGCCTGATCAGTCAACCACCAAGCAGAGACAGAACCCTGTGATGGACGGCAGAAAGTATAGTTTGAAGAAGAGAAGACCAATTAGTAAACAGTTACAGTGATAAAGACGAGAAAGTATGAGAGCAATAAGAGTTTTGTTTGTCCACAGTAAAAATATAGCAGATTCTGGAGATGTTTTTGAGGTGCTGAAGACATGAGCATGCAAGTGATGGAATATAGGAAATGAAGGACACAAAACTACACAAAATAGAAATGTAAGGTTTAGATTTGTAAATGGAGGAAGTCCAGTTTTTAAAAGATTTGAAAGGAGTGGATGTTATAGGCAGCAGAGAGTTACTGATGTTTTGTAATAACACAGGAGTGATGTCATGAGTTGAGGTATACAGGGTGATCCAAAAAGAATAGCGCACAATAATAATGGTTTTCGGACTGACTCGGTCAGCCAGGCAGCACAGAGTGTTGGGCCCACTAGTGTTCTTGTGTGCTATCAATTTTGTGTATAGTGTAATATGAAATAATATGTTTTTCCTAAATTAATTTTGTTATGATTCCATGTAAGTTTAATATGTTACTGTGCCTTTAAAAATGTAAGCAGTGAACCCCATATGACCATGTGAGCCAAAGAGACCAGAAAAGTCCCCTCTATATAGTGAGGTACAGGTGAGAAATTAGTCAGTCTAGTACTGGACATTAGCCTGTCTAGTTCCATCCAGGCTCCTGAGCAACAGCTAAGCTCAGGTGTGCTGTGTGTGTGTCCTAAGCAGAGGCCTACTTAGGTTCAAGTTTATCACTGGCCATCCTACAAGTGTCCCTCGCGGGGAAGATTCATGCCCCTGCAGAATAGTCTACAGTGCCTTGGAAGGACCCTAGCTACCAGAATCACAAATTCTACAATTCCTGGTGAAAAGTACCACAAGTCTCAGAACGGCAACAAGTCTTGCAAGGGTCACGCTGCACTCTCACACTAAGGCCAGCTGTTTGTGTTATACCAACTTCACAAGCTCTGCAAAAGCGGGTAGCCGTAACCTGACGTCGGTGTGTTTATTTGGCCATCATGTCTGGCCCAGGAAGACTGCTTCCCACCTTCGGACCGTGGATCGGATAAACGGTGCCCTGGCGTCACAAAGTGATTAGGTACGTCTACTAACACATAGTGGCTACCACAATAGCCTCTATATTCATAATCAGAGACAGGTCCGGCCTTAGGTCTTCAGGCACCCTGTGCGAGCTAACCTTGTGCCCCCCCTATTGCCCCAGAAACATACACAAAGAGGGGAAAAAATCTTTGTAACAAATATTTTTTTTAAATATTTAATCAGTCCCCTGCCCCTTAATCAGTCCCATGTCCTAATTTACTAGTCCCCTGCCCCCCCTTTAATCATATGCAGTATAGTTCCCCCCCATTAGGTGCAGTATAGCTCTCCACATTAGGTGCAGTATAGCTCTCCACATTAGGTGCAGTATAGTTCCCCCACATTAGGTGCCATATAGTTCCCCACATTAGGTGCCATATAGTTCCCCACATTAGGTGCAGTATATTTCCCCCACATTAGGTGCAGTATAGTTCCCCCACATTAGGTGCAGTATAGTTCCCCACATTAGGTGCAGTATAGTTCCCCCACATTAGGTGCCATATAGTTCCCCACATTAGGTCCAGTATAGTTCCCCCACATTAGGTGCAGTAAAGCTCTCCACATTAGGTACAGTATAGTTCCCCCACATTAGGTGCAATATAGCTCTCAACATTAGGTGCAGTATAGTTTCCCCACATTAGGTGCAGTATAGTTTCCCCACATTAGGTGCAGTATAGTTCCCCCACATTAGATGCAGTATAGCTCTCCACATTACGTGCAGTATAGTTTCCCCACATTAGGTGCAGTATAGTTCCCCCACATTAGATGCAGTATAGCTCTCCACATTACGTGCAGTATAGTTTCCCCACATTAGGTGCAGTATAGTTCCCCCACATTAGATGCAGTATAGCTCTCCACATTACGTGCAGTATAGTTCCCCCACATTAGATGCCATATAGTTCCCCACATTAGGTGCAGTATAGCTCCCCCACATTAGGTGCCATACAGTTCTCCACATTAGGTTGGCAGTATAGTTCCCCACATTAGGTGCAGTATAGTGACGGGGGCCCCTGCGGATCCCCCCCCCCCCCGGGCTGGATTAGGGTGTGCCCGCCTATGGTTTCTCCCCATCTTCGGCCAGCCTGTTACACTACGAGCTGTGTCGGAGGCCCAGCGGCCCTGTTGCCATGGCGCCCTGTGCAGCCGCACAGCTCACACACCCTAAAGCCGGCCCTGATCAGAGAGAACATAACATACATTTTTTAATATTTAAAGAAGCACATCTATCCAAGTTTTATCCATACCCTTCCCGGAGCCTGGCAAGAGCACTATTATAGGAAAAGGGATGATAAACATTTGGGGGGTACATTTATCCTTGTTTGCTTTGGTAAGCAAGTTCAGAGGCTTTTTTTTTTTTGCTTTAGTTTTTCTTATGTGCTTCATATTTATCATTATATCACAAGGGATTGATAAATTTGGAGCACAAAAGCAAGACAAAAAAGTCGCAGCTGAGACTTTTGTGAGATTTTTCTGCTACTTTTTTAATTTGCTCACATACAGTTTTGTACTCCAGGTCAGACCTGGAGCAGACTTGCAACTTTTTTTTGCTTACATGCGACTTTCGAACATCATCAATTTATGACCACTGCAAAGTGAAAACTGAAATTTGCTTAGGAAAGGCTGTTTGTAACGTTTTACTTTTTTGCCTACCCAAAAAAGTGGCACAAAAAAGTGCTCAATCGCACATGCGATTTTTGTGCGCCTGGAGTAAGCAAAAAAAGCCTCTAAATACCATGACAAATGTCTCCCGTGGTGTTTTGGCGCCACGATTGCTTGCATACAGCTCCCAGGCCAAACAGGAGTAGGTTGAATAGACTGATAAAAACTCATGCACTGCAATGCAGCCAGAATCTTGGGGAAAAAAGCTGACCAGTAAGTGATGTACAGAACGCTGTTAACACTCTGTTAACCCCTTAAGGACCAGGCCATTTTACACCTTAGGACCGGAGTGTTTTTTGAACATCTGACCACTGTCACTTTAAACATTAATAACTCTGGGATGCTTTTACCTATCATTCTGATTCCAAAATTGTTTTTTCGTGACATATTCTACCTTATGTTACTTGCATCGAAATTGTTTTTTCGTGACATATTCTACCTTATGATACTTGCATCGTTTCTTAGTGAAAAATTCCAAAACTTTATGAAAAAATTGAAAATTTTGCATTTTTCTAACTTTAAAGCTCTCTGCTTGTAAGTAAAATGGATATTCCAAATAAAAAACATTTTTATTCACAAATACAATATATCTACTTTATGTTTGCATCATAAAATTTACGTGTTTTTACTTTTGGAAGACACCAGAGGGCTTCAAAGTTCAGCAGCAATTTTCCAATTTTTCACAACATTTTCAAACTCACTATTTTTCAGGGACCAGTTCAGGTTTGAAGTGGATTTGAAGGGTCTTCATATTAGAAATACTCCACAAATGACCCCATTATAAAAACTACACCCCCCAAAGTATTCAAAATGACATTCAGTCAGCGTTTTAACCCTTTAGGTGTTTCACAGGAATAGCAGCAAAGTGAAGGAGAAAATTCACAATCTTCATTTTTTACACTCGCATGTTCTTGTAGACCCATTTTTTTTTTTACAAGGGGTAGAAGGAGAAAATTTATGGTTATATTTGTAGCCCAATTTCTCTCGAGTTAGCACATACCTCATATGTCTATGTAAAGTGTTCGGCGGGCGCAGTAGAGGGCTCAGAAGCGAAGGAGCGACAAGGGGATTTTGGAGAGTACGTTTTTCTGAAATGGTTTTTGGGGGGCATGTTGCATTTAGGAAGCCCCTATGGTACCAGAACAGCAAAAAATCCCCACATGGCATACCATTTTGGAAACTAGACCCCTTGGGGAACGTAACAAGGGGTAAAGTGAACCTTAATACCCCACAGGTGTTTCACGACTTTTGCATATGTAAAAAAATATATTTTTTTTCACTAAAATGTGTGTTTCCCCCCAAATTTCAAATTTTTGCAAGGGTTAATAGCAGACAATACCCCCCAAAATTTGTAACCCCATTTCTTCTGAGTATGAAGGTACCCCATAAGTGGACCTGAAGTGCACTACGGGCGAACTACAATGCTCAGAAGAGAATGAGTCATATTTGGCTTTTTGAGAGCAAATTTTGGTCGGGGGGCATGTTGCATTTAGGAAGCCCCTATGGTGCCAGAACAGCAAAAACACCCCACATGGCATACCATTTTGGAAACTAGACCCCTTGAGGAACGTAACAAGGAATAAAGTGAGCCTTAATACCCCACAGGGGTTTCACGACTTTTGCATATGTAAAAAAAAAAAAGTCACTAAAATGTGTGTTTCCCCCCAAATTTCACATTTTTGCAAGCCTTAATAGCCGAAAAGACTCCCCAAAATTTGTAACCCCATCTCTTCTGAGTATGAAGGTACCCCATAAGTGGACCTGAAATGCACTACGGGCGAACTACAATGCTCAGAAGAGAAGGAGTCATATTTGGCTTTTGGAGAGCAAATTTTGCTCGGGGGCATGTTGCATTTAGGAAGCCCCTATGGTGCCAGGACAGCAAAATAACCCCAACATGGCATACCATTTTGGAAACTAGACCCCTTGAGAAACATAACAAGGTGTACAGTGAGCATTTACCCCCCTCCCCACTGGTATCTGTCAGATCTTTGGAACAGTGGGCTGTACCAAATTTTTTATTTGCACAGCCTACTGTTCCAAAGATCTGTCAGACACCAGTGGGGTGTAAATTCTCACTGCACCCCTCATTACATTCAGTGAGGGGTGTAGTTTCCAAAATGGGGTCACATGTGGTTTTTTTTTTTTTTTTTGCGTTTGTCAAAACGGCTGTAACAATCAGCCACCCCTGTGCAAATCACCTCAAATGTACATGGTGCACTCTCCCTTATGGGCCTTGTTGTGCGCCACCAGAGCACTTTGCGCCCACATATGGGGTATCTCCGTAGTCGGGAGAAGTTGCATTACAAATTTTGGGGGGATTTTTTCCCTTTTACCTCTTGTCAAAATGAACAGTATAGGGCAACACCAGCATGTTAGTGTAAAAAAATTATTTTTTTACACTAACATGCTGGTGTAGATCCCAACTTCACCTTTTCATAAGGGGTTAAAGGAGAAAAAGCCCCCCCATATGTGACCCTAAACTGTTGCCTTGAAATACGACAGGGCTCCAAAGTGAGAGCACCATGTGCATTTGAGGCCTGAATTAGGGATTTGCATAGGGGTGGACATAGGGGTATTCTACGCCAGTGATTCCCAAACAGGGTGCCTCCAGCTGTTGCAAAACTCCCAGCATGCTTGGACAGTCAAACGGCTGTCCGGCAATACTGGGAGTTGTTGTTTTGCAACAGCTGGAGGCTCCATTTTGGAAACAGTGGCGTACCAGACGTTTTTCATTTTTATTGGGAGGGGAGGGGGGCTGTGTAGGGGTATGTGTATATGTAGTGTTTTTTTACTTTTTATTTTATTTTGTGGTAGTGTAGTGTAGTGTAGTGTTTTTAGGGTACAGTCACACGGGCGAGGGATTACAGCGAGTTTCCCGCTGCGAGTTTGAGCTGCCACGCAAAATTTGCTGCATCGCAAACTTGCGGCCTGATACTCACTGTAAGCCCCCTGCCCATGTGAATGTACCCTGTACATTCACAGGGGGGGACCTCTAGCTGTCGCAAAACTACAACTCCCAGCATGCACAGTCTATCAGTGCATGCTGGTAGTTATAGTTTTGCAACAGCTGGAGGCACACGGGTTGGGAAACACTGAGTTAGGAAACAGACAATGTTTCCCAACCAGTGTGCCTCCAGTTGTTGCAAAACCACAAATCCCAAACATTCTCAGGCATGCTGGAAGTAGTAGTTCGGCAACATCTTTAGAGCCAGATGTTGCCGAACTACAACTCCCAGCATGCTTGGAGTTGTAGTTTTGCAACATTTGGAGGACTATAGTTTGCAGACCACTAATACAGTGGTTCCCAATCTGTGCCCTTCCAGATGTTGCAAATCTACAACTCCCAGTATGCCAAAACTGTCCAGGCATGCTGGGAGTTGTAGTTCTGCAACATCTGAAGGGCCAGATGTTACAGAACTACAACTCCCAGCATGCCTGGACAGTAAGGGCATGCTGAGGATGTGTAGTTTTGTAACATCTAGAAGGGAACAGTGGTCTCCAAACTGTGGACCTCCAGATGTTGCAAAACTGCAACTCCCAGCATGCCCAGACGCCAAGGGCTGGCTGGGTATGCTGGTAGTTGTAGTATACAGGGTCCCATTACAGCAATGCATGTCGCTTTACGGCGACGTGCATTGCTGTAAAGGGCCCGACCGCGGCTGAAGAGGAACTCACCTGTCGCCGCCGCCGTCTTCATCGCCAGGATCCGGGTCTTCAGGGACGAGGTAAGTACCGGGGCCGGTACCCAGCACTCCCAGCGTCCTCCGGTCTTCCTCCCGTCCTCTCCGGACTTTCAGGGGCCGGGCAGGGCTGGAGGAAGTAACTGCCCCCCCCCCCCCCTTGCGATTGGTCGGTTAGTTAATTCTAGTTAGTTAGTTAGTTATTCTTTAGCATGGTCCTGGCTGTCTGTGACAGCCGGGATCATGCAAAATTACCGGGCGGTTGGGTCCCAGAGACCCGATCAGCCCGGTATTGCCGCAGATCGCAAGGGCGATTTCTCTTGCGATTTGCGGCGATCACCGACATGGGGGGCCTACATGGCCCCCCTCGGCGTTTGCCCTGGATCCCTGCTGAAGGATTTCAGCAGGCATCCGCTTCCAATCTCTGCCCGGCGAGCGGCAGAGACCGGAAATACAACAGGACGTTCTCTAACATCCTTGGGCATTAAAGCCCAGGTAGCGGGGAACGTCCTATGTCCTTAAGAGGTTAAAGGGGTACTCCACTGAAATATTTTTTTATTTTTTTTTTATCAACTGGTGCCATAAAGTTAAACAGATTTGTAAATTACTTCTATTAAAAAATCCTAATCCTTCCAGTACTTATCAGCTGCTGTATGCTCCACAGGAAGTTCTTTTCTTTTTGAATTTCCTTTTTTCTGACCACAGTGCTCTCTGCTGACAAATCTGTCCATTTTTGGAACTATCCAGAGTAGGAGCAAATCCCCATAGCAAACCTATCCTGCTCTGGACAGTTCCTGACATGAACAGAGGTGTCAGCAGAGAGCACTGTGGTCAGACAGAAAGGAAATTCGAAAAGAAACTTCCTCAGGAGCATACAGCAGCTTATAAGTACTGGAAGGATTTTAAATAGAAGTAATTTACAAATCTGTTTAACTTTCTGGCACCAGTTGATTAAAAATGAGGAGTACCTCTTTAACTCTGTTAAACTACTGATCCCAGAAACCTTTCACAAATACAATACAAAGCAATTTAAAGGGGTACTCCAGTGGAAAACAATTTTTTTTAAACCAACTGGTGCCAGAAAGTTATACAGATTTGTAAATTACTTCTGTTTAAAAATTGTAATCCTTCCAGTACTTATCAGCTGCTGTATGCTCCAGAGGAAGTTCTTTTCTTTTTGAATTTCCTTTCTGTCTGACCACAGTGCTCTCTGCTGACACCTCTGTCCAATTCAGGAACTATCCAGAGCGGTACTGGTTTCCTATGGGGATTTGCTCCTGCTCTTGACAGTTGCTAACATAAACAGAGGTGTCAGCAGAGAGCACTGTGGTCAGACAGAAAAGAAATTCAAAAAGAAATGAACTTCCTCTTTATTTTATAACTTCCTGTGAAGCAGTCAGCAGCTGATAAGTACTGGAAGGATTGTCCCGCCCGGGTCGGTGATAGGCTGAGCCCACTGTCATGTAAGAAGCTGGCCAGAGCTCCTTACATGACAGTGAGCTCAACCTATCACAGGTCGGGGCGGGACATCGCCACGGCCGGTGATACGCCGACGGCTCTGCTGCGTCCCCGTCCCCAGGAAGTGAAATGAGGTCAGCACTGCCGGAACGTGAGGCCTGTGCCGGACCAACGAGTGCTCGTAGGAAGGTATGGATGAGTTTATTTTGTTTATTTTTGAGGCCCGGGCACGGGCATATATAAATGTTTACCACCGCAGTTGTCCTTTAAATGGGAAATACACCACCTTGGCCAGCACCTAGAGGAGCTAGACAAGCAAAAGGAGGCATTACACAACAGGCTAGATCTTCACCAGAAGGTCCTGCAGGTACATTCCGCAATAATTTATGACCTCCCTTATATGCAAGAGGACATTGAGAATCGCCACAGGCGCTATATTATATGGCTCCATGGTATCCCTGAATCTGTACTCCATCCTGAACTGGACTGCTCTGAAAATCTGCACTGTCCTCCTAGGTTCTGAGGAACCTATTGCTGTGGAGCTGGATCGGATTCATCTTTCCCTTGGCTCCAGGCCCCCTAATAACATGCCAAGCCAACCCCCCCCCCCCCCCCCCCACACACACACACACACCACCACCACCACCACACAGCGTTATATGGCATATGCACTTTTTAAATGAAAAGGAAAGGACTGCTTTAGATCATGGACATGTCGAGCAAAAATACGCGACAATCTACCTGCTTATTGACCTTGCCAGACGCACCCTGAAACTTGGACATTAAAGGGGTACTCGAC
The DNA here is from genome assembly GCF_029499605.1 of Hyla sarda. Classification (NCBI taxonomy): domain Eukaryota; kingdom Metazoa; phylum Chordata; class Amphibia; order Anura; family Hylidae; genus Hyla; species Hyla sarda. The sequence continues at coordinate 129,222,200 of NC_079197.1, read as the reverse complement.
TGGCGTGTCTTTCGGCTGCATTCAGAACATTTAGTAAGGAACGCTGTGCGTGTGCTGCGGGGGTCGGCCATGCCCCCTCATGCTGTCAGGCCATGCCCCCTCAATGCAAGTCTATGGAAGGGGGCGTGGCGGCCGTTACATCGCCTCCCATAGACTTGTATTGAGGGGCCATTGCCAACCCCCGCAGCACGTGCACAGCATTCGGAACTAAATGTTCGGAATGCAGCTGGAAGGCTGGCCAGTGGAGTACCCCTTTAAAGCCCCTCCTGAAATTGTTCTATGAGAGGGAAATGTCTCATAGATGGGGTTTCCCCTTTAAATTGCAGGTCTGTTTTAAAAAGTACCTGTCACCAAATAAACTGTTCTAAACTAACTCAGGCTATGTTCCCTAACTACTCCTAACACCCCTCCAGCCCCTAAAAAAAATTCAGAGCTTTAAAAAGCTGTGCATCATACCTTTGTTCTTGCTCACATTTGAAATTTCCCAGCACGAGAAAGTGGGAATTTTCCAGCAGGCATAACATCACCGAAGTTTGCTTGGGGACCACTTCCACCCTCACATAGTTGCAGTGCTGTGATGAATAGAAAACCTCAGGCTCTGAGCATGTTTCAGTCTGTGTTGCTATCAGTGAGGCTCTCTTGCAGTTTTCTGTGAGAATCTGTGGAGCTTTCACTTTCTGTACAGCTGTCAATCAAGCTCAGTGCAGAGAAGCACTTCCTGAGTTTGGACTCCTGCTAGGCCGGGAGGAGACCAAATTCACTGTATTAATTGTGGCAGGAAACAGAACAGAGCCACCTAGTGGCCATTTTTATATTACATTTTAAAGATATTTATGTTGATAATTTTAAAAGCAAGTGAAAGGGAAAGTGTCTGCTAATGCCTGAAGAAGAAACGGTCCGGTTTTGCAATGCGTAGCATGTTTTAATCAAATAATTTGTTATTATCACTTCTGGGTCACCTTACTGGCAGTGGCTATTATCCTCCTTGGAGGTTGGAGTGGTTTTGGAATCTATCATTCACGTCTGGGAGCCTGAGGAGGAGTGTGCAGCAGCCTTAAATGACCAAGTGTTTATACACCTTGTGCCGGAATTTGCACAACCGTGTTAGGTGAGTTGATCCTCGGCTCACTTATTTTTAATCTTTACGTTGAAGGTGTCACACCAGGGAGCACTTTTTTGTCTTTTGTATTCTAGAACTCCTGATGGTAGCTTTGGTGGACTGGCTGAAACCTCTCTGTCCCCATAATCCTCCTTCCCATGAGAAGTGGACTGTTGTTCCTCCCCAAAACCGGTCTTAGGGCCCCTCTTCACCAGGACTCTCATTCACCTGAGGTGTCTGCTCTCCTGTTGGCACTAACCTGCGTGATGCAGGTTTACTGCTGTTGTTTGGACATGGCCTTGACTGGACAGTTGCTGATGATTGGCCATGTTCCAGACCTAGGACTGCTACCCTATTGGTTTAACTACTGTTCTGCTGGGTGTTTACATATTTGATTGCTTTGTGCTTAAATCTTGGTTGCTGTTCACTTCTCTTTACAGCTTGTTTCAGCCGACAGGCTGGGGTGGACAAATTGGAGCGGGTGGTAGGTGATGTTTTCCTTTTTCATTTGTTTCATTGCTTTTGTCAACTCCTTAGTTGACTTGTACTACCCTTACTGTGGGCCGGCAGTTAGTGGGTTTACTGCCTACTACTAGGATTTTGCATGTGGGCATTTTGGCCTTGGTCTTTATTGGTTCTCTCTCTGTTCCTTCTCTCGTCCTCCTTTTTCTCTCCCAGTTTGGCCTTTTTCTGTTGTCCCTGTAATGTCCGTTTATTTGTTTTTGTATTTTTCTGTTTAGGTTAGATGTATTCACACACTAGTTTGTTCAGAGCAGTTTGCTATTCCACCGGGATAGGGAATAGTTAATGCTCTGAGCGAATGAGAACTCGTTTGGAATTATTTAGCCAGAGTTCTCCTGTATTCTGGTGCTGGTTCTTGAGTGCAATACCACTATGTCTGTTTGTGCTATATTCTGACTATGTCTGCTTGAGCATTTACCTTGTATTTATCTTGTCTCTTTATCTGGGTTTTTAGCCATGGTTATATAGCATGCTCCTTGTATTTTAGTCTGTGTTATATTAGTTGGTTTTAGGATTATGTTTGTTCATTCAGCTCTGTCTGTGTTCACACTGAGTCTTGCTTGTACCCTGTGCTCTGTATGTTATATTCTTTTTCGGTATTGTGGAGTCTATTCAGACTCATCCAGTTCTAGTCTAGTTTTTCATGTATTATATTTCCGTTTCCTACTGGGTCAGCATTTTTTGCACACGGTGAGTGTTTCCGCTGGCCAGTAGCCTATTTGGTTTTATTATTAATGGCTACTCCTATAGTGGAGTGGGGAGTCCAGTTTGTATGTCCTGTGTCCCAGTGTGAACAGTGTCCTATATTAATATCCTGTTGGTTTATCTGATCTTTGTCCTTTGTACTTGTACCTGCTTGTGATAGTTCCTAGTAACTTACCTGTTCAGTTTAGTGTTTTGGCTCTCAGTTCTTCTGTTTATCCCCTTCATCTCCTGGATTCTGCTGTATACTCCTATCATGCCTTGTCTTGTTCTTTTTAACATGTCTGCCGTTTATCTGATATCCGGTTTATGAACTGTTAATTCACTATATTCTGCCTGTTAGTGTTTGTGTTCTGTCTGGTATATCTGGTTGTCTAGTTGTTTTCCGTTTCTGGTCTGTGACCGACTATGTATATTATGTGTTTTTACGCCACTACACTTTAGCGCAGGAAGGGACCGGTGCCCAGTTGTCGATTCATTGTTTAGGATGGATGGGAAAGTAGGCAGGGAGAGTCTTTTTAGGGTCAGTTAGGGCTCACTCTCCCTGTCCCCCAGTCGGTCATGACAATCTTTGTTAGTCATCCTTTCCACTCCGTCTTCCTGATCCGCAATTGACTCCATTGTCTGGTTGGATCATGCCCAGTTCTTGCTAAGTTCAAGTTCTCTTTGGATAAAGAGGTTAGAGGTTGACTGGCCACTTGCTAAGGGAGGAATCATGTTTATTAGAGGGCCATTACACTATCTCTGACTTTCTCGAGATACACTGACTTGACTCGACCACGAGACAGCTACTACTGTACTGCTTTGACCAAAAGTTGTTTTGCCTCCAGGAGAGGGCACACAGGAGATACTACGAGTTTGCGGACAAAAGTGGCTCCTGGCTGACTAGAGCCTTACACCCTAAAAGCTACTCTCTGAATGTGCTCTTGCTTAAATCCCCCATGCAAGAAAAAAAAAACACACTTCACATCAGACTATGGCCGAATTTCATTCTTACTATCACTTCCTTTACCATATCGTGGGGCAAGTATGCGCATCTTCCTGACTCTCTATTCCATAAAAAAAAAAAATAGGAAATACCTTTGAAAGCAAAGTCTTCCTTACCTTTAGATAAATGGGATCACCTAGAACAACCGTTGGAACTTGTAAAGGTATCGGACGTTATCAAAGGTCTTAAAAAGGCCTTGGCGAGTTTACTGCATGCTTTTATAAAAAAAAATAATATGCTACCCTCCTGTCTGCCCCCCTCTTGAGGGCTTTTAATTCTGTGGTGGAGGGTGCTACCTTTCTTCCCCAAGCACTGGCTGCCTGTCACGATTCGGCTTCCAGGTAGTGGATCCTCTGTGTCAGCGAGGGATTGGCGTGGACCGTGCTAGTGGACCGGTTCTAAGAGGCTACTGGTTTTCACCAGAGCCCGCCGCAAAGCGGGATGGTCTTGCTGCGGCAGTAGCAACCAGGTCGTATCCACTAGCAACGGCTCTACCTCGCTGACTGCTGAGAAGGCGTGGGACAGAAGGACTAGGCAGAGGCAAGGTCAGACGTAGCAGAAGGTCGGGGGCAGGCGGCAAGGTTCGTAGTCAGGATGGGTAGCAGAAGTTCAGGTACACAGGCTTTGGACACACTAAACGCTTTCACTGGCACAAGGCAACAAGATCCGGCAAGGGAGTGCATGGGAGGAGATCAGATATAGCCAGGGAGCAGGTGGGAGCCAATTAAGCTAATTGGGCCAGGCACCAATCATTGGTGCACTGGCCCTTTAAGTCTCAGAGAGCTGGCGCGCGCGCGCCCTAGAGAGCGGAGCCGCGCGCGCCAGCACATGACAGCAGGGGACCGGGACGGGTAAGTGACCTGGGATGCGATTCGCGAGCGGGCGCGTCCCGCTGTGCGAATCGCATCCCCAACGGCCAAGACAGTGCAGCGCTCCCGGTCAGCGGGACTGATCGGGGCGCTGCAGGGAGAAAGACGCCGTGAGCGCTCCGGGGAGGAGCGGGGACCCGGAGCGCTAGGCGTAACAGTACCCCCCCCCTTAGGTCTCCCCTTCTCTTTGTCCGGTAACTGCCTCCCCTGGGATGAGGACACAGGGAAAGAATGGAGGGTTTCCTCAACGGCAGGCAGTACAGCAGGAGTGGGAATGGGGAGGGAGGGCAGAGGGCGAGGCCTGGCACGGGGCAGTGTGACACCAGGACGGGGGCCATGGGGAGGCACAGAGGCTTGCCTGACGGGACTGGGAGGGGGGGAGAGGCACTTCCTGTGGCAGGCAGAGTCCCAGTTCCTGATCTCCCCGGTGGTCCAATCAATGGTGGGGGAATGAAGCCGGAGCCAAGGCAGACCGAGGAGGACCTCAGAGGTACAGTTGGGGAGAATGAAGAACTCAATCCTCTCAAAGTGGGGTCCAATAGACATGAGGAGGGGCTCTGTGCGGTAACGCACGGTGCAGTCCAATCTGGCTCCGTTGACCGCGGAAATGTAGAGCGGCTTGACGAGACGGGTCACCGGGATGCTGAATTTATTAACAAACGACTCCAAAATAAAATTTCCAGAGGCACCGGAGTCCAAGCAGGCCACGGCTGAGAGGGAGGAGTAGGCTGAAGAAGAAATCCGCACGGGTACCGTGAGACGTGGAGGAGCAGACTTGGAACCAAGAGACGCCACACCCACGTGAGCAGGGTGCGTGCGTGCGTTTCCCAGGCGTGGAGGACGGATAGGGCAATCCACCAAGAAATGCTCGGTACTGGCACAGTAAAGACAGAGATTTTCTTCCCTACGGCGATTCCTCTCTTCCTGGGTCAGGCGAGACTTATCCACTTGCATGGCCTCCTCGGCGGGAGGCCCAGGCGTAGATTGCAACGGATACTGTGGGAGAGGTGCCCAGAGATCTAAGTCTTTTTCCTGGCGGAGCTCTTGGTGTCGCTCAGAAAAACGCATGTCAATGCGGGTAGCTAGATGGATGAGTTCTTGCAGATTGGCAGGAATCTCTCGTGCGGCCAGCACATCCTTGATGCGACTGGATAGGCCTTTTTTAAAGGTCGCGCAGAGAGCCTCATTATTCCATGATAACTCGGAAGCAAGAGTACGAAATTGGATGGCGTACTCGCCCACTGAAGAATTACCCTGGACCAGGTTCAACAGGGCAGTCTCGGCAGAAGAAGCTCGGGCTGGCTCCTCGAAGACACTCCGGAGTTCAGTGAAGAAGGCCTGGACTGTGGCTGTGGCAGGATCATTGCGGTCCCAGAGCGGTGTGGCCCAAGACAAGGCCTTTCCTGAAAGAAGGCTTACTACGAACGCCACCTTAGACCGTTCTGAAGGAAACAAGTCCGACAACATCTCCATATGCAGGGAACACTGAGACAAAAATCCACGGCAGAGTTTAGAGTCCCCATCAAATTTGTCCGGCAGGGACAAGCGGAGGTTAGGAGCGGCCACTCGCTGCGGAGGAGGTGCAGGAGCTGGCGGAGGAGATGGTTGCTGCTGTAGCAGAGGCAGAAGTTGCTGTAACATGGCGGTCAACTGCGACAGCTGCTGTCCTTGTTGGGCAATCTGCTGCGATTGCTGAGCGACCACCGTGGGAAGATCAGCGAGACTTGGCAGCGGCACCTCAGCGGGATCCATGGCCGGATCTACTGTCACGATTCGGCTTCCAGGTAGTGGATCCTCTGTGTCAGCGAGGGATTGGCGTGGACCGTGCTAGTGGACCGGTTCTAAGAGGCTACTGGTTTTCACCAGAGCCCGCCGCAAAGCGGGATGGTCTTGCTGCGGCAGTAGCAACCAGGTCGTATCCACTAGCAACGGCTCTACCTCGCTGACTGCTGAGAAGGCGTGGGACAGAAGGACTAGGCAGAGGCAAGGTCAGACGTAGCAGAAGGTCGGGGGCAGGCGGCAAGGTTCGTAGTCAGGATGGGTAGCAGAAGTTCAGGTACACAGGCTTTGGACACACTAAACGCTTTCACTGGCACAAGGCAACAAGATCCGGCAAGGGAGTGCATGGGAGGAGATCAGATATAGCCAGGGAGCAGGTGGGAGCCAATTAAGCTAATTGGGCCAGGCACCAATCATTGGTGCACTGGCCCTTTAAGTCTCAGAGAGCTGGCGCGCGCGCGCCCTAGAGAGCGGAGCCGCGCGCGCCAGCACATGACAGCAGGGGACCGGGACGGGTAAGTGACCTGGGATGCGATTCGCGAGCGGGCGCGTCCCGCTGTGCGAATCGCATCCCCAACGGCCAAGACAGTGCAGCGCTCCCGGTCAGCGGGACTGACCGGGGCGCTGCAGGGAGAAAGACGCCGTGAGCGCTCCGGGGAGGAGCGGGGACCCGGAGCGCTAGGCGTAACACTGCCCATATCACCGTGATCCCTAAATAAGACAAGGATCCTGTCTGTTGTATAAATTATCACCAATATCAATGCTCAATCTTGACATCAAGATCTACTTGGCCTTTCCACCTGTCTACTTTCCAGTGACACCGAAAAGGCATTTGATACAATGTCCCTATATGTGGATAACCTGCTTATATATGTCAAATCCCTGCTTGTTTACTTCTGATTATCTTGGCGGAATTTGATGAGTATGGGTACCTCAATCACTTTAAGGTTAATACCAGTAAATGTGAGCTTCCTAATATCTCCATGCCACCTGAAACATTTGCATGGATCTCCTCCAAATTTCCTTCCAAAATTCAACACTGCACCCTTTGCTACTTGGGGTCAACATAGTTGCAGACCTTAACAACCTGTTTGTGGTCTTACAGGTAATTGAAAGGGACCACCCTTCTGGAGTGTTTTCACTTTCTCATGGTTTGGTAGGATGGCTGCTGTTAAGATGGGTATCTTACCACAGCTTCTAACTTCATGCAGACTCTCCCTACCCTGCCTCTTTTTCCTCTAAGGTCCGATCTCTGGTGATACGATATGTTTGCTTGGTCTCCTGGTGGTTCTAGCTTGCATCATCAGATTCTGGTCCGTTGTAAGGAGAGAGGAGAGGTCGGCTTGCTCATGCATACTTAATATTTGTCGCCACTACACTATCAAACAATGGGTGTGACCTGAGATAGGCTTCTCTCCCCTCAACCCCGCTGCCCTCCCGTGGATTTCACCTATCTTTAGCCCTTCTGGTGCGTCTCTTCCCTACCTTTTTACCCTGTTGGCCCTGCTTAGATGGGACACTGCCTTTTGGCCCCAACTGCGTGATGTGGTTTCGTTGTTGTCGCTGACTACCCTGACATTGCTCACCTCATAGCCACCTGGAGGGTTGTTCTCCTACAAGAAGTTCCTCCCTGCAACCCAAGCAGACTTAGTTATACTGGGCAACCTCCCCCTCTCCATCACTACCCCTTTTGTCCTTTCCTTCCTCCTTCCCCTCTCCTCCTCCCTTTCTTCTTTTCTCTTCTCTCTCTCTCTCTCTGAGCTTTCCTCTACTGTTTTCTTCATTACTCTCTTTCTTTATGCCATGTTTGTGACTAGGGGCCTTCTTTACCCCCATCCTATACTTCTGACCATGGGGTCATTGATTTTCCAGCAACTTTCGGCCTGTACACGCATCTAGATGACTACCAACTGCCTGCTGTTTGTGTATGTAGTGACTTGTGAATTCTTCTTTCTTTTTGTCCATGTTGATGGTTATATTATTTTCATTACACTGTACTTCACTACAGTTTGTCCCTGCATGGTCGTTTCTCTGCCATTACAATTCTGACTATGGTATGTAGTCTTATTTACAATGTTATGTTTGATGTTTTGTTCTATCCGACTGTTCAATAAACACAGATTTACTATAAAACATATGCATTCGATGTATTGCAAAAAAGAGTTGTGAACAAGCCATAAGACTTGGCTTGGTATTTCTTAGAATTACAACTATTTTGGTACTTTAACATAGTGTTTTAAAGATGGAGCAATATCTCTGAAATCCTACAATCAATCACATATTCATCGCCTTTGTATTTTTTCATTAAAATGGATGTTACATAAATTGCTTTACTGTCTTTGCGAAGAATTCAACTAGAGAAAAAAAACAGACATGTCGCACATCCAGTGCATGCACCTTGATCTAATGCTTCTCAGCAACATTTATTAAACTAACAGGTCGTTAGTGTACTTTATGTTCATGAAGTGCAAGCCAGCCATGTCATGGCCATCTGGAAGTAGCGGGTCCCTAACATCCCTAGCGTAAAATGGCGCAGCACTGAGTGGCGACCACCACCGCCCCAACACCAGTGCCCACAGGGGGAATGACCCACTGGCAGAGCAGTCCCAATGCCAATTGTCATTAGTTCCTCTTGATGCCTACAGAAAATGAATAAGTTGTGATTTTTACTTAACCCTGTACAGTGGTCCCTCAACATATGATGGTAATTGGTTCCGAGAGGACCATCATATGTTGAAACCATCATATGTTGAGTACATATGTCTATGGAAAACTGGTAATTGGTTCCGAAGCCCCGAGACCATCATATGTTGAGTACATATGTCTATGGAAAACTGGTAATTGGTTGCTGAGTCCATGAAATTTCAACCCACAGTAAGTAAAAATAACCACACAAAGTACAGATGGGGTGGGGGGCTTTGTGCCCAGGCCTGGGGGGATTTGTGCCCAGGCCTGGGGGGATTTGTGCCCAGGCCTGGGGTGGGGGGGATTTGTGCCCAGGCCTGGGGGTCCTTTGCCCAGGCCTGGGGGTCCTTTGCCCAGGACTGGGGGTCATTTGCCCAGGCCTGGGGAGTTTTGGCCCAGGCCTGGGGTGGGGGACTTTGTGCCCAGGCCCGGGGGTCTTTTGCCCAGGCCTGGGGGTCCTTGCTGTTATGTCCTGGGGAGAGGGGGTTATCACTGCCGCTGCCATTGGGTGAGGGGTTAAGTTAACCTCTCACCCCATGGCAGCAGTAGTGTTAACCCCTCACCCCGCGTCAGCATTAACGCTGCCACGGGGTGAGGGGTTAACGACTCCGCCACGTGAGTGAGCTACTAAGCCAGTGGTCTTCAACCTGCAGACCTCCAGATGTTGCAAAAACACAACTCCCAGCATGCCGTTGGCTGTCCGGGCATTCTGGGAGTTGTAGTTTTGCAACATCTGGAGGTTCGCAGGTTGAAGACCACTGTTAGAGAAAGTTGGACCTGTCCCCGCCGCTCCGGACCGTCACCGCTGCCGTCCCAGGGGCTCCCGATGCTGTCCCGCTGCTCTGGGTCCACTTCACGATCCTTCGGCGTCTTCTGCATGTTCTCCGGTGTCCGGGTCTCGCTTTCTGGTGACGTTATTACGTGTGCAGGACGTAATAACGACACCGGAAAGCGAGGCCCAGATGCCGGAGAAGATACAGAAGACGCCGGAGGATCCCGAAGTGGACCCGGAGCAGCGGGGATAGGTAAGTGAACCTGTCAGGGATGCTTAAACTGCTATCCGACAGCAGCTTAAGCATTTTGCGCTGTCGGATAACAGTTAATGTGATGGCCCCGACATATAAAAGCATCGTATGTCGATGCTGACATCGACATGCGATGGCCTCTGAGAGGCCATCGTATGTCGATTTGATCATATGTCGGGGCCATCGCATGTCGGGGGGTTACTGTATACTGTGTTACGCAAACAGAGACAGACAACTGGCTATGTGTATTTTAACTGTAACCTCAACTCTGTGATCAAATACTGGCCTGGTTTACTCAAGTGCGGCACACACACCCTGCTCATTTTTGGTTACGTGCTTTTTATAGCATTGCTGTTCATCATATTTTCCATATATCGCCCTTCCTGCTATTCAGTTTCCATCTATTGCTTTTTCAAATAAATATATCCCTATTAATATGACTATTTAATTTATATAATTTTATTTCATCATTTGCAACACATGTTACTGTATTGCATTACTAATAAACAACTTTCCTTTCCTGCAAAGATTTCAGATTGTGGGCATCATAAAACTGGTGCAGGCATCACAATTCTGACCCACTATGATTTATTCTGAAACACTCAGGATTTTCAAAAAAATCTAATTTAAAAAAGCCGCCTGGACCCGTTTAAATAGTCTTGGGAGGTGGTCCACCTGGTGGCTTCCCGTCCTGGTAGCCCTGAGTCACATGGGGGAGAGACGCTTCACTAAGGGCCGGCAGGTGCAAAAAGCAGCCTCTGGGACCCGCTCTAATGACTAGTTATCCTGGTCTTGGCGGCTTATTCTTAACTATGATTTCAGAGTAAATCCTAGAGTAAATCATAATGCGTCAGGATCACGCTCCCTGCCTGCACCAGCTTTATGTTACCTGCAGTTTGGGCAGCATAAAACTGGTGACAGGTTCTCTTTAACCCCTTAAGGACTCAGCCCTTTTTCACCGTGAGGACTCAGCCCTTTTTTGCAATTCTGACCAATGTCACTTTATGCATTAATAACTCTGGGATGCTTTTACCGTTTATTTTGATTTCGAGACAGCTTTTTAGTGACATATTCTACTTTAACATAGTGGTATATTTTCGGCGTTTCTTGCATCCTTTCTTGGTGACAAATCCCCAAATTTTATGAAAATTTTGCAGTTTTCTTACTTTGAAACTCTCTGCTTGTAAGGAAAATGAATATTCCAAATACAGTTTATATTGATTTTCAAATACAATATGTCTACTTTATGTTGGTATCAGAAAGTTTACATGTTTTTACTTTTTGATGATATTAGAGGATTTTCACTAAAATTTCAAAATCTGAATTTTTCAGGGACCAGTTAAGTTTTAGTATGAGTATGGAAATACCTCATATGTTGACATAAAGTACTGTGCGGGCTCACAACATGGCTCAAGGGGGAAAGAGCTACTGTGGGATTTTTTAAAACAAATTTTGCAGTCATGGTTTTTGGGGGCCATGTTGCATTTAGGAAGCCCCCATGGTGCCAGAACAGCAAAATAACCCCCCACATGGCAACTACACCCCTCAAGGAATGTAGCAAGGGGTATAGTGAACCTTAACACCTCACAGGTGTTTGACGATTTTGCGTTGAAGTTGGACGTGAAAATGGAAAGTGTGATTTTTAACACTAAAATGATGGTGTTACCCCAAATTTTTCTTTTTCACAAGGGGTAATTGGTAAAATGGACCCCAAAGTTTGAAGCCCAATTTCTCCCCATTAAGAAAATGCCCCATTTGTGGATGTTAAGTGCTCTGCTGGTGCACTACAATGCTCAGAGGAGAAGGAGAAAAATTTGGCTTTTTGAAAGAGAATTTTGCTGAAATGAAAATTATGGGGCAACACCAGCATGTTAGTGAAAAAAAAATATATTTTTTTACAATAACATGCTGGTGTAGACCCCAAACTTTACCTTTTCATAAGGGGTAAAAGGAGAAAAAGCCCTACAAAATTTGGAAACTACACTCCTACACCCATTTTGGAAACTACACCCCTCACAGAATGTAATTAGGGGTACAGTGAGTATTAACACCCCACTAGTGTTTGACAGATCTTTGGAACAGTGGGCTGTGCAAATGAAAAATTTAATTTTCCATTTTCACGGACCACTGTTCAAAAAATCTGTCAGATACCTGTGGGGTGTAAATGCTCACTGTACCCCTAATTACATTCTGTGAGGGGTGTAGTTTCCAAAATGGGGTCACATGTGTGGGGGGGGTTCACTGTTCTGGCACCACGGGGGGCTTTGTAAATACAGTGGTCCCTCAACATACGATGGTAATTCGTTCCAAACGAGCCATCGTTTGTCGAATCCATCGTATGTTGAGGGATTCGTGCAATGTAAAAAAGTAAAGTCATACTCACCTGTCCCCGCCGCTCCGGACCGCGTCCCGCCACTCCCGATGGTGTCCTTTTTCCTATTACTCCTTGTGAAACTTTAAAATTTGGGATAACACCAGCATTTTAGTGAAAAAAAAAATTTCATTTCCATGTCCAACTTTAACGAAAATTCGTTAAACACCTGTGGGGTGTTAAGGCTCACTATACCCCTTGTTACGTTCCAAGAGAGGTGTAGTTTCCAAAATGGGGTTACATGTGGGTGTATTTTTTTTTGCGTTTATGTCAGAACCGCTGTAACAATCAGCCACCCCTGTGCAAATCACCTCAAATGTTCATGGTGCTCTCACTCCTGAGCCTTGTTGTGCACCCGCAGAGCATTTTACAGCCACATATAGGGTGTTTCCGTACTGAGAAGAATTTGCGTTGCAAATTTTGGGGGTCTTTTTTCCTTTTACTGGGGCAACCCCAGCATATAAGTGTAAAAAAAAAAATTTTTTTTTACAATAACATGATGGTGTAGACCCCAACTTTACCTTTTCATAAGGGATAAAAGGAGAAAAAACCCTACAAAATGTGTTAGGCAATTTCTCCCGAGTACGGAAATACCCCATATGTGGCACTAAACTGTAGCCTTGAAATACGACAGGGTTCCGAAGTGAGAAAGAACCATGCGCATTTGAGGCCTATATTAGGGATTTGCATAGGGACTGACCCGGATGCAAGAATTACACTTGCCTCTGATACCAAAATTGCCCTACGGCAGTGTTTCCCAAACAGATTGCCTCCAGCAGTTGCAAAACTCCCAGCATGCCTGGACAGTCAATGACTGTCCGGCAACACTGGGAGTTGTTGTTTTGCAACAGCTGGAGGCTCCGTTTTTGAAACCGTGCCATAACAGATGTTTCAAATTTTTATTGGGGGGGGGGGGTAACTGTGTAGGGGTATGTGTATATATGTAGTGTTTTACCCTTTATTTTGTGTAGGTGTAGCGTAGTGTTTTTAGGGTACAATCACACAGGCAGGGGTTCACAGCGAGTTTCCCGCTGGGAGTATCAGCTGTGGCGGAAAATTTGCTGCAGCTCAAACTTGAAGCAGGAAACTCACTGTAAACCCCCGTCCATGTGAATGTACCCTGTACATTCACATGGGAGGGGGGGGCAAACCTCCAGCTGTTGCAAAACTACAACTCTCAGCATGCCCTTTGGCTGTCCGTGCATGCTGGTGGTTGCAGTTATGCAACAGCCAGACGCACACTGTTTGCAAAACACTAAGTTTGTTACTTAACTCAGTGTTTCCCAGCCTGTGTGCCTCCAGCTGTTGCAAAAAGGAGATTTTGTTACACTTACCGTAAAATCTCTTTCTCGAAGGATCCATTGGGGGACACAGACCGTGGGTGTATCTTGCTGTCTCTAGGAGGTGTGACACTATGGTAATAAAAAAAAATCTGCTCCTCCCAGCAGGATATACCCGCCTTCAGGCTCTGAGGTAATCAATTTAAGTTCTAGAGCAATAGGAGGAGACCGTCAGGTCAAGAAGACCCAAAACTGTCCGAGAAGCAGAAGAAAAAACATAACTGAACACACCCTCGGACAGAGAACCAAAGGAAAAATCCCAAAAAGGGCAGGAGCTGTGTCCCCCAATGGATCCTTTGAGAAAGAGATTTTACGGTAAGTGTTAAAAAATCTCCTTTTCTCTATCGGCTCCATTGGGGACACAGACCGTGGGACGTACCAAAGCCGTCCCTTGAGTGGGCAGATAAGTAATCAGGCAGACGGCCGATCCACTGCCGCCTGCAACACTTTACGCCCCAGACTAGCATCAGCCGATGCGAAAGTATGAACTTGGTAAAACCTCAAGAAAATGTGCAAAGACGACCAGGTAGCCGCCTGCAAATCTGCGAGGCCGAGGCTCTATTCTGGAGAGCCCAGGATGTCCCGACAGAACGAGTGGAATGAGCCACAACCTTGAAAGGAGGAATCCTCCCCTTGCAGCGATAGGCTTCCGAAATGGCGAACCGAATCCACCTAGAAATGGTGGCCATGGAAGCAGGTTATCCCTTGCGACAACCTTCCATAAGGACAAAAAAGGAATCACACTGACGAAATGAAGAGAGATGGAAGGATCAGACTGAACAGCCCGGACTACATCCAGCTTGTGTAGTAAGTGCTCCTTAGGATGAGAGGGAGCAGAACAAAAGGACGGGAGGACAATGTCCTCATTGAGATGAAAGGCCGAGACCACCTTGGGCAAAAAGGAAGGATCTGGCCGGAAAACGACCTTGTCCTGATGGATCACCAGAAACGGAGAACGGCAGGAAAGAGCTGCCAGTTCAGACACCCTCCGGATGGAGGTGATAGCCACAAGAAACGCCACTTTCCAAGAAAGGAGGCGGAGAAACACCTCTCTAAGGGGCTCCAAGGGTGCACCCTGGAGGGCACTCAGAACCAATTTCAAGTCCCAAGAGGGAGAGGAGGACCGATAAGGAGGAACAGCGTGCGCTACTCCTTGAAGGAAGGTCCGGACATTAAAATTAGAAGCCAGAGGCCGCTGGAAAAGAATAGCAAGGCCGAAACCTGACCTTTAAGGGAACTGAGAGACAACCCCAGTTCCAACCCCGACTGCAAAAAGGAGAGAAGACGGGAAACCGAGAAGGTCCCGGGACTTGGACATCAACGGAGGGATCAAGCGATTGAGCCGGAACGCAAAGAGGTCCACGTCCGGAATGCCCCAGAGGTCGCAGAGCTGCACGAAGACCTCCGGATAAAGGGACCACTTGCCGGGGTCGGGTGAGGACCGACTGAGGAAGTCCGCTTCCCAGTGGAGCACTCCCAAAATGTGAATCGCGGAGATGGCCGCCGGAACCTTGTTCCCCGTCCAAGTGAGAATCTTGGTCACCTCGGCCATGGCTGCCGAGCTGCGAGAGCCATCCTGTCGATTTATGTACGCCACGGATGTGGCGTTATCTGACAGAACGCGGACAGGACGGGACTGAAGACGGAACTCCCAATGAATAAGAAAAGAAGAATTGCCCGCAATTCCAATATGTTTATTGGAAGAAGGGTCTCCAGGGGAGACCAGAGTCCCTGAACCGTCCAATCCCGGAACACGCCGCCCCAGCCCAACAGGCTGGCATCCATTGTAACCACCTGCCAGAGAAGGGGAAGAAACGACCACCTTTGGAGGAGAATGGGGAAGCGGAGCCCCCAGAGCAAAAACTGACGGACCCTGCGAGGAGAACAATCTGACGATCGATGGATAGAGGAGACCTGTCCCATCGAGAGAGAATCGCCAGAAGAAGGGGGCAGTAAAGAAACTGGGCAAAGGGTATGGCCTCCATAGTTGGCACCATCCGACCCAGGACCTCCATACAAGTACGGATGGAGACTGATACCTGGGACCAAAGGGAGCGGACCCCCGACCGGAGCGCCAGACGTCTGTCCCGGAAGACCAATTCGGGCAGAGGCCATGAAGAATGGAAGTCCCGGAAAGGTTAGAGACTGGGTAGGACGGAGGACTGACTTGTCCCGGTTGATCATCCACCCAAAGCGAGTCAGAGTGTGGAGAGTGACATCCAGATTCTCCAGAGTCTAGGCTCCGGTTGGAGCCTGATGAGAAGGTCGTCAGGTAGGTGTCACCGAGATTCCCCTTGACCGCAACAGGCCCATCACTGGTGCCAGGATCTTGTAAAGACCCAAGGCGCCGAGGCTAGACCAAGGGGGAGGGCTACAAATTGAAAGTACCCTTCTGGAACCACAAAGCGGAGGTACCGATGATGGCCCAGAAATAATGACACATGGGAGGTAAGCATCCTTGATGTCCACCGATGGAAGGAACTCTCCTTGTTCCAGGGACGCCACTACCGAACAGAGAGATTCCATTCTGAGGTTGCGTTTGGGAAAGAGACAGTTGAGACGCTTGAGATCCAGAATCGGCACACAGAACCGACCCTTTGGGGATCACAAAAAGATTTGAAAGGAACCTTGGAAAACGTTCCCCTGAAGGAACGGGGCCAAAAAAACAGTGGAGAACCAGGGATTGAAGAGCCGCTCTAAATTGCTTCGCCAGAGGAGGAGACCGGTGGGCCCGGAAATGGAAAAAGCGATCCCCCGGAAGGGAGACAAATTCGATCTGGTAACCGTTGGACACCACGTCCCTGACCCAAGAGTCCTGAAAATAAGGGATCCAGATGACTCGGAAAAATGAGAGACGAACTCTCACCAGAAAGAAACAGAGGGTGGGGGCCTTACTGCATGCAGAAGTGGGTTTGCGGTTGTCCGATTTGGGCGCAAAATGGCTGGACTGGTTGGAGTCCGACTTCCAAGACGGGCGTGCCCGGAACGAGGGAGCCTTCTTGTCCCGCGAGGGCGCCTGTCTGGACCCTTTACTGGGGCCAGAGGTCCAAAAGAACCGAAGGAAACACACTTCCTTTGGGAAGGAGGGCGAGCCTTATTTTGAGTTAACAAGGAACTCTTACCTCCCGATTCCTCGGAGATAATCTCATGAAGGCGTTTGTCAAAAAAGACGGCCACCCGTAAAGGGAAGCTCAGTGAAAGGCCTTCCAGAAGCAGCATCCGCATACCAAGCCGTAAGCCACAGAGATCGGCGGAAAGCCGCTAGGTAACCCACAGCAAAGGCAGAACAACGGACTGACTGCATGGAAAATGCGCACAGAAAATCCCCAACTTTAGCGCTTGGAGAGCCAGATCAGGAAGATTCTCTGGTGGGGGAATCCAGCTAAGATATCCTGATGGGGATTTCGGCACCACTCCGACAGGGCCTTGGACACCCATGTCGAGGCGAAGATGGGAAGAAGAGAAGAGCCAGTTGCTTCCGAATCGAACTTCGCTAAGATTCTACCTTCTTGTCCGTGGAACCCTTGAAGGCGGCAGCATCTGCCAGAGGCAGTGTAGTCGCCTTAGAGATCCGGGAGATTGGTGGATCCACAGAGGGAGGAGAAACCACCTAAGCGACAAATCCTTGTCAAAAGGATAACGTAGTCGCCTTCTTGAATTGTCTTGATTCCCGGGAACCTCTTGTCTGGATGTCTCCCTGCGGATACCAGAATGTCTTCAAAGTCAGTGTGAGAGCTGAACTATTGAGGTGCTGGCTTAGCACAATGAAAGGATACTTCTGGATGACATCTGAAGATCCTGGGTCCTCCAAGTGAAAGGTGTCTCTTATGACTGTCACCAATGAGTTCACCGTTGCAATGAGTCCGAGCGGTGCTCTGAGTCAGATGCCGGCTCGGAAGCCTCGTCCACCAGTTCACCAGGGGAATGAATGAGCAGAGGTAGCCCTGGAGGTGGGTGACCGGACATGCTGGGAGTTGTAGTTTGGCAACTCCTAGAAGGCAGCAGTGAAGGTCACTTACCACTGATCTTCACTGCTGCCTTCACCGCTGCTTTGTCGCCGCCTAACTGCCGCAGATGCCGCCGCCGATCCCGCTACTGCCAGCGCCGATCCCACTGCCATCCTCCACTGCTCCAGTACCCACCACTATCTTCCCCCCCGCTCTGCAGTAGCCTGACCTCTGGGACCCCTCACGATCTCCAGAACGGAAGATACATAGATCTGAGGGTTGCCTTGCACTCTTAGCATTGTCAATAGGAGCGCTGGAGCCAAATACAGGTAAGAATACCCCCTTAACGCCTTCAAAACACTAAGGCTAGGTTTACACTACGAGATTGAGAGTGCAGCTGAACCAGTTGGCGATAGGACCGTGCGTACATTGCCATCCCCATAGATGGCAATGTGGTCAAGGAGAAGTCATGCCAAAAGAATTACAATTCTTAAGGCAACGGAATTTCAGCGGCAGAACGTCCGCTGCTGAAATTCCTGACAGAGACCTAAGGTTACCCTGGAAGAGCTGCAGAGTTCCACAGCAGAGACTGAAGTATCTGTACATAGGATGACAATAAGCCGTACGCTCCATAGGGTTGGGCTTTATGGCAGAGTGGCCAGAAGAAAGCCATTACTTTCAGCTAAAAACAAAAAGTTTGCGAAAAGACATGTGGGAGACTCACAAAATGTATGGAGAAAGGTGTTCTGGCCTGATGAGACTAAAATTTCACTTTTTGGCCATCAAAGAAAACATTATGTTTGGCGCAAACCCAACACATCCCATTACTGGACACTGGAAACTGGACAGAGTTGAGGGAAAGATGGATGGTGATAAATACAGGGATATTCTTGAGCAAAACCTGTACCACTCAGTGCATGATTTGAGGCTAGGACAGAGGTTCACCTTCCAACAGGACAATGACCCCAAACACACTCCTAAAGCAACACTTGAATGGTTTGAGGGGAAACATGTAAATGTGTTGGAATGGCCTAGTCAAAGCCCAGATCTCAATCCAATCAAAAATCTGTGGTCAGACTTAAAGATTCCTGTTCACAAGCGCATTATCTAAATCCTCAAACAATCCATATTAATTCCAGGTTGTGAGGAACCCCAATACGTAAAAAGTCAAGGGGGGTGAATACTGTAGCAAGGCACTGTAGCTTTCTGAAGTGTATCTGCCAAGGGGTGCTGGAAACCAGATAGGACCACAAGACAGCTAAAGCCTCCAGCTCTTTGGAGCATGTGTGCACTGACCTGTATGTCATTTTAATAAAGCATCAATAAAGACTGGATCATTTTAATAAGGGCCAGTGAGTGCTGCATCTTTACTTTCTTTAAAATGTATCATTAAAAAAAAAAACTTTTGACCTGTTGCCCTGACAGTTCAAAAGTTTTGATCGCACTGTGTCTAAGTCCTGAGAACCGCTGCAATTAATAGTTATTAACTGGGTAAGTGTGCTGCATTATGCTCGACCCCCCGGACCGGCCACCAGATTTGACCTTTTTGCTGCATACAAATCACCATAAGAAATGAACTGTAAATAGTGTACCCAAATAAACAAATCACTGAAAACACTAAAACTTTTAATATTACCACTTAAAAGGATCCTCAAGGGTCCCATGCCATCAAACAATAAAAAAAAAACATGCTGCACTGGAACCATGATCGGTATCCAATTTGCAGACTTACATTTATAGTGATTAAAATATCCAATTTATCAGTCAACGACAAAAACAAAATAACAAAATGATGGTAACTAACTCCTGTCTCAGGGAGGGGTATAGGAGGGGGAAGAGGGGGAAGGTCCTGAGGGGGATGTATGTGGGCCAAGGATGTAATGGGCCCCTACCTCACTGCGACCCTGTTCTCTCACCCTCTCACTACGCCTAAACCTAGGGTGGTCACGCTCCGGAACCTAGTCCTGCACTGGTCCTGTTTAGTCCCTACAATCGGGATAAGTGAGGAAGGAGGCTCTCTGTCTCACTGGGGTACCCTATCTGGCTGGTTGGATGGGGATAGGTAACCCTACTTCTGATATACCCAATATAAGTGAGAAGAAAAAAAGATATAAAGGCCAGACTGGCCATATGTTAATACAGGGGTCCTCAAACGTTTTAAACAGGGGGCCAGTTCATGGTCCCTCAGACCGTTGGAGGGCCGGACTATAGATAAAAAAAAAAATATATGAACAAATTCCTATGCACACTTATATATCTTATTAGTGAACTACCCCTTTAAGTACACAGCACAGTTCCCCCCACATTAGGTAAGCAGCATAGTTCCCCCACATTAGGTTGTAGTTACCCCACATTAGGTTGGCAGTATAGTTCCCCCACATAAGGTTGTAGTTCCCCCACATTAGGTTGGCAGTATAGTTCCCACACATTAGATTGTAGTTACCCCACATTAGGTCGGCAGTATAGTTCCCACACATTAGGTTGTAGTTACCCCACATTAGGTTGGCAGTATAGTTCCCACACATTAGGTTGTAGTTACCCCACATTAGGTTGTCAGTATAGTTCCCACACATTAGGTTGTAGTTCCCCCACATTACGTTGGCAGTATAGTTCCCCCATATTAGGTTGTAGTTCCCCCACATTAGGGTGTGCAGTATAGTTCCACCACATTAGGTTGTAGTTCCCCCACATTACGTTGGCAGTATAGTTCCCCCATATTAGGTTGTAGTTCCCCCACATTAGGGTATGCAGTATAGTTCCCCCACACTAGGTTGTAGTTCCCCCACATTACGTTGGCAGTATAGTTCCCACACATTAGGTTGGCAGTATAGTCCCCCCCCCCCCCCCCACATTAGGTTGGCAGCATAGTTCCCCCCACATTAGGTTGGCAGTATAGTTCCCCCCACATTAGGTTGGCAGTATAGTTCCCCCCCACATTAGGTTGGCAATATAGTTCCCCCCACATTAGGTTGGAAGTAGTTACCCCCCACATTAGGTTGGTAGTATAGTTCCCCTCACATTTGGTTGGCAGTATAGATCCCCCACATTAGGTTGTAGTTCCCCCACATTAGGTTGCATTTCCCCCACATTAGGTGCAGTATAGTTCCTTCACATTAGGTTGTATTTCCCCCACCTTAGGTGCAGTATAGTTCCCCACATTAGGTGCAGTATAGTTCCCCCACATTAGGTT
Organism: Hyla sarda; assembly: GCF_029499605.1. Taxonomy (NCBI): domain Eukaryota; kingdom Metazoa; phylum Chordata; class Amphibia; order Anura; family Hylidae; genus Hyla; species Hyla sarda. The sequence continues at coordinate 129,201,683 of NC_079197.1, read as the reverse complement.
GGCAGCATAGTTCCCCCCACATTAGGTTGGCAGTATAGTTCCCCCCACATTAGGTTGGCAGTATAGTTCCCCCCCACATTAGGTTGGCAATATAGTTCCCCCCACATTAGGTTGGAAGTAGTTACCCCCCACATTAGGTTGGTAGTATAGTTCCCCTCACATTTGGTTGGCAGTATAGATCCCCCACATTAGGTTGTAGTTCCCCCACATTAGGTTGCATTTCCCCCACATTAGGTGCAGTATAGTTCCTTCACATTAGGTTGTATTTCCCCCACCTTAGGTGCAGTATAGTTCCCCACATTAGGTGCAGTATAGTTCCCCCACATTAGGTTGGCAGTACAGTTCCCCCTACATTAGGTTGTAGTTCCCCCACATTTAGTTGGCAGTATAGTTCCCCCACATTAGGTTGTAGTTCCCCCACATTAGGTTGGCAGTATAGTTCCCCCACATTAGGTTGTAGTTCCCCCACATTAGGGTATGCAGTATAGTTCCCCCACACTAGGTTGTAGTTCCCCCACATTACGTTGGCAGTATAGTTCCCACACATTAGGTTGGCAGTATAGTCCCCCCCCCCCCCACATTAGGTTGGCAGCATAGTTCCCCCCACATTAGGTTGGCAGTATAGTTCCCCCCACATTAGGTTGGCAGTATAGTTCCCCCCCACATTAGGTTGGCAATATAGTTCCCCCCACATTAGGTTGGAAGTAGTTACCCCCCACATTAGGTTGGTAGTATAGTTCCCCTCACATTTGGTTGGCAGTATAGATCCCCCACATTAGGTTGTAGTTCCCCCACATTAGGTTGCATTTCCCCCACATTAGGTGCAGTATAGTTCCTTCACATTAGGTTGTATTTCCCCCACCTTAGGTGCAGTATAGTTCCCCCACATTAGGTTGGCAGCATAGTTCCCCCCACATTAGGTTGGCAGTATAGTTCCCCCCACATTAGGTTGGCAGTATAGTTCCCCCCACATTAGGTTGGCAGTATAGTTCCCCCCCACATTAGGTTGGCAATATAGTTCCCCCCACATTAGGTTGGAAGTAGTTACCCCCCACATTAGGTTGGTAGTATAGTTCCCCTCACATTTGGTTGGCAGTATAGATCCCCCACATTAGGTTGTAGTTCCCCCACATTAGGTTGCATTTCCCCCACATTAGGTGCAGTATAGTTCCTTCACATTAGGTTGTATTTCCCCCACCTTAGGTGCAGTATAGTTCCCCACATTAGGTGCAGTATAGTTCCCCCACATTAGGTTGGCAGTACAGTTCCCCCCACATTAGGTTGTAGTTCCCCCACATTTAGTTGGCAGTATAGTTCCCCCACATTAGGTTGTAGTTCCCCCACATTAGGTTGGCAGTATAGTTCCCCCACATTAGGTTGTAGTTCCCTCACATTTAGTTGGCAGTATAGTTCCTCCACATTAGGTTGTAGTTCCCCCTCATTAGGGGTAGTATAGTTCACCCACATTAGGTTTGTAGTATAGTTCCCCCCACATTAGGTTGTAGTTCCCCAACATTAGATAGGCAGTATAGTTCCCCCCACATTAGGTTGTAGATCCCCCCACATTAGGTTGTAGTTCCCCCACATTAGGTGCAGTATAGTTCCCTCCACATTAGGTTGTAGTTCCCCCACATTTAGTTGGCAGTATAGTTCCCCCACATTAGGTACAGTATAGTTCCCCACATTAGGTGCAGTATAGTTCCCTCACATTAGGCTGAAATTTTTGCTGCATAGACTTATAAAGCAAAAAGGTCAGATGTGAGTGACAGCTGGGGACTTGCCCAGCTTATAACTCATGATCGCAGTTGATCTCAGGAGGGGGACCCAGTGCAATCAAAACTTTTACCACATCTGGGGAATATTATTGATGCTTTAATATGGATTGGACTTTTTTGCTTTGCATTGCACTACTGTATCAGCCTTATATGAAATTCACCCTGCATTAAAGGGGTACTCCCCTGCCCCAGCGTTCCGAACATTTTATTTAGAACGCTTGAAGTAGGCGGCTGTGATCCTAATGCATTGGCCACACCCCTCATGATGTCACACCCCCTCCATTCATGTCTATGTGAGGGGGCATGTTGGCTGTCACGCCGCCTCCCATAGACATGAATGGAAAGGGGGGGGCATCGTGAGGGGCGTGGTCGTGATGTCACAACCACTGCCGCCAGGACCTGGCGTTTGTTTAGAACGCTGGGTGCTGAAGAAGATCGTGCTGAAGATTGAAGATCAAACATCTTTTCCTCCCGACCTCCTATCCAGTTCTCCTATCCCATCCTCCTATCCAGGACCTCCTATCTCGACCTCCTATCTCGACCTCCTATCCCGATCTCCTATCCCGTCCTCCTATCCCGCCCTCCTATCCCGACCTCCTATCTCAACCTCCTATCCGTCCTCCTATCCCGTCCTCCTATCCCGACCTCCTATCTCAACCTCCTATCCGTCCTCCTATCCCGTCCTCCTATCCCGACCTCCTATCCCCACCTCCTATCTCGACCTCCTATCCCGTCCTCCTATCTCAATCTCCTATCCCGACCTCCTATCTCGACCTGCTACCCCGTCCTTCTATCCCATCCTCCTATCTCGACCTCCTATCCCGTCCTCCTATCCGGTTCTCCTATTTCGACCTCCTATCCCATCCTCCTATTCCGACCTCCTATCCCGTCCTCCTATCTCAACCCCCTATCCCGTCCTCCTATCTCCACCTCCTATCCCGACCTCCTATCCTGACCTCCTATCTCAACCTCCTATCCCGTCCTCCTATCCCAGCCTCCTATTTTGACCTCCTATCTCGACCTCCTATCCCGACCTCCTATTCCGACCTCCTATCCCGACCTCCTATCTCGACCTCCTATCCCGTCCTCCTATCCCGTCCTCCTAATTCCCCCTCCTATCTCCACCTCATATCCCGTCTTCATATCCCGACCTCCTATCTTGACCTTCTATCTCGACCTCCCATCCCGTCCTCATATCCTGACCCGTAATATGTTTACCAGGTATTGAAATATCTCCAGCCGTACAGAAGTTATGTGAGAACATGCATTTCCCATTGATTTGTATGGGACTTTAAACTAAAACCCTGCCCCTCACAAATGGGGGTAGTTAAGAGTTAAATTAACTATCCTATATTTTAAGTGGACATATAAGTAACATGTGACCAAGTATTATCGAAATATTTCCAGATGTTTGGAAGTTATGCAGTAACATATATTTCCCATAGAGTTGTATGGGACTTTAAACATAAACCCCGCCCCTGGCAAATGGGGGTGAGTAAGGGTTAAATTACCTATCCTATGTTTGTTGTTGACATATAAGTAACATGTGTGCCAAGTTTCATGTTAATATCTTTAGCCGTTTGGAAGTTTTTGTGGAACATACACACATACATACATACATACATATACACACACACACACGTTGAGTTTTATATATATAGACTATAGATGTTGCCCGGTTTTTCCTTCCTAATCCTTTTTGGAGAGGAAAATAAACAAAGGAGGAAGCTTTTGACTTCATATGCAGTCCTCATATATTGTTGTCATATCCCGACCCCACATCCCGACCTACTATCTCGACCTCCTGTCCCGACCTCCTGTCCCGACCTCCTATACTGTCCTCCTATCCCGACCTCCTATCCCATCCTCCTATGCCGTCCTGCTATCCCGTCCTCGACCACCTATCCCGTCCTCCTATCTCGACCTCCTATCCCGACCTCCTATCCCATCCTCCTATCTCGACCTCCTATCCCGACCTCCTATCCTGACGTCCTATCCCGACCTCCTATCCCGACCTCCTATCCCGACCTCCTATCCCGACCTCCTATCCCGTCCTCCTATCTCGACCTCCTATCACAACCTCCTATCCCGTCCTCCTATCCCGACCTCCTATCCCGAACTCCTTTCCCGTCCTCCTATCTTGACCTCCTATCCCGTCCTCCTATCTCGACCTCATATCCTGACCTCCTATCTAGACCTCCTATCCCGCCCTCCTATCCTGACCTCCTTTCCCGTCCTCATATCTCGACCTCCTATCCCGTCCTCCTATCTCGACCTCCTATCCCAACTTCCTATCCAGACCTCCTATCCCGTCCTCATATCCCGTCCTCCTATCCCGACCTCCTATCCTGACATCCTATTCTGACCTCCTATCCCGACCTCCTATCCTGACGTCCTATCCCGACCTCCTATCCCGACCTCCTATCCCGTCCTCCTATCTCGACCTCCTATCTCAACCTCCTATCCCGTCCTCCTATCCCGACCTCCTATCCCGAACTCCTTTCCCGTCCTCCTATCTTGACCTCCTATCCCATCCTCCTATCTCGACCTCCTATCCTGACCTCCTATCCAGACCTCCGATCCCGTCCTCCTATCCCGACCTCCTTTCCCGACCTCCTATCCCGTCCTCATATCCCGTCCTCCTATCTTGTAACATGTGTGCCAAGTTTCATGTTAATATCTTTAGCCGTTTGGAAGTTTTTGTGGAACATACACACATACACACATACATACATACATACATATATACACATACACACACACACACGTTGAATTTTACATATATAGACTATAGATGTTGCCCGGTTTTTCCTTCCTAATCCTTTTTGGAGAGGAAAATAAACAAAGGAGGAAGCTTTTGACTTCATATGCAGTCCTCTTATATTGTTGTCATATCCCGACCCCACATCCCGACCTACTATCTCGACCTCCTGTCCCGACCTCCTATACCGTCCTCCTATCCCGACCTCCTATCCCATCTTCCTATCCCATCCTCCTATGCCGTCCTGCTATCCCGTCCTCGACCTCCTATCCCGTCCTCCTATCTCGACCTCCTATCCCGACCTCCTATCCCATCCTCCTATCTCGACCTCCTATCCCGACCTCCTATCCTGACTTCCTATCCCGACCTCCTATCCCGACCTCCTATCCCGTCCTCCTATCTCGACCTCCTATCTCAACTTCCTATCCCGTCCTCCTATCCCGACCTCCTATCCCGAACTCCTTTCCCGTCCTCCTATCTTGACCTCCTATCCCGACCTCCTATCCCGAACTCCTTTCCCGTCCTCCTATCTTGACCTCCTATCCCATCCTCCTATCTCGACCTCCTATCCTGACCTCCTATCCAGACCTCCTATCCCGCCCTCCTATCCCGACCTCCTTTCCCGTCCTCATATCTTGACCTCCTATCTTGACCTCCTATCCCGTCCTCCTATCTCGACCTCCTATCCCAACTTCCTATCCAGACCTCCTATCCCGTCCTCATATCCCGTCCTCCTATCCCGACCTACTATCTTGACATCCTATTCTGACCTCCTATCCCGACCTCCTATCCTGATATCCTATCCCGACCTCCTATCCCGTCCTCCTATCTCAACCTCCTATCTCAACCTCCTATCCGTCCTCCTATCCCGACCTCCTATCCCAAACTCCTTTCCCGTCCTCCTATCTTGACCTCCTATCCCGGCCTCCTATCTCGACCTCCTATCCTGACCTCCTATCCAGACCTCCTATCCCGTCCTCCTATCCTGACCTCCTTTCCCGACCTCATATCTTGACCTCCTATCTTGACCTCCTATCCCGACCTCCTATCCCGACCTCCTATCCCGACCTCCTATCCCGACCTCCTATCCAGACCTCCTATCCCGTCCTCCTATCCCCACCTCCTTTCCCGTCCTCATATCTCGACCTCCTATCTTGACCTCCTATCCCGTCCTCTTATCTTGACCTCCTATCCCAACTTCCTATCCAGACCTCATATCCCGTCCTCATATCCCATCCTCCTATCCCGACCTCCTATCCTGACCTCCTATCCCGTCCTCCTATCCCGACCTCCTTTCCCGTCCTCATATCTCGACCTCCTATCTTGACCTCCTATTCCATCCTCCTATCTCGACCTCCTATCCTGACCTCCTATCCCGACCTCCTATCCCGTCCTCCTATCCCGACCTCATATCTTGACCTCCTATCTTGACCTCCTATCCCGTCCACCTATCCCGACCTCCTACCCGACCTCCTATCCCGACCTCATATCTCGTCCTCATATCCCGTCCTCATATCCTGACTTGTAATATGTGTACCAGGTAATGAAATAGCTCCAGCCTAACGGACATTAGATGGGAACATACATTTCCCATTGATTTGCATGGGACTTTAAAAAAAAAAAGCCTGACCCTCACAAATGGGGGTAGTTAAGGGTTAAATTAACTATCCTATATTTTAAGTGGACATATAAGTAACATGTGACAAAGTGTCAGGCCCAAGGCCTGATTATTAAAATCCTATATGTGTATTATAAATTATAACTGTGTGTGATGGATTGTCCAGTACATGGGTGAGAGGTCATTCGGCCGGTGTGTCCTTTTGTGTATTGCATTTTATTGGGGGTCTGGCTGTTTGTATCTCCTTTGAAGTCAGAGGCTCTTTTGAAGCAGCAGGATGTAAGGGACACTCTTGTCCCATCATATAACCAACCAGATAAGAGGGCCAGGAACAGAGATGCCCCCCTGGTGGGATCAGAGGGGATGGGGGAATGGAGTCTCCCTCCAAAAAGGCAGATATATAATATTTAACAATGCTAGACTCAGTGTGTTCAAGGCTGTGCCCCAAGCTGACAAGACCATCCTGAGAACAGCTGGACTCTCACTCTCATGGACTGATACCATCATGCTGTAAGAACTTCATCTTTTGTTTTCTGAACTTGCCTTGCTAAACTCTTTCATATTTTTATACCTGTATGTCATTTGTTCCTGTATTTTTATATATATATATAGCACTGTGATACCTTTTATCAGCTTAAATGTTTAATTAATCAGCTCTGGTATTTGATCTCTAAATATATGAGCTCACCTTTCTGAAGGCAGCTCTGGTGAAACACGTTTATCTAAGGGTTAATTTGGTGACTTGCTGGGACTAGTAGTGGATACCCAGAGGTCTGGCGGCTTTAACCCTTGCACCATCACACCCTCTCTAGCGTCTTGGCTGGACCGATAGGGTGTGATCGTGACACCAAGTATTATCGAAATATCTCCAGCCGTTTGGAAGTTATGCAGTAACATATATTTCCCATTGACTTGCATGGGACTTTAAACATAAGCCCCGCCCCTGGCAAATGGGGGTGAGTAAGGGTTAAATTACCTATCCTATGTTTGTTGTTGACATATAAGTAACATGTGTGCCAAGTTTCATGTTAATATCTTTAGCCGTTTGAAAGTTTTTGTGGAACATACATACATACATACACACACACACACGTTGAGTTTTATATATATAGATATTCACCATACAGCAGAGTAAAGAGCACGTTTATAGCAGATGTTTAACCCCTTAAGGACGCAGGACGTAAATGTACGTCCTGGTGAGGTGGTACTTAACGCACCAGGACGTACATTTACGTCCTAAGCATAACCGCGGGCATCGGAGCGATGCCCGTGTCATGCGCGGCTGATCCCGGCTGCTGATCGCAGCCAGGGATCCGCCGGCAATGGCCGACGCCCGCGATCTCGTGGGCGTCCGCCATTAACCCCTCAGGTGCCGGGATCAATACAGATCCCGGCATCTGCCGCAGTTCGCAATTTAAATGAACGATCGGATCGCCCGCAGCGCTGCTGCGGGGATCCGATCATTCATAACGCCGCACGGAGGTCCCCTCTCCTTTCTCCGTGCGGCTCCCGGCGTCTCCTGCTCTGGTCTGTGATCGAGCAGACCAGAGCAGGAGATGACCGATAATACTGATCTGTTCTATGTCCTATACATAGAACAGATCAGTATTAGCAATCATGGTATTGCTATGAATAGTCCCCTATGGGGACTATTCAAGTGTAAAAAAAAATGTAAAAAAATGTAAAAGTAAAAGTAAAAAAAAAGTGAAAAATCCCCTCCCCCAATGAAAAAGTAAAACGTCAGTTTTTTCCTATTTTACCCCCAAAAAGCGTAAAAAACATTTTTTATAGACATATTTGGTATCGCCGCGTGCGTAAATGTCCGAACTATTAAAATAAAATGTTAATGATCCCGTACGGTGAACGGCGTGAACGAAAAAAAATAAAAAAAAGTCCAAAATTCCTACTTTTTTAATACATTTTATTAAAAAAATAATTATAAAAAATGTATTAAAAGTTTTTATATGCAAATGTGGTATCAAAAAAAAGTACAGATCATGGCGCAAAAAATGAGCCCCCATACCGCCACTTATACGGAAAAATAAAAAAGTTAGAGGTCATCAAAATAAAGGGATTATAAACGTACTAATTTGGTTAAAAAGTTTGTGATTTTTTTTAAGCGCAACAATTATATAAAAGTATGTAATAATGGGTATCATTTTAATCGTATTGACCCTCAGAATAAAGAACACATGTCATTTTTACCATAAATTGTACGGCGTGAAAACAAAACCTTCCAAAATTAGCAAAGTTGCGTTTTTCGTTTTAATTTCCCCACAAAAATAGTGTTTTTTGGTTGCGCCATACATTTTATGATATAATGAGTGATGTCATTACAAAGAACAACTGGTCGCGCAAAAAACAAGCCCTCATACTAGTCTGTGGATGAAAATATAAAAGAGTTATGATTTTTAGAAGGCGAGGAGGAAAAAATTAAAACGTAAGGCCAAAGTCCTTAAGGCCAAAATGGGCTGAGTCCTTAAGGGGTTAAAGGGGTATTCCAGGAAAAACTTATTTTTATTTTTTTTTTATTTCAACTGGCTCCAGAAAGTTAAAAAGATTTGTAAATTACTTCTATTAAAAAATCTTAATCCATTAAATAATTATCAGCTGCTGAAGTTGAGTTGTTCTTTTCTGTCTGGCAACAGTGCTCTCTGCTGACACCTCTGCTTGTCTCAGAAACTGCACAGAGTAGAATAGGTTTGCTATGGGGATTTGCTTCTAAACTGGGCGGTTCCCGAGACACGTGTCATCAGAGAGCCCTTAGACAGAACAACTCAACTTCAACAGATCATAAGTACTGAAAGCATTAAGATTTTTTAATAGAAGTAATTTACAAATCTGTTTAACTTTCTGGAGCCAATTGATATATATATATATATATATATATATATAAAAAAGTTTTTTCCTGGATAATCCCTTTAACCCCTTAAGGACCCAGCCATTTTACACCTTAGGACCCGGCCATTTTTTGCAAATCTGACCACTGTCACTTTAAACATTAATAACTCTGGAATGCTTTTAGTTATCATTCTGATTCCGAGATTGTTTTTTTGTGACATATTCTACTTTAACATAGTGGTAAAATTGTGTGGTAACTTGCATCCTTTCTTGTTGAAAAATCCCAAAATTTTATGAAAAATTTGAAAATTTTGCATTTTTCTAACTTTGAAGCTCTCTGCTTGTAAGGAAAATGGATATTCAAAATATTTTTTTTTATTCACATATACAATATGTCTACTTTATGTTTGCATCATAAAATTGACAAGTTTTTACTTTTGGAAGACACCATAGGGCTTCAAAGTTCAGCAGCAATTTTCCAATTTTTCACAAAATTTTCAAACTCACAATTTTTCAGGGACCAGTTCAGGTTTAAAGTGGATTTGGAGGGTCTTCATATTAGAAATACCCCATAAAAGACCCCATTATAAAAAAAACTGCACCCCCCAAAGTATTCAAAATGACATTCAGTCAGCGTTTTAACCCTTGATGTTCACAGGAATAGCAGCAAAATGAAGGAGAAAATTCACAATCTTCATTTTTTACACTCGCATTTTCTTGTAGACCCAATTTTTGAATTTTTACAAGGGGTAAAAGGAGAAAATTTATACTTGTATTTGTAGCCCAATTTCTCTTGAGTAAGCACATACCTCATATGTCTATGTAAAGTGTTCGGCGGGCGCAGTAGAGGGCTCAGAAGGAGCGACAAGGGGATTTTGGAGAGTACGTTTTTCACAAATGGTATTTGGGGGGCATGTTGCATTTAGGAAGCCCCTATGGTGCCAGAACAGCAAAAAAAAAAACACATGCCATACCATTTTGAAAACTAGACCCCTTGAGGAACGTAACAAGGAATAAAGTGAGCCTTAATACCCCACAGGTGTTTCACGACTTTTGCATATGTAAAAAAAATAATAATAATTTTCACTAAAATGTGTGTTTCCCCCCAAATTTCACATTTTTGCAGGGGTTAATAGCAGAAAATACCTCCCAAAATTTGTAACCCCATCTCTTCTGAGTATGGAGGTACCCCATAAGTTGACCTGAAGTGCACTACGGGCAAACTACAATGCTCAGAAGAGAAGGAGTCATATTTGGCTTTTAGAGAGCAAATTTTGCTCGGGGGCATGTCACATTTAGGAAGCCCCTATGGTGCCAGGACAGCAAAAACATACCCACATGGCATACCATTTTGGAAACTAGACCCCTTGAGGAACGTAACAAGGGGTACAGTGAGCATTTACCCCCCACTGGTGTCTGTCAGATCTTTGGAACAGTGGGCTGTACAAAATTTTATTTGCACAGCCCACTGTTCCAAAGATCTGTCAGACACCAGTGGGGGGTAAATTCTCACTGCACCCCTCATTACATTCCGTGAGGGGTGTAGTTTCCAAAATGGGGTCACATGTGGGGTTTAGTTTTTTTGCGTTTGTCAAAACCGCTGTAACAATCAGCCACCCCTGTGCAAATCACCTCAAATGTACATGGCGCACTCTCCCTTCTGGGCCTTGTTGTGCGCCCCCAGAGCACTTTGCGCCCACATATGGGGTATCTCCGTAGTCAGGAGAAACTGCATTACAAATTTTGAGGGGCTTTTTTCCCCTTTTACCTCTTGTCAAAATGAAAAGTATAGGGCAACACCAGCATGTTAGTGTAAAAAAATATTTTTTTTACACTAACAAGCTGGTGTAGACCCCAACTTCACCTTTTCATAAGGGTTGAAAGGAGAAAAAGCCCCCCAAAATTTGTTAGGCAATTTCTCCCGAGTACGGCGATACCCCATATGTGACCCTAAACTGTTGCCTTGAAATACGACTTGGCTCCAAAGTGAGAGCGCCATGCGCATTTGAGGCCTGAATTAGGGATTTGCATAGGGGTGGACATAGGGGTATTCTACGCCAGTGATTCCCAAACAGGGTGCCTCCAGCTGTTGCAAAACTCCCAGCATGCTTGGACAGTCAACGGCTGTCAGGCAATACTGGGAGTTGTTGTTTTGCAACAGCTGGAGGCTCCATTTTGGAAACAGTGGTGTACCAGAGGTTTTTCATTTTTATTGGGGAGGGGAGGGGGGCTGTGTAGGGGTATGTGTATATGTAGTGTTTTTTTACTTTTTATTTTATTTTGTGTTAGTGTAGTGTAGTGTTTTTAGGGTACAGTCACACGGGCGGGGGATTACAGCGAGTTTCCCGCTGCGAGTTTGAGCTGCCGCGCAAAATTTGCTGCATCGCAAACTTGCAGCCTGATACTCACTGTAAGCCCCCTGCCCATGTGAATGTACCCTGTACATTCACTGGGGGGGGGGGATCTCCATCTGTTGCAAAACTACAGTCTATCTACAGTCTATCACTGCATGCTGGTAGTTGTAGTTTTGCAACATCTGGAGGACTACAGTTTGCAGACCACTAATACAGTGGTTCCCAATCTGTGCCCTTCCAGATGCTGCAAAACTACAACTTCCAGTATGCCAAAACTGTCCAGGCATGCTGGGAGTTGTAGTTCTGCAACATCTGAAGGGCCAGATGTTACAGAACTACAACTCCCAGCATGCCTGGACAGTAAGGGCATGCTGAGGATGTGTAGTTTTGTAACATCTGGAAGGGCACAGTGGTCTCCAAACTGTGGACCTCCAGATGTTGCAAAACTGCAACTCCCAGCATGCCCAGACGCCAAGGGCTGTCTGGGCATGCTGGGAGTTGTAGTATACAGGGTCCCAATACAGCAATGCATGTCGCTTTACGGCGATGTGCATTGCTGTAAAGGGCCCGACGGCGGCTGAAGATCCACTCACCTGTCGCCGCCGCCGTCTCCGCCGCCGGGATCCGGGTCTTCAGGGACGAGGTAAGTACCGGTCCGGGCCCCAGCACTCCCCCGTCCCGTCCTCCGGTCTTCCTCCCGTCCTTTCTGGACTTCCAGGGGCGGGCAGGGTGGGAGGAAGTAACCGCCCCCACCCTGCGATTGGTCGGTTTGCTAACCGACGGATCGCAGGGGATCGGAGGAGGTGGCAGGCTTGTCCATGCTGACACCTCTGTCCATGTCAGGAACTGTCCAGCTTTGCTATGGAGATTTGTTCCTGCGCTGGACAGTTCCTGACATGGACAGAGGTGTCAGCAGAGAGCACTGTGGTCAGACAGAAAAGAACAACACAACTTCCTGTGTAGTATACAGCAGCTGATAAGTACTAGACAAATCTGTAAAAATCTGCTTAACTCTCTGGAGCCAGTTGATATGAAAAAAAATATAATATTCTCCACTGGAGTACCCCTTTAATTAAGCATCAGAAAACCATAGGTGCTTTTGTCCACAAACAGCGCCACACTTGTCCTCAGTTTGTGTGTGGTATTGCAGCACAGTTCCATTGAAGTAAATGGAACCCAGCTGTAATACCACCTATAACCTGAGGACAGGTGTGGTGCTATTTTTAGCAAGAAAAAAAAAGTTCAGTTTTTTCTAATCCTGGACACCAGTAAAGATGGCCCCCGGCGTCTGTAAGAAGTATAGGAGCCTATAGCTGGAGCCCGGAACACATACAGCCACCGCCCGTGTCACCTTTACCGCTGGATGACGACGTTCCAGGCCGAAAGGGGGTGGGGCGTCTTTGACGTCACCGGCGCATCACGTGACCGGCTTTAGTCGGGCTCCACCCTGCGCACAAGAAGCTGCCGCAACCTCCCGTCCTCTCCCAATATGGCGCCGCTCGCCTGCTGAGCTCTCCCAGTTCCTCCCCTTCCCCGCCGTTCACCGAGACATGCTCACAGCCGGATAGTGACAGCACCCAGCAGCGAAGCGTTCTCTCCTGAGCAGCGTGGGCCCGGTTCCCGGAGCCCTCCGAGACAGCCCTCCTCTCACCTATAGCCGGAGAAGGAGGCCTCACCGCCGCCATGGCTCATTCCCCGGTAGCCGTGCAAGTGCCTGGGATGCAGGTGAGAGGCCCTGTGCTGAGGAGGGGGCTGGTCATGGCTGTGTGACCAAGGGAGGGGGCACATGTATGTGGTGTGTGTGTATACAGGGGGCATACAATGGAAGTGCACAGGCAGAGCTTCCTATATAGGATATACATGGTCTGGGGTTACTATATGTTTGTAGGGAGGGTGTATGTAGTAGGCTTTCATATGTGTATGTCAGTGCTTCCTATATAGGATATACATGGTCTGGGGTTACTATATGTTTGTATGGAGGGTGTATGTAGTAGGCTTTCATATGTGTATGTCAGTGCTTCCTATATAGGATATACATGGTCTGGGGTTACTATATGTTTGTAGGGAGGGTGTATGTAGTAGGCTTTCATATGTGTATGTCAGTGCTTCCTATATAGGATATACATGGTCTGGGGTTACTATATGTTTGTATGGAGGGTGTATGTAGTAGGCTTTCATATGTGTATGTCAGTGCTTCCTATATAGGATATACATGGTCTGGGGTTACTATATGTTTGTAGGGAGGGTGTATGTAGTAGGCTTTCATATGTGTATGTCAGTGCTTCCTATATAGGATATACATGGTCTGGGGTTACTATATGTTTGTAGGGAGGGTGTATGTAGTAGGCTTTCATATGTGTATGTCAGTGCTTCCTATATAGGATATACATTGTCTGGGGTTACTATATGTTTGTAGGGAGGGTGTATGTAGTAGGCTTTCATATGTGTATATCAGTGCTTCCTATATAGGATATACATTGTCTGGGGTTACTATATGTTTGTATGGAGGGTGTATGTAGTAGGCTTTCATATGTGTATGTCAGTGCTTCCTATATAGGATATACATGGTCTGGGGTTACTATATGTTTGTATGGAGGGTGTATGTAGTAGGCTTTCATATGTGTATATCAGTGCTTCCTATATAGGATATACATGGTCTGGGGTTACTATATGTTTGTATGGAGGGTGTATGTAGTAGGCTTTCATATGTGTATGTCAGTGCTTCCTATATAGGATATACATGGTCTGGGGTTACTATATGTTTGTATGGAGGGTGTATGTAGTAGGCTTTCATATGTGTATGTCAGAGCTTCCTATATAGGATATACATTGTCTGGGGTTACTATATGTTTGTATGGAGGGTGTATGTAGTAGGCTTTCATATGTGTATGTCAGTGCTTCCTATATAGGATATACATGGTCTGGGGTTACTATATGTTTGTATGGAGGGTGTATGTAGTAGGCTTTCATATGTGTATGTCAGAGCTTCCTATATAGGATATACATGGTCTGGGGTTACTATATGTTTGTAGGGAGGGTGTAAGTAGTAGGCTTTCATATGTGTATGTCAGTGCTTCCTATATAGGATATACATGGTCTGGGGTTACTATATGTTTGTAGGGAGGGTGTATGTAGTAGGCTTTCATATGTGTATGTCAGTGCTTCCTATATAGGATATACATTGTCTGGGGTTACTATATGTTTGTAGGGAGGGTGTATGTAGTAGGCTTTCATATGTGTATGTCAGTGCTTCCTATATAGGATATACATGGTCTGGGGTTACTATATGTTTGTAGGGAGGTAGTAAGTAGTAGGCTTTCATATGTGTATGTCAGGGTTTCCTATATAGGATATACATTGTCTGGGGTTACTATATGTTTGTAGGGAGGTAGTAAGTAGTAGGCTTTCATATGTGTATGTCAGTGCTTCCTATATAGGATATACATGGTCTGGGGTTACTATATGTTTGTAGGGAGGGTGTATGTAGTAGGCTTTCATATGTGTATGTCAGGGTTTCCTATATAGGATATACATTGTCTGGGGTTACTATATGTTTGTAGGGAGGTAGTAAGTAGTAGGCTTTCATATGTGTATGTCAGTGCTTCCTATATAGGAAATACATGGTCTGGGGTTACTATATGTTTGTAGGGAGGGTGTATGTAGTAGGCTTTCATATGTGTATGTCAGGGTTTCCTATATAGGATATACATTGTCTGGGGTTACTATATGTTTGTAGGGAGGTAGTAAGTAGTAGGCTTTCATATGTGTATGTCAGTGCTTCCTATATAGGATATACATGGTCTGGGGTTACTATATGTTTGTATGGAGGGTGTATGTAGTAGGCTTTCATATGTGTATGTCAGTGCTTCCTATATAGGATATACATGGTCTGGGGTTACTATATGTTTGTAGGGAGGGTGTATGTAGTAGGCTTTCATATGTGTATGTCAGTGCTTCCTATATAGGATATACATGGTCTGGGGTTACTATATGTTTGTAGGGAGGGTGTATGTAGTAGGCTTTCATATGTGTATGTCAGAGCTTCCTATATAGGATATACATGGTCTGGGGTTACTATGTTTGTAGGGAGGGTGTAAGTAGTAGGCTTTCATATATGTATATCAGTGCTTCCTATATAGGATATACATTGTCTGGGGTTACTATATGTTTGTATGGAGGGTGTATGTAGTAGGCTTTCATATGTGTATGTCAGTGCTTCCTATATAGGATATACATGGTCTGGGGTTACTATATGTTTGTAGGGAGGGTGTAAGTAGTAGGCTTTCATATGTGTATGTCAGTGCTTCCTATATAGGATATACATGGTCTGGGGTTACTATATGTTTGTAGGGAGGTAGTAAGTAGTAGGCTTTCATATGTGTATATCAGTGCTTCCTATATAGGATATACATGGTCTGGGGTTACTATATGTTTGTAGGGAGGTAGTAAGTAGTAGGCTTTTATATGTGTATGTCAGTGCTTCCTATATAGGGTATACATGGTCTGGGGTTACTATATGTTTGTAGGGAGGGTGTAAGTAGTAGGCTTTCATATGTGTATGTCAGGGTTTCCTATATAGGATATACATTGTCTGGGGTTACTATATGTTTGTAGGGAGGTAGTAAGTAGTAGGCTTTCATATGTGTATGTCAGTGCTTCCTATATAGGATATACATGGTCTGGGGTTACTATATGTTTGTAGGGAGGGTGTATGTAGTAGGCTTTCATATGTGTATGTCAGGGTTTCCTATATAGGATATACATTGTCTGGGGTTACTATATGTTTGTAGGGAGGTAGTAAGTAGTAGGCTTTCATATGTGTATGTCAGTGCTTCCTATATAGGATATACATGGTCTGGGGTTACTATATGTTTGTATGGAGGGTGTATGTAGTAGGCTTTCATATGTGTATGTCAGTGCTTCCTATATAGGATATACATGGTCTGGGGTTACTATATGTTTGTAGGGAGGGTGTATGTAGTAGGCTTTCATATGTGTATGTCAGTGCTTCCTATATAGGATATACATGGTCTGGGGTTACTATATGTTTGTAGGGAGGGTGTATGTAGTAGGCTTTCATATGTGTATGTCAGAGCTTCCTATATAGGATATACATGGTCTGGGGTTACTATATGTTTGTAGGGAGGGTGTATGTAGTAGGCTTTCATATGTGTATGTCAGTGCTTCCTATATAGGATATACATGGTCTGGGGTTACTATATGTTTGTAGGGAGGGTGTATGTAGTAGGCTTTCATATGTGTATGTCAGAGCTTCCTATATAGGATATACATGGTCTGGGGTTACTATGTTTGTAGGGAGGGTGTAAGTAGTAGGCTTTCATATATGTATATCAGTGCTTCCTATATAGTATATACATTGTCTGGGGTTACTATATGTTTGTATGGAGGGTGTATGTAGTAGGCTTTCATATGTGTATATCAGTGCTTCCTATATAGGATATACATGGTCTGGGGTTACTATATGTTTGTAGGGAGGTAGTAAGTAGTAGGCTTTCATATGTGTATGTCAGTGCTTCCTATATAGGATATACATTGTCTGGGGTTACTATATGTTGTAGGGAGGGTGTATGTAGTAGGCTTTCATATGTGTATGTCAGGGTTTCCCAACCAGGGTGCCTCCAGCTGTTGCAAAACTACAACTCCCAGCATGCCCAGACAGCCTTCGGCTGTCTGGGCATGCTGCGAGTTGTAGTTTTGCAACAGCTGGAGGCACCCTGGTTGGGAAACACTGATGTGTGTAGTAGGCTTTCCTTATGTATATATGTATGGAGTTTGTATATAGTGGTTTATGTGTATGTAGTAGGCTTTCCTATATGTGTGAGTAGGATTATTTATATATAGGGTTTCCTATGTATATACAGTAGTGGTTTATGTGTATGTAGTAGGCTTTCCTATAAGTATCTAGGATTATGTATATATGGAGTTTGTATATAGTGGTTTGTGTATGTAGTAGGCTTTCCTATATGTGTGAGTAGGATTCTTTATGTATAGGGTTTTCTATGTATATAGTGGTTTATGTGTATGTAGTAGGCTTTCCTATATGTGTGAGTAGGATTCTTTATGTATAGGGTTTCCTATGTATATACAGTAGTGGTTTATGTGTATGTAGTAGGCTTTCCTATAAGTATCTAGGATTATGTATATATGGAGTTTGTATATAGTGGTTTGTGTATGTAGTAGGCTTTCCTATATGTGTGAGTAGGATTCTTTATGTATAGGGTTTTCTATGTATATAGTGGTTTATGTGTATGTAGTAGGCTTTCCTATACGTTTGAGTAGGATTCTTTATATAGGGTTTCCTATGTATATACAGTAGTGGTTTATGTGTATGTAGTAGGCTTTCCTATAAGTATCTGTAGGGTTATGCATATCTGTATGGAGTTTATGTTTATAGTGCTTCCTATATGTATGTAGTAGGCTTTCCTATATGTGAGTAGGATTCTTTATGTATAGGGTTTCCTATGTATATAGTGGTTTATATGTATGTAGTAGGCTTTCCTAGAAGTATCTAGGGTTATGTATATATGTATGGAGTTTGTTTATAGTGCTTCTTATATGTATGTAGTAGGCTTTCCTATAAGTATCGGGTTATGCATATACTTATGGAGTTTGTTATGGTGCTTCCTATATGTATGTAGTAGGCTTTCCTATATGTCAGTAGGGTTTTCTATGTATATAGTTTGTGTATGTAGTCGGCTTTCCTATAAGTATCGGGTTATGCATATCTGTATGGAGTTTGTTATAGTGCTTCCTATATGTATGTAGTAGGCTTTCCTATGTGAGTAGGATTCTTTATGTATAGAGTTTTCTCTGTATATAGTGGTACGTGTATGTAGTAGGCTTTCCTAAGTGTTTAGGGTTATGCATATATGTATGGAGTTTCTTATGTTTATAGTACATCCTATATGTAGTAGACTTTCCTTTTTATGTTTGTAGTGCTTCCTATATGTATGTGTTTGTTTTTTGTGTAAAGGCAAGTTTAGTTGTATGAGTATAGGGTTGACTATGTAGTAGGGTTTTCTATATGTATGCAGGGCAAAGTTTCCAAACCAATATGCCTCCAGTTGATGCAAATCAACAACTCCTAACATGCCCGAACACCCTTTGGCTGTCTGGGCATGCTGGGAATTGCAATTTTGCAACAGCTGGAGATACACTGTTTGGGAAAAACGATTGCAGGGTTTCCTGTATGTAGTAGGGGTTTTCTATGGGTTGTAGGGTTGCCTTCCTTCTGGGACTGCTGGGTTCACAATTCACACCACGTTTTTTGCAATACAGTTCCCGTATACGTTTTCAATTTGAAAACTGTACGGAACCACACTGAAAACCGTATGCATTGCCTCTCCATTGAAAACCGTAGATCAAAAGATGCATCCGGTTGTGTCCGTTTTGCATCTTGTACGGTTTTGTCCATTTTTTTTATTTTTTTTCCCTCCGTACCCAAAACCGTAGCCTACCACTGTTTTTGGTCTGGGGGAAAAAATCGGAGTCAATGGGAAACGTACAGAACTGTATGTGCGTACGGTTTCATACGGTTTGCACCATAAGTTTTTTGACTTTGCACAGTTTTTTTTTTCTTGGTTTTTAAATCAAACAAGTGAAACTTTATTCATAATGGAATGAAAAGTTAAAAACGTATATCTTTTTCTTTAAAAAAAACGTGTGCAACCGGAAATCATTTTTTCAAACCGTATACGGATTAAAATTTGTACACATGTTTTGAGGAATCCGTTTTATTTTTTTTATTTTTATTTTTTTATACCAAAAACCTGATACAGGAACTGTATTGCAAAAACATGATGGGAACCCAGCCTTACCAAGGGGCCTTTATCTTTGGGGCCCGCCTTCTAATCATCGGGTTCAATGATCCACGCTTATATCTACCAACTTGGTGAAGGGGAGTTGCCCTTTAAACACGTTCCATGCACAGATCCTGCAGTAGAATGTTATATATAGAAGTGAAAACTATCAGTATTGATAAGTCCTTATCAGCAGCGAGCAAGACAAGTTTTGAAGCTTCGCTGGATGACATGTTCATTGTTAGGCATTATTATTGAGTTGCCATAGGTATCTGCTGTGATGATCTATAGCAGTAGTCTTCAACCTGCGGACCTCCAGATGTTGCAAAACTACAACTCCCAGCATGCCTGGACAGCCGTTGGCTGTCCGGGCATGCTGGGAGTTGTAGTTATGCAACATCTGGAGGTCCGCAGGTTGAAGACCACTGATCTAAGCAATGTCTGCAGCTACCAGCTGTCTGTGCATGCTGGGAGATGTAGTTTTGCAACATCTGGAGAGAGACTTGGTGATCATTGCAATAGATGAGTGATTACCCCCCTCCCCAACAATCGCCAACCACTGTCTCTCTAGATGTTGCTTGCAAAACTACAATTACCTACATGCCTGTGTCCATAGCAGTGTTTCCCAACCAGGGTGCCTCCAGCTGTTGCAAAACTATAACTCCCAGCATGTTGTTGTTTCTGCAACAGCCGTAAGCACCCTGGATGGGAGACACTGGTCTATAGCACACTTGTTTGTGTTTACGTGTTGATACCTGACAGATTCCTACAGTTGTGTCCTGGCATGCTGGTAGTTGTAGTCTTGCAACAGCTGGATTCACAGGTTGGGAGACCGCTTGTCTAAAGCTTTCGATCCCCCGAACTTACACAGGACACAGCCTTCAGTTATGTAGTCTATAGACTAGTGATTCGATGTGTCTCCAGCTGTTGCAAGACTAGGACTCTCAGCATGCTGTTAGTTGTAGTCTTGCAACAGGTTGAAGATTGCTGTTCTATAGCGTCCTTTAGCTGTTGGGGGCCTTTTGGGAGTTGTAGTTTGGCAATGGTGGCCTTAGTTTTGGGTTCATTGCTATAGGCCAGTAATCTCTAATTTATGACTTAATCTGTTGCATAATATGACTCCCAGCTTGTCCTTTCAGCCTTTGTCTGTCAGGGTGTGCTGGTAGTTGTAGTTTTGCAACATCTGTAGCGCCACAAGTTGCATCAATGATCTAAACTGAGGTGTCTCCACCTCTTGCAAAACTACAACGATCAGCATGCCCGGACAGCCAAAGGCTGTCCGGGCATACTGGGAGTTGTAGTTTTGCAACAGCTGGAGGCACACTGGTTTGGAAACTTTGCCCTACATACATATAGAAAGCCCTACTACATAGTAAACCCTATACACATACAAATAAACTCTACTTACACAAAACAAACATATACATATAGGAAGCACTACATAAACCTAGAGGAAAGCCTACTACATACATATAGGAAGGACTATAAACATAAGAAACTCCATACATATATGCATAATCCTAGATACTTATAGGAAAGCCTACTACATACACGTAAACCACTATATACATAGGAAACCCTATACATAAAGAATCCTACTCACACATATAGGAAAGCCTACTACATACACACAAACCACTATATACATAGAAAACCCTATACATAAAGAATCCTACTCACACATATAGGAAAGCCTACTACATACACATAAACCACTATATACATAGGAAACCCTATACATATACATAAAGAATCCTACTCACACATATAGGAAAGCCTACTACATACACACAAACCACTATATACATAGGAAACCCTATACATATACATAAAGAATCCTACTCACACATATAGGAAAGCCTACTACATACACATAAACCACTATATACATAGGAAACCCTATACATAAAGAATCCTACTCACACATATAGGAAAGCCTACTACATACACGTAAACCACTATATACATAGGAAACACTATACATAAAGAATCCTACTCACACATATAGGAAAGCCTACTACATACACACAAACCACTATATGCATAGAAAACCCTATACATATACATAAAGAATCCTACTCACACATATAGGAAAGCCTACTACATACACATAAACCACTATATACATAGAAAACCCTATACATATACATAAAGAATCCTACTCACACATATAGGAAAGCCTACTACATACACACAAACCACTATATACATAGAAAACCCTATACATAAAGAATCCTGCTCACACATATAGGAAAGCCTACTACATACACACAAACCACTACTGTATATACATAGGAAACCCTATATAAAGAATCCTACTCAAACGTATAGGAAAGCCTACTACATACACATAAACCACTATATACATAGGAAACCCTATACATATACATTAGAGATGAGCGAACTTACAGTAAATTCGATTCGTCACAAACTTCTCGGCTCGGCAGTTGATGACTTTTCCTGCATAAATTAGTTCAGCTCCTAGGAGACTCTTTCCTAGGACTATATCCACCTTTTCCAGCCCACCGGAGCACCTGAAAGCTGAACTAATTTATGCAGGAAAAGTCATCAACTGCCGAGCCGAGAAGTTTGTGACAAATCGAATTTACTGTAAGTTCGCTCATCTCTAGTATACATAAAGAATCCTACTCACACATATAGGAAAGCCTACTACATACACCAGTGTTTCCCAACCAGGGTGGCTCCAGCTGTTGCAAAACTACAACTCCAAAGGCTGTCCGGGCATGCTGGGAGTTGTAGTTTTGCAACAGCTGGAGGCACACAGGTCTATAGACTTGTATCTATATCATAGAAGGCTGTGCCCCATGCATGTCCCTCCTGACTACACCTGTAGTCTAATTCCCTGGCTTCCTTGTGTATACATATTGACGTCAGAGCCTTTATGACGCTGCGGCCTGTAAATTGTGGTGGGGGCCCGGTGTGCACTTCTATACTGTGGGCCGTTCCTTGTGCGATCACTCATTCCCGAGTACACACTCCTTATCTGGATCTTGGTGTGTTTATGGGGCTTGTTATATATTTAGTTTTTTTGCTTTGTCATTGTTTGTGGTTTGTGTATTGCAATATTTTGCATAGAGCCTGGTTTAGAGCTGTATGTATTTAGCAATAAGCTTTATGTTTGTGACATTGATGTGTACATTGTCACTCTGTATGTGACGGGGCAGATGTAGCTATAGTGAAGGTGTCCTAATGTGCTATTCTCTTATCTACAGTATAAGATAAAAATGCCAGTCCCCTGGAACCTTGTCACAATATTATATTACTCATGCCGCCGCACTGGGCTCTTAATACTTATTTCTTATTTATCTGCAGCTTATAAAGGTTAAAGGGGTACTCCGGAGAAAAACTTCTTTTTTTTTTTTTTTTTTTATCAACTGGTGCCAGAAAGTTAAACAGATTTGTAAATTACTTCTATTAAAAAAAATCTTAATCCTTCCTGTACTTATTAGCTGCTGAATACTACAGTGGAAATTATTTTCCGTTTGAAACACAGAGCTCTTTGCTGACATCATGAGCACAGTGCTCTCTGCTGACATCTCTGTCCATTTTAGGAACTGTGCAGAACAGCCTATGTTTGCTATGGGGATTTCCTTTTACTCTGGGCAGTTTATAAAATGGACAGAGATGTCAGCAGAGAGCTCTGTATTTCAAACGGAAAAGAATTTCTACTTTAGTATTAAGCAGCTAGTAAGTACTGGAAGGATTAAGATTTTTTAATAGAAGTAATTAACAAATCTGTTTAACTTTCTGGCACCAGTTGATTTAAAAAAAAAAAAAAATCTCCAGAGTACCCCTTTAACCAGCATTTCAAATGTTGTTTTTTTTTTTTTTTTTTTGTTTATGTAAAAGTGAAAATGTAGTAATTGACATGCAGCTGGGGTATGGATGGAGTCTACATACATTGCTATAAGTATGTAAATATGCTCCCCTCTGCAACAGACGTCACTGTCTAGAGTTGAATCCCTTCTTAATGGGGTTGGCTGGAAATCTAATTTTTTATTTTATTTTTTATTTTCTAATAGTTACACACCCAGCCTCAGCAGCTGATGTTCTGACACTTCCCGGTTCCCCTGCCGCTCTCTATTTCCTGTTCCTTCTTGACACAGGGCATGTGACTTCTGCAGCCAATCACTGACTATAGTGAGTCAATACTGTGGAGTGGGCATTTCCCACAGTGTTGACTTGTTGCTGCGGCTCTACTTGTTTTGATTTAACAAAATTAAATCTGCAGCAGATTCTGTATGTGTGAACGTACCTTAAAGGAAAAGGGTCAGCCTGTTCACCCACCCTAAACACAATACACTGGGTTATAGTGTGGATGAACAGGAGCCACTTACCTAAATAAGTCCAATAAGTCTGGAGATATGCCCCCCAGAATATCCTCTGCTGAATTCAGTGAATCATGTGCAGGGGGTGTGGCTTCACCTGCTTAATTTAAATATTCATTGTCTGTGACTCCACTAGGATGTGGAGTCAAAGACAATGAATATTTAAATTTAGCCAGCGAAGCCACACCCCCTGCACATGATTCACTGAATTCAGCAGGGGATATTCTGGGGGGCATATCTCCAGACTTATTTAGGTAAGTGACTCCTGTTCATCCACACTATAACCCAGTGTATTGTGTTTAGGGTGGGTAACAGGCTGACAGTTTTCCTTAATGTGAAGGCTGCAGGGCGGTAGCCATCTTTGCTGACAGTATAACTCATTTTGAGTTGAGATGTATTTGTGGGTTACTGACAAGTCTTACTTTCATAGTACTTATTTGGGGGTTCTCCATTTCAGAGAGCCCATTTTCATATACTGTATTAGAGAATTATGAGTAAGTAAAGGAAAGCGGGGTTAGTGTCCCTTGTTCAGGATTTCTGGGTCAGAGTGGAGAGCAGCTACAAAGAAATGGTTGTCACATCTTGAAGCAGTGTTCTGTGCTGCTTCATGATCGGTGTCTGTTAAAGGAGATATCCAGAGGGGAAAAACTTATCCCCTATCCTATGGATAGGGGATTAGTTTCAGGTCGCAAGGTGCCCGACCACTGGAGCCCTCCGTGATCTCCTGTACGGGGCCCCGCCCGCCCGCAGGAAGGGGGCGATTTGACCACCGCACAAAGCGGTGACTGACACGCCCCCTCAATATAACTCTATGGCAGAGCTTCGTGCGGTGGTCAACACGTGCTATCTGGCCAGCGAGCCAGGGCCCATGTGCATGAGATCACGGGAGCCCCAGCGGTCGGACCCACCGTGATCTGAAACTTATCCCCTATCCTAAGGATAGGGGATACGTTTTTCACCACTGGACTACCCCTTTAATATAGTGTCACTATGTGGAAGTACCCATGCACCTGGTCACTAAGGCTGCATTCACACCACGATCTGACCTTCCGATGCACAGATAAGATTTCAGGCGATTTGAGCTTCCAAAATCTTATCTGTGCACGGATAGGTAGGGACAGATATGGAGCCATTAACTATTATGAGGCTGCGTACCCGATAGTAGTCAACTAGTGACTACTATCTGGACATTTTCTCAGGGCATTCAATTATTTTTGTCTCGGACTGAATCGTGGCAGATCACTAGCTGACCACGATCGGGTCCGCAGCCCCATGATAGTTAATGGCTCCGTATCTGTCCATACCTATCCATGCACAGATACGATTTCAGGCGAATTGAGATTCTGAAATCATATATGTGCATCGGAAGGTCAGATCATGGTGTGAATGCAGCCTTATTGAATTTCTGTTCAGAGAAATGAAGATCTGTTGCAGCAGCCTACGATTGTCTTCAATATGGTTCTACCGAACTATGTGCACTGCTGAATTACCACTGTGGAATCTCAATTTCTGGACTCTGCTGAAAGAATGAACATGTTAATTTGGTAAAATATATCACACGTCCGCATGGTCATATCGCCAATTTACTCGCCGGCACCTGATACACACAGAATGTCCGCCTGGAGATATTCCTTAGTGTGCACATTCCCTAAGGGCTATCCACACTGCTGAATCTCCAGCTTGAGATATTTCTGACAGAGATTCTGTCTGCAGTGGGCGCTGCCGAAATCTCCGGCATAAGGACCGAGCAGATGTGCTTTGTCTCCATATTCTTGAATTTCCACTGCAGAAATTTTGTATTTTGATCAGTAAAGCAGAATTCCATTAAAACTGTGGAACTCTGCTGCTCGTTGGATTCCGTGACAGAATTGGCCCTAAGGGTCACACTGACTATTCAATAGTTGTCCACAGCAATGTTTAGTCTTCTGCCAGAAACCAAATCCTCATCGAAAGGGCTGTCGCTTAACTTCCAACATGTGAATTGAGCAGCAGGAATATGGAAATCAATGGGAGGCTGCTGCAAGCGGAATTTTCATCATTGAATTTCTATAGTGTGACCAAACACAAAGGGGAGATTTATCAAACCATGTCCAGAGGAAAGTTGCTGGGTTGCCCATCGCAACCAATCATTTACTAGCATGATGTATATTACCTGTATGACTTCAACATAGCGCACATAGTTTTTACATTAGTTATGTAAACCAGTATCATCAGAATGAAACAAGTCTATAGGCATCTCCCCAGATACGGAAGTGCTACACGGCTTGGAGTGGTGGGAAGACCCAGAGAAGGCTGAGTAATACACCTTTAAGTGATTATCATTAGTGCACAACGCTGTGTCTGAGGCTCCAGTCAGCAGGTTTCCTGGGTGAGCTCTCGCAGGCCTTAAATCTGCAAGATAGAGGAGATGGGAAAGACTACTCTGTATTAGTGAAACTGCTTAGGTGTAGGGAAATATTGAGCAGTGTTGGATTACCTGATATTTTCTCAATTCTTTGTATTTCAAGGTCACAATTCCGAAATAACATACAAATGCAGTATCAGCTAGTTGACTTCTTGGTCATCTTCCAGCTCAGATAAACCCATTCTGTCCTAGGTTTTCCATTCCAGCCACATAGGACACTTTTTGTCACCTTGTGCACATGGAAGAAGTCAATGAAGTCCGACTCACTTGCTTTTCTTTTTGTAATAAGTTTACAAATCATGAACTGCTAAGTCTAATGAAGTCTGCAAAATCTGCCACTTCCCTCAGCAGGGGAAGAATAGGGACTGCTTGCTGTAAATGTTATTCCTGCTTATTAAAAATAATAATCCTTCTGCTTTATTTTCCTTATGAGGGCACTATTCCAACTTGGCATTCAGGGATTGTATGAGTGTAAGCCCTGTACTATTTCCCCACGATTGCTTGGTGTCCTTAAAGGCTTGGGCACAGTTGACATTTGCATTGGAGCATTAATGTGGGGGCTCCATGACAGAATCAATTTATTAAAGGGGTACTCCTGTGGAAAACTTTATTTTTTTTAAATTTTTTTTTTTTTTTTTTTTTTTATTGGTGCCAGAAAGTTCGATTTGTAAATTACTTCTATTATAAAATCTTAAACCTTCCAGTACTTTTTAGGGGCTGTATACTAAAGAGAAATCCAAAAAAGAAATGCATTTCCTCTGATGTCATGACCACAGTGCTCTCTGCTGACCTCTGCTGTCCATTTTAGGAACTGTCCAGAGCAGCATATGTTTGCTATGGGGATTTTCTCCTGGTCTGGACAGTTCCTAAAATGGACAGCAGAGAGCACTGTGGTCTGTACATCAGAGGTAATGCATTTCTTTTTTGGATTTCTCTTTAGTATACAGCCCCTAAAAAGTACTGGAAGGATTAAGATGTGTTTAATAGAAGTGATTTACAAATCTGTGTAACTTTCTGGCACCAGTTGTTTTAAAAATAAATAAATTAAGTTTCCACCGGAGTACCCCTTTAAGTGGGACCTGACTGCTCAAGAAATAGCTGCAAGCAAGAAATTTTTGTCCAGCCGTATCCTGCTAAATAAACGGAAATTTGACCACCTTAAAGTCAATGGGATTTGTTGGTGTCTGTGGTGTAACAGACCATCTGGATCTGTTTTCTGGCCCCTAAAATAGCCTCCGATGCATATGTGAACTTGACCTTAGTCCACATCTGCAAATGAGCTCTGTTTGGGGTGCTCCTTTGAGAAACTCCTCATTTTTGGTCCGGTCAAATCCTGCCAAATAAAGACACCAGACAGAAACACGACTGACCAATTGAAGTCAATGGGATCCATCAGTGTCTGTTTTACATTTGGCTCTGTTTTCTGGCCTCAAACGGAGCCTTTGCTGCAGATGTGAATGAGGCCTTACTTGGCAAACTCGTAGCACTGCAGCATTACAGTTCTGCATTACAGTGCTGCAGCGTTATGTTTTAATAGTCCAGATAGCTTTGACAACTCCCAGTGTCCTGCTGCTTGATCCCCTGTCAGTCCTCTCGGGCGCTGTACCATGGTTTTAAAGGTCTTTGTGAGAATAGCATCAGTGTTACCTAAACTACAAACTTCACTTAAGGTAAAGGTGGCCATTGACTGTTCTGGTGAGGGGTGGCACTGGCTGGTTGAAAGGGAAATGTAATGTTGCATACTGGCTATATAAATGAATGGCTGACCATGCAAAGCTTGCTGGAATACCTCTACAGCAGTTTCTCTGTGTCCCTCCAGTTAATGCAATACTACAACCCCCAGCATGGCCGTACAGCCTGGGAGTTGTAGTTTTACAACAGCTTATGGTACACTGGTTGGGAGAAACTGCCCTATGGGCATCATTGTAAAGATATTTTCTTGCCATGCTCACATGGCAGAGGGGGCACCATCAGCATCTGTTGAGATCTGATCATGCCACCTATCAATGTGTATATACTGTACCTATATTCCCGCGTACAGATCACAAGCGTACTATACAGTATATGGCTGAATACTAACCTTCATGCATTGTAAGTGTGAGAGGGAAAGGTGATGAAGCACCCAGTGTGTGCTTTTTCAACTCTATGCAACGCAATAAAATGCCACAAAATAAAAATCATAGTAGTGTATTATATTATATTTCCCTATTGACTAAGGCAGTGTTTCCCAACCAGGGTGCCTCCAGCAGTTGCAATACTACAACCCCCAGCATGGCCGTACAGCCTGGGAGTTGTAGTTTTACAACAGCTTATGGTACACTGGTTGGGAGAAACTGCCCTATGGGCATCATTGTAAAGATATTTTCTTGCCATGCTCACATGGCAGAGGGGGCACCATCAGCATCTGTTGAGCCACCTATCAATGTGTATATACTGTACCTATATTCCCGCGTACAGATCACAAGCGTACTATACAGTATATGGCTGAATACTAACCTTCATGCATTGTAAGTGTGAGAGGGAAAGGTGATGAAGCACCCAGTGTGTGCTTTTTCAACTCTATGCAACGCAATAAAATGCCACAAAATAAAAATCATAGTAGTGTATTATATTATATTTCCCTATTGACTAAGGCAGTGTTTCCCAACCAGGGTGCCTCCAGCAGTTGCAATACTACAACCCCCAGCATGGCCGTACAGCCTGGGAGTTGTAGTTTTACAACAGCTTATGGTACACTGGTTGGGAGAAACTGCCCTATGGGCATCATTGTAAAGATATTTTCTTGCCATGCTCACATGGCAGAGGGGGCACCATCAGCATCTGTTGAGCCACCTATCAATGTGTATATACTGTACCTATATTCCCGCGTACAGATCACAAGCGTACTATACAGTATATGGCTGAATACTAACCTTCATGCATTGTAAGTGTGAGAGGGAAAGGTGATGAAGCACCCAGTGTGTGCTTTTTCAACTCTATGCAACGCAATAAAATGCCACAAAATAAAAATCATAGTAGTGTATTATATTATATTTCCCTATTGACTAAGGCAGTGTTTCCCAACCAGGGTGCCTCCAGCAGTTGCAAAACTACAACTCCCAGCATGCCCGGACAGCCTACGGCTGTCCGGGCATGCTGGGAGTTGTAGTTTTGCAACTGCTGGAGGCACCCTGGTTGGGAAACACTGGACTAATATTTTTTTTTACTAAAACGCTTTATGAAAGGAGTTATCCAGGAATCGAAAAACGTCTAATTTCTCCCAAAATCAGCACCACCCCTGTCCTCAGGTTGTGTAATATTACAACTTTCCTTCATTCACTTTGATGGAACGGAGTTGCAGAAGCACACGCAACCTAAGGACAGGTGTGGTGCAGTTTTTCTAATCCTGGATAACCTTTTGAAGGGTACGTTCACACGCTCCTAACAAGCAGCAGGTTTCCCGTTGCGAGTTACTCGATCATTCACTTGTATGGGTCCGTGGACAGTCCGCAATAGTGGCAGACTTGCCAGCAGACCCAAATGAATGGTAGCGCAACACGCAGCAGATTTCCTGCAGCATGTCAATGTACGCTAATGATGGTTTCTGGAATAACACTGTAAACTTATAGTGCTTCGCAGTTTGCACCACTGTGGAAATTAAGGTAAATAAACATCTATGGGAGTTAAAGTAAATGTTTTTGGCTCCCAACACCACAATTGGGACCTTGTTCTTGAGTAATGCGGCTCAAACCTCTGGGTCTCTCATCTACCAGAAGTTAATGGATCACCCTGTATCATACGTGCTGAGATAAGAATAACCCTGCTAGTGCTGTAAGCGTCTGTTCACATGTACATAATCTGCTGCAGATTTTCCACTTATGTGGAAGGAGTTAAGAGTACAAGGAGTTAGAGTAGGGTCACACATGCGGTATTTGAGAATATTGCTTCTGCAGATTTTCCTACCCATTGAAGTCAACCCTGCCCTAAAAGTGTTATGCAGCATTAGGGTGCATTCACCCGATTGTATTACCTTTCAACTCAGTGTTTCCCGCGGGTTTGAAAGGGGGCAGGCTCACCGCTGGCTGTCCAAAGAAGATTTTCGACAGCAAAATCTCTGCTGTTGAAAATCTGCTGCAGAACCTATTGACTTCAATGAGGTATGCGGCGGAGATTCCACTGCCAAGGACAGGTTTTGTGCTGTTTTGGAAGGTAACCCCCCCCCCCCCCCCCCCCCCTTAACTGCAGAGGCAGAGTTTTTGTGTGGTCTTGTCATAGAGACACAAAGATCCGCATAGAGGATTTTAGATACTTTTTTATTTAGATCATTTTTTAATTTATTTTAGATGCCATGGACAAATTAAAGTGTACCTATCATTTATAAAAATTAAAAAAAATTATAATAATTCACATGTCCTAGAGATCACTACCACAAGTGGAGAGAAGCGGATGGCCACACTCTTCTCTTCCCGCTCTGTGAGTGAGACAGTCCAACAGACTTAGGCTGGGTGCACTTCACATTTTTACCAATACGGGACCGCATACGGCTGGGGGGAGCTAAAACCTTGTGCTCCCGTATCCCTGCTGTATGCCGCCCGTATGTAATGTATTTCATTGAGCCGACCGGAGTGAACCAGTCGGCTCATTTTGCTTTTTTTTTCCACCGGACCTAAAACCGTAGTCGACCTTAGTTTGAGGTGCGGTGGAAAACCGCATACGGGGCAAAAAGGAGCCAACCGGAGTCAGCGTTTCACTCCAGTCAGCTCATTGAAATGAGTTACATACAAGCCGCATACGGCAGGGATACGGGAGCACAAAGTTTTAGCTCCCCCCCCAGCCGTATGCAGTCCCGTATTGGTAAAAAACGTAATGTGAACCCAACCTTATTAGGCCGGATTCACACGGCAGAATTTCACTGAATTCTGCATGAAAATTTGCCATGAATTTATAGCCAATACACTTCAATGGGATTCTGCTGTCCCATTCACACAGCAGGATTTCTGCTGCAGGAATTGCATTGAAGTGAATGAATTCAGCGCAGAATTTCTGCCACATGAATCTGGCCTTAAAGGGGTTATTCACCATTAGGTGAGTTTATCACTTCACTGCCAGACAGTAAAGGACATGCTTAGGAAGGATCTGTGCTTGTCTTGGAACTAAATGGCTGTGTTGTGAGACCTCACTTAACGCTGCTACTTTTTATTTTATGAAATGGCTATTTCCAGTTGCAGTTCCCTCTCTCCAACTACAAGTTCCATGATCCCCTATCTGTGTGAGGTCACTTTTCTCCCTCCCACACATTAAGGCACACCTGAGCTGCTTTCAATGCTGTGCTGAACATAGACCAGTGTTTATTTTTTTTACTAGGGTTCCTCCAAAACTACAATTCCCTGCAGAATCAAACCATCCCCACCCAACGGTTGCTCCACCCATTGAAGCAAGGACAGACTCCATTTTATCACCTGACTAGTGATGTAATGTCTTAGGCCGCACTACAACCTGGGAAAATCGGAGACGTCACTCATTTTGTTTGCTGTTAAAAATAAAGATTGGGTCAAAGATCACATAAAAATTGGGACCAATATCAAACAGGTACAGACACTATAAAGATTTATCAAAACTTGTGTAGTGGAAGAGTGGTACAGTTGCCCATACCCTTACCAGGGTCAGATCTCTTCTTTCATTTTTAATAAATCCTGTGAAAAAATGAAAGATGCAAACTGGTTGCCATGGGAAACTGCACCACTTTTCCTCTACACCAGTGGTCTTCAACCTGCGGACCTCCAGATGTTGCAAAACTGCAACTCCCCGCATGCCCGGACAGCCGTTGGCTGTCCGGGCATGCTGGGAGTTGTAGTTTTGCAATATCTGGAGGTCCGCAGGTTGAAGACCACTGCTCTACATGTTCTATTATGAACTACACTAACTTTACAGCCCCTGTAGCATAGTGAAATAAAAAAAATCCTGGAATACCCCTTTAATTCTCCCAAATGCTCAAAACATTTGACATAACAAGCTTTGTATAATGACTGTGCCTATTTAAGTGATAGTCTTCATACTCTTTAAAAGGAACACTCCAAACAAATTGTTAGTCTGTGGCATACTTATTGCAGGGCCTGAGGGTTATTCCTGACACAGTGGCCCTCATTTACTATTGCAAACCCAACATGTTTTGTCAGGTTGTGCGACAGATTCTGTCGCAGTGCGCCAGAAATTGTCTGCGCAAAATGCCATAACTTGCGCCAGAATTGAAAAAAAAACCTGACTAACTCTCCATTTTGCTAAGAGAACCCGAAAAAGGGGCGTGGCTGCCGGGAAAAGGGGCGTGGTCACCAAAAAGGGGTGTATTCCCGATATTTTCACAAAAACCCAACATATTTACTAAGGTTTCCACATAAAATGTGGTGGATTTGAGCTGAGGAAAACCAGACAGATCAGAGCGTGTGTAAAAAATAAATAAATAAAAAAAATAAAAACACTAAATGTAGGGAAAGTGGAAAACCTTAGTAAATACCGTGGAAAATAAATTGTAGGGAATTAAAACCCACAAAGAAACCTACACAACACTCTTAGTAAATAAGGGCCAGTACTTCAGATACCAAAGAGAATCCATGTATTCTACTCTAGGAATATTCCATTGTATAACAGTTTACACAGTAAGGCTCTGTTAATATCTGTGGTGTGGATTCCTTTTTACACTGGTCTTACCACAGGTCCAGTTAGACCCCATAGACCACCATTGATTTATACTGGGGTACGTCAGGGTTCTGCCAAGGCTTCATCTCTTCGCAAGAACCCCCAAAAATCTTTGGAACTACTAAGCGAGGCTCTTAGACACAGTGAAACCTCTTTGAGACAACTTCAGTACCCAGTATTGCAGCCGGGTGGTCTTCTCAAAGAATGCATAATGTCGAACTGAGAACTGCATAAGGGAGTGGTCTTCTCAAAGAAGTGGTATTTCGTAGAGCTTTCACTGTAGCTCATGAATGAGATTTATCAAAACCTCCCCCGAGGAAAAGTTGCTGAGTTGCCCATAGCAACCAATCAGATCGCTTCTTTCAGTTTTGAAAAGGCCTCTGGAAAATGAAAGTGATCTGATTGGTTGCTATGAACAACTCAGCCACTTTTCCTCTTGACAGGTTTGGATAAATCTCCCCCTATGATAGACTTCTGAGTATAGGATCAATACACAGACTGCTAATGGGATACTGTTTGAAGTGTCACAGGTTTGAGGGAATTTATTTTGTACTAGTCATGGGGAAATTGTATTAAAACCTGTGCAAAGGAAAATTTGCTCTCAGCAACCAGTCAGATCGCTTCTTTCACTTTGTGGAGACCTTGTTAAAAATGAAAGCCAGCTGATTGGTTGCTATGAGCAACTGGGCAACTTTTCCTTTGCATAGGTCAAATGATTGCTTAGTCAAGTACCAAGCCTACACTTTCTGGTGAGTTGTTGGCTGATGGTTTACCAGAACATACAGGAAATATCCCTAAGGCCTCATTCACATAGCAGACTTTACATTGTAAGTTACATAAAATATCCCAGCATTCCCTGTCTGTCATGTGATGGAGACGGACTCCCAGTGCAAGTCTCAAATAGACAGAGAGGGGAGAGAAGCACCAGATAGCGCCGCTTCTCTCCCAGCTCATTCTAGTGATTGGTTACGTTTTTAAGGTTTAGACCCCCTACCGATCAAACCAGACATGTCAGAAGTGTAATAGACCTGTGTGAACCCAGCCATCTACAGAATAGCTTTTTTATTTTTTATTGCAGTTCATTAAAACTAAATATACACTTTAATAGGTGATTGTAGTTGAGAGCAAGCAAGAGTTGCATTCCTCCATGTCACTGAACCCATAATTCCCTTATTTCCTTCAGCATTACTGTCTGGTTTCGTAATATGACTTG
Organism: Hyla sarda; assembly: GCF_029499605.1. Lineage (NCBI taxonomy): Eukaryota > Metazoa > Chordata > Amphibia > Anura > Hylidae > Hyla > Hyla sarda. Next base: position 129,167,876 of record NC_079197.1, on the reverse strand, counting down.
ACAATTAGGTGCAATACAGCAGATAATCAAATAATAACAAAGTCCTCTGCTGAGGTCCACATATAAACGCTGGAAGGAGTAAATTCCAAATAAGACTCATGGAATGGTGCGCATGGACACAGACGGTGCACAAATCAGAAAGGAAGTGTTCCATCCGAATAGCACAAAGAAACAAAATCTCTGCAGCATCCCATCACCAGTCAAGCGTTACTTTATTACAAGCAGGTGTAACATGCACAACAATTGTTTCGCTAGTATAGATTCTTCAGCCTCTAGCATGGTTTTTTGTGGTCAGCAGAGATATCTGTAGTATAGTGCTACATGTTACCCTTGGTGAGATGACCTAGTTTCACACACTTTTTTTTGTTTGTTTGTTACCTTAGTTGCCCCAATATCCACTGTTCCTTGCTCTTTAGTTTAGGAGTCATTGTAGCCTCATCAGTTACCACCCATAAGTATCACTGCATCAGTAGAAGTAATGAGTGAGGTGGGGGTCTGAATGTGAATCCCCCACTGATCACAAGAGTCTGTGTGTTGTCCCCCCTGGATGAACAGAGCAGCAGTCAGGCATACGTAAAAAGGTTTTCCAGCTTCAAAAGGAAGAGTAAAACTTGCTTCTTAAAGGGGTACTCCCCTGGAAAAAAAAAATGAAGCAACTGGTACCAGAAAGTTAAACAGATTTATAAATTACTTCTATTTAAAAATCTTAATCCTTCCAGTACCTATAAGCTGCTGTATGCTCCACAGGAAGTTATCATCTTTTTGAATTTACATTATATCTGACCACAGTTCTCTCTGCTGACACCTCTGTCCATGTCAGGAACTATCCAGAGCAGTAGAGGTTTGCTATGTGGATGTGCTTCTACTCTGGACAGTTCCTGACATGGACAGAGGTGTCAGACAGAAAGGAAATTCAAAAAGAAAAGCACTTCCTGTGGAGCATACAGCAGCTGAAAAGTACTGGAAGGATTAAGATTTTTAAATAGAAGTAAATTACAAATCTGTTAAAGTTTCTGGCACCAGTTGGTTTAAAAAAAAAGTTTGCCAGTGGAGTACCCCCTTAAATCCAAATATACAAAGCAAATACACCCACACAATTCAGGTTGCTACTTTTAGTCAGCAGTCAAGCTTATTAGCTACTGTTCAGGTACAACTCTTGACTATCTTTTGCTTGGACTGTAGAGTTGAGTGTCAGTGTGTCCATACTGTGGCTCTTCTGGGGGCAGTCATTTCAATTGATATACTACTTCAAATATTTGTATACTGTGTAAATGTTAAATGAATTAACTTTTTTGCATATTGAGTAAAATCTTAACGTGGTGCTCTCACAAATACAAAGTTCTTCAGAGCTCAGTACAATTTCTTTTTTTATCCGTGTGAATATTGCATTATGAAGCTGCACAGAAGGTCTGTGTCTGCTTCTGGGCTTAGACATAACCCATGACGTGACTCCCAGCCAGGGTGCTTACTTGGCCGGCCTTGTTAAATACAAGTCAATAGGTTTCTTTGACTTTTTTAGTAATGGCTGGGACATCAGTGCACTTCTGTAAATGAGGAACAGCTATTAGGTTAAGGAGGTTCTATTCTTAGCCTATGGCGTGTTACGTCATTGCAGGCTCAGGGCTTTTATATAAATTGTGCAATATTTTTCTTTTTCTCTAATACGTTCTATTGGCCGCCTCTGCTTATAGAGCGCAGTCATTTTAGTGTTTCATATATCATGGTCTCTGAAGATAGAATTGTAGATCGTTATGTAAGTGCGTAGATAAAATGTGTGAAGTAACACAGCTTGGATTTAGTAAGGGAAATGTATTTAGTAGCTTTTTATTGTTGCCAGCTTAGTGTTTGGATAAGTTTTTAGTTGTAATAGAACGAAGTATTGAGTAGCTGTCATAAAATGGTGTTAAGGGTTGGAGGATTTAGGCAATGTTCACATGGCAGAATTTCTGCACGGTATTTTGCATGAATTTATAGCCAATTCACTTCAATGGAATTCCTGCAGCAGAAATTCTGTTAATAAAACAGCGGAGTTCCATCAAAGTGTATTGGCTATGAATTCCATGCAGAAATTCTGGTGTGTGAGCATAGCCTTAGGGGTCGGTTTTACACGGACATTTTCATCAAATCTGTTGTAACTCTGCATAAAATGTTATACGATACCTATTTGTTATAATGTAGCTTGACTACACATACCAGCCACTTTGTCTTGATGGTCAGCTCCTTAAAGGGATACTCCGGTGGCAAAACTTTTTTTATTTTATTTTTTTTAAATCAACTGGTGCCAGAAAGTTAAACAGATTTGTAAATTACTCCTATAAAAAAATCTTAATCCTTCCAGTACTTATTAGCTGCTGAATACTACAGAGGAGAAAATTCTTTTCTTTTAGGAACCCAGAGCTCTCGGCTGACATCACGAGCACAGTGCTCTCTGCTGACACCTCTGTCCATTTTAGGAACTGTCCAGAGCAGCATATGTTTGCTATGGGGATTTTCTCCTACTCTGGACAGTTCTTAAAATGGACAGAGATGTCAGCAGAGAGCTCTGTGTTTCAAAAAGAAAAGAATTTCCCCTGTAGTATTCAGCAGCTAATAAGTACTGGAAGGATTAAGATTTTTTAATAGAAGTAACTTACAATTATGTTTAACTTTCTGGCACCAGTTGATTTAACAAAAAACAAAAAACAAAAAAAGTACCCCTTTATGGTTCTCGGAATTGCCTAATGTGCCAGCAGAGAGGCCCTCTCCCTGTCAGACATGTCTTTGTTTTGTGAGTTAACTTTGGAACATCTGTGTTTTTAAGGGCACAATGGCTGACATTTCTCATTGTCTTTAGACTGTTTTTTGTGTCTAGAAAAGGTGCAAAAAAGACACAAGCAGGGTTTATTTGCGCCTTTTGGTTTACACATTTCTGCTGATTAAGTTGCAATCCACTGATTTTGGCAATACACATGATATTGAAGGGTTTTATGAACTGCGCCTTTTTGTGTAAAGGTGCAAAAAAAGCGCAAAGCCAACGAAAAGTCTCTAAAATTACACCAGCCCAGACTTGGCTTTTTGTTCTATGTGAAGAGAGAAATTTCAGAAAATGTGACCTGCACAAAATGTATCAAATGCTTTGTGACCATTAATAAATTTGGTTCTCCTACACATCACCAGCACACACAGTGTATAAAAATGCTTCACTTACACCTACAATGATGAGTGCCGGCCAATGTTTCATTTCCAGTTGTGTACATAAGGTGTGGTGATATTGTGGTGATTTATCCCATAAAGCAGTGTGTCTGGCTGTTGCTAAACTACAACTCCAAGCATGCCCAGTGGGCATGCTTGGAGTTGTAGTTTTGCAACAGCTGGAGGGGCACTGGTTGGGAACCACTGCCAAAAGACAACATGTAGGCAACATTTGAGTTAGTCTCCGCTTGCTTTCTGTTTTTGGTTAGTATGTTTTGGCATCAGTAAAAAGGAAATTAACAGAATTTATAGCTTTCAGTGGGTCAGCTTTTGTATCAGTTCATGACACGTCTGTCTGTTGCTATAATGGACAAAATAATGCTGTATACTATTTTATTTTTTTTTTATATCCAGTTTTTTTTAATCTTTTAATGGCCATTCAAGTCTATGGGGACAGACCTAAACTGTTTATTATGTTGTCCATTTTCTATGATCCATATAAGTGAATGGAACAGTTCCAAATGGATGAAATAACATATGTGAACTTGGGATCGACCGATATCGTTTATTTTTTTTTTAGGGCCGATACTGATAATCTGTGGAGGTTAAGGCCGATAGCCGATAATTTATACCGGAATATCAGTATAAATTATCGGCTATTTCTCTCCCCCCACCCCTGACTTATAATACCCCCCTGTCCTGTGCCCCTCACATATATTGCCCCCTGTCCAGTGCTCCTCACATATAATGCCCCATGTCCTGCCCCCTCAGGGGGCATTATATCTGAGGGGCACAGGACATGGGGCATTATATCTGAGGGGCACAGGACATGGGGCATTATATCTGAGGGGCACAGGACATGGGGCATTATATCTGAGGGGCACAGGACATGGGGCATTATATCTGAGGGGCACAGGACATGGGGCATTATATCTGAGGGGCACAGGACATGGGGCATTATATCTGAGGGGCACAGGACATGGGGCATTATATCTGAGGGGCACAGGACATGGGGCATTATATCTGAGGGGCACAGGACATGGGGCATTATATCTGAGGGGCACAGGACATGGGGCATTATATCTGAGGGGCACAGGACATGGGGCATTATATCTGAGGGGCACAGGACATGGGGCATTATGTGAGTGGCACAGGACATGGGGCATTATATGTGAGTGGCACAGGACATGGGGCATTATATGTGAGGGGCACAGGACATGGGGCATTATATGTGAGGGGCACAGGACATGGGGCATTATATGTGAGGGGCACAGGACATGGGGCATTATATGTGAGGGGCACAGGACATGGGGCATTATATGTGAGGGGCACAGGACATGGGGCATTATATGTGAGGGGCACAGGACATGGGGCATTATATGTGAGGGGCACAGGACAGCGGGCATTATATGTGAGGGGCACAGGACAGCGGGTATTATAAGTCAGGGGGGCATTATATGGGCACATGACAGGGGGGGCTGTCATGTGCCCCCACATATAATACCCCCCTGATATGTGCCCCTCACTTATAATTTGCCCGTCCATCCATACAGCGCCCGAGCAGTGCTCACCTCACACGCTGCTACGTTCTTGTAGTGTGAGTGAGAGCTGCAGGGACGTGATCTCCGGTCGCCGGCACGATGATGTGATGTCATCACGCCGGCCTGCCATGGATGGCGTCCCCGCGGCTCACTCCCACTGCAAGAAAGAAGCAGCGTGAGAAAGGTGAGGGAGTGGAGGAGCGGGACATCTGACAGCTCCCTCTCCACCATGCTGTCAGCTGTCAGGCAATTGCTCCGCACGGGAAAACAAGGCGTGCGCACGAATCGCAGGACTTCAGTCCTGGCCTGAAGTTCAGGGCTGGGACTGGAGTCCCGCGATTCGTGCGCACGCCTTGTTTTGCGCATTATCAGCAAGTTATAAGCAGATACCGATAAAAAAACGTGTATATCGGCCGTGCCGATAATCGGTAGATCCCTAATGTGAACATTGTGAACTGCAGCTTATGTTCAACCTTAGGGTCTCCCACTGTTGTACAAAGGTGTACAACAATTGTGAGAATTCTGGCCCGATGGAAGTTCTACACAGCTTCTCTAAGGGTGCATTCACACCGTGGGGGAGATTTATCAAAACCTGTGCAGAGGAAAACTTGCCCAGTTGCCCATAGCAACCAATCAGATCGCTTCTTTCATTTTTAGGAAAGCCTGTGAAAAATGAAACAAGCAATCTGGTTGCAATGGGCAACTGGACAACTTTTCCTCTGCACAAGTTTTGGTAAATCTCCCCCATGTTTCTTTTATACAGTGACCGAATCTGGCTGGGAGATGTGAAAACCGGGCGCTCCTGTATCCAAGCCGGACCAGACCCGCATCTCCTTCATTTCAATGAGCCGACCGGAGTCAGATAGTGACTCTGGTCGTCTCATTTTTGGCCTTTATCCTGTTTTGTGACTGGACTGAAAATCGTGGTATACTATGGCTTTCAGTCCGGTCACAAAACCGGATAAGGGCCAAAAATGACTGGACCTCACAATGTCTATATTTTTTAATACTACTGTTTATCTTGTATAACCATTGGCTGAATTTCTTCGTGGATATGCTGGCCAGTCTCACCTTTTAGCTGTGAATATCTATTGAAGACTTTCTAAAAAAAATAAATAAATAAATAAAAAAAAAAAAATATATATATATATATATATATATATATATATATATATATATATATATATATATATATATATATTATGATCCAGATACAGGCGCAGCACTCCAACAAAATAAGTGATTTAATATCTCAAGTCAGCATTACGTTTCAGCTCCTCCTGGAGCCTTTTTCAAGCATGCTTGAAAAAGGCTCCAGGAGGAGCTGAAACGTTGTAATGCTGACTTGAGATATTAAATCACTTATTTTGTTGGAGTGCTGCGCCTGTATCTGGTTCTTATCTTGGATGGACTCTGACCAAGTCCCTTGGGACGCTGGCACCAATTTTTTGGTTGGACTGGATAAGTAGTGGTGCTTTATTTTGTGAATATATATATATATATATATATATATATATATATATATATATAATCATATCTCTATCTAAATTCTAAATTGAACAATGTGAATGTTGCCTAAAACATGTCTTGGGAGCTGAAATAGAGAATCCGGCATTATAATATATTGTGTGTTTGGCATCTCTGACACTAGTGGCCTACATCCTGTGCTTCCAGCTGTTGTAAAGTCCAACTCCCAGCATGCTCTGACAGCTATCATCGCTCATGGGATGCTGGGAGTTAGACTGACAACAGCTGCAGAGCCAGAGGTTGAGGGCCGTTGCCTCTATTCATGTGAATGGGTTGCGGTAATGTATTTTCCCACCTCCAGAAGCATTCCTCCGCTATTAGCTGTTCACAAATTGTTTGCCTATGAAGTGGTTTATTCTATTCACTTTTAGTGACGATTCTTAACCAAAACAATATGCCGCTTCTGGAGCTAGAACTGCCTTTTCTTAAGAGCTATTGGCTTGACATTGCATTAGCGCTAGAAACTGTTGGAGTGATCTACATGCTCCCTGCTCCTTTAGGAAATACCCCGCTGGCAAATTGTCTTAGTTTTAGGCAGTATTTAGAGATGAGCGAACTTACAGTAAATTCGATTCGTCACAAACTTCTCGGCTCGGCAGTTGATGACTTATCCTGCATAAATTAGTTCAGCTTTGCGGTGCTCCGGTGGGCTGGAAAAGGTGGATACAGTCCTAGAAAAGAGTCTCCTAGGACTGTATCCACCTTTTCCAGCCCACGGGAGCACCTGAAAGCTGAACTAATTTATGCAGGATAAGTCATCAACTGCCGAGCCGAGAAGTTCGTGACGAATCGAATTTACTGTAAGTTAGCTCATCTCTATCAGTATTGTTTGGTGCTCTTGCAGACGGTTAGTGCAATATGTCGTCCTAGACCAGTGGTCTTCAACCTGCGGACCTCCAGATGTTGCAAAACTACAATTCCCAGCATGCCCGGACAGCCGGTGGCTGTCCGGGCATGCTGGGAGTTGTAGTTTTGCAACATCTGGAGGTCCGCAGGTTGAAGACCACTGTCCTAGACTTCACTAGCACGGCCTCCTGTTTAGCATGTAACAAGTCTACTGGTAATGATATGGCTGTTAAAGGAGTAGTCCAGTGGTGATTCAGTGGTTTACAACTTATCCCCTATCTTAAGGATAGGGGATAAGTTGCAGATCGCGGGGGGTCCGACCGCTGGGGCCTCCGGCGATCTCCTGTACGGAGCCCCGACAGCCCGCGGGAAGGGGGCGTGTCGACCTCCGCACGAAGCGGCGGCCGACACGCCCCCTCAATACAACTCTATGGCAGAGCCGAAGCGCTGCCTTCGGCAATCTCCGGCTCTGCCATAGAGATGTATTGAGGGGGCGTGTCGGCCGCCGCCTCGTGCGGGGGTCGACACCCGCTATCTCGGCGGAGAGCCGGGGCCCCGTACAGAGAGATCGCAGGGCGCCCCAGCGGTCGGACCCCCGCGATCTCAAACTTATCCCCTATCCTTAGGATAGGGGATAAGTTTTTCACCACTGGACTACCCCTTTAATAATCGCTTTATGGAGATAGAATTTGCTTGTGTATACTAATATGCCCAAAAAGTTACTTTGTTTGCCTTGGGCAAGTTGTTGCTGGCACCATTGGTCTGACAGCCGCTACCACTGCCTGCCCATACAAACCACAGCTATACATAAACAGTACTTAGAGCAGTACACGTAATATTTAGACAGACAGCTGGATAGCCTCAGTGTATACAGGAAGACATAAGAATTGAGGATTCAGGATTACCCTTTACTGGGTGCTCGGTGTTTAGTTGCCGGAATTGGAACAGTATAGTCTTGACCATCTGCATAAGCTTAGCCCTGTGTAATGGAGATGAATAGGAGTTTACAGATTTGGGTTTATTCCCATGTGGCACATTTGGTGCAAACTATTTTTGGAACAGTCTTATCCATCGGAATAAGGCCTGGATAAAACCTTGTCCTTTCTGTAGAATCAACCCCATTTAGAGGAATGGAATTGCTTTTTATTTTTATTTATTTTTTTATTTTTCCATTAAAAAAATGTGTGCAACAAATCTTTGCATGAATTCACCCTTTAATGTAAATATTTTTTTTAAATGTCTTTGTATGAGACTATGGGAGAACTTTTGCCTTGTTTTCAAGTAACAGCTCCACTTTTGTCTATTGGTAGTGTTGAGAGATGAGCGAACTTACAGTAAATTCGATTCGTCACGAACTTCTCGGCTCAGCAGTTGATGGGTTATCCTGCGTAAATTAGTTCAGCTTTCCGGTGCTCCGGTGGGCTTGAAAAGGTGGATACATTACTAGGAAAGAGTCTCCTAGGACTGTATCCACCTTTTCCAGCCCACCGGAGCACCTGAAAGCTGAACTAATTTATGCAGGATAAGTAATCAACTGCCGAGCCGAGAAGTTCGTGACGAATCAAATTTACTGTAAGTTCGCTCATCTCCAGTAGTGTTTGGCATTACAGCTAGAGATGACCAAATATACAGTACTTGGGATTGTATTAGAATTTAAAGAATTTGCCTTTTCATTCATTTTAGTCTGAAAATTTTAATCTGGTTTCAAAGTGCCCAATTGTTAGGGAAAGTCAGGTGAGAGGGCACTCCGAGGTCTCCTCAGACTATTGAAGCTAGGACCAAATTTTCCAGACCTGAACAAATCCAAAATTGTTTTGTAGCTTTCATCCACCTTTACTTTAGATTAGCTTATATGTTAAAGGGAACCAGTCACATTGTAAATGTAGTCTGTTTATAAGGCTATGTTCAGCAACCTTATACACAGCTGTCATTCACAGACTACATTTTCAGTCTGGCTGGTTCCCTTTAAAGGTGTACTCCAGAAGGGAAAAAAAATTCAAATAAACTGGTGCCAGTTTTGTAAAATTATTAAAAATTGAAATCCTTCAGTACTTATCAGCTGTTGTATACTACAGAAAGTTGTGTAGTTCTGCCAGTCTAACCACACTGCTCTCTGCTGCCACTTCTGTCCATGTCAGGAACTCTCTGGAGCAAGAGAGGTTCTCTATGGGGATTTTGTCATGCTTTGGACAGTTCCTGACAGACAGAGGTGGCAGCAGAGAGCACTGCCTTCTCTGGAGCATACAGCAACTGTTATGTACTGTAAGGATTAATATTTTTTAATAGAACAATTTAGAAATCTGTGTAACATTCTGTCACCAGTTGATTTGAAAACATTTTATTTTCCTCCGGAATATCCCTTCAATACATGAGCGAATCTAAAGTAAAGGCATTATTGAAATATAGAATTTTGGACCTGCTGAAAGAATGAACATGTTTGACATCTGTGCATACTGCATTGTTGTCAGTGGTGATGAAGCACGTCTGCGCGCTCCTTTGCCGATGGATTTCAGTGGCGTCCGCTACACTTGGAGTATCCACCTGGAATATCTCTGGATTTAATTGTGCATATTGACGGAGCTGTCAATTGTTGAGTAGGACCACCCCCTTGACTACTGAGCCCAGAATAAATTACTAGATATCCTAAAACTTTTCCTGCAATACCATATATCAAACTGCTTGACATCTATAACAAGATGCCTGTAGGTTAGACCAGTGGTTCTCAACCTGGGGTACAAATACCCCCAGGGTTACTTTGCTGTTCTCCAGGGGGTATAACAATAGGTCCCTAGACCAGAGGAGCAATGGAGCACCAAAGCCGGATAGTATGGTGGCCTACAACTATATAAGGGGGCAGGTTGGGGGCCTACAGCTATATTTGGGGGCACAGAGGGGGCCTAACTACTTTATGGGACACAAAGTGGGTACTGTTACTGTGTGCGACAATAAACATGGGGAGTTTGTAAATAGGTGGGTATTGTACTGTAGGAAGAAGCCTAACATGTTTGTTTGGCTGGTTCTGTGGAGAAGTCTTGTACAGGTGAAATCTTAATGGCGGTCTAGGCCAGATAGTGAAGAAAAGGAAAGTAAACAACTCCGGTTAGAGAAGACGTCACCTGTAAATCGGGGGACTGGGGAGATAGGGAGAGGAACAGGGGGCCTGTTATAGAGGAAAGTAAAGCATATGAATTATACTATAATCATTACACAATGTCTAAAATGGGGGTACAATTTTTTGGGAATGGGCTGTCAAGGGGAACCACTAGGTTAGACTGCCTTTTCACTGGGAGTGGTTCCCATTTGTATTTTTGCTGGTAGTTGGTTTTGCAACAGCTGGAGGCACACTGGTTGTGAACCACTGCCATAAAGGCAACACACAGGCACCATTTGAGTTGGTCTCCGCTTGCTTTCTGTTTTTTGGTTAATACAATTTGGCATCGGTAAAAAGGAAATTAACAGAATTTATAGCTTTCATTGTGTCATATTTTGTAGAAGTTCTTTGGCTGTCCGGGCATCCTGCAGTTGTAGTTTGGAACAGCTGGAGACACACTGCTTTACATGAATTGACACAATACAGGCACAGCCCATGGGCAAGAATGGCTCTGTTTCTTGACCTTTTTTATGGTGCGGTTCTACCCACTAGTTTGCTTTTAAGTGTATATGGGTTCTTTCTAGGATACAGGTGCCTTGTAATGTGGATTTGGAATTGCAGAAGGAAAATAAAGAACATGTGAGATAAAAATAAGTGCATAAAAAGATCATGAATCTGCTCATGTAATATTGGATTAGCTTTGTAGTGATGGACTTGCTGAAGAGGCGTCTTGTTGAATCATGTGGGAGCTGTAGTGATTTGCTTTTCCCAGGCGTTCATACACTATTTCCTGCTAACATGAACTTTGTGGGATTGGTGAAGATTAAAGATTTCCAAAACAAAATGTTCAAAGATTTATCACCAAAAATGTCAATAAAAAGGTTCTCCTTTTTATCTGACTGTGAAACTATTCCCTTGTATGTGTTATTTGCAGTTCTAGGTACTCTTATAAGTGTTGCTGCTGTTTTAGGCTTTTGGTGAATAAAGAATATCTGCTTGAGCTTCTTCAGTACACAATATAAAAATTGCTGCTAGTTTCTTTGCTACTGCTATCCGTAGTATAAAGTACTTTAAAGTGTGGAATTGGGCCAGTTTTCTGACAAGACTGCTGACTGTGGCAAAATTAAAGGCTTGCACATACATGGCATGTGAATGAAGAATGACTTGCATCATATAAAATCATATGTAGATGCAAGCGTTACCATTTAAAAAAAAAAAAAAAAAAGGGGTAAGTGTCCCTGCTATTCAAGTTTTTAATGGTTGGGGTCAGGAGAATGAGCGGGGATTAAGTGCACTGTAGCGCCCTTTACTCCTTTGAGAGCCGGAGGGAGTAAGGCGCACTACCATGCACTTATTCCCGCTCAATCTCAACCAGCACTGAAACCCCGACCAATAAAAGATTTTGACCCGTCAAGTGTTTTAACCCCTTAAGGACACAGCCCATTTTGGACACAGCCCACCTGGCCAATTTTATTTTAGCGTTTTTAATTTTTTCCTCATCTTCTAAAATCCATAACTTTTATACTTCCATTCCCAGACCCATATGAGGGTTTATTTTTTTTATTTTTGGGTGACCAGTTGCAATTGTAAAGACATCACTCATTTTACCCTAAAATGTATGGAAAACCCCCAAAAATATTTTTTGTGTAAGGAAATTTTAACGAAAATCTTAATTTTGCAAATATGGGGGAGGGTTGTTTTCACGCTGTACACTTTACGGTAAAAATAAAAAAAAATTATTTATTCTCTGGGTCAATACGATTACAATGTGATACCCATGGTTGCATACTTTTCAATTATTGTACTGCTTTTTTTTTTTTTTTTTTTTACAAAATCAGTACGTTTAAAATTGCACTATTTTGACCACATCTAACTCTCTTTCCGTATTCAGGGAAGTGAGGGCTCACTTTTTGCGCCATGATCTGTAGTTTGTTTTAGTTTGCGCAAATGTGACTTTTTGATTGCTTTTTATTAAAAAATTTTTGCAGTTTGATGTGACAAAAAAGCTGAATTTTTTAAGTGTTCTCCGTTCGTCGTAAGGGAGCATTAACATATTTTTATAGTTCGAACATTTACGCACGCGACGATACGAAATATGTTTAGTATTTATAGTGTTATTTTTTTTTACACTTTTGTGTATTAATGTGGGGAGAAGGGGCGATTTCAAACTTTATTGGAGGGGCTCTTTAAAAAAAAGTAACTTTTTTTTACATTTATTTTACTTTTTAGTCCCCATAGGGACTTTCAGTGCTATAAATATAATAAAAAAAGTTCACCTTCACCACATTTGATGGTTTCGCCCCCCCCCCCCCCCCCCCCCCAATACCTTCAGGGTTGACTACACTGTTGCACAGAGTGCCTACAGCAGTGTTTCCCAACTAGGGTGCCTCCAGCTGTTGCAAAACTACAATTCCCAGAATGCCCGGACAGCCCTGTTAAAAGTAACAACTTTTGAGTTTGTTGTAATAAAATATTACAACATTTTTGATGTCATATCCCCCTTAAATACAGTTATGGAAAGTGAATGTGCAAAATGGGCATTTTGGGGGTGATTGTTTTCACATGACTTGTCTGTGTATATGCAGTTAACTTCATAGTAAATAGGGCAGGGTTCCCAAACCAGGGTGCCTCCAGATGTTGCAAAACTACAATTCTCAGCATTCCCGGACAGCCGAAAGGGAGTTTGCTACAACTGGGGGCACCCTGGTTGGGAAACACTGGAATAGGGAATGGTCCACCCAGCAGAACCACCGACCAGTGACATGTAAACTGCATAAAATCACCAGACAGGAACCTTATAGGAAATGGATCACCTAGATTATAATTTTTTTTATTTTATTTTTTTTACTGTAAGGCTGGGTTGCACAGTGCCTACAGCAGTGTTTCCCAACCAGGGTGCCTTCAGCTGTTGCAAAACTACAACTCCCAGCATGCCCGGACAGCCGAAGGCTGTCCGTGCATGCTGGGAGTTGTAGTTTTGTAACAGCTGGAGGCACCCTGGTTGGGAAACACTTGCCTACAGACCCAAAATGTGAAACCACATTACTTTATGGAACCCCCACCCACCGCTGGTTTCTGCTCAAAGATAATGGGGGGGGAGATTTATCAAAACCTGTCCAGAGGGAAAGTTGCTGAGTTGCCCATAGCAACCAATCAGATCGCTTCTCTCATTTTTGACAAGGCCTCTGCAAAATGAGAGCTCTGATTGGTTGCTATGGGCAACTCAGCAACTTTCCCTCTGGACAGGTTTTGATAAATCTCCCCCATAGATTGTGAAAGGGAAAAGTTGATGCCATATTGTATATTTTCTTTTCTTTCTGTACAATAATTATAGTTGAGTGGGTATATACCCTTGGTATGTGGGTGTCACAGCTGATAGCAGGACAGCAGGGAATAGTGATGCATTGTAATAAGTAGTTTGTGTCCGGATCTACTGCTGGCCTGACCTGTGCTATTTGTAGACTGCAAATCTGTTTCCTTTTATGGCTCCATTGACATTCTTTAGAGAACTGTCATGACAAGGCCGAGCCTCATATCTCCTGGTTGGTAACACAGTAAATGTAACTCAATATCAGACTCTGTTAATAAGTAAATGGAAAACCACTTTAAGAGAACGCCTTATCTTGATTCTACAGCAAAGGTGTATGCTTCCTCAAGTCATGGTCTGTCCTGGTTATTTTCACTCTTAACTTCTTTCTTTGTGCAGCCAAGCCAAAGAGATCCTATGGCAGGCAGGGTGCATACATGATGATCCGGAATGGTCCATGGAAGTAGGGATCGAACGATTATCGGTTTGGCCGACATTATCGGCTTTGGCAGTTATCGGTATTGGCAAATACCTAGCCGATAATCTGATAATGACGCCCCCCCCACACAAACGAACACACACCGCACCCCCCCCCCCCCCCCCCCCCCCCACCGCACCGGCCAGAGACCGCCACTTCCCATTGCCTCCTTCATCCCTGGTTTTATAATTACCTGTTCCCGGGGGCCGCGCTACTTCTGGCTCCGGCGACGTCCTGCACGCTGCGCAGCGCAATGACGAGTGACGTCCTCAACGCGACGTCACAGTCAGTGCGCACAGTGACAGCCCAGGACGCCGCCGGAGTCAGAAGTAGCACGGACCCCGGGAACAGGTAATTATAAAACCAGGGATGGGGGAGGCAACGGGGCAGCGGCGGTGGTTGTACTAAGGACCGGCAGGGGGAGACAAGTGGGCGGCCGCAGTCTCTGGCTCCGCAAAAGCTGCTGCAGTTCATTGATACCAAAGCGCCCACTTGAAATCAATGATGTGCAGCCGCTTCTTCGGAGGGTGGGGGGGAATAGCCGATAACTTATACCGGAATATTGGTATAAGTTATCGGCTATCAGCCTGAAAGGCCACAGATTATCGGTATCTGCCCTAAAAAATCGATATCGGTCGATCCCTACATGGAAGGACCCAAAATACCAAATGTTTTCAATAGTGTTCTGGCTTTTTATATAGATTTGTTCCTGCCGTCGTTTGCACGTGAAGGAACTTTCAGAAATATTGAGTCATGGTGCTGACGTGTCACAATGTAAGCGGATCAACAGCTAGTTGAACCCATGGCGTACATGATGGATGTGTGAAGTCATTCTTGTCTGTCTAGTCTGGTAATACATTCCGTCAACTTTCCACGTTGAACTTCCTAGGACAGTGTTTCCCAACCGGGGTGCCTCCAGCTGGAGGCACCCTGGTTGGGAAACACTGTCCTAGTACATAATGAATAGAATGCTAGAAGTACAATGGAGACTGATACTATGATGAGCATCTTGTATAGAGGCTCTATAATAAAGGGAATGTGTTGTCAAGAAATGACCTATTTAAATAAAGTTTTTTATCTTAACCATATATTTTAAGAATATAATAAAAAAAAAATAATAATATATATATATATATATATATATATATATATATATATATGTGTGTGTGTATACATTTTTTTTTTCCATTTTATTATCTATCTTATCTATATTTTATAACAATCCTGTAATCCTGCAAAACTAGGCTGAGATTTGCTGTTTTGTACAACTCCTTTCCCAGTAATGCCTTTCTTCTAAACACAGAGGAGTACAGATAGATAAGATACCTTTAAGAGCAGAAATGAGCATCCCCCCCCCTACCTGTAGAGTAGTGGTCTTTAAACTTGTGGACCTCCAGCTGTTGTAAAACTACTACTCCCACCATGCCAGGAATTGTAGCTCTACAACAGCTGGAGGGCCACCGTTTGGAGACCACTGCTCTACTAGGGGGCTGTCTCTCGTGTCCTGCTGTAAAGCATTTCATGGCAGCTCTCATAATAATGTGCATATACAATGAATGAATAAATAAATACATTAAAAAAAATTACAATCAGAAAAAAGAAATGGATTAGAAAAAGAACATGTTTGGCCAGGTTCACACTTTGGAATTTCAAAAGATTCAGAGTGGGACCAGCGCCGACGGAATCGGGCTGCACAAACATTGCCATCCCCATAGACTGCCAGAGCATTGAACAGGTTAAATTTTCTGGCAGAATATTTGGAAGGGATTTTCGGGGTGGAAAGTTCACCTCAAACTCTGCAGTGTGCACTGTGCGGCAGAATCAATTGGAAACAAAAAAAAACAATTGGACTTGCAGAAGAATTTTCGAGCAGATTTCAAAATTCCGCTTGCAAATTCCGTAGTGTGAACCCAGCCTTTCAGTAAAAAAGTAAAAATAATCCTAATCTAGGTGATAAATTTCCTATAAAGTTCCTGTCTGGTGATTTTATGCAGTTTACATGTCACTGGTTGGTGGTTCTGCTGGGTGGAGATCAATAGATAAGACAAGTATTCCCTATTCCAGTGTTTCCCAACCAGGGTGCCCCCAACTGTAGCAAAACTTCAACTCCCACCATGCCCTGACAGCCTTTCGGCTATCCGGGCATGCTGGGAGTTGTAGTTTTGCAACATCTGGAGGCACCCTGGTTTGGGAACCCTGCCCTATTCACTATGAAGTTAACTGCATATACACAGACAAGTCATGTGAAAACAATCACCCCCCAAAATTCCAGTTTTGCACATCTCACTTTCAATGACGTGGCACACAAGGCACCTTAGGGTAGGTTTGTAGTCACAACTGGATTTAAGGGGGACATCAAAAATGTTGTAATGCTTTATTAGAACAAACTCTCAAAAGTTGTTAGTTTTAACAGGGCTGCATTGATCAACAATCAGCAAAGTAGAATGAGAATTATTTATTTTTTCCTGTAGTGACGCACATGGCCATGTTGAGACTTGTATCATAGACGGCTCATCTGTTTTTACTCTGTCATAAAAATTGGTGGCCATCCAGAAACTGCAGTCTGGTGTCCTCACTCCCCCATCACCTGCACAGACACATCGCAGCTATAGAGAGCGGACATGATACTCAACATCCTTCTTCACATCAAAGCTGTTTTCAACTCCCAAATGAGTCTGGGTGTGAGAATTCCCACTTTAATGTGATCTTTTGTGTCTAGCCTGTAAAGTATATGCTTCTACTGACTTCTCACTAACAAGGAATGCCTATTGTGCTAAAATTCTTACCCCCCCCCCCCCCTATAGTTCTAGCCTAAGAAAAGGGGGTATGTATGTGTGTATGTGAGGAACACAGGACATGGGGCATTATATGTGGGGGTCACAGGGGTATTATGTATGAGAGGCACATGACAGCCCACCCCTGTCCTGTTCCCCTCACATATATTGCCCCCTGTCCAGTGCCCCTCACATATAATGCCCCATGTCCTGCCCCCTCAGGGGGCATTATATGTAAGGGGCAAAGGACATGGGGCATTATATGTGAGGGGCACAGGATAGGGGGCAATATATGTGAGGGGCAAAGGACATGGGGCATTATATGTGAGGGGCACAGGACAGAGGGTATTATAAGTCAGGGGGGCATTACATGGGCACATGACAGGGGGGCTGTCATGTGCCCCCACATATAATCCCCCCTGTACTGTGTTCCTCACATAATACCCCCCCTGATATGTGCCCCTCACTTATATTTGCCCCCCTCACTTATAATTTGCCCGTCCATCCATACAGCGCCCGAGCAGTGCTCACCTCACACGCTGCTACTTTCTTGTACTGTGAGTGAGAGCTGCAGGGACGTGATCTCCGGGCACCGGTGCGATGATGTGATGTCATCACGCCGGCCTGCCGTGGATGGCGTCCCGCGGCTCTCACTCCCACTGCAAGAATGAAGCAGCGTGAGAATGTGAGGGAGTGGAGGAGTGGGACAGCTGACCGCTCCCTCTCCACCATGCTGTCAGCTGTCAGGCAATTGCTCCGCATGGCAAAACAAGGCGTGCGCACGAATCGCGGGACTTCAGTCCCGGCCTGAAGTTCAGGGCCGGGACTGAAGTCCCGCGATTCGTGCGCACGCCTTGTTTTGCGCATTATCGGCAGGTTAGAAGCTGATACCGATAACGGGGAAAAATGTGAATATCGGCTGATAATATCGGCCGTGCCAATAATCGGTCGATCCCTACTTTTGTTATATATCCTTTGTTGGCAATGACAGAGGTGAAACATTTTCTGTAAGTTTTCACACACTTGCTGGTATTTTGGCTCATTCCTCCATGCAGATCTCCTCTAGAGCAGTGATGTTTTGGGGCGGTCGCTGGGCAACACGGATGTTCAACTCTCTCCAAAGGTTTTCTATGGGGTTGAGATCTGGAGATTGGCTAGGCCACTCCAGGACCTTGAAATGCTGCTTACGAAGCCACTCCTTCATTGCCCGGGTGGTGTTTGGGATCATTGTCATGCTGAAAGACTCAGCCACGTTTCCTCTTCAATGCCCTTGCTGATGGAAGGAGGCTTTCACTCAAAATTTCACGATACATGGCCCCATTCATTCCTTCCTTTACACGGATCATTCGTCCTGGTCACTTTGTTGAGAAACAGCCCCAAAGCATGATGTTTTCACCCCCATGCTTCACAGTAGGTATGGTGTTCTTTGGATACAACTCAGCAATCTTTCTCCTCCAAACATGACTAGTTGAGTTTTTACCAAAAAGTTCCACTTTGGTTTCATCTGACCATTTGACATTCTCCCAATCCTCTTCTGGATAATCCAAATGCTCTCTAGCAAACTTCAGACGGGCCCGGACATGTACTGGCTTAAGCAGCTGGACACGTCTGCCACTGCATGATTTGAGTCCCTGGCGGTGTAGTGTTACCGATGGTGGCCTTTGTTACTTTGGTCCCAGCTCTCTACAGGTCATTCACTAGGTCCCCCGTGTGGTTCTGGGATTTTTGTTCAGTTCTTGGGATCATTTTGACACCACGGGGTAAGATATTGCATGGAGCCCCAGATCGAGGGAGATTATCAGTGGTCTTGTAGGTCTTTCATTTTCAAATTGCTCCCACAGTTGATTTCTTCCCACCAAGCTGCTTGCCTATTGTAGATTCAGTCTTCCCAGCCTGGTGCAGGTCTACAATTTTGTTTCTGGTGTCCTTTGACAGCTCTTTGGTCTTGGCCATAGTGGAGTTTGGAGTGTGACTGTTTGAACTTCTTATCAGTATAAAAGACACCTGTCCACAACATCAAACAGGTGCCATTAATACAGGTAACGAGTGGAGGACAGAGGAGACTCTTAAAGAAGTTGTTAGGTCTGTGAGAGCAAGAAATCTTGCTTGTTTGTAGGTGACCAAATACTGATTCCACCAAAATTTGCTAATTCTTTAAAAATCTGACTGATTTTATGGATTTTTTTTTTTTTAGTTGAGGTATACTTATGATGAAAATGACAGGCCTCTCTCATCTTTTTAAGTGGGAGAACTTGCACAATTTGTGGCTGACTAAATACTACTTTGCCCCACTGTATGAACTCTTGGCTATGCGCTATCTGTTCTAAATAAAGACTGGGATGGGTAGCTTTTGCATTCACTGCTCTGCAGAATATTATTTTTTGTAGTGTCGAAAGGCCCCTATTCACATCACACAGATGGCCAATCCCACCTAAATAGGTGGTGGGTTTGACTGTCTTTACTGTAATGTGTGGGGCCTTTATGCTCTGTTAGAATCATATCAATCTTGGCAGTGATTTTCCAATTAACCAGTTAAGGATGCAGGGCGTGCCTGTACTTCCGGAGTCCCGATACCGGGAGAGCAGAGCGCTTCAAACCCAGTGGGTCCCGACTGCTATCAGCAGCCTGGACCCAAGGTTAATGCCAGGCACCGCCGATCGAGCCGATGCCTGGCATTAACCCTTCAGATGCCGCGATCAAAGTTGATCGTGGCGTCTAAAATGAAAGTGAAACTTTCCCAGCAGCTCAGTAGTACTGATCGGGACTATCGGGACAAAATTGCGATGTCCCGGTCAGCTGACGGGAGGGTCCTCACCTGCCTCCTCGTTGTCCGATCGGTCGTCTGCTGCTCCAAGCCTGGGGCAGCAGAGTGCCGATAACACTGAGCAATACTATACTATGGGATAGCATTGATCAGTATATGCAATTTAGAAGATCGCATGGTATAGCCCTCTAAGGGGGCTAAAAAAAATATATTAAAAAGTGTTAAAAAAAAATAAATGTGAATAAGCCCCTCCCCTTTTAATATATTTATATATTTTTTTATATGGAATTTTGGAAAAGGGGGTGATTTAAACCTTCAATAAGGAAGGTTTTTTACATTTTTTTTTTATTTTTTTGTCTTCTTAAAGGACTTTTAGGAGGAATCATTTGATTCCTCATACAGATCAATGTGGTTCCATGGGGGGGGGGGGGGGGGGGGGTTGGCAGTCTGGTTTGTAATATGTAGTGATTGTGCCTGGTACTGTAGTTTACAGCAGCTCAATGTCCAAGTATACGGGACTTGTGTTGTCGACCTCACTAAGTGGACACACACCTCCTCCATTCAGCTTTATGGTAGAGGTGAGGATGCACAAACGCTGCACCTCCGTCTCTTCCATAGAGATACATGGAGGGGGTGTGTTGGCCGCAGCCCCATACAGGAGATCGCATTGGGTCCCAGCATTCGGCCCCCCGCCTCCCCCGGATCGGACACTTTTATGTTCTATCCTGCCGACTAATTGTCAGAAGATTTTAGTTGACTAAAACTACTGTAGTCTTAGTAGAATGAAATCTAACTGGTTAAGTTAAAATGGAACAAATGGTAAAGAAATGCTTAGAGTTTTGAACATTGAATAGTTGTGATTTGATCTCTTCTCTATTCTTTAACATTTTAGTCTAGTTTTAGTCAGTTGACTAAAATTTTTTACTAAAACCATAACTAAAAGTTATCATAACTTAGTTTTATTTTGGTTTTAGTCTATAAACGCTGTTTACTAAAACTATGACTAAACCCATTCACCATACTTGTTGGACAGCATATGGGACAAAGGGTTTGCCTGAAGAGACACTTTCAGCAACATCAGTGCTTATAAATATTATAGTACTAGTCGCCGGTTTGTCTCTCCGCCAATTTTCAACACTTAAGGCCAGAAGAAAAAAAATCTGAAAGTTGAGCCCAGGGTGTCATTCAGAATAGTCTTTCCTTTTATTGTGCTGCTGTTCGGCTTCACAGTTGTCACTAGGAAGTCTCTGCCGAGGCTGTGATTAAAGGCCTAGTGACACAATAGAAGAGAATGCCGTCCATCCAGTTGTATTGTACTAATCCCAGTTGCCCTTTGACATGACAAGGCCACACCTGTGTACAGGATACCTTAGTGGAAAGCTTTCTGCGGGTGACCAGTGCTATATTACTTAGGTTTATGCCTTGACTACTGGTATGGGAATCTCTGATGTATTATGATTTGATTCTTCTTAGATATTTTATTGGCAACAGTTGAGACAGAATATCAATACGAAGACTAAAGTTCGATATTTGGGCAAAAGTGTGTTCCTAGGGATTCTTAATTGACAATCTGGTTGGCTCATTTGTACCCCATATCCGGTTTTGTGACCGGACCTAAAACTGCTGCATTTTTGCCCCATATCCGGTTTTGTGACCGGCCCTAAAACCGCGGACGTTTGACTCTGGTCAGCTCATTAAAATGAATTGGATACGGGCCGCATCCAGTTCCCGTACTGTAAAAACGTAATGTGAGCCCACCCAAAGGCTATGTTCACACGGCGGAATTTCCACAACTCCGCACAAATTCTGTTGAGTAAAGCTTGTTGAACAGAATTGCAGAGTTCTCTAAACACAGAATTCTGCTGAAATTCAAGCTCCTTTTTGAGTTCAAGGGAATTCAGCTAAATATAAAGACTGCTAAATTTTGCAGAATTTCTGTGGAGGAAAGTGCGGCTCGTAAATTCTGCTGTGTGAACGGAACAGCGGAATTGCATTAAACAAAATGTGCTTTAAATTTTCACACGGAAATTCCCTTATGTGAACATAGCCTTAAAAAAGCAATCGATCTGCTGAAAAATGAGCAAATGTTAGTTTGTTAGCTGACTGAATTGTTTGAGCAGCTATTTAAATGATCATTATTGACTGCGCACTGGCCTGTCAGAACAGGAAATGTGCAACCTATAATAGTGACTTTAAATGGCTACACGATTGCTTGAGCCTTGTAGTGGAGAGCCTAATGTCAAACAGTGAAGTCTGGGATAATCTGTCTCGCAAAATCTCATCTGAATAAGGCAGTGTTTCCCAACCAGGGTGCCTCCAGCTGTTGCAAAACTACAACTCCCAGCATGCCCGGACAGCCGTTGGCTGTCCGGGCATGCTGGGAGTTGTAGTTTTGCAACAGCTGGAGGGCTACAGTTTGGAGATCACTGTGCACTGGTCTCTAAACTGTGGCTCTCTAGATTTTGCAAAACTACAACTCCTAGCATGCCCACACAGAAGTTTGCTGTTTGGGCATGCTGGGATTTATAGTTTTGCAACATCTGGAGGGCCACAGTTTGGAGATCACTCTGCAGTGGTCTCTAAACTGTCGCCTAGAGATGAGCGAACTTACAGTATATTCTATTCGTCACGAACTTGTCGGCTCGGCAGTTGATGGCTTATCCTGCGTAAATTAGTTCAGCCTTCAGGTGCTCCGGTGGGCTGGAAAAGGTGGATACATTCCTAGGAAAGAGTCTCCTAGGACTGTATCCACCTTTTCCAAGTCATCAACTGCCGAGCCGAGTAGTTCGTGACGAATCGAATTTACTGTAAATTCGCTCATCTCTACTGTCGCCCTTCAGGTTTAGCAAATCCCAGCATGCCCAAACAGCTGTCTCGGCATGCTGGGAGTTGTAGTTGGGTAACTCCATAAGGGGCTGGTCTTGTGATGTATTACTTATAGGAACAATAATTCCTGTGAAATTGTTTCCAAAGTGGCAATTTGCCGTGATTGCCTGATTTGTGGCCAACATGTTTTTGTGGACTCGGACTAAGTTGCTTGGCCACAGCTCATACTAATAGTGGTTCATAATGCTAATCCTATTAAATGATACAATACTTTAGGAGACACACCCTTAGCAAGGTGAGGCCGCCTCATCCGTTTTGGTATGTGCCATCTTCACTGTTACAGGGCAAGACACTGACATACATAGCTGTACGTAGAGTCACTCTTGGCTTCGACTCTACGCTGACAAATATTGTGCAACTAGCAGCTATCTGCATAGCAAGGCAGCTAAATGTGTCTTCTGATGACTTAAAAAACCAATATTGAAATGAGTTATCGGATCTGTCAGCTGCCACGTGCAAGGGCAACAAAGAACTATAGGTCCTAACAACATCTAGCTAAAGCAGCACAAAAAAATTGGCTATTGGCCATAAAAGAATGTAGCAGACTGTTATGAGCGGGATGTATTTGAGGGGAGCGGTCTTCACCCCTCTCTCCACTGACTGACATGCTGCTGTGAATCATCGGCCTGAGGGTACCGATGGGAAGTGTTCTGAAAGAGTTGTCTTTGCCACATTTTGGAGCGTCATGTCATCTCCCTTGCAGTGTAAACAGATTAATAGAGCAACAAAGGTGAACCTGAACCGGTGCTGGTTTAAAGAATCTCCCAATAGGGGACGCTCACAGGGAACAAAAAAGTGTCCACTATTGAGAGAGGTCCCTTATTTGGAAAAAGGTTCAAAATTCTTCCTAAATGAAGGAATACTGTGCTGTACTCACTCCAGAGTGTAATTACCTATAAAACATGATAAAGGAATATTACAGTCTAATCTCCCAGTGCCGTTTACTCAACCCTTATTCCTCCCCCTCGTATCTTGTTACTCCCCTTATTCCCCCATGCCTTGTGCCAAATTACCCCCCCCCTTACCCTCTGTGCTATATAAATTCCCCTTGATCCACCCCCCCCCCCTTCCTGTCATTTCATTCCCCCTTCATTACCCTCTGTGTATATTCATCACCCCTCTTTATGAAGTGGCACAGGGGGGTAAAGGGGGAATAAAATGGCACAGGGGTTGGTAAAGAGGGGCAGATGAATTTGCAGAGGGCAATAAAGGGGAAATTAAATAGCATGAGGCGGGGGGCAAGAGGTAATTTAGTGGCACGGGGTAATAAAGGGGGGGATGATTTGGCACAGGGGAATTAAGTGGCATGGGGGGGGGGATCAGAGAAGGAGGAGGTGAATGATGTGGCCAGAGGACGTACAGAAGCAGGAGACCACTGTCTAAACATTAGTCTTCTGTGCTGGGACTTCTGCAGGGGGTGCAGCAGGGGCCTGGGCCCTGGTTATTGGCTGTACCCTCTGACAGCGGCCCTGTGTACAAGGTAGTGCCAGCACATAAGCCTGGTTGTTTCCTATTGGGAGTATTTTGTTCCCTATTGGGTGTGTCCGTGTCAACTATTGGGAATGTCCCCTATTCGGAGGCTGCAAATACATTAAAGGGGTACTCCACCCCTAGACATCTTATCCCCTATCCAAAGGATAGGGGATAAGATGTCTGATCGCGGGGGTCCCGCTGCTGGGGACCCCCACAATATTGCATGCGGCACCAACCTATTTCTTGTCCAGAAGCGCTGGAGGGTCTGGGTTGCGACCACGGGAACGGAAGTCCGAGAAGTCATGACTCCGCTCCCGTGTGACGTCACGCCTTGTCCCTTCATGACGTCACGGAGTCATGACGTCATGGACTTCCGTTCCCGTGGTCGGGACCCAGACCCTCCAGCGCTTCCGGACAAGAAACAGGTGGGTGCTGCATGCTATATTGCGGGGGTCCCCAGCAGTGGGACCCCCGCGATCAGACATCTTATCCCCTATCCTTTGGATAGGGGATAAGATGTCTAGGGGTGGAGTACCCCTTTAAGTCTTATGTGACTCTGCTGGGGAATTAAAAACTGTCCACTATTGGGAGGTGTCCGCTAAGGGATATTTCAATGTACCAGAATTTTTCTTCTTTTTAAAACACAGAAAACCTTCGGTGTCTGAATCACTACATGTAATAGTTAGATTTCTGAATGGAAACATCAGATTTTTTTCTCTTGCATTCATGTTTGTCATAGTTTTATCCTCTACTATAATTATAACAATAAGAGCCTTCAATTTTCCCCCACTCGACATCTTGCATGACTAATGTATGATTTCACTGAAGTCATTGTCTGATCCTGCACCTTCCATTAGTAATAAGCACATCTCGCCCAATCTCCTTCATACTGAAGGCTGTGCTTCATTGCTCCTGAAGTTGTGCTTACGGCCATGGAGCTCCTAGACTTCGCTCACTTCTAAAGCCGGAGGGCTGTTTTGACTTGCCACCTATCTGTAGTCATACACTGTATGGCTGAAGTTTTTGTTTTACTAGACAGAAAAATATTCATGCAGCATTATCTTTTCCAAGAAAAATTGTGTTTTCATTGACAAATTGGTTTGTTCTATACGGAGATCCAATAAAGTTACAGGAACAAAGCCTGAGACATTCTGATGACAGATCTGTAATTTCTCTATGCACATCACTAAATGCATAAATAAAATTGGGGAGGGGGGGAAATGACTATGCCTTACTTTAAAACTCCTGACTTCAAGTGGATGGTGATTTAGAATCGCACAAGGCCATAGGGACAAGTTGTGCAGTGTAAGTCAATGTTCATTCACTAATTTTAGCCTAACTTTTTTTTTTCTATGGAGTTCAACAGAACTATAGTAAAAATAAAACCCTTTTGAGTCTTTAAACAGCCATTAACAGCCCAAAAAGTCCCCCAAAAAACTGAAGATAGCAAAAGTGTGTACTGTTACATGGACCTGTCCCAGTTGTGAACACCAACCAAGTAGATCAGCACTCGTTGAAGGAGCCTGTTACAGGACTTGATGGATTGGCAGACCCGCACAAGCTACCATTGGATGGTTTGGGCAGCCCTTTACTTCCATCATTGTTGGCCACACATCCCTTATTATATGGAGATGTTTAGCGGACTATGGTTTATTTTTATGCCTGCTTAACAAATGCGATAAGCCAACAAACAAGTGTTAGCGATCATCCGAAGATCAAGCTGGGTTAAAAATCATCCTTTGTTATAGGGGCATAAGGTTTTGAAACTGCAAAAAGTGATAGCTTAGAAATACGGTATTTTTAAAAATAAATTTTCACATTTTCAGTATATGCTAGAGGGCTTCTTCAAAACTTTTTTCTGGTATGCAATCTTTGACTGTCTGCAAACTAATGAAAGCTACAGTGATCCCTCAACTTACAATGGCCTCAACATACAATAGTTTCAACATACAATGTTCTTTTCTGGACCATCGTAAGTTGAAACCAGACTCAACATACAATGTACAGACAGTCCAGATCTGTGATACCTGTCAATGGCTGGAAGAACCGACCAATCAAAATGGGCATTCGCTGGTAAAACCTCTGTATTACTGAAGTGTATGCACTGACTAGTGTCTGGTAGCGCCCCCTACAGTACAGGGAGGCATTACATGTTCTGTACACTTTACCTGTACCAGGGTTAGCTTCTCCTTTGGACACCAGGTGAGGGTGATTCCATTCCTTTTTTTAGGACACTGTGTACTGTACAGGACCCTGAAGAAGCTCCTGTCCTCTACATAGACCAGTGTTTCCCAGGCAGGGTGGCCCCAGCTGTTGCAAAACTACAACTCCCAGCATGCCCGGACAGCCTTTGGCTGTCCGGGCATGCTGGGAGTTGTAGTTTTTCAACAGCTGGAGACTCCCTGCTTGGGGAAACACTGACATAGACAGTAATATACAGCTCCCAGCAGATATTTCTTACTTTTATATATATATGTAAGGATTTGCTTTATCTATATTAGTTATCTACTTATTTTTGTTTGATCCTCACTTTTTCCTATTTTTGGATGACATTTTGGTGCCTTTAGAACCAATTACCAGGTTTCCATAGAGTTCTGGTCTCAACATACAATGGTTGTCCTGGAACCAATGAATATTGTAACTTGAGGGACCACTGTATTGTACACAAGTTTATTTTGTACAAATGTCTAAGAAAGCAGCACAAAGTGTGCCTATCTGGTGATTCACCAGGCTTTATCCGTTGTGGCCTTTATACTCCACCGCCAACCTGATCCTCTGTCTATTTGTGTCCTGCTGTTCCTTGAAGATACAGCTTTGGCGCATGGTCATCTTTCAGATCCTCAGATTCCTTTAGTCTTCCGTAGTAGAAACTTGGAACTCCAGTGAACAGCTAACCATGGCAGAATAAAGCAGTATCTATAGTGATCTTGTTATAAAGCTAGCTGCCTTATATTGGACTGTGTTACATCTGACTGGTGTTTTTGATAGTCCACAAATTTGCAGCAAAAGTTTATAAAGCTGTATCCTGAATTGACCATGTATAACTTACCATGCACCGAAGCTTGTACTTTGTCTTTTGAGACCAGATTGTTGTGTTAGATCACCATGTCGTCTGACTCCTTACCTCTGCAGATAGGCACCAGGCCTAGATTTTGAGATGCTGTAGTTATGGGTGCGACATGGCTAAAATGTCTGCAGTAAACTGATAAGAAGCTTCTACTGTCCTTCCCCCTAGCATACTCTATTTCACTTTACAGTATTTTTGGACACAGTTTTTGGTATCCGTGTTTGGAACCGAAACGAGGAGTGTGGAACATAAACAAGGAAAGGATATAATGTGAATATTTTTACCCCTTCTATATGTTGGATCCCCTCCTATTTTTTTTGATTATTAAATACTGATAAAACATATTGCCCAAAATGTTGTCTTAAGAGGCTACGCCAGCATTTAAAGGAGTATTTTATGGTGTTTTTTTTCTTCTATTATTCTGTGCCCAGGCTGAAATGCTATACAAAACAAACTTTAACTCACCTGCCAACGTTGCTCAGATATCTGTGTCCCGTTCTCCGGTCCCTGTCTTCTTCCACTTCCAGCGGGCCGGTGAGTCACGCTGCATTCAGCTTATCACCGGCTGCAGCGGGACATAACTGCAGCCGGTGATAAAATGAGCACAGCGCGACTCACCGACCCGCAGGACGCAGAAGGAGACAGGGACCAGAGAACGGGACACAGATATCGGCGCAACGGGGGAACACAGGCAGGTGAGTTAAAGGGGTACTCCGGTGAAAACCTTTTTTCTTTTAAATCAACTGGTGGCAGAAAGTTAAACATATTTGTAAATTACTTCCATTAAAAAATCTTAATCCTTCCAGTACTTATTAGCTGCTGCATGCTACAGAGGAAATTCCTTTCTTTTTGGAACACCGATGACATCACGAGCACAGTGCTCTCTGCTGACATCTCTGTCCATTTTAGCAACCATGCATAGCAGATGTATGCTAAGGGCAGCATGGTGGCTCAGTGGTTAGCACTGCTGCCTTGCAGTGCTGGGGACTTGGGTTCAAATCCCACTAAGGACAACAATAAATAAAGCATTATTATTATTATAATAATGTCAGCAGAGAGAACTGTGCTCGTGATGTCATCAGAGAGCATTCCAAAAAGAAAAGAATTTCCTCTGTAGTATTCAGCAACTAATAAGTACTGGAAGGATTAAGATTTTTTAATAGAAGTAATTTACAAATATGTTTAACTTTCTGCCACCAGTTGATTTAAAAGAAAAAAGGTTTTCACCTGAGTACCCCTTCAAGTTTGTTTTGTATAGTATTGCAGCCCGGGCACAGAGAATAGAAAAAAAAACACCATAGTACTCCTTTAAGGACTCAACTCATCGCTGAGAATAGCACCTGAATCTCCCTGCGTGTGGAGCACTTTGAATGCTGTCCTCGTGTATCTCTGACTCTCTCTGAGAATGCATATAGGGAGGTTTTGGTGCTGGTCCCATCGGTCGAAGTCCCAAAGAATTATAGTACCCTAAAGGTTGTGTGCTTCTTATCAAGTGTGAACATAGTCTTACAGGACTGACAGCATACCAACCTATATAAAAAGATGTTCCAGAAATAGTAGTGACTTGGGGTTATCCAGGATTTAGAAATTGATGGCCATTCAGCATAGGCCATTGGTATCAGATTGGCTTTGGTACCACTCCTGAGTCCCCTGAAGGTGCAACAGCACCTGTAAAAAAACAAAAACTGCAAGCTTCTTCAATATCTACATAAGTTTATAACACAATGACTATTACTTCTGGCAGTGATGTAAGATATTGCAGATCGGCAGGAGATGCTGATCTATAATTGATGGTATGTCCTAAGAATATGAAATCCATAAGGTATATCTGATAAGGTGATGGTCTTTTGTAGAGATGTACATGAATACACCTTTACTGTATGTTTTATGTCTAATTTGATTTAAAAAAGTGATTTGACATCAGGTTGGCTCTGTTGAATGTAATGTGGTCTATAGGGGATTCAGGATTTTTGGAAAAGTTAAATCCTGACAGAGCAGATTGATGCAAGCATGACCATCTGTATATAGTTTGTTTTCCGCATGTTTGTAGGGGTTGCTTCCATTTCTTCCCACGGATAGGTTAATTTACTTTTCTGTTAAAGGAAAATAGTAATTCCGTTCACCCACACTAAACCCAATACACCGGGTTATAGTGCGGGTGACCGGGAGACCAATGCAGGGTCTCTGACTTAGGGTGGGTTCACACCGCGATTTTGCTATACGGTTTAGTATACAACTGTACAGAAAACCGTGCCCATAGACTTCCCATTCAAAACTGTATGCACCATAATGTATATGGTTGTCTGTTTTTCAAACCATACGGTTTTTTACTTTTTTCTTTTTCCGTACAGAAAACCGTGGCCTACCAAGGTTTTTGGTCCAGGTGAAAAAACGTATTAAACCGTATACTTATTTATTTATTTTTTTAACATGGGAGTCAGTGGGAACCGTATGTGCGTACGGTTCCATCTTGTTTTCACCATACGGTTTTTGACTTATCACAATTTTTTTTTCAACCTTATACAGATAAAAACTTGTACACAGTTTTGATACAGTTTAGTCAGGTTTTGAGGAATCCGTTTTTTTTAATAAAAAACCTGATACAGGAACTGTATTGCAAAAATGTGGTGTGAACTCAGCCTTATACCCTTTTAGTCTGGTGCCCGGTCCATCTGAAGATCTGCTTCCTGTGCTGAATTGCGTGCTGGAGGCGGGCCCAATAGCTGGATTTGAATATTCATGTTCGCTGGTCACGTGAGCGCTCAGTAGGCACAAAGGTTCACGTGATCAGCGACCATGAATATTCAGATCCAGTGCGCCTCCTGCACGCAATTTAGCGCAGATAGAGGATCTTCAGTGGGACCAGGCACCACACTAAAGGTATGTATAGAAGTCAGAGACCCCGCATCAGTCTCCTTTTCCCCCGCCATAGAACTCTAACCCGGGGTTCCTTGGCTGTCTGTGCATGCTGGGAGTTGTAGTAGTAGTTTTGAAACAGCTGGAGGCACCCTGACTGGGAAACCCTGCCCTTGTCACATACCAGCACCTTTATCATGGTTCTAAAGGTGCCCATACTTTTTACAGTCGATAAGTGGATCACTTAAAGGGGTTATCCAGGAAAAAAAAACTTTTTTTTTTTTTATATATCAACTGGCTCCAGAAAGTTAGACAGAAAAGACAGAAGCTCATAAGTACTGAAAGAATTAAGATTTTTTAATAGAAGTAATTTACAAATCTGTTTAACCTTCTGGAGCCAGTTGATATATATAAAAAAGTTTTCGCCTGGAATACCCCTTTAACCCAAAGCTATTGGAACTTATCAACAATCTTATTAGCTTTCCAACGGCATACTCCACTGTTCTTGGTTAGAAAATCAACCATTTTTCATATTTTTAGGTAATAGTTTCATTTACAAACTATCTTTTAGTAATGAATACATTATCAAAGTGTTCCCAAAATATTCCCAAAAAGATTTGTCCACATTGGCATTTGTCAAAACTGTCTACACGTGATCAATAATACCAGCCACAGAAAAAGTGTGTATGGCCACGACTGCGAAACGACTGTTCAGGCATCAACCCACTTCTATCCCAATGTGTATAGCCGCCTTTAGTCACATTTCAGTGCTGCAAGTCACAGTGCAAACCTGGGTGTCACCTGCTAAGTCACTGTATCTCCATCATGTTTGACTGTCATTTGTTTTTCCATGTAGAAATTTGCTTTGAGCCTCCGGGTGAAACTGGCCACATGCTGTGTGTATTGAGACTATAGTACTTTCCGAAATGTTAATAATGACTTAAAGGGGTTCTCTGATTTTAAATAAATAAATATTGACAGCTTTGCTAAGTCTAGTGCGGGTGGGCTACCTGCTGCTGATGACTATCCGGTTGCAGTGGGTTTGAAACATCATCAGGCTAAGCCTTCACTTTTTTCTTCTTCTCAAAAACACCTAAAAAGGCCATAAATGCCGCACAGCCTTTATTTTGGTGGGTAAACGCGGCGGACAGATATTAGCTAAAAGTCAACAGAGATTTATGAAACCCACTTTCACTTGTCATTTGGCGTTTTTGAAAGGTTTGGGGCATAGGCAGTTTTCCAAAAATGTTGCCTGTAGAGAGCGTGCTTTAAAGGGGTACTCCGCCCCTAGACATCTTATCCCCTATCCAAAGGATAGGAGATAAGATGTTAGATCGCCGCGGTAACGCTGCTGGGGACCCCGCTATCATTACTGCGCAGAGCGAGATCGCTCTGCACGTAATGACGGGCAATACAGGGGCCGGAGCATCGTTACATCACGGCTCCTCCCCTCGTGACATCACGGCCCGCCCCTTTCATTATAAGTCTATGGGAGGAGGCGTGGCGGTTGTCACGACCCCTGCCATAGACTTGCATTAAGGGGATGGGCCGTGATTACATGAATGGGCGGAGCCATGACGTCACGCTGCTCTGGCCCCTGTATCGCCCGTCATTACGTACAGAGCGAACTCTCTCTCTGTGCAGTAATGATGGCGGGGTGCTGCAGCGGCGATCCCCGGGGTCCCCAGCAGCAGGATAGGGGATAAGATGCCAGGGGTGGAGTACCCCTTTTATGGACATAATCTTGGTGTTTCTCTTCCGTGGAAGTCTATGGGAGCAAAAACTCCAAAAAATCCATGCAGATTTAGCACTAACTATTTTCCTGGTGTCCCCCTCCCCTATTTCTTCAGTAGAAGTCAGTCACATGATAGAATCACATGCCTTGTCATGATAAAAACGCAGTGAGAAAAAAAGCCAGGATGAACTACTTTTCCAAAAAACAAACTTCATGTTGGAAGTGCAAAAGGACAGGGCAGTATTTTGTGCTGTTTTCTCTTCAAGTGGAAGCTTTATGAGAGCAAGAAGAGCTCCCTTGGGTATGTAAATAGAGGCATTGGAGTCATTGCTTTGGACTTCGAAAGCTGAGAGCAGTGTATAGCAGGCTGTCCTTTTTATTTTTATTTATTTATTTATTTTTTAAATGAGCAGGGAGAAGCACTTCGCAACATGCTTCTCTCCCATTCTCTCATCTTGTTGGAGACTGATTTTATAGAAAATCTATGGAGCCCTTCTGCAGCAAGGAGAGAGACTGAAAAGAGCGCTTCTACATGCTTGTTCTGATCCCCACCAAACAGAAGTATTATTATTTTTATTTTTTTTGTCAATGACCTTTAAACCAGAATCTTATTAATAAGAATAGCTTTCTGCTTTTGTTTTTATGTAACTGGTTACATTGCCAATGTTTACACAACATTTGCTGTGTACCAAACATGTAGTGTTTAGTGTAGGTTAATCGCTATTCACATTGTGCAGTTACTCACAACTAACCCATTGGTGTCCATTATGTCATCTGGTACAGTAATTTTATTTTTTGGGGCAACAATACATAAAAATGCAGATATAAAGATCATTAAAGGGGTTATCCTGTGAGGAGGGAGCTTTGGCCATTGCACAGTACAGTGATCCCTCAACTTACAATGGCTTCAACATACAATGGTCTTTTCTGGACCATTGTAAGATGAAACCAGACTCAACATACAATGTTATGGACAGTCAAGATTTGTGAAATGTGTCAATGGCCGGAAGAACTGACCAATCGGAATGGGCAATTTACTGGTAAAACACCTGTATTACTGAAGCGTATGCACTGACTGACTGTCTGGTAGCGCCACCTACAGTACAGGGAGGTACTACATGTTCTGTACACTTTACCTGTACCAGGGTTACCTGCTCCTTTGGACACCAGGTGAGGGTGACTCCATGTTACTTTTTTAGGACATTGCATGTACTTACTGTACAGGACCCTGAAAAAGCTCCTGTCCTCTACATAGACCAGTGTTTCCCAAGCAGGGTGCCCCCAGCGGTTGCAAAACTACAACTCCCAGCATGCCCGGACAGCCTTTGGCTGTCCGGGCATGCTGGGAGTTGTAGTTTTGCAACAGCTGGAGGCACCCTGGTTGGGAAATACTGACATAGACAGTGATTACAGCTCCCAGCAGATCTTTCTTACTTTTATATGTAAGGATTTGCTTTATCTATATTAGTTATCTACTTATTTTTCTTTTAATTCTCACTTTTTCCTATTTTTTGAATGATATTTTGGGGCTTTAGAACCAATTACCAGGTTTCCATAGTTATGGTCTCAGCAAACAATGGTTTCATACAATGGTCGTCCTGGAACCAATTAATATTGTAACTTGAGGGACCACTGTATATTTAAAAAATAAATAAATAAACACACCTCCCAGTGCTCCCGCTGTGCCTCTGGTGCCCTGGCAGCGAACCTCTTCATGTCAGAAATCCTAACGCTCTAGCGTTGACATTGGGGGCCCGGAGTTTCATACTGCCCCTCAGCCAATTACTGTCCCTGACGCTCTTAAGTGGTGGTCCCCCAATGCCCTGTTGGATGAAGCTGCGGTGCTCTTTCGTGATGCCCCTACATTTACTGCTATGAGAATGATTGAAGCGGTCATCTCCACTGGTCTAGACTCCTGGTGACCACTCTGGTTATAGCAGTAATGGGGGAAATTAGAATTGTCGGGTGTCTCCATTCTATCAAACAATTAAGTCTGTGATATATAACTTTTTATTTTTATTTTTGCTCAGCTTAAGCTGCTGACAGGGGCATTTCCATTGCAGTAATTTATTGAACATATGCGTCCCTTTTTTTGACATTTGACTACACATTTTTCGGAGCCGTCATTAGCTGCTGAATGTGCTTTCATCCGAGCGACTTAACTTTTGACCTCTCTTGACCTACTGAAGCATTTCTGGTCTAAAACCGTTTTGTCTCCGTGTCTGTCGGTGGAGGCGGCTGCTCAGTATGTGCAATCGCTTTTGTAGCACTAATTCACTGGGCTCCTAGCACTTGACTACATTTTTCTATCTAGATGCAGCATATTTTTCTTGTATTTGATAGTTTAATAAAAAGGCAGTCTGTATTTTAGGGCTCGTGTGCAGTCACTTTTAGATAATGAGTTGCTAAGGATTATGGGATTTGTCTGTTTTCGTATTTGGAATGCAGGCTTTTTTATTTTATTTTTTTTAATACTGTTCAGCAGCGCAGACATAAATGCTTAATATTTAACATGCTCAGTCATCACATTTTACTGGGCTTTTTATTAGAATTTAACATTCCTACATCTATTAGTGATGTCTGCGGATCTGGTCATAAACGTCCATGCACATTTTAAGCCCTTAAAGGGATATTCCAGGAAAAAAAATTTTTTATATATATATCAACTAGCTCCAGAAAGTTACAGATTTGTAAATTACTTCTATAAAAAAAAAAATCTTAACTTCAGAAGCTCATAAGTACTGAAAGGATTAAGGTTGTTCTTTTCTGTATAAGTGCTCTCTGATGCCCAGTTCAGAAGAGGTTTTCTATGGGGATTTGCTTCTAAACTGGGCGTTTCCCGAGACATGTGTCATCAGAGAGGATTTAGACAGAAAAGAACAACCTTAACTTCAGAAGCTCATAAGTACTGAAAGGATTAAGATTTTTTTTTAATAGAAGTAATTTACCAATCTGTTTAACTTTCTGGAGCCAGTTGATATATAAAAAAATTTTTTTTCCTGAAATACCCCTTTCAGGACCAAAGGATTTTTAGTTTTTGAACTTTTTGATTTTTTTTTTCCTCATCACCTTCTAAAAATCATAACTCTTTGAATTTTGCATCTAAAATTCCATATTATGGCTTATTTTTTGCGCTCCCAGTTCTACATTGCAGTGACATTAGTCATTTTACCAAAATATACACAGCGAAATGGAAAAAAAACTAATTGTGCGACATAATTGAAGAAAAAAACACCATTTTGTAAATTTTGGGGGCTTCCGTTTCTACGCAATGCATTTTTCTGTAAAAATTACATCTTATCTTCTGTAGGTACATACCATTTAAAATGATCCCCTACTTATATAGGTTTGATTTTGTAGTACTGCTGAAAAAAATCAGAACTACATGCAGGAAAATTTATATGTTTAAAATTGTCATATATAACCCCTATAACTTTTATTATTTTTCTGCGTACGGGCCGGTATGAGGGCTAGTTTTTTGCACCGTGATGTGAAGTTTTTATCTTACCATTTTTGTATTTATCGGACTTTTGATCACTTTTTATTCATTTTTTTCATTATATAAAGTGACAAAAATGCGTTATTTTGGACTTTGGAATTTCTTTGCGTCTATGCCATTGATTGTGAGGTTTCACTTACGATACATTTTTATAATTCGGACATTACGCACGCGCCGATACCACGTTTGTTTTTT
The DNA here is from genome assembly GCF_029499605.1 of Hyla sarda. NCBI lineage: Eukaryota > Metazoa > Chordata > Amphibia > Anura > Hylidae > Hyla > Hyla sarda. Next base: position 129,132,666 of record NC_079197.1, on the reverse strand, counting down.
GTTTTCATTTACAGTTTTTTTTTCTTAAATGGGAAAAGGGGGGTGGTTCTTACTTTTATTAGGGAAGGGGTTAAATAATTTTTTTTCCCAAAAAAATTTCCCAAAATTTTTTTTTTTTTGCATTATAGCTCTCTAGTGGCTATAGCATTACACACACTGATCTGCTACACAGATCATTGCCGTGCATTAACACTGCAATGATCAGTGTTATCGGTGGTGGATTGCTCAAGCCCGGATTTCAGGCTTGGAGTAATCAATCACCGATCGGACACCCTCCGCTCACATTCTAGCTGATCGGGACATCGCGATTTCACTGCGATGGTCTGGATCAGCCTGACTGAGCTGCCGGGAGTGTATTTTTACTTTAGACGTGGCAATCAACTTTGAATGCTATGTCTAAAGGGTTAACAGCGTGAGGCACAACAATCTGTGCCGCACGCTATTAGCCCAGGTCCCGGCTTTCGTTAGCCACCGGGACCGACCCGCGTTATATACTGGGACCAGGGCGTACAGGTACGCACTGCACCCTTAAGAGGTTAAAAATTACAGCTTCCATAGTTTCTGGTTACATGAATGTTTTCTGTTAAATAATAGGTCTGAATGACTCATTTCTTTTGTATTAAATACCAGGTACTGTCTCCTCTATCAGCATTTGCATAGTTTTTGTTTCCATTTTTACCTCCTATAAAATATCCTGACAAGTAGATCATATATCTATAGTATAATAGGAAGTCAAAATGAGTCAGTGTTTTCCATCCGCATAACACTCTACACTACACACTGCAATCGTAATATATCCACGGTTCCATGCTGATTGATTTCTTGGTTATATATTGTTGTGGGCAGAAGTGGTGGCTGCAGCGGTCCCGGCGGTGCAGGCAGCAGCAGGTGAGGCCTGTTCACCTCCTCCTGTTGCTTAGAAACAACTCCCAGCATGCACAGCCAAAAGGGCATGCTGGGAGTTGTAGTTTTGCAACAGCTGGAGTTCAAACTACAACTCCCAGCATGATCTTTGGTAGTCTGTGCATGCTGGGGATTGTAGTTATGCATCAGCTGGAGGCACATTTTTTTTCTATGAAAGTGTGCATCCAGCTGTTGCATAAGTACAACTCCCAGCATGCCCGGACAGCCGAAGGGCATGCTGGTAGATGTAGCAGTGTGCCACCAGCTGTTGAAAAACTACAACTCTTAGCATGCCCTTCGGCTGTCAGTGCATGCTGAGAGTTGCAGTTTTGCAATAGCTGAAGGCACACTGGTTGTGAGAGTTTGTGTCCGAACTCAGAGTTTCACAACCAGTGTGCCTCCAGCTGTTGCAAAAATACAACTCCCAGCATGCACTTAGACCATACATGCTGGGAGTTCTAGTTTTGTAACAGCTGGAGGCACACTGGTTGCAAAATACTTTAAGTAACAAACTCTGTGTTTCACAACCAGTGTGCCTCCAGCTGTTGCATAACTACAACTCCCAGCGTGTATGGTCTGTCAGTGCATGCTGGGAGTTGTAGTTTTGCAAAAGCTGGAGGTTTGCCAATGTGAATGTACAGGGTAAATTTCTCGCTACAGCTCAAACTCCCAGCAAGAAACTCTCTGTATACCCCTGCCCGTGTGAATGTTGTCTAAAAATGCTACATTACACTACACCTACACAAAATAGAAAGTAAAACACTACACATACACACCCTTACAGTCTTCCCCCCCCAAAATAAAAAAGCCTTGTACGGCAGTGTTTCTAAAACGGAGCCTCCAGCTGTTTAAAAGCAAAAACTCCCAGTATTGCTGGACAGCCACTGACTGCTGGGAGTTTTGCAACAGCTGGAGACACCCTGTTTGGAAAACACTGCCATAGGGTATTTTGGTGGTGGATGCAAATCCCCAATTTAGGCCTCAAATGCGCATGGCGCGCTCTCGGTATGGAGCCCTGTTGTATTTCAAGGCAAAAGTTTAGTGCCACATATGTGGTATTTTCATACTTGGGAGAAATTGCGTTACAACATTTGGGGGGCTTTTTCTCCTTTCACCCCTTATGAAAAGGTAAAGTTTGGGGTCTACACCAGCATGTTAGTGTAAAAATTAAAATAATTAACACTAACATACTGGTGCTTGCCATACTTCTAATTTTCACAAGCGGTAAAAGGAAAAAAAGACCCCCAAAATTTGTAACGCAATTTCTCCTGAGTACAGAAATATCCCACTCAGGAGCGCACCACAAGGCTCAGGAGTGAGCGCACCATGTATATGTTAGGTCTAAATTTGTGATTTGCACAGGGGTGGCTGATTTTACAGTGGTTCTGACATAAACTCAAAACAATAAATACCCACATGTGACCCCATTTTGGAAACCACGTCCCTCACGGAATGTAACAAGGGGTATAGTGAGCCTAACACCCCACAGGTGTTTGATGAACTTTCATTAAAGTTGGATGTGAAAATTAAGAGAAATTTCACTGAAGTGCTGTTACCCTAAATTTTTCATTTTCACAAGGGGAAATAGGAAAAAATGCCCCCCAAAACTTGTAGCCCAATTTCTTCTGAGTATGGAAATACCTCATATGTGGATGTAAAGTGCACTGTGGGAGAATTACAATGCTCAGAAGAGAAGGAGCGCCATTGGGTTTTTGGAGATAGTATGTGTCCGAAATTGAAGGCCATTTGTGTTTACAAAGCCCCCATGGTGCCATGACAGTGGACACACACACACACACACACACACACGTTGACCCCATTTTGGAAACTACACCACTTACGGAATGTAATAAGGGGTGCAGTGAGCACTTACACCCCACAGGTGTTTGACAGATTTTTGGAACAGGGGTCCGTGAAAATGAAAAAATGTGTTTCTCATATGCACAGTCCACTGTTCCAAAGATCTGTCAAACTCCAGTGGGGTGTAAATGCACACTGCACCCCTTATTAAATTCTGTGAGGGGTGCAGTTTCCAAAATGGGGTCACATGTGGGGGGGTCCACTGTTCTGGCACCACGGGAGCTTTGTAAATGCACATGGCCCCAGATTTCCATTCCAACCAAATTCTCCAAAAGCTCAATGGCGCTCCTTCTCTTCTGAGCATTGTAGTTCGCCTGCAGAGCATTTTACATCCACATAAGGGGTATTAGAAATTTTGGAAGGCATTTTCTCCTTGTGAAAATAAAAGATTTGGGTTAACACAAGCATTTGAGTGAAAAAAATACATTCATTTACACATCCAACTTCAATGAAAAGTCCACAAACACCTATGGGGTTTTAAGGCTCACTGGACACCTTGTTACGTTCCTTGAGGGGTGTAGTTTCCCAAAAAGTATGCCATGGTTTTATTTTTTTATTTTTGTTTTTTTTTTTGTTTGTTTTTTTGCTGTTCGGTCACCATAGGGGCTTCCTAAATGCAACATGCCCTCCAAAAACCATTTACGCAAAATTTGCTTTCCAAAAGCCAAATGTGACTCTTCTTCTGAGCATTGTAGTACGCCCGTATTGCACTTGACATCCACATGTGGGGTATTTCCATACTCAGAAGACATGGGGTTACAAATTTTGGGGGGCATTTTCTCCTATTACCCCTTGTAAAAATGTACAATTTGGGGAAAAACCAGCGTTTTAGTCGAAAAAAATAAATAAAAATCATTTACACATCCAAAGTCGTCAAACACCTTAAGGCTCACTGTACCCCTTGTTACATTCCTTGAGGGGTGTAGTTTCCAAATTAGTATGCCATTTTATTTAATTTTTTTAATTTTTTTGCTTTTCTGGCATCATAGGGGCTTCCTAAATGTGACATGCCCCCAAAAACCATTTCAGAAAAACGGTCTCCAAAATCCCATTGTTGCTCCTTCCCTTCTGAGCCCTCTAGTTCACCCAAATTTTGGGGAAATTTCTCTTTTTACCACTCCTTTTTAAAATTCAAAAACTGAGTCTACAAGAACAAGCGAGTGAAAAAAATGAAGATTTTGAATTTTCTCCTTCACTTTTCTGCTATTCCTGTGAAACACCTAAATGGTTAACATACACTTTCTGAATGTCATTTTGAATACTTTGAGGGGTGCAGTTTTTATAATGGGGTAATTTATGGGGTATTTCTAATAAGAAGGCCCTTCAAATCCACTTCAAAACTGAACTGGTCCCTGAAAAATTCTGATTTTGAAAATGTTGTGGAAAAATTGGAAAATTGCTGCTATACTTTGAAGCCCTCTGATGTCTTCCAAAATTAAAGACATGTCAGATTTTCGCAGCGGATTTCGCTGCGGATCCGCCGCTGAAGGACCTCTATATGCTGGCTTTACATGTGCCTGCTAAGAGCGGCAATATGCTGCTACGAGCAGACACTCTGCGATGTGCGAGTCGCCGCGCGCATGCGCAGTATACTCACATTGCGGCAGCTCTCAGCCTAGCTCATTGAGCAGTGTGAGCGGCCGCGATGTGTGCGAGTACACCGCGCATGCGTATCGACTCGCACATTGCTTCAGTGTGTCTGCACATAGCGGCGTATTGCCGCTCCAAGCAGGCACATGTAAAGCCAGCATATAGAGGTCCTTCAGCGGCGGATCCGCAGCGTAAAATACGCTGTAAATCTGCTCGTCTAAACGTACCCTTAATGTGAAAATGGGCTTGGTCCTTAAGAGTTTAACCCGATAACGACCATGGACGTCTATACTCGTCCAATGGCCGTTACCGGGGTATGATGCGGGCTCCCGACTCAAGCCCCCGTCATACCGGCTAGCCCCCAGCTGATTCCTGTAGCAGGGGGCCGGCGTTAATAGCCGACATGCGGCGATCGCCGCGGGCGGCTATTAACCCTTTAGATCGTCGGTGTCAAAGTTGACAGCGGTGTCTAAAGGTGCCTGTATTAAGTCCCTGGTGGTCCAGTGGGTGTATCGCCCCCTACTGAGGTAGCCTGAGGGCTTACATCTGCTGCGGCGGCTCCGATGCTCTGAATGATACAGCCTGGCAGGACCAGGCTTTATAAATCGAGCGCAGAGGACACAGATCATTGTGGTTTTATGAAACCACAAGGATCTGTATGAGGAATCTAATGATTCCTCCTAAAAGTCCCCTAAGGGGACTAAAACTTTTTTTTTTATTTTTTTTATTTTTATTTTTTACACTTTAAAAACACACACATTAACCCCTTCCTTAATAAAAGTTTAAATCACCCCCCTTTTCCCAAATTCCATATTAAAAATATGTAACCATAATAAAAATAAACAAATTTGGTATCGCCGCGTGCGTAAATGTCTGAACTATAAAAATATATAATTAAACCACACGGTCAATGGCGTACACGCAAAAAAATTCCAAAGTCCAAAATAGCGTATTTTTGGTCACTTTTCATACCATAAAAAAGAATAAAAAGCGATCAAGAAGTCCAATCAAAATAAAAATGGTACCGATTAAAACTTCAGATCACGGCGCAAAAAATTAGCCCTCAAACCACCCTGTACGTGGAAAAATAAAAAAGTTATAGGGGTCAGAAAAGGACAATTTTAAATGTATAAATTTTCCTGCATGTAGTTATGATTTTTTCCAGTAATACGACAATATCCAACCTATATAAGTAGGGAATCATTTTAATCGTATGGACCTACAGAATAAATATAGTGTCATTTTTACCGAAAAATGGACTGCGTAGAAACGGAAGCCCCCAAAAGTTACAAAATGGTGTTTTTTTTCTTCAATTTTGTCGCACAATGATTTTTTTTTTCCCGTTTCGCCATAAATGTTTGTGTAAAATGACTGATGTTATTCCAAAGTAGAATTGGTGGTGCAAAAATAAGCCCTCATGGATTTTTAGGTGCAATATTGAAAGGGTTATGATTTTTAAAAGGTAAGGAGGAAAAAACGAAAGTGTAAAAAACAGAAAAATGCTTGGTCCTTAAGGGGTTAAAGGACTGTATACAGCTCTCTGCTGTGGCAGTTTTTTAGTTAATGGCTCTGCAGCACTCATGGTCTTGTGATTGTGGGGTCTCAGTGGTGAGACCCCACCAGATATTTATTACCTATCCTGACTAAAAGATGATCTCACAAGATTTTAGGATGCCCATCTTAAATCTTTTTAGATATGTCATAAATACATTGAAGATGTGGGACTCTGTTTAGTCAGGAGAATGTGGGTCCATTTACCCTCCATGAAAGTAAATAGAAGTTAAGCGATAAGTGCAAGTGCTGACAACTCTCCATTAACGTGTGTTGATACTATAACAGGAAATCTGCAAACTGGAGTGGTAGGACGCCCATTCTCCTGGTAGTTGATGGTACTGGAGACCCCGTTAAAATGGCCAGTGTGTTTGAGAAGTGTCAGTTCACTCTGTGCTGTTTTGATGAGCTTACTAATTCAAAGTGGATTTTTTTTTAGAGCAATATTGCTATAAGAGGAAAGAAATCTGTTCAATAATTACAGCATAGGTATGTTATGGAGATTTAAAGTCTTTAGGCTGTGTTTGTACATAGAATTTTGGTAAAAATTACAAATTTACAAAATTTAGCAAATGCGTTAAAATATAACTTTTTGCGATTTTGGAAAATTTACTGCAAAAATAGGTAAACGCAGCAGGAATTGCAAAATGTAAAAACAACCTTTGGAGAGTTAGGCTGCTTTCACACTATAAAATTCATCCGTTTTAAAGATCCGTTATGAAAACCCTGAAAATCCGCCACTAAATGTCCGTTAGCAAATCCCATTATAGTCTATGGGATTTTTACATTATCCGTTTTAATCCGTTATAGTCCGTTATGAATAACGGCCGTTATTTTGTGACGGAAGAATGAATGGAAGAAATAATGCATGCACTATTTCTTCCGTTCATTCTCCAGTCACAAAATAACGTCCGTTATTAATAACGGACTATAACGAATTAAAACGGATAATGTAAAAATCCCATAGACTATAATGGGATTTTCTAACGGACATTAAGTGGCCGATTTTCAGGGTTTTCATAACGGAACATGATGGGGAGTGTGCATGGTAGGGGCAAAAAAATGTAAACCCAGAGTAGTTTTCACTGTAAAGATAGAAAGACAGGAAAGTGTTTGGTTTAAAATTGCAGGCAGAAATTCCGCTTACTAAAATGTACTGTATAGTGAATGGGTTTCCGTTCACAAATTCACACTTCGGAATTTGTGAAGCGGAATATGTGAATGGAAAATCCGCTTGGAAATTTCTGCCTGAATAATGGCGTTGCTCATTCTTCAGGCGGAAATACTCGCGGAACACATTGCAGTCTATTGGATACACATTGCAGTCTATTGGAGACTGCAGTGTCTGCACGGTCCTAGCGCCGACTGATTCAGTTGGTGATGGCCGCACTCGGAATCTCCAGGTGGAAACTTTCTGTCCGCAGATTCCGCAGTGTGAACCCAGCCCTAATAGTGGTCTTGTTTCTCAGTCTGAGGTGGATAAGAGGACACTAATAACTGATACACAGCTTGGAGATGAGGGATGACACTAATGGCACAGGAAGAGATGAGGGGACAGTAATGACAGTGACACACACGGGGGGGGGGGAGACTAATGATTGATCATGTGACGCCATGTAACATTATGTGACGTAACCTTTTTGCTAGCTCCTACATTCCAGCACGTTTTTTTCTGCAGCAAAATGGCCTATGGATTAGATTACCTAAAAACTTAAGTAGCTGAATAGGGTAAAATACTCAATTTGAATGCATTGCTAACAGGATCATCACTGTATAAATATGGCCTTTGTTATATTCCTTTGTTGCTCACCACCACATGGCCTGTGTGTCTATGGCTCAAATGTTCTTTTAAATTCTTTCTTGGTCTTGCCTCACTACTTACACATGTTACTAAGCAAAGATTTTTTCTTTCTCAAGTAGAGAATTTTTCATAGCAATAAATGTGCTACTTAGCATAGATTTACTGGTAAAACGTATCCATCTTCCATGAGCAACGTATTACTTATTATTAGATGTTTTACTGTTCATTCTTTTTCTTTTTCAGAACCACCGGGCTGACCCAGAAGAATTATTTACAAAACTAGAGCGTATTGGAAAGGGATCCTTTGGAGAAGTTTTTAAAGGCATTGATAACCGGACTCAACATGTGGTTGCTATAAAAATCATTGACTTGGAAGAAGCAGAGGATGAAATAGAAGATATACAGCAAGAAATAACAGTTCTCAGCCAGTGTGACAGCCCCTATGTGACAAAGTACTATGGATCTTATTTGAAGGTATTTGTTTGTTGGAACTTTTGTGAGACAGATGTGCTTTGGTGACGGTATCTTCTGAATGTAATGCACAAATGGTATGGTTTATCTTAAATTGTGTAATGCAACATTCACGTTCCATCTGGTATCATTTAGTATACGAGGCCCCCTATCCCAGAGGTGATGGGGGGGGGGGGGGGGGGGGGTCCTGGGTTAACTGGTCCCCTGTGTTCTACAAACATCAGAATGCTTTGCACAATGTTACATGAGTGGCCAAAACAGATGGTAATGTGTTAGTTAAAGGGGTATACACTCTGTGTAAAGTGATTGAAGTCAGAAACATTAAAATATGTATATATAATATGAATATAGCCTTAGGTAAAATATATATTCACCTAAAGGATATATATATATATATATATATATATATATATATAATATATATTATGTATGTATTTACAGTGACCCCCTCGACCTCCGATGGCCCCGGCATACGATCATTTCAGCATACGATGGACTCTCAGAGACCATCGCATGTTGAAGGCAGCATCAACATACGATGATTTTGTATGTCGGGGCCATCGCATAAACGGCTATCCGGCAGCGCTGACTGCTTCAGCTGCCACCAGATAGCCGTTTACGGTGCCCCGTGAGCTCCGGTGATGTCTCTTACCTGTCCTCGGGGCTCCGGCACGTCCTCTTCGGGATCCCCTGCATCGCCGGCATCCTCCATCGTCGTCATCACGTCACTGCGCACGCCGTCCCGTCATCCAATAGGAGCGGTGTGCGTATCAAAGTGATGGCGGCGACAAAGCGCGCGGATGCTGGATAAGCGGAGGCCTTGCCGGAGCGTCGGGGACGCGGCGACAGTGATGGACGGTGATATCCCGGGCAGTGGTGACGGTCCGGAACAGCGGGGACAGGTGAGTACAACTTCCTCTAACAGTGGTCTTCAACCTGCGGACCTCCAGTTGTGGCAAAACTACAACACCCAGCATGCCCGGACAGCCAATGGCTGTCCGGGCATGCTGGGTGTTGTAGTTCCGCAACATCTGGAGGTCCGCAGGTTGAAAAACCACTGTCCTATACTTTACATTGCACGGATCCCTTAACATGTGATGGTTTCAACAAACGATGGTCCGTTTGGAACGGATTACCATCGTATGTTGAGGGACCACTATATTATGAGCCACAAATTTTAGTTTTGTCAGTTTTTTTAGCTCTATTGGAGTAGGAATGTGATCTGTAACTACAACTTGGTTAATGTGTAAAACGGGACTGGCGTCTGAGACACACCACCTACATCATCATCATTGGTTCATGCTTCTGCTCTGCCTCCTCTGATTGGCCAGTGTGCATAAACAGAAGCCCATCGCATCCTCGGCAGGAAGTCTGTGTATGGGGAATTGATTTTTCAGGTTTACAATGAAGATAAAGTGCAAGACTTCTAAACCACTGAGGAGAGAAGATTAGACGATTGCACTTATAGCCTTAGTATGGGAGGCCTGAAGGGTCACTAAAGAAGTTATGACGTGCTGATAAGGTTATTATGTTTCCTCACTCACTGATGCTCCACACTTACCCTGTGTGAACACAGACTGATGGTTTCCCTTGTTTTGGAGGGGGCACGTCTTGTCGCCAGGGCAGGTATTAAATTGACAGCTGCGGGGGTTGCCATTCGACACACAATGCTGCCGATACTGCCATATTATTGTGTAGCAATTGGCCAAGAAATGTGGGCATGGCTTCAGTTACATATGCGGTAATACCTTTTCAACTCCCCAGACATCAACTTTTAATGGTCTATTACTAGGCTATACCTTCCATGCCTCTGGTGGCTTTACCTACTGGGACCTAAAATGGTGCATGGATTGAAGGCTCTGTGGTACCAGCAGCTTCTATATCTGCTCACTGCCTTATGTGGATCAGTGTAGGAGGGTAATAGGTGCACTTTGGTTTTAGGGAACATGGGATCCCCTACTGGTTAAACAGTGATTTGATCTCCTAGCTCTGTGCCATCAATGTCTGTCATGAAAAAAACTATTTGATCAAAGAACATTTCCCTGCTCTTTTACTTGAATTGCTTCCTTTACAAGATGCAGCAGTTTAACAGAACCTTGTACTAGGGCATTGTCTGCAAAATATTTTTGTGAATGGAGAGCACAGGGTACTTAATTTAATATATGCAAGCACTGCAAAATTTCCTGTGGCAGTAGGAAAATAGTTATCTCCGCCACTTTAATCCCCTAACTGCTGTCGCTCCTGATAGATGTACAGTATGACTGGAAATTTTAATACATTCCTTTAAGTGTCAGTGAGTGTAATTTTCAGGTTCTTTATTACTACAGGGAGGTTGAAGTCTCCTATGGGCATCTCCATTGGGTTACATGATATCGATCATCGGCACCTCGCTTGAATTTTTAACCTCTTAAACCTATTTCTCCTTGGGAAGTCCTGATAATCACTTTTGTTCTTCAGACCTTTACTCCTTTTCCCTAACTGGAAGGCCTTAAATATTAGGTACTTGGCCTTCGGCCCGTATATTGTCTTGTTCTGTAAAAAAACTGACATGGTGTTTTTCAATATTCAAATTAATAGTGCAGATCACATTTCTTCCTGTTCTTCATCTTCACATTTTATGGGTCTATATCTAGGATCGAATGACTAATGCCTTAAAGGGGTACTACGGCCCTAGACATCTTATCCCCTATCCAAAGGATAGGGGATAAGATGTCTGATCGCTGGGGACCCCCGCAATCTCTCATGCAGCACCCCCTGTCATCCGCCTCATGGAGTAAAGATCGCTTAGTGTCTGATGACTCACGATCACGGGGCAGGAGTATTGTGACTCATGGCTCCACCCTCTCGTGATGTCAAGCCCCACCCCCTCAATGCAAGTCAATGGGAGGGGGCGTGATGCCACGAGGAGACGGAGCCGAGACGTCAGGATACTCCGGCCCAGTGATCGTGATTCATTAGATACAGAACGATCTGCGCTCCGTGAGGCGGATGATAGGGGGTGCTGCATGAGATTTCTAGGGCCGGAGTACCCCTTTAAATAACGGTTATACCCAAAGTAAAGTTTCCATCCCAAATGTATTGTAAACCTATTGTTAAGGCTCTGTTAATCTGAATTATATATTCCGTCATAAAGGGAGATCACAATGCAGGGCTGATCTGTTGCACACCAGACGACAGCGGCAATAGGCTGACCTATTTTCACTTATGTAATTTTGTCCACAAAAAAAGCAAAATGTTGTGCTATTCCTTCTATCAAAAAGTCTGCAAAGGACACTCAAAGGCAGATGTGAACTGAGCCTAAATTATACACCAGACTATATAGCAGCATTCATCTATGCAGACACTAGGTGACTGTGTATAGCCTCATTTCTAAGTATATTCCCCTCCTAGATTTGAGGCTATATGAATGTACCATTTAGCTCTGTTCTGTATGAATAAATATAAAAACTGCAGACTAAGTTTGGTTTGGTATATGGTGACCTCAGTTAGTTCAGAAATGACTTTATTATCCATCAGTATCCCTAGGAGTTTTAATAATGCATGTTTCAGGGCTGGAATGACTGGTGTTGAAATTGCTTACATACAGTAGTATTTCTCTGACAGTTCTTGGCTAAGTTCCCTCACAGTAACCTAGGTGTTCACAGCCCTCATAGTCGCTTCAGAGTGTAAAAAGCAGAAAACTAAAAGCCCCTCATTTTAAATAAATGTGATTCCCAAAAATCAGGGATTTCCATTTTCTGCTCCCTTGGTTTGACTGATGTGCCATAGACCGTTAAAGTAGTCCAGTATCAAAAAACCTATCCACAGGATAGGGGATAAGTGTCAGATCATGGGGGGTCAGACTTCTGGGGCACCCACGATCTCCTGGCCAGCACCCCTGCTCTCTGCATGAATACTGTGGCTGACACACCCCTTCCATGCATCTCTGAGAGAGCTGGCGATACAGCGTTCAGGTATCCCTGGCTCCCCCATAGTGATGAATGGAAGGGGTGTGTCAGCCACCGCTTCTTGCTATGGTCAAACACACCTTATTCACGGGGAGAGCTGTGACACCTGACGGAAGATCATGGGGTCCCAGCTGTCTGACAGATTTAAAAGTCGCACAAAAATTTGCAGAGGTGGCACCATACAAAGTGTAGTACTGAAGTAAGATGTGATCAGTGCCAGATCGATCACATGCCCTGCACCATATGTAATACATTTGGTGCAGGTACACAGTTTCCATCACATAAGTTTATGCGGTAAAAAGATGTGCACCTATGCCACTCTTGATGATATATTCTCCCCTATGTCTTAAAGGGGTACTCCGCTGCTCAGCGTTTGGAACAAACTGTTCCGAACGCTGGAGCCGGGAGCTCGTGATGCCCCCTCCCATAGCCTTGCATTGAGGGGGTGGGGTGTGACGTCTTGAGGGGGTGGGGTGATTACATCACGGGCTCCCGGCTCCAGCGTTCGGAACAGTTTGTTCCAAACCGCTGAGCAGCGGAGTACCCCTTTAAGAACTAGTTAGAATCCTAGCTCTGACACCCTCGCCTGTGTCATTTCGGTGCTTGTTCAGTAAGAATTCACATGGCAGAGCATCTGTGTAGGATCTTAAAGTAAGCTTGATAGCGCTTGAGATTGGAGTTGTACTTGCTCATTGTGTGAATTTTACTCTAGGTTTCTATATATTATATACACACAAAGATAAACTAGTAGTACACTTCATGGTCATTCACATAAGGACTTACAGTGTGAGGCCAGTTATGTTTTAGACATGCGGTAGGGAAACCATAACTAGAATCCTTGCAGTGTCTGATGCCTTTCCTGATGTCATATAAGGCTGCTTTCACACTAAAATTCATCCGTTTTAAAGATCCGTCTGATGTTCCGTCATGAAAACCCTGCAAATCGGCCGTTCGAAAATCCCATTGTAGTCTATGGGATTTTTACATTATCCGTTTCAATCCGTTATAGTCCGTTAATAACAGCCGTTATTTTGTGACGGGAGAATGAATGGAAGAAATAGCGCATGCACTAATTCTCCCGTTACTATCTTCCTTCACAAAATAACGGACTATAACGTATCGAAACGGATAATGTAAAAATCCCATAGACTACAATGGGATTTTCTAACGGCCGTTTTGCAGGAACATCAGACGGATCTTTAAAATGGATTGATTTTATAGTGTGAAAGCAGCCTGAGTTCATATTCTTAAATTTGAGTGAATGTTCCAAAATTTTTGGCAAATGAAAAATTTAGCACAATTTGTTGCTGCAGTTGTTCCGTACAAAACCTTGTTACACCAGATATTTTAAAGGAGTACTGGGGCCAAAATTAAGCTATCCCCTATCCACAGGAACAGGATAGGGGATAAGTAGCTGATCGCTGGGGGCCCCCGCGATATCCTGAACTGGACCCCGTCCTGCTTAGTAGGGAGCGCATGTCATCTAGAGGTAGATGACACATGCTCCTGACTGAGCAGGGTCCTATTCAGGAGATCATGGGGGCCCCCCGTGGTCGGACCCCCAGCGATCAGCTACTTATCTCCTATCCTGTGGATAGGGAATAAGTACATTTTTCTCCTTTAAATGCTAATTGCTGTGATGTGAAGTCCTTTGTCTGCTCTTTTAAAGAGTAAAGCTGGGTTCACATCACGTTTTTACCAATACGGGAGCGCAGACGGCTGGGGGGGGGGGGGGGAGCTAAAACCTTGCGCTCCCGTATCCCTGCTGTATGCCGCCCGTATGTTGTTCATTTCAGTGATCCGGCCGGAGTGAAACGCTGACTCCGGTCGGCGCATTTTTGCCCCGTATGCGGTTTTCCACTGCACCTCAAACTGTGGTCGACTACGATTTTAGGTGTGGTGGGAAAAATGAGCCGACCGGAGTCAGCGTTTCACTCCAGCCGGCTCATTGAAAGGAATTGCATACGGGCGGCATACGGCAGGTATACGGGAGCGCAAGGTTTTAGCTCCCCCCCCCAAGCCGTATGTGGTCCTGTATTGGTAAAAACGTGATGTGAACCCAGCCTCAGACTATGTTCATGTCTGCATCAGTCTATAGATTTGATGGTAAGAAGCAAAACAATGCAGTAGAACCCTATGGACTCCATTGTACTTTAGTAAAGTTTTTTTGGATGCTACTGGTGTCAATGTTATGACTAATCCAGCTCTGCATCAGTTTTCCTTTCTTTTGCTGATATCACCATCTTTTCTCACTTCACGCTTGCTTAGTAATGGGCCTTTGAGCCTATCAGACCTCTTGGGCTATTTTCATATGCTAGAATTTCCGTGTGGGATTCAGCAGCAGCAGAGTCCCATTGTTTTCATTGTGATTCTACTGCACTGTGCAGACGGCTGAATTTCAGTGTGAGATGTTTCTGGTGTGGAAATTTCGATTTCTGTGTCTGCAGGAAGAATGGACATGTTTTTGTGCGGCCTCCGCACCGAATGCATTGCCATCTGAGATCGTGTGATCCTAGCACCAGCACGTCATGCCGGAACCCGCAGTCAGCAGAATGTCCACACACAGATTTTCCGTGTGGACATTTTGACATCTGAACATAGCCTTCCTACTTTCTTATGCAGCCACTGTCCTTTGTCACAATAAGAACCATGAAAATAACCAGTGAAACGTACAATTTATTACTGACTAAAAGTGTATATAACGCCACCTATGTGCCCCAATGATTTTCATTATTTTAAATAAGTGACATGGCACTTGATGGAATATTTTAAATGAAAAAGTGCTAAAGATACATAAAAAACTGCATTAATGATCTTAAGGTACTTTCACACATTCATATTATTCTGCAGATATTCTGTTGCAAAAAATACCCAGCAGATTTTGTTGCCTTCTTGTTGACTCCAGTGGGTCTGCAGAGATTTTTTGCAGTAGATATGTGAATGTACCCTAAGACTACCTTGGAAAAAACTTGGAATATGATTTGATGGAATTATAATGGATAGGTGTGATCCTGGCAGGTAATCAGGTGGTTATTCTGACTGCACCAAGCACATTATATATTCTAAAGTATTTTATGTTTGTCTTATACAGGGCACAAAACTATGGATTATTATGGAGTACCTAGGAGGGGGCTCAGCGTTAGACTTGGTAAGTAACAGGAAAAGTTGACTTAATTCTGCTACTTAATGACTCCTGACTGTCATAATCTATAAGGTCATTAAAAGGGTTATCCAAGAATAGAACAGCTGATATGTTACCAGACGTAGCACAACTCCTGTCCTCAGGTTTTGTATGGTATTACAACTTGGCTCCGTGCACTTAACCCCTTAAGGACTCAGCCCATTTTGGCCTTAAGGACTCAGACAATTTAATTTTTACGTTTTCATTTTTTCCTCCTCGCCTTCTAAAAATCATAACTCTTTTATATTTTCATCCACAGACTAGTATGAGGGCTTGTTTTTTGCGCGACCAGTTGTCCTTTGTAATGACATAACTCATATCATAAAATGTATGGCGCAACCAAAAAACACTATTTTTGTGGGGAAATTAAAACGAAAAACGCAATTTTGCTAATTTTGGAAGGTTTTGTTTTCACGCCGTACAATTTATGGTAAAAATGACGTGTGTTCTTTATTCTGAGGGTCAATACGATTAAAATGATACCCATTATTATATACTTTTATATTATTGTTGCGCTTAAAAAAAAAATCACAAACTTTTTAACCAAATTAGTACGTTTATAATCCCTTTATTTTGATGACCTCTAACTTTTTTATTTTTCCGTATAAGTGGCGGTATGGGGGCTCTTTTTTTGCGCCATGATCTGTACTTTTTTTTGATACCACATTTGCATATAAAAAACTTTTAATAAATTTTTAATAATTTTTTTTTTAATAAAATGTATTAAAAAAGTAGGAATTTGGGACTTTTTTTTTTCGTTCACGCCGTTCACCGTACGGGATCATTAACATTTTATTTTAATAGTTCGGACATTTACGCACGCGGCGATACCAAATATGTCTATAAAAAATGTTTTTTACGCTTTTTGGGGGTAAAATAGGAAAAAAAGGACGTTTTACTTTTTTATTGGGGGAGGGGATTTTTCACTTTTTTTTTACTTTTACTTTTACATTTTTTTACATTTTTTTTTACACTTGAATAGTCCCCATAGGGGACTATTCATAGCAATATCATGATTGCTAATACTGATCTGTTCTATGTATAGGACATAGAACAGATCAGTATTATCGGTCATCTTCTGCTCTGGTCTGCTCGATCACAGACCAGAGCAGGAGACGCCGGGAGCCGCACGGAGGAAGGTGAGGGGACCTCCGTGCGGCGTTATGAATGATCGGATCCCCGCAGCAGCGCTGCGGGCGATCCGATCGTTCATTTAAATCGCGAACTGCCGCAGATGCCGGGATCTGTATTGATCCCGGCACCTGAGGGGTTAATGGCGGACGCCCGCGAGATCGCGGGCGTCGGCCATTGCCGGCGGGTCCCTGGCTGCGATCAGCAGCCGGGATCAGCCGCGCATGACACGGGCATCGCTCCGATGCCCGCGGTTATGCTTAGGACGTAAATGTACGTCCTGGTGCGTTAAGTACCACCTCACCAGGACGTACATTTACGTCCTGCGTCCTTAAGGGGTTAAATGCAAATCTGTCTTTGGGCATGGGCTGAGCCTTCTGACATCCCTGATGCTGCTTCTCTGCTGGTCCCCACTGTGAGCAGGCCACAGTATGCATGCCACCAGATTTCCCAGACTCCCGAAGAGCTTCAATATGGCTGCTTTACCAGACAGATGTTCTCTTCAGGAGACTGGAAAAGCTGGTGCATTGCTCAGTTTTCCCCCAGCTTTCTTAAGCTCCTCAAAAGACTGTCTGACATTGCCATTACAGCAGCTAAGTGACATTTGCATCTTCCCTATGCCTCTAAAATGGCAATGTCACCAGACAGTCTTTCGAGGAGACTGAGAAAGCTAGGGGAGCATTGTGAGCCCAGCACTGTGTACTGCCTGCCTCTTAGCTCTCCCAGTCTCCTGAAGAGCATATGTCTCGTAAAGCAGCCATATTGAAGCACCTCAGGAGACTATGAAATCTGGGTGGCATGCATACTGTGTGCCACACAGCTTTCCCAGTCTCATAAAGCCACTGCAATGATGGGATGTGTGTCCTCCCTGCACTATTACTGCAGCACCCTGTCCCGGCCCCTGCACTGATGTAGTCTTTTTCCTTCACCTGACTCTCAGCCCACAATAAATCTTCTCTCGCTCGCCTGCCCTGTCCCCTTTCCCAGCTTCGGCACTTTGTTTTCTACATTTACCTTCAGAACAGTTAAAGGAGTACTCCGGTGGAAAACTTTTTTATTTTTTATTTTTTTAAATCAACTGGTGCCAGAAAGTTAGAGATTTGTAAATTACTTCTATTAAAAAATCTCAATCCTTCCAGTACTTATTAACTGCTGAATACTACAGAGGAAATTTTCTTTTTTGAACACAGTGCTCTCTGCTGAATCACAAGCATAGTGCTCTCTGCTGACATCTCTGTCCATTTTAGGAACTGACCAGAGCAGCATATGTTTGCTATGAGGATTTTCTCCTACTCTGGACAGTTCCTAAAATGGAACAAATCTGTTTAACTTTCTGGCACCAGTTGATTTGTTAAAAAAAAAATTTCCACTGGAGTACCTTTTTACCATCACACTGGTCTGGTGGCATGGTGTTTAATACTCCCAGGCTGTCCCTGCAGACAGAGTAATGTGCTTAAGAGATGAATGTGACTCTTGTGGTACTACATCTGATCGTGTTGGTCTCGGGCTGCGAAGATGATTATCTGTCTGTATCGGGACATCCCTAAAGTCTACTATATTTTTTTTTAATTTAAAATGTAATTGAAATATCTTAAACTATTTGGAAGCTATGCTGGAACATACATATACACACATTTGTGATACAATACAATACAATTGTGGACTGTGCAATATATATTGTGGTAATAGAACCTTATACCCAATACCTGTGGATTATGCATATCACCTGTGGACTGTGAAATATACATTGTGACACTATACATTGTGACACTAGCACCTACAACTCACCAAGCACTTTCACTGTGATAGATAAGCGGCAGATTGCTACATGTATGTAAGCTACTACAAATGTTGCATATACAGTGGTCCCTCAACATATGATGGTAATCCGTTTCAAATGGACCATCGTTAGTTGAAACCATCACATGTTGAGGGATCCGTGCAATGTAAAGTATAGGATGTTATACTCACCTGTCCACGCCGCTCCGGACAGTCTCTGCTGCCTGGGATCGGCGCTCTTCATCGCCGTTGCTGCGCACGCGGCTTCTATTGTATGACGGGACGTGCGCGGCGATGTGATGACTGAGAGCGAGGCCATGCAGGGGATCCCGAAGAGGACGTTTTGGAGCGCCAGGGACAGGTGAGTGATCACCACCGGACCACACGGGGCACCGTAAACGGCTATCAGGTGACGGCTGAAGCAGTCTGCACTGCAGGATAGCCGTTTATGCGATGGCCCCGACATACAAAAGCATCGTATGTTGATGCTGCCTTCAAAATGCGATGGCCTCTGAGAGGCCATTGCATGTTGAAATTATGATATGCCGGGGGGGGGGGGGGGAGGGGTTTGGGGGTGTCACTGTGAGAGACAATTACTGATGGCCGAGCTGCATTGATTTTTAATCACTATAAAGGGTGTCGGAATAATCTTTAATGAACATTAATAAGTAAAGTTTTAAAGGTTCCCTATTTTTGCATAATTTTTCAAATATTGGGAGACTTCCATCTATTGATACAAGTATCTATCAGTTAAGATAGATATATAGATATATGTATGTGTGTGTATATATAGATATGTATGGGTAGATAGATGTGTATAGATAGAGGTAGGTATAGATATATGTGGAGGGGGAGATATATATTTTTTCATACACACCTACAGACACACACACCCCCCGATATAGATAACAGCACAGCCCAGTTCACTTAAATGAGACTGAGCTGTAATGCCAGGCACAGCCCAAAGACTTAGGGTGGTGCTGTCTTTTAGAACTACAGGGACACCTGAGCACTTACGTACTGAGGGCATATTCTAGTGTTATGAATTCAATATGTAAAACCACACAGAACCTCTTGATTTGAAAAAAATTTAAAAAAAATTCCTGTATTGGATGGTTACAAACTGCAAACAGACTTGCTGTATTTTTACTTCCTATAGTTAGTCATTTACAAGTTCCTCTTGCTGAAAATGTAAAGGAAATAAATGAGACGTAAGCTCAGGTGGGACTGCAACCTCTGTTCTACCTATTCCTATGGCCCTGCATGTGTGTATAAAGTGCAAAACCTTTGTACATTCTATGGGGAACTTGGTAATACTTACACTAGAAAATGTATGTAAATTAATTTATTTATTATATATAATTTTTTTTTTTTTTTTTTTGCATGACTATGAATTTCAGAGCAAAATGCCAGAAAACAGCATATTTTTAAGCTGAGGATTGTGCCAAAATGTGCAACTTTTTTTTTAGATCAGAAAACTTACAAGCCTTTTTATAATTTAATATACAGTATTTCCTATAAGTGTATGTAAACATGTTATCTCTTTGTGACAACTTCTCCATAGTGACATCATGTTGCTGGGGGATGTTGGAGATCTTATTAGATCAGTTTTTTCCAGCCAGGGTGCCTCCAGCTGTTGCAAAATTACAACTCCCAGCATGCCCAAACAGCCTTTGGTTGTCCGGGCATGCTGGGAGTTGTAGTTTTGCAACAGCTGGAGGCACCCTGGTTGGGAAACACTGTATTAAGTTAGTTTAGCTCTCCCCTACCAGTGGGAATACACATGCTGCTGGCTCCCATGGAACCTGTTATGACAACCATATTAGTTGTTATACTGCTTTCCAGGAAACGTTTAAATTGTATTTTATCTTGCTTAAGATGACATCTTTTACAATATACAGCTCGTCCTCAGCATGATCAGTTATTAACCCTATGATCACCGGCCTATATTGAGTTGTAGGATGAAGTTTTTCTTACATACTGTCCACATTTTTATTTTATTTTCAACTTTTTTGCCATTCACATCGATGTTACTTTTTATATCCGGATTAGTGAGATACCAAATATTGTATAGTGTTTCATTACTTTTTTTTCACCATAGCACATCTCTTTGAATAAATTGTCACAAAGACAAAAGGTTTTAATTTTACACTTTTTTAGTTGTTTTTTTTAGTGTTTTTTTTTATTCTAAAAGTCAATTTGTGAACTTTTTTTTTTTTTTTTAGGTACATCAGGTATCCATTTTTTTTTTTTTTTATGTTGGGTGGTGTATATACAGAAGGAATAAATCATAATTACTAAAAATGTAGTGAAAATGCCCCCTCCATGCATCTCTATGGGAGAGCTAGAGGTACATAGTCTGGGTATCTCTGGCTGTCCCATAGGGATGAATGGAAGGGGCATGTCGGACACAGTTTTGTGCTGTGGTCGACACTGTGCTGTGGTCGAGCCAGGCGGGAGATATGGGTGGGGGGTCTCAGCGGTCAGACCCCAAGCGATCTTACACTTCCTATACTGCAAATAGGGAATCTTTTTTTTTTTATGCTGGACTACTCTTTATGTTCAGGGAACAATCATTTTTGTCCGGACCAGTTTTATTATTTTTCAAACTATTCTGTAGAACCACAATTCAAAAGCAATTTTTGATTTTTATTTTGTCAGGAAGCATTGTGGGTTTTAAGAAAGGGGACCAACAATTATGTCCACATTTGTATACTATATGCATTTGTTTTATTACCTTTAAAAAAATAAAAACGTATTTAACACTTGCAAAATGCTTTTTCCGATATGATCGTTTGATTGCTACTATAATGCTACTTAGTAAAAAACATTACTTCCTGTTAGTGCTGGGCGGTGTACCGGTTCATACCGAATACTGTTGTGTTTTATTCTTTACGATATGAATTTTTCACATACCGCAATATCATAGCAACCAACTCCAATGCATAATGGTGTAGACCAGTGGTCTCCAACCTGCAGACCTCCAGATGTTGCAAAACTACAACTCCCAGCATTGCCCGGACAGCCTTTGGCTGTCCGGGCATGCTGGGAGTTGTAGTTTTGCAACATCTGGAGGTCCGCAGGTTGGAGACCACTGGTGTAGAGAAACGTCCGGCTACACAGTGACTCTGGGAAGTGTAGTCCGAGCTTCACTGAACTGACTGTAAGGAGCTGGGAGGAGACTACAACTCCCGGCGGGCACGTGACTTCCGGGCGGGTGTGGGAAACTTGAGCAGAACTGCGGAGACATGGAGGAGAGTTACCGGGGCGGCCTGACCAAGACCCCGGGTACCATGGTGAGGTTTTTGGTCATATGCCCAGCACTACTTTCTCTTGGTTATGGATTGACAAGACCCTCTGTTATGCTGTACTACCTAAAAGGGGACAGTTGCTGTTGACTGTGGCATCTAGAAGAAAAAGAAATGTTGTCTACATTATTTTTCCTGACTAGACCCAGATACAGAAGCTGTATTTTCTTTATTTTTGTAATCTATTTTTTTTTTCTGATTTTTCAATTGTGTTTTACATTATAGGGGCCACCTTCTTGCCTGAACTGTTACAGCATTTAGTGATATGCTTTACTGCAGGACCCATAGACAATCGATAGCAGTAGACAGGACTTGTCCCATTTAGATTAACTGGAGACCTTTCAGAGGTCATTCACAGGGAAGGGGCTTTCTAATCTCTGCTGTGAATGTTGGCGCATCCAATGTTATCTCTCTACTGAGCTATTGAGAAGAAAGACATTACTGGGAAATGATCTGTACAGAACAGGAAGTCTTAGCTTAGTTTTAGCAATAGTGGCCTCAATGGAAACAGCAAGATTTCAGGTTTATTATGAAATATACATAGCAAAATGGTAAACTATATAAAAAAAATCATAAATAAAATCTTGGTAAAAAATATGGTGAACATAAAAACCATATTTAAACAATATGCCATGATTAAGGGCTAACACCCGAAACGTGTGGGCTGTTGTCCTGTATCCTGCATCCAGATTTTTATGCCTAAATAAACCTAATAGCATCGGACACCGCGTGCTGGACTTTCCTGTTTATATTTAAAGAATAGGTTATTTTCTGATGACACATTCCCTTTAAACCTCCAGGATCACAGTTCTCCAGTGCAGGCTGCTGCAACTGGACTCTGCATCTATATTCTAGATAGCATATGCGGCTCCTGTTCTCCTAATAACCCCATGATGTCGAACCACAACACAGTTGCATCATGGGGCAGAAAGTTCTAAGGTTTCTCTGGTTGGAAAAACAAATTAGTGAATATTGGTCCAGGTTTACTATTGCTAATGTACCAGAATTTTGACAAACTTTAAGAACAGTCTGCACCAAAAACAGCCTTCTAGGACTTGCACCAGATTCACTATGCAATTTGTACACTCTTTTGACACTTTTCCACCATGTCTTGAAAAATAGACATTGCCTTTTAGACACGCAAAATTCTGGTGCAAACTCTGGCACTTGTTTAAACCAACTAATAGATGGTGTAGGCTTAAATCTGTAGCATTTAAAAACTGTCTAGCTTATTAAAGGGGTACTCCAGTGGAAAACTTTGTATTTTAAATCAACTGGTGCCAGAAAGTTAAACATATTTGTAAATTACTTCTATTACAAAAATCTTAATCTTTCCTGTACTTATTAGCTGCTGAATACTACAGAGGAAATGGTTTTCTTTTTCTCATGAGCACAGTGCTCTCTGCTGACATCTCTGTCCATTTTAGGAACGGTCCAGAGCAGCATATGTTTGCTATGGGGATTTTCTCCTATTCTGGACAGTTCCTAAAATGAACAGAGATGTCAGCAGAGAGCACTGTGGTCATGTCAGCAGACAGCTCTGTGTTCCAAAAAGAAAACCATTTCCTCTGTAGTATACAGACCCTAAAATGTACTGGAAGGATTAAGATTTTTTAATAGAAGTAATTTACATATATGATTAACTTTCTGCCACCAGTTGATTTAAAAGGAAAAAGGTTTTCACCGGAGTACCCCTTTAACTCACCTGCCTGTGTTCCCCGTTGCGCCAATATCTGTGTCCTGTTCTCTGGTCCCTGTCTCCTTCTTGATTTAAAAAAATAAAATAAAATAATTGTTTTCCACAGGAGTACCCCTTTTAACTATTTTGATACTGTGATAAGTCTGTCTACATTTGTGCTGTCTGAGTTCTAGCTTTAATAAATCTAGGCCACTGACTTAATAGAGGGGATTCTTAGATCTCCAGAGTTAGGAACTGGCAGTGTCCTTGGAGGACTGTTCTGAACTACAATAGGTTATTGATTTGATTGGCAGCTGTGTAATGCCTAATTTCCCCTATGATGGCGCTGAAGCAAAATTAAACATTTACAGAGAGGCCACTCTGAATTCAGAGGGTAATTCCGATTGCAGCAGCCTCCCATTGTTTTCAGTGTTTTCTATGCTGTACTGTGCACACTGCAGAATTTCTGCTGTGCTGTCAATTTGGACTGCACTAAATAACCACGCAAACATTAGTGCTAAATACTGCTGCACATGTAATCTCTGACAGGATTTTCTCTGAGCAAAAAATGACAGTGTGTTAAGTTCTGGGGCATTTTATGATCCTCTTATTGTTTAGCAGCCGATTCAAACAATTCAAGGTTGTCAAGTGGAGAACCCTATTTTAGGTTAGGAGATCTGACATTCACTTTTTATTGTTAATTCCCTAATTTTCACCATTAAGTTTGCCTGAAAAATTCTTAGTCCCTGACAATAGCTCCACAGTAATGTCATAATGGCACGTAAGCTGATGTTTCCCCGGGAGTGCAGTCACCCTAAGGGCATTTGTTATGGCTTCTGCTGCATTATGTGGTGTCGGAGCTTTAGTGACCCGCACGTGCTGTTACATTAAATGTACACTTACATTTAACTAGTGCTGATTAGTAAGCTCGTACCCACAGCCACCACACTTGACATTACTTAATGTTACCTGTAAAACGCACCACATTTTATGCTAATACTAACCATCCGAGCGCCGGCATCTTAAATGAATGATTAAGCTTCACATTAACATAGTAATGAAGGGAGCGTCTGCATGGAGTTCGAGCGCTAGCATGACGTGAATTTCTGAGAAGCAATTAAAGCTTAAAGCACCTCACACTTATAAGAGAAAAAGCTCTTAACTTTTTCCTAATACGAGAAGATAAATAACATAAACATAAATACGTAAAACCTATGTTCTGCAATCAGAATAAAAGCCATCCCAGAAATCCGTATCCAGCAGGGTTTAGGGTTAAACTCTATTATGTCATCTTTCTCTTAAAGTGGTACTAAATGTTCTGAATGCTGTTTTCGCTCTGCGGGGGTCGGCCATGTTCCTCATGACGTCACGGCCACGCCCCCTCAATGCAAGTCTATGGGAGGGGGCGTGGCTTAGGCACGCCCCCTCCCATAGACTTGCATTGAGGGGGTGTGGTTGTGATGTCACGAGGGACGTGGACGACCCCTGCAGCGCAGAAACAGCATTCGGAACTAAATGTTGGCCAGTGCAGTACCCCTTTAAAGTTTTTGGTGACAGCCTTACCCCAATGAGAGCTACAACTCAGCTTTTTCAGACTCTTAATGGAGAACTCCAGAATATAAAAATTGTCCTCCATACTGCCGGCAGTAAAAAAATAAAGATGTACATACCTTCCTTCGCTCCCCCGGGGCCTCCGGTAACCGGCTCCGGTCTCTGCCACGATCCTCTTCCTGGTTGCTGGTGGTCGGCGAGTCATGGCTGAGCGCAGTATGACTCGCTGACCACCAGGAAGAGGATCGCAGCGGTGACCGGAGCCGGTTACCGGAGGAGCGGCGGAAGGTATGTACATCTTTATTTTTTTACTGCCAGCAGTATGGAGGACAATTTTTATATTCTGGAGTTCTCCTTTTTAAATGGTAAAGCCTGTTGTTTCTGCAGTGTTATGGAGTATGAGCGATACATGGTAATTAAGAGTAAAGGAGAGCCCGATGAGTATTGATGTAAAAGCTGTAATAGTACAGTTTACAAAGAACCAAGAAATAATTTAGCGTTCTTCACTGTGTGTTTTCCCTGACATAAGGCAGCATCAGCCTTCTACAGTATGTTTATAGTGCAGAGCAATATGACTGTGCGTCTGACACAATCGACACCTATATGAAGGCTGCATATGCTTGTTTATGCCCAAACACATATGTTCTTATTGGTGTGGAGCTGAATCAGATTCCTTCCAGCCCATAGCAGAGCTCAGGACACCCTGTGAATAGGAACGTTGAGCACGTTGGAGATGACACAAAGCAGCCTTTCATCGGCTTGTGATTTCCATACCTAAAAGGCCTTACAGGCACAGAACATAAGTGGACTTGTTTGCTTTGAGGCAGAGAAGGTCGTCTTACACCGTTGTTCCATCCAGATCCTGCCAATTGCTTTTTTAAGACTGGAAAGGAAACTAAATGAGTTTTATGGTTTGTTTACTGGGCGCTTATTTCCATGTGCCCGGCTCACCATACCTGTATGAAATAAAGACTCTTTCACACCATGGCTGCTCTTTCCAGTATGCTGCATTGCCGTGTTTTTCAGTGAGCTAAGCTAGAATTTCCTGCTTTACACAGAAGTCATTGGTTTGGTCTCAAAGTACAAACTCTCTTTATATATGTGTCCAACTGTGTCCAACATTCATTGAGGCCTGTGAAAGCAGAGTACTGTGACCTGCATTTTTTTTTCTTGCCAACGAAGTCCAAACACTGGCAGCTTGTAATAACTAATAAAGGATAAATGGGTTCTGGACCTTTAGTATAGGGCACTGATACTCAAACTATATTTTTAGTAAGTGTCCGCTTATCCCTGCCATCCGGTAAATATCTGAGCCGAACCTGGTTCACCTTGCTGCTGCAGTGCCATGCAAGATATAGGTGCTGCCTGTTGTACCCTATTAAGTCGCAGGGTAAAACAAGCTACTTACATGTGGAGGAATTTAATCTACTGTTCCCTGTATGACCTGTATGCAGCCAAACACAGTTCCCCCAAATCTGATTCAGCTACACACCGTGCCCCCAAATCAAATACTACCTCATGGGGCTGGGCGGTATACTGGTTCATACCGTATACCGAAATTTTTGTCTTGCACAAATTTTTCCCCATACCGCAATACCAGTTTGGCTCCTCCCCCTCACATCGGGAACTAATCATGTGACCCGCGAGCGCTGTTCTGCTTCCTCCCCAACAACCAAACCCCACCCCAAAACTATCAGCCCAGCGCTGTTCCCATGGGGGTAAATACTTGCATCACCCGCAAACGCTGCCCTCCTTGTCATCCTGTTTGTTGCGGCCGCCGGGCGCTGACACTTAATACCAGTGATCTTCAACCTGCGGACCTCCAGATGTTGCAAACCTACAAGTTGTAGTTCAGGCAACATCTGGAGGTCCACAGGTTGAAGACCACTGCTCTATACTGTTCGCTATGCCCGGGCTGCAAAAGGTAAACAAAATAAACTTAAACTCACCTTCCCCGTCGGTCCGGACCTGCTTCCAAGGGAACGGGAACGTCGGAAAGCCGTCAGCCTATCACTGGCCGCAGTGGTGTTCTGCCTCGGCCGGTGACAGGCTGAGCCCACTGTCATGTAAGGAGCTGGCTTCTTACATGACAGTGGGCTCAGCCTATCACTGGCCGAGGCGGAACATCACTGCGGTCAGTGATAGGCTGACGGCTTTCCGACATTCCCATCCCCAGCGTAAGGCCGACGTCGTAACATGCCTTAAAGTTTATTATGTTTACATTTTTTAGGCCGGGGCATAGCGTAAAGTAGAGTGTCAGCGCCGGCGGCCCACAACAAACAGGAGGACAAGGAGGGCAGCGCTTGCTGGTGATATGTGAGTATTTACCCCGATGGGGACAGCGCTGGACTGATAATTCATTTGGGGGGGGGGGGGAGAGGGAGGGAAATAACGTTATATCCCGTGAAACCCGCTTAAGTTACAAAAATACTGTAATACACATATTTGTTCATACCGCCCAGCCCTACTACCTCACTCCGTGCTCCTGAATATCATACTGCCACACACTGTGCCTCCTGCGTGCAATACTGCCACACATTGGGGAAGATTTATCAATACCTGTCCAGAGGAAAAGTTGCTAAGTTTCCCATAGCAACCACTCAGATCACTTCTTTCATTTTTTAAAAGGCCTCTGAAAAAGGAAAGTGATCTGATTGGTTGCTATGGGCAACTCAGCAACTTTTCCATTTGACAGGTTTTGGTAAATCTCTTCCATTGTGCCCTGAACTAAATACTAACTACTTTTGTGACCCTTAAAACAATGAATGTTGTCTGTGCCCGCCCCCCACCCCACCCAATAATTGTGCACTTAATTTTCCTGTGCCTTTCCAGCTGTTGTAAACTACAATTTCATTCATGCACAGACAGGTCATGATAGGAGGTGTAGTTCTGCAACAACTGGAGAGCTACAGGTGGGGAAAACGACTGTTCACTCCTGTGCTCCCCTGTCCCAGGTCCTGTGCTGATCCACTACTCTGGCCTCTTCTAGTCAGGCCTGGCCAGAGCAGAATGATGCAGGCAGTGCTAATAGAGGAAGTGTTCTCTTGCTTCGGGCCACCCTTGGCTATTCATTTGTATCAATGTTTTAAAGACATTTATATAAATGAATGCATGGAGAGCAGATATCTCCTCAGGTAAGCTGCTGACAGAATTTTAGCAAAAGTGGTCTGCCAGTTGAGAACATAGGATGTCATGCATATTTTTTCTATTGTTACAGTCTGAGTCATTACTATAAACTTTTGACAGTTTGTCCACACGTCAAATGTAGTGCTGGGCGGTATGAGCAATAATGCATATCACAGTATTTTTGTAAGTTATGGCGGTTCCACGGTATTTAACGCTAACCCCCCACACACACACTCGTGCGATGTCCCGCCACGGCTGGTGATGGGGGGAGCGCACTGTCATGTAAGGAGCCGGCATTCTAGGCCGGCTCCTTACATGAGTGAGCTCCGCCTATCACGGGCAGAGGCGGGACATAGCTGCGGCCGGTGATATGCTGACAGCTCTGTGACGTTCCCGTCCCCAGGAAGCAATCCGCATAAAGATCGCAGCGGAGAACAGTGAGGCCGATACTGGGGGAACGTAGGAAGGTGAGTCAAAGTTTATTTTTGCAGCGTGGGCACAGGAATATGTAAAATTAATCAGTACAGATGTCCTTTGTTAATCATTTCCAGCGCTGCGGCACGCAACTCATTAATTTAAAGTGCCGGCGGCTCACAGAAGGACGGGGGGGAGCAGTGCCCACAGGTCACATATTAGTTCCCCGAAGTGGAGACAGCGCTGCGGCTGATAATTCATTCATTCGAAGTGGGGAGGGGCCTGACCGGTGTTGCGGCATAGGAAACATTCATATCGTACAGATAAAAAAAAAAAACTGTATTCGGTATGAACCAGTATATCGCCCAGCACTAGTCAAAATTTTAGGTCGCACAATGGCCTGATTTACTAAGAGTGGAGGAAAGTTTTCTTTGTGTGTTTCCCCCCCAATCCCCCCATGGTATTTACAAAGTTTTCCCTACATTTTTGCACTTTTCCGGTCTTAAGTTTTGTTGTTTTACACATGCTCTGATCTGTAGGGTTTTCTAGAGCTCAAATCCACCACATTTTCTGTGGAAACCTTTGTAAATATGTTGGGATTTTTCGAAAATGTCGGGGGCACTCCCTCTTTTTGGCAACATGCCTCCTTTTCCCAACAGACACACACTTTTCTCAGGTATTGACAGTAAAATGGAGTTAATTGTTTTTGTTTTTTTTACTGCACAAATTCCTGCGCAGACTGAAATTTTGGCGCCGAACTCTGGCGCACAACCCGAACAGGTCAGGTTTACAATAATAAATCAGGCCAAATGAGGGGCATTTACAAAGTGGTGTGAATTCTTAAAGGGGTACTCCGCTGCTCAGCATTTGGAACAACCTGTTCCGAGTGCTGAAGCAGGCAGCTTGTGACATCATAGCCACGCCCCTCATGTCACACCGCCCCCTCAATGCAAGTCTATGGGAGTGGGCGTGATGGCTGTCACGCCCCCGTTCCATAGACTTTCATTGAGCAGCAAAGTGTGACGTCATGAGGGTGCGTGGCTCTTTTACGTCACGAGCTGCTGGCTCCAGCGCTCATAACAGGTGGTTCCAGATGCTGGGTAGCGGAGTACCCATTTAACTATTTTAAAGCACAAAAGTTGCATTAATAGTTGCAGACGTTTGCCAAATTTATCAAATAGCGCACGGATAAATTTCGCTGATGTAACTTCACACAAAATCTGCAACTTTTTTTTTTTAGGATATGCGACTTTTGTGTGGAAAGTCGCATATACCCTGACTCAAAAGCCACACAGAAACTATAGGACAGGGCTGACTTGACCTGGTAATCCGTCTATTTCTGGAATTGTGCGACAATTTTGCGACCTTCCCCAAACAATCGCACTTAGTAAATCAGTGACCACTGCAAAAATTCTCCAAATGGTTAAAAATCATGGAAATGTTTCTAAAGCAATTGTCCCACAAAAGTTGCATGGACCTGTGTGTGACATTTTGTGAGAGAAACATAAAGAAAGTTGTTTAAAAAGCTTTCTAAATGTCTTGATAAATCCTCCCCCCGAAATGTCTATCTGGAGACTCATTTCAATGGTATCAGCCGGCTCAAGTGCACAACAGCATACTTCGTTGCCTGGCCAGCCAACCTGTCCGACTCATACACTCCATAGACTAAAGCACTGAATGAGTCAGATTTGACAACCAGTCGTGGGGTAACGCACGTTGCCGCGCACTTCACTTAGTTATTACTCACGATACCAGTGAGTCTAAGGACCCGATACCATCTAAACCTTTAACATGTCTGGATGACAGGTTAAAGGACATCTGCAGCGAACAAACTTCTGTGGATAGGGGATAAGTTTCTGATCGTGGGGGGGGTCTGACCGCTGGGACCCCAACATGATCTCCCTAACGTGGCCCCTACATTGCCGCGCGCCGACTAATGCACGTACTGTCAACCTCACAGAGGTCGACCATACGCCCCCATACAGGTCCCCATACAGCTCTATGGGAGAGACGGGGAGGCATGAACGTTGCCTCCCCACCTCTCCTATAGAGATACATGGAGGAGGCGTGACTGCCACAACGTCATGCTGCGGCCAACAAGCCTCCTGCACGGGAGTGGCAGAGCCGTGGCCCAGTGCAGGAGATCGTGGGGGGTCCCAGTGATTAGACACTAGGGGGATAAGTTTTGTTTGCTGCATATTTTCTTTAAAAGTTTTATATTCGTGACACAAACACTTAAAGCTCTTAATGGAGTACTCTGCCCCTAGACATCTTATCCCCTATCTAAGGGATAAGATGAACAAAGAAGCAGTAGATCCAGCACTCTTCTTAGCAGCTTTATTGTAACACAGCACTCGGATAAAATCAGCCAATACATCAAACGCGTTTCGAGCGCATGCGCTCTTTTTCGGCGATCACCTAAAAAGAGCGCATGCGCTCGAAACGCGTTTGATGTATTGGCTGATTTTATCCGAGTGCTGTGTTACAATAAAGCTGCTAAGAAGAGTGCTGGATCTACTGCTTCTTTGTTCTACTATTGGGTGTTGGCTGGACACCGATCCGTGCACATTGGAGGGGTTTTGGTGAGCTGGACAAGTGTCTGTGAACTTTGCTAAGGGATAAGATGTCTGATCACAGGGGTCACGCTACTGGGACCCCCACGATCTCTGTGCAGCACACAGCGCTCGTTTAGAATGATGGGTGCAGGCGGCTGGGGTCGTGACGTCACAGCCACGCCCCTCGTGGTGTCACACCACACCCCCTCAATGCAAGTCTATGGGAGGGGGTGTGGTGGTCTAACACAACCTGTTAGAAACAGTCCCATATAGAATGAACTTGAACGTAAAGTGGAAAGAATGGCCATCTTAGATTGGTTCCCTGCCCGTATACGGCACTTGGCAAATAAGGAATAAAGGGAAACTGGTCCCAGGGTCACCTGATTTTGTCTTGCAAAGAAAGTGAGATGAGCTACAGCCAGGCCTTGTGGTCTTAAAGGAGTGAACAGTTTTTTCTGTGTGTTTTCATATGATTTATTATTGGAACTCCTAGTCATTTTTTGGCATACTCATAGGAAATCTAGTTGTGAGCCAAAACAAAAGGTGCCAGGTTCACCCTGTGCAGGAGCGTGTGTGGCACAGTGACAATCCTGAGACACCACTCCCATGGTACATGATTCAGTGTTCCCTGAGTGTCTCTTGTTGCCTCCATAAGGTATGTGTAAGCTGTTTTGGTTTGTGTTTTATTGTCGCGAGGTCTCCTCACCAGTTCCCTTATATAACAGCCCTGCAAATATGTAAAGATCAAAGTCCAAGAAGCCAAGTATTTATTAACCCTACTCTTCCTGTATGAGCCCATGATGTATTTTTGTGTAGGTCTCTTCCTGCTTAACCCATTGGGTGCCATTAGAGAAGCTGCAGTTTACTGTTCAAAGAATCTGTAGAAATTGTAATAGCAGCCATATTGCTTGGTATCCTGCTTTCCTAGTAAACTGCAGATATTTGGCACAAGAAAAAACTGCTCTGAAGATCAATAAGAATCAGTTACACATGTCTAGGGCTGCAACAATTATTTGTATGATCAGTTGGCGGATTATTTTTTTGATCGAATTAAAGAAATTTGCTGTGTGATCCGTAGCTTTTCAGTAATATGGTGTAGATCTTTAGACCTGGCTTTTTGAAGGCAGTGTTAGTTTTATTTTTTTGTTTTTTTACTTTTTGTTTTTCTTTTGTTAACATATCCTGCTTGGTTAATGGCATAATGTTAATAAAGCAACTTACTAATATAATGCCATTAGTCATACTACACAGACATCTCCATATCAGTTTAGCTGTCTGGCTTCCTAGCTGTGAAATCCAATCACTCTCTGAAAGGAAAAGCTCCCCTCCCTGCACCCCTTCCCCTCCTGTCTGCTTAGGGAGAGACCAGTAATGAGAACAGGGGAGCTCTCATTACTGCTCATTTGATTTTGAGATGGCAGTAACCCTTATTTAAGGTAAGATGGCAGGGAGCCTGTTCTGATGGAAATTACTGTGACTGAGAGAGGCTTCAATCTGCCTTTTCTTATGAACAGTAATATGACTGTCCCCTAATTCACATTAATGGTCTCTCCCTGAGCAGACTAAAGGGAAGAGAGAAGCTGACTGCATTCAGAAAGTGTGACAGGACGCCACAGCTACAAGGCAGGCAGCTCAGTTGATAATGAGGAGGTCTGTGCAGTATGGTTCTTTTGCTGGACAACCCCTTTTAATAGTTCGGACCCATTTAAAGTTCTGCACACATTGATGTATGCATGCATGTATGTTTATTTCCACATGGCATCGATACAGTTAGTCCAAAATAGATGAACAGAAAAGACAAATGAACAATGCTTATAGCATAGCAAGAACTGTCCCTGCACACAGTTGGTGGTAATAGAAATAGTAATGCTAGACACAGTCCTAAGCAATGCCTGCCAAAATGTAAAAGTATATCTAGTGTAAGAACATTTACATAGATAAGACTCAAGGTAGAGAGGGGTCATTCAAGTGTCCCACTAAATTCAGGGAGCAGTGTGTTAGGGGAGAGGCGCACCATGCATTGCACACTTTTGAGATTTCTCCAGGAACTTCCTGTTTTTGCACACAATTTGGGAGAATGGAAATACTGCAACCAATTTCCTCCAACTATTCAGGGTAGAAGAGTGTGTGCCCATCCAGGGCGATAGCTTTCCTCCTCAGACTATATACCAAAAAGGCACACTAGCAGGTCTAAGGGGGTAGGTGGAGCCATGTCATTTATTTATTTTTTTAATTAGTCCCTCTAGGGGACTTTTATGAGCAGCCATTCCAGATCAGTGCATTGATCCATAATCTCATTGTGTGGAGCAAATATGGACCACTGCACCAATTTCACATAACCATTTACAGTGGATTATGTAATTTCCTATAGTCCCCAGCAGAGATCAGCCAGGCACAGCAGAGTATGGAGTGGGCTTGAGTCCTCGGAGGAATTTAACTGCTGTGCATCTACTAAATTGTGGTGCACTGTTTTTTTATTTTGCGATTTGACTGCACTAAAGTTCGCATTGAATCTATATGTTGTGCATAAATTTGTTTCTAATGTACTCCAGTGACTTACGAATGTTTGCTCCACCACCATGAAATTTTAGCCCAGCTTGCCCAGCAGATTTGACATTGCGCAAAAATCTGCACTTATGATAAATCGCCAACATTTATATTGATTTAAACAGCATTGTGAATGTACCCTAAAGATAGCAGAACAGATGGGGTAGCTGTTACATACACACATGCTCCCATACACCTTACCAAGCCTTGTGTTCATGTGTCACTTACCTTACCATGAACAAAAGGATCAGGCAGTTAAATATAACTTGGCTGATCCTTTCCTTCCCAACAATCACTTCTTGGGTGATAGTCAAGAGGTCATCTTGTCCTGCCAAAATTGGGGGTCCAGCTGATGTCTGGCTATGGCTGCCAACTTAAAGGGGTACTCGGTGGAAAACTTTATTTTTAAATTTTTTTTATTTTTAATAAATCAACTGGTGCCAGAAAGTTAAACAGACTTGTAAATTATTCTGGAATGGAGATAGAGAAACCGGCACTGCTGATAATACGTAATAATGTAGATAGATACCGGTGGAGTAATGCTGATTGCAATGACCATATGGTGCTCAGTCTAGAAGAATGTAGACAATTCCAAAGTGTAAACGGCAAGAATGTAAGACGGCACTCGCCAGGCTCGTAGCTTCATATCTTTATTTTCATAGTTGCGGTGGAGAGGGGTGTAGTGTCAAGCAGGTATCATGGCGGAGACGCCATGATAATAAAGATAAGAAGCTACGACCCGGGTGAGTGCCGTCTTACATTCTTGCCGTTTAGACTTTTAAATTACTTCTAATAAAAATTCTTAAACCTTCCAGTACTTATTAGCAGCTGTATACTACAGAGGAAATGCTTTTCTTTTGGGACTTTACTGTCACGACCACAGTGCTCTCTGCTGACACCTCTGTCCATGTCAGGAACTGTCCAGAGCAGCATGTGTTTGCTATGGGGATTTTCTCCAGCTCTGGACAGTTCCTGACATGGACAGAGGTGTCAGCAGAGAGCTCTGTGGTTGTGACAGAAAGGAAATCCAAAAAGAAAATAATTTCCTCTGTAGTATACAGCCGCTAATAAGTACTGGAAGGATTAAGGTTTTTTTAATAGTAATTTACAAATCTGTTTAACTTTCTGGCATCAGTTGATAAAAAATAATAATAATATTTTTTTTACCGGAGTACCCCTTTAAGACGCTGTAGGATAATACCAAAACTGACCTGTTTCATGCAGGTTTAGTTTTTTTTATTTTGGTGCAGACTGAGCTGCTAGTTTTCTGCTTTGCACTAGATGATACACATCAGAAATCCACAGCATGTCTAGGGTCCGAGTGAATTGGATTTCCTAAAACCTCATTCACTCGGCATACTGCTGTGGCTGATTTTTGGAAATTTAATTCTACAATATGTAAATTAGGTCTGATATTTACCTATTTATTGTTGGCTTTCACAAGAAGTGCCCTCACATCCCTTAAAGGGGTACTCTGCTGTTAGACGTCTTATCCCCTATCCAAATGTTAGGGATAAGATGTCTGATCGCGGGGGTCGCTGCTGGAGCACCCCGCGATTTCCTGCTCTAAAAAAACTGGTTCCTGTGCCAGTGGTCATGACGTCAAGGCTATGCCCCCCCCCCCCCCCCCCCCCCCCCCAATGATGACATCACGCCACACTCCCTCCATTCATGTCTATGGGAGGGGGCGTGTTGGAAGACACGCCCCCCATAGGCATAAATGGAGGCGGCCTGGCGTGATGTCACGAGGGGCGTGGCCGTGACATCACTATCACAGCCTCCGGCTCTGAGCATCCTGAACAAACTGTTAAGAATGCTGGAGCCCCGGAGTACCCCTTTAAATATTCAGTGTGTAATATTTTAATGTCTGATAAGTCTATTTGTACCCTCATAATTAAATACTGCTGAATTTGTTGGCACGATATATTGTTGTTGTTAATAATAATGTTCATGACAAGTGGCTGAAGCCGATGCTGCTTTATCAAGTGCTAATATTTTTGATACTTGAAGTGATAAATGTCAATTTTTCATTTATTAATTATTTTATTTTTCTTCTAGCTGCGAGTGGGACCCTTTGATGAGTTCCAGATTGCGACCATGTTGAAAGAAATTTTGAAAGGTCTTGATTATCTGCACTCGGAGAATAAAATTCACAGGGACATCAAAGGTCGGCCCAAGTTGGGTTTTTATGTTTACCCCCTGACTGCAGCTGGGCTGAATTCCATCCATCTCATGTTGTCTTGTGTCTTACAGCGGCCAATGTCCTGCTCTCGGAACAAGGCGACGTAAAACTTGCTGACTTTGGTGTGGCTGGACAGCTGACGGATACGCAGATTAAAAGAAATACATTTGTCGGGACTCCTTTTTGGATGGCACCTGAAGTTATACAGCAGTCTGCTTATGACTCAAAGGTAAGAAGACTGTTTCATATCGATTTTCATTTGGTGCCTCAGGGTACAACTCTCTGCCCTGCATTCAAGCTATATAGAATTGGTGAAGATAGCCGAGCACTGAACCTGGCCATCTTTGGCAGTCCCATAGATTTTCAGTATAGTGCAGTGCATATGCTGGGGGACTATCGCTCCACCCAACTGGTCCCAGTAATCCCCCACTGATCAGTCACATCACTTATCCACAGGATAAGTTTGATTTTGGGGAAATCCCTCTAAGGGTGTATTCACACCACATTTGTGCAAAACAGTTCCCGTATACGTTTTCTATGTGAAAACCGTATGGAACCGTGTTGAAAACCGAATGCCAAAAGATGCATCAGGTTGTGTCCGTTTTGCATCCTGTACGGTTTTCAGTTTTTTTCCCCCGTACCCAAAACCATAGCCTACCACGGTTTTTGGTCCGGGTGAAAAACTGTATTAAAACGTTTTGGTTGTTTTTTTAACATCGGAGTCAATGGGAACCGTATGTGCATACGGTTCCATCCGGTTTTCACCATACGGTTTTAGACTTTGAAATTCCAAGAAAAAAAACTGTGCAATCAAACAAGTGAAACTTTATTCACAATGGAGTGAAAAGTTAAAAACGTATACTTTTTTTTTCTTAAAAAACGGATGCAACCGGACATCATTTTTTAAACCGTATACGGTTTTTAACTGTATGCGGGTTAAAATTTGTACACACGTTTTGATACAGTTTAGTCCGGTTTTGAGGAATCCGTTTTTCATCAAAAACCTGATACGGGAACTGTATTGCAAAAACGTGGCGTGAATCACCCTAAGGCTGCATTCACATCTCTTTTTTGCAATACGGGTCCCGTATCCAGTTTCTGTACAAAAAACGTATGTCTCCAAACCGGACCGAAACGTATGCAACCATATATATCTCCTCACGTTTTTTAAACCGTTTGCATACGTTTTAATACGTTTTTCTTGACAAGAAAAACTGATACGGTTTTATGTTTGTCAACATTTTAAATAGTTTTTTTTATGAATTTCCAAAAAATGTTTTTGTTTTTTTTTAAACAGTATTGTGCAAACCGGATGTAACCGTACGCACATACAGTTCAATATGGTTACCATAGAACTCCATTTTAAAATTACCGTATACAGGTTGGATACGGTTTTTGGCCGGGACACAAAACCGTAGTAGACTATGGTTTGATGTTCCGTTAAAAACCGTATAAACCTCTAAGTGATGCAAAACGTACACAACCTGATGCTACGGTTGGCATTCGGTTTACAATGAAATATATATATATATATATATATATATATATATATATATATAATATGGTTTGCAATACGGTTCAATACGTTTTTTCAATGAAACCAGATACGGCAACTCTATTGCAAAAACGAGGTGTGAGTGCAGCTTAAGCCAGTTTTTCTTAACCAGGGCGCCTCCAGCTGTTGCATAACTACAACTCCCAGCATGCCCGAACAGCCTTCGGCTTTCCGGACATGCTGCGAGTTGTAGTTTTGCAACAGCCGGAGGCACCCTGGTTGGGAAACACTGCTCTAAGATATTGTTTTATGATCGCCTAGTCTGCGTGGATTTTTAATTTTTTTTAATTTTTATATTTATCTGTATATATGGATATTCGAGAGATAAAAACTGGAACAATACATTCTGTCCTTAGTAGAAGATGCAGTAAATTAGCTCCAGGCATTTTTAAAATAAAATCTGAGATTTCCCTTTGGACACTGGGAATTATAGACTTGGCTATAAAGTAATTGGTGAGTAGCATCCCCAGTTGTTTTGATGATGACTCCACTGTGTCCCTATGTGATGTAACTGTACTTAGTGGTGTCTGACAGCCTGCAGTCAGATACAATGCCTGGTTCACTATGCTGCCTGAATCCATGTCATTGTCGGCATGGATTGTGTGTCTGCGCAAGGCTCATATGGTGAAGAATCCCATACACTGATAATGATGCCGAAAGTAATGGTTTATAATGCATAATATACTTGTGTTAAGGTATGTTCTCACATGTTTTATACAGAGGGGATTTTCTGTAGTCATTTTGCATATGGTAAATCTGTACAATCTTGTACACTAATACTGTGGCAGCAGCCCCCTCCAAAATCTGCGCTTCATTGTTGCAGACAGTAAGTGCTGTCATGTTTATTACAGCTCTAAACTTTGCAAAAAAAAAAAACACAGAATACCTGTGTGTCCTAACTTCTGCTACCTAGGGCCACATTCACATTTCCTCAGTAACCTATAGTAATGGAGCGCTGTTAACACTGATCAGTGCTGTGCTATTGGACAGTATTGATCAGTGTATGCAAACTAAAGATTGAATGTTATCGCCCCCTGTGGAGACAAAAAAAGCGCCTTCCCTATTAACATTTTTAATCATCCCCTTCGCTTTGTTTATTTTATTATTATTATTTTTTATATATAAAGCGCAGCTGTCATGAACTCTGGGTGCTATAGCCTACACACAGCCTTTGTACTGTGTGCAGATGGCCTATACAGCATTGTTTTTACCCTATTTCTGCCGGCTTTCATCACCCCAAAAAATGCTTTTGATCAGTCAGATAGGCATGACACGAGGTATGTTATGCCCCGCCGCCGCTACGCGCACTGAGGAGGCAGATGGTGGCGGAAGCGTGCGCTTGCCTGTATAACACGCTGCAGCGTGCACGTTAGATGAGCTGAGGGGTGCATGCGCTGGGACCTGTGTGTCAATCACACAGTGGTCCCAGCACTGACGCAGGGGGTGGGCATGGCAGCGGCGGGGCATAGCGTACCTCGCGCCACGCCTATCCGATTTTGTGTGGCTGTGATCAAAACCATTTTTTTGGGGTGATGGAAGCTGGCAGAAGTAAGGTAAAAACAATGCTGTACACACCATCTGCACACAGTACAAAGGCTGTGTATAGGTTATAGCACCCAAAGTTCATGACGGTTGCGCTTTAAATAAAATAATGTAAACAAACATAAACCTGATATCGCCGCATGCCTAAATATTTGAATAATTAAAATAAAACATCAAAGGCATAAACATGAAGAAATGCCAAATTCCAGAATTACTGATTTTTGTATAAGTGATCAAAAAGTCAAATCTAAACAAAAATGGTAAACGGCCCCATATATGGAGAAATGTGTTATAGGGGTCAGAAGAGTACAGTAAAATGAAAACTAAAAATGGGTATGTTCACACTACAGAATCTCCACATTGGATCCACGCTATTCCGTGTTCCAGGATCGGCAGTTTGCCATAGACATTAGCGCTGTGCCATTGAGAAATGTGACTTTTCTGGTGGAATCTGACGATTGCATATACCTTGTCGAAAGTTCTGCTCTGGAACTTGTCACGTGAACTAAGCAGCAAGAGGAATCCGCACAACATTTGTGAAGTGTGAATGAGACCTTTGTGTCATACACTTTAAATGCCGCTGTTGCTATTGACCACAGCATCTAAGGGGTTATTGCCAGGGTCCCATGATGGGGAGCCAGCTTTATTGGTCCTTGATCAGTGCCCTGATTCCCAAGGCTGTTGCCAACAGACTGGGCATTGCCCAGCACAACTTGCAGCAATCCTCTAATGCACCTTTTTATATTGTGCTGTAGAAGTCCTCCAATCTGCTGCTTTTAGAACGCTATACTGTGGTTGATTAAGTGGTTAAATGTAAAGGAGAGCAGACATTTTTTATTTATATTTTAATACAAGAAAATAGGGAGCATTTCCTTTAATACAATCATTTTACTTTCTAGCCTCCTGCTGTTTTTTTGATACAGGATTTATTTTTTATGTGCATTGCATTATGGTAAGACAATGTTTTGCTGCGCTGGCTGGATTTTATATCTTGCATCTAGAGAACAGCGTTGTGTGTTGTCCCAAGGCAATAAAGTGCTCAGCAGGTGATACAAATACATGACTAAATAGCTAGAAAGATAAAGGCAGATTTTAGGTGAAAGTGAATTAAGCCCGTACATATCTGCAATAAAGCAACCTGGAGGCAAAACATTTAAAGAGAACCCATTTCTGGTACATACCGATTCTATATTCCTAGTGCTGTAGCCTCCATGCTGCTGCTGTAGAATTAAAAAATCCCAGCATGCCATGCCAGGACACATTGGGGGTTATGCTTGTGTTAACAGCAAGAGAGCCACAGGTTGTGCAACTTAAAGGGGAACTCTGGTACTAGACATCTTTTCCTCCTATCCACAGGATAGAGGATAAGTGTGTCATTGGGGGGGGGGGGGGGGGGGGGGGGGGATCTTGCTGTATCTCTGTTTCGCCCAAATACATGAATGGAGGGCACGTGTCGACCAGGTCCTCTCCCAAGGCTAGCACAGCTGGCATTCTGAACACAAATGTTCAAATCGCCTGGGTGCTGGGCCAGAAATTGTGGAGGTTCCAGCAGTCAAACCCCTCATGATCAGACATGTGGATAAGGGGATAAGTTCCCCTTTAACAACAAATCCAGTGAATGAAGTGTGTGGCATATTTAAGGGAGTTATTGATCATCATTGTTGTATTAGCTTATATACATGCATGGCTGTGAAATCTATGATCTATTTATTGACTCCAATATTGTACCCTTGTGAGGATGTTGTAGAATTTTGCACAAAGTATTGTCCCATCTGTACAACCACTTTCTATACACCTTTTTGGGGCATAGTGGGTGACTTGAGTTTAAGCGTTTTGTGATGCAATTATTTGCCATGGGGTTTTTCAAAGTCAAGTGTTTCACAATCTTAAATCTCTTGGCCGAAAGCTTAATAGTTAAAGGGGTACTCTGCCTCTAGACATCTTATCCCCTATCCAAAGGAGGAGGATAAGGTGTCTGATCGCTGGGTCCCCCTGCAATCTCCGGCATGGCACTTTAGTCATCCGATGCACGGAGCAATCTCCGCTCCGTGCCGGGCGACCACAGCAGTCACGCCCTCTCAATTTAAGTCTATGGGAGGAGGTGCCGGCCTAGAGATCGGGGTCTGGGCATGCTGGGAGTGTACTTTTGCAACATCTGTAGGACACCTGGTAGGTAAACTGTCCTGGGCACCTAACAATTCGATGTCCAGTTGAAGAAACTCTTTGAAGAATAGGAGATCTTTATTTAGTATTAGTCTTAGATTGTTTTGATTGAAAATAGATTTTGTCAAACCCAAATACATTATAGCTGCCATCAATTTATTCAGATTTCCGGCAGACATCTTGTCAGACTCTAGGGTCATTTCAGATGTCTCAAGGGAATGAAACACTTGTAAAGCAGGGTTAAAGACTAAATGAATCAATTGCCCATTCATTAGAATGACTCTAGGTGACTCTTGCTTCCTCTCTAGCCGCTACACCAACGCCTCCTCCCTGTGCCAGTCACTACACTGGTTACCAATTCAGTTCAGAATACAGTACAAAATCCTCAGTCTCACACACAAAGCTCTCCACACGGCTGCACCTCCCTACATCTCCTCTCTCATCTCTGTCTACCATCCTACACGTTCTCTCCGATCTGCTTATGATCTCACACTAACATCTTCTAGAATCCGAACTTCTCACTCCCGTCTCCAAGACTTCACTCGTGCTGCATCGGTTCTCTGGAATCCTATCCCTCAATCCCTCAGACTCAACAACAACATCCATAGTTTCAAACGTGGCCTAAAAACACATCTCTTCAGACAGGCCTATAACAGTCTCTAATTGGCCTCAACATATCCCCAACATATCCCCACCCCTCTTGTTTGAATAGTTATTGTGTAATTTTATGTCTGATACTTGTCTTTGTTTGTACCCCATAATTGTAAGCGCTGCGGAATCTGTAGGCGCTATATAAATAAAATTATTATTATTAGATATGGTCAACTGTAGTCATTCTATATATTTTTGTATAGTGTCTAAACTTGGCTGGCTTCTATCTTCTTTTTGTATTTTAGGCTGACATTTGGTCCTTGGGGATCACTGCGATTGAATTAGCTAAAGGTGAACCACCCAATTCTGATATGCATCCGATGAGGGTCTTATTTCTCATCCCTAAAAATAACCCACCCACGTTAACAGGAGACTTTAGCAAA
The DNA here is from genome assembly GCF_029499605.1 of Hyla sarda. Classification (NCBI taxonomy): domain Eukaryota; kingdom Metazoa; phylum Chordata; class Amphibia; order Anura; family Hylidae; genus Hyla; species Hyla sarda. The sequence continues at coordinate 129,090,797 of NC_079197.1, read as the reverse complement.
CCTTTCAAAGAGTTCATTGATGCCTGTTTAAACAAGGACCCATCCTTCGTAAGTATTCTTACTGTTACAAGAAATAACATATGAGCAAACACTGTTAGTTTATGGTTCTGCTATGATAACAATTAAGTAATATAACAAATAGAAGTAATAGAATATAAACTGCCCGCAGATGTATTGATAAACTAAGCCTATAAAAGAATAATTTTAGTAAGAGAGGGCGACATTTGAGGAATTTTGTTTTGCTTGCATAGATATTAACATTGGGGTTTGTTTTTGCAAGACACCTAAAAGTTTAGCCATATTGGTTGTGACACTTAACACACAGGCATCTTTTATGCAAAGACAGTGACTATTTACAGTGAGGCAATTTATGGTTGATAACCATGTCATCACCTCTTGTTGTCCCTTATGCAAAATTTCCACCAAAAATATGAAAAGTAAAGAAATGTTGTTTGCAATACTTTCTGCAATAACGTAGATTTGCTATTGATCTTTTTTGGTGGACCTCCCCTTTAGTTGTAGACAACCACATTTTTAGCCTGTGTTATCAAAACAAACAGTTCAGGTAATATACAAAGTCTGTATTGTTTGCTTTGTGTTCCCAACAATTGTGTAATGCTATTAATGGTCACGCCTTCTGAATTGCGAAAAGGTAAAATAAAACCCATCATGTTTTCTAGCGACCTACAGCCAAAGAACTTCTCAAGCACAAATTTATTGTGAAAAATGCCAAGCGGACATCTTACCTTACAGAGCTGATTGATAGGTATAAACGATGGAAGGCTGAGGGGCACAGCGACTCCGAATCTGATGACTCAGATACGTAAGTATTCACCCTATTCATTCTGGGTTTTAAGTGGTTCGAAATAATTTGCTGTCATGCCTATTCACTAGATATTTTGCTAATGTATCAGATGTATGTCAGAATACACCAAAGAGGAGTATTAGACCATGCTTTTTTGGTTGCGCTCGTAATTAGGTTTGTGAAACTAACGTGGCCACCAATGTTTGGTCCACTAAAGGGAATCTGTCAGCTCTATATCGAGCTCAGGTGTTGAGGTGTTACAAAGCTGCAACATGGTGACCCCACCCCTTCCTGCTTGGCATGATTTATGTGAGTAGTGCTCAGCCCTGTAAGTCAGTCAAAGCAGGGTGAAGTGATGGAGGGTGGTAACGTGTGTATCAGTCCAGCTCATTTTTGCTTTTGAGAATTGGGGCCAATACTAAAGGACAGATGAGGGTTATGGATACATTTTAAAGCAGTATGTTTGTAGAATTGCCTGCAAGTAATCGGCCCTCTAAGTATAGTTTTTTTTCCCCAACAGGGAACCCAGTAATAAGGAGAACAACTCGCATCCTGAATGGAATTTCACCACTGTTCGGAAGAAACCAGATGCAAAGAAATTGCAGAATGGCACAGTAAGTGCCTTACTATTGTAGTATAAAGCTGTATTGGGCATTATTGTGAACTTTTAGGAGAGATTTATCAAAACCTCTGCCTTACCTCTGCTTTATGATTCTGAAACAAAATGAAAGGCAGAGCTCCTTTATAGGGCAATATTGTCTGATGTATGCATGAATATGTAGGACAATAGGACCTCGCAGGATTCCAGCAAACTGCTCACATGTTAGGTTGTGTAAGAGAGATAACCACAGTAATAGCATATATACAGTGGTGCAGCTAATCCAGATGTTGGCTTGGATGTCATCCTGGCGAACGTATGCAATAGATCAAAGACGAAATCTGAAGAGCCAGGTTTGTAGCGCAATCCACCAGTCAGATACCGGTTGATGTACCATCAAGAGACTTTATTTGCCGTGCATAATGTGTTTTGAGGTATTGGAACTTCGTCAGATGTGTTTGCTTAACATCTGACAAAGAGGTTCCTATACCTCGAAACAGGTCATGTACGGCAAATAGTCTCTTGATGGTACATCAACCGGTATCTGACTGGTGGATTGCGCTACAAACCTGGCTCTTCAGTTTTCTTCTTTTATACATCTCACCTGCTTTGTGTTTAGATTTTCATAGCTTGATCCAGAGCCAGTCACCACACAATAACTTCTAATATACAGCAAGTCTATATAAAATGAATGCCGTCTAGGATTACCAGTTGATATAACAAATAACTCTTCATATTGCACTGTATGGTAAGTGCAGGCAAATAAATTAACCGATTAATTTCAGTGATTCTACCTAAAGAAGCAAAAGGACAAAATGTAGCACAAATGGCAGTCACAGAGACGGATACTGATATACCATTTGCAGCAGCAGTCGTTTCTAAGGCTGCATTCACACCTCACTTTCAGCCTACGGTTGCCGGATCCGGCTGGGGAAAACCGGGCACTCCCGTACCCGCGCTGAAATTCATTTACTTTAATGAGCCGACCGGAGTCAAATGTTGACTTCGGTCGGCTCATTTTTGACCCGTATGCGGTTTTCCGACTGGACCTAAAACCGTAGTGTACGGCTACCATATCAGCTTTCCGATCTTAAAAATATCTGGTTGTGATAGCTCAGCTGTGATTGGTTGCTGTAGGCAAATCTCTTCAGTTTTTGTCATGGACAGATTGATAAATCTCTACAAAGTAGTATTATAATTTTATACTGTATTCTCTGTTACAGGATCAAGACCTTGTTAAAACGCTGAGCTCTTTATCGGCAATAATAGCCCCCGTGTTTGCTGAGGTATGGTTATTTCAAGTCTTGTGTGTATTACAGGGAATAATAAATGGCACAGACCATGCTGCCTCATACAGGTGGGCAGACTTTAACATTTCTCCATACCAAAATTCTAATCCCAGTATTGTACTCTGCGGTGGATTTTATCTTTAAGAAAGGTGAAATAGCGTAGTAACTTGTTATTCTATTTTATAAAGTCAAGTGACTAAAAGTATGTTACAAAAGACTGAGTGACTTATGCTGTTATTAATAGGAGAAATGGTCATATATTGTCCCTATGCTTGATGGATCCCGTGCTGATACCTCTATCATCATGGCCTCTGTAAAAGTGAACTGGTCGTCTTGAAAATAGTCTAATCTACCAGATCCTGTTATAGAGCAGGAGGAGCTGAAAAGATTTATATAGTTCAGTGGGAAAAGTTTCAGGATAAATCTCTGCTCATTCTGCACTGAGCAGTCAAGTGGGCGGTGCTACAAAACTATATAGCATTCTGCTCAGCTCCTCGTACCCTATAGCATGCTGCCTGTAGAATGGATTGTATTAGCAATGTGACAGTTCCCTTTTAAACATTTGTCATGGTGCATATAGATTAGAAATAGAGCTGGGCGGTATGACCAAATATGTGTATCACGGTATTTTTGTAACTTATGGCGGTTCCACGTTATATAATGGTATTTCTTTCACCCCCCCCCAATCATGTTACCCGCTAGCACTGTTCTGCCTCCAATATACTGTATACTGTACGCCAATGGTCTCCAACCTGCAGACCTCCAGCTGTTGCAAAACTACAACTCCCAGCATGCCCAGACAGCCAACGGCTGTCCGTGCATGCTGGGAGTTGTAGTTTTGCAACAGCTGGAGGTCCGCAGGTTTGAGACCACTGCTGTATGCTGTATCCCTATGCCCGGGCTGTAAAAGATACAGAAAATAAACTTAACTCGCCTACGTTGGCCGCACGCTGGGGCGGGGGGGACAGCCGTCAGCCTATCACCGGCCGCAGCGATGCCCCACCCGGCCAGTGATAAGCTGAGCGCACTGTCATGTAAGTAGCCGGCTTCTTACATGACAGTGGGCTCAGCCTATCACTGGCCGGGGCGGGACATCGCTCCGGCCGGTGATAGGCTGACGGCTCTCAGACGTTCCCGTCCCTAGCGTAAGGCCGAAGTAGGTAAGTTAAAGTTTATTTTCTTTATCTTTTGTAACCCGGACATAGGCATACAGCGTACAGCAGTGGTCTCCAACTTGTGGACCTCCATCTGTTGCAAAACTACCACTTCCAGCATGCCTGGACAGCCATTGGCTGTCCGGGCATGCTGGGAGTTGTAGTTTTGCAACATCTGGAGGTCCGCAAGTTGACGACCACTGGCGTACAATATAGTGTTCCAGCGCCGGCGGCCGCAACAAAGATGAGGAGGGCAGTGCTTGCGGGTGACATATGTGAGTAGTACCCCGCTGGGCTGATAATTAATTGGGGGGGAGCAGAACAGCGCTGGCGGGTAACATGATTTGGGGGGAGCAGAACAGCGCCATGATTTGGCGGGTGGGAGCAGAACAGTGCTGGCGGGTCACATGATTTGGTGGGGGGAGGGGCGGGGGGGGGGGAGCAGAACAGCGCTGGCGGGTCACATATGATTAGTTCCCCAATGTGGGGACAGCACAGCGCTGGGCTGATAATTCATTCCCAAGGGGGAGGGGCCGAGCCGGTACTGCGGTATGGGAAAAATTCATATCGTGCAGCCCAAAAATTTCGGTATTCGCTATGAACCGGTATACCGCCCAGCCCTATTTATAAAGTCAAAAAAGGTTTAAAAAAATTTATAGAAACCCACTTAGTTGAAATCACCCTTATTTTTTCAAATAGAAAAGTAAACCTGTAGAAATGTCTGAACTATTAAAATGTAACTGAAACCTCATGCTATGTGGGGTAAATAAAAATACTAAATTCCAGAATTGAGGGCGTTTTTCTTTTGTCACATCCCATACCACATAAATGGAATGAAACGTGTTATAAAATGTTGAGTTTTTCTGGTCTGGTGTGTAGTATTATGGTAAAATGAAGAATGTCATTACAATGTACAATTGACCCTGCAAAAACAAAAATGGATAATATTGTTTGTAGATACGGGGGGGGGGGGGGATGAGTTATGGCTCTTAGCATGTGAGGAGAAAAAAACGAAAGCTCTAAAATTTAAATTTACCCTGTCCTTAAGGAATTAGTGTTACTGGCACCTCTAAAAAAAAATAAAAAAAAATTATATTAACATAACTAAACTTTTGGGAAAAAAAAATTGTAATATACGATAAAACAAACTTCTATGTAGTCCAAAATGGAATGCAAAAAGCAAGTTCTCGTACAGCTATGTAATGCTATGTCCAGAATGTGGAGAGGCAAAAATGAATTTCCTCCAGCCCTTGTGTCCAGTTATCTGTTCTTTCATAAAACGTGTGACATGCCTCATTGATCTGCTTAGAGCGTTTCCCCTTCAGGACCTGTTCTGCTTATATAGGAGCAGCACCGTAGGCTGTGGACCTCCTTAAAGGGAACCAATCATCAGATTTTACCCTATATAATGCTTGGCAAAGCGTTATATAGGGTAAAATTGTTGTCCTCACCATCCCCGGGGGACGCTCCTGCCCCCAGGGATGGTGAAGATATGAAATTATAAACTAGTCACTGCCGCCACCGTAAGTAGTCACCTGGGCGGGGAGCTCTTCTCACCTACTCCCGTTCTTCGGCCGGCAGCGACGCCCCCTCCGCTTGATTGATGGGCTGCGTCATTGTTCCGCTCACTGAACAGACGGAGCAGAGCGATAACGCGGCCCATCAATCAAGCGGAGGGGGCGTCACTCCCAGCCGAAGAACGGGAGTAGGTGAGAAGAGCTCCCCGCCCAGGTGACTACTTACGGCGGCGGCGGTGACTAGTTTATAACTTCATATCTTCACCATCCCTGGGGGCAGGAGCGTCCCCCGGGAATGGTGAAAATAAAGATTTTACCCTATATAACGCTTTGCCAAGCATTATATAGGGTAAAATCTGATGATTGGTTCCCTTTAATTCAATGTCTGCATGCTTCAGCTAAACCACCTTTTAGAAGGTGAGGAAAAGTGTATAACAGAACAAACGAAGCCAGTGCTCCACCAGTAGGTTGTCTCTTCTAGTGGTGCTGCTGGTTTGATGCATGTGTTTTAGCTAGCCTGAAGTTTGAGAAACATGTGACCCACTTTAGGGGTCTGTTCACACGTTCAGTATCCTTTGCAGATTTGATGCGCAGGATTTTGAAGCTGTGTTCAGTCATTTAGTTTACATTGAAATCTGCAGTATATCTACGCGGGATACTGTACGTGTGAATAGACCCTAAAGACCAAAACACTTGGCTTTTGTCATGTAATGGTTAGTCATGAGCAGTATGGGTCAAGATGCTCATTGCTTGGGTAAGAATTATAGTTGGACTTTGTAAAGAGAAAAATAAATACATTCTTAAATTCTTTGCAACCCTTTGATTGTTTTTCTTTTGCAGCTTAAACAGCAAGACAGGAACAACACAGTGAGGAAAAATGCAATTGAAGAACTTGAAAAGAGTATGAACCTGGCTGAAGCAACGTATCCTGGAATTACTGACAAGATGGTAAAGAAGCTTATGGAAAAGTTCCAAAAGTGAGTATAGTGATGTGGATTGTTTTTATGAAACATTAATGTGTTCAGAATCATGGGGAGAAGTAGTCTGTCTCCCTAGGGGCTGACTATGGAGATTTATAAAGTTTCTTCTTTAAAAAAAAAAAAGCCGAACCTTTCTGTATAGCCATAGCTTTGTATGTGTGTTAGCGCCCTCTATTGGAGAAATGTTGAATTGAGCAGATGTTTTAGAATGGCTGGTTTACTAAAGTGTGGGAGGTGTAGGAAAGAATCTGAGGGTTACAATTGCTCCCAACTACATATAAGGGGGGGAGAGAACAGTCAGTATTTGTCAGCAGCCCAATGGTAGATTTTCTGAGCACCAGCAGAGTCCATTACAGGAAGATGACTAAAGTGGGAAGACGCACAAGGTTTTTGAGTCTTACGTACCCCTGCATGCAAGAGGAATATATGCAAATAGGTCAGATGCTTACCATACAAAGTCACAGAATTAAAGCTGCAATACAGGAGTATTCATTGCTAACTCCATTAAAATGGTTTGTTTACACTTTAATTCTATGGTGTTTTTTTTAATAGTATTTTTTTATCTTTTTTACACATTGATTTGATTTATATTCCAGGTTTTCTGTCGGTGACTCCTAAGTATCATGTTAGGACCATGACATCGCTGTAAAAATGAAATGGGAGAGGGACATCCACCAAAAGTACTTCACGCCTGGCCGTGCTTAGCATTTTCAGCTCCTTGTGCCTTTTGGGTCTTCGCAAAACACATCCATGACCATGATTGACAGTTTTGGAAGGAAAACAAACTCCTTATTTTTTTTTTTTCTCCCTTTTATTTTCTCCTCTTTTTTTTTTTTTTTTTTTTTTTTGTTGTTATATACATATATATATATATTTTTGTTTTGTGATGGTGTAAATGGTTTTTATATTTTCTGGAAATTATTTTGTAAAGACTGAAGACTTTTACTACTTTAATCCTTTGTTAAATCTTATACATGTTGATATGCTGTTTTTGCTGTTGGGTAACAGTTGCTAAGTTAGTAACCTGTGCAAGTGATGACAGTATGTTTGTGGTGGTTGTGTTGCACTGTACACTGAAATCTACTGGTCCCTTTTCCTTTTCTTTTCTTTCTTTTTTTTTTATTTTTTTTGTTTGACTTAACATTTGCCATGTCCTTGGTAATGTATAGGAATGTGCAGTAGCTACATTATGTGACATGGAGGATTTCTGCTCCATGGAGGCACAATGGACCTTCTACACAGCAAGCATTAGCTTATAACACTGCAGTTTCTCCTGTAGATGAGCACTAGTCCATGCCGTGAAAGACAAATGGGCCGTGAAGCCCCATAGAGATCCGTGTCATGGTCATTCCTGCCTATGATAGAACAAGTAGCACTTAAGGTGTACTTGTCTCCTGAAAATAGTGGAAGCCGCCCGTGTAAGAATGCAGCCTGATCTATTACTAGAGACCAGTACTCATGAGCTCAGCTTGTGTGGAAGTACATCAGTGCTATCACTGGTCCATAGCTAGTTGATTTATTTTTCTTTTCCTTATTTAGGATCTATTCACACGTACAGTATTCTGGGCAGATTTGATGCGCAGTATTTTATGATGCAGATTTCAATGTGAACTGAACACAGCTTGAAATCTGCGCAGTATACTGTACGTGTGAATAGACCCTTAAAGGAGTAGTCCAGTAGTGAACAAGTGGTGAACAACTTATCCCCTATCCTAAGGATAGGGGATAAGTTGCAGATCGCGGGGGGTCCGACCGCTGGGGCCCCCTGCGATCTCCTGTACGGGGCCCCGGCAGCCCGCTCCAAGGGGGCATGTCGACCCTCCGCACGAAGCGGCGGCCGACACGCCCCCTCAATACAACTCTATGGCAGAGCCGAAGCGCTGCCTTCGGCAATCTCCGGCTCTGCCATAGCGATGTATTGAGGGGGCGTTTCAGACGCCGCTTGGTGCGGGGGTCGACACCCGCTATCTGGCCGAAGAGCCTGGCCCCCGTACAGAGAGATCACAGGGGGCCCCAGCAGTCGGACCCCCTGCAATCTCAAACTTATCCCCTATCATTAGGATAGGGGATAAGTTGTTCACCACTGGACTACCCCTTTAATATTTGCATTAGCTAACAGTGAATCTCCACCTTTTTTTTGTAATTTTTAGGTAAAGTTTTACAGTTGATGCATTGATTTTTGATACAGTGCACCATACCCCCCTACATCGTCAAAGTTTTAGAAAACATGCCAACTACCTGCATGCCACTAGGTAAAGCATATCTTACTGCATATGGTGTTTAAGGGATTACCCATGGTCCATAGGATATGAGAAAATTAGCTAATCAGTGGAAGTCTGACTGACCTATTGAGGACATAGGTCAATTGTCCCTTGCCCTAAGTAAGTGGAGTGGCAACATGCATGCTCCACCGATATGTCATTCGTTTTCTATGGGACTTCTGTACTAGGCTAAGTTCAACGCTTGGCAAGGTTTGGACGTCTCATAGACAGTGAATGGAGCAGCAGTGAAGTATATGTGCCCTGCTCTTCCTTTTACTCAGTGTACAGTTGACCTCTGTTTTTCTGATCGGTTGAGGCAGTGTTTCCCAACCAGGGTGCCTCCAGGTTGTCCAGGCATGCTGGGAGTTGTAGTTTTGCAACATCTGAAGGCACCCTGGTTAGGAAACACTGGGTTGAGGTTTCAGCTAGTGAGTTCGGCCAAGCCTGACAGTTCTACTGTTGCATAAATTAGTTCAGTCTTCAAAGGCTTAGGTTGCCTGGAAAAGTCTGGGATGACACGCTTTAGGTCGTCTTGGACTGCATCCATCTTTACCAGGCACCCGGAGCACTTTAAACACTGAACTCCTTTATGCACACTAAAGCAGTCAATGGCAGAACAGCCAGGTTCGGGTTTGGCCAAACATACTGTAAATTTGCTCAGCACTAGTCCCAGCAGGTGGACACAACTGATAAGAACTTATCACTTATCCTGTGGACAGGACATAACTATCTGATCTTGGGACAACCTGTTTAAAGGGGTACTCCGCTGGAAAGCATTTTATTTTGAATCAACTGGTGCCAGAAAGTTAAACAGATTTGTAAATTACTTCTATTTAAAAATCTTAATCCTTCCAGTAGTTATCAGCTGCTGTATGATCCACAGGAAGTTCTTTTCTTTTCGAATTTCCTTTGTCTGACCACAGTGCTCTCTGCTGACACTTCTGTCCATTTCAGGAACTGTCCAGAGCAGGATAGGTTTCCTATGGGAATTTGCTTCTACTCTGGACAGTTTCTAAAATGGACAGAGGTGTCAGCAGAGAGCACTGTGGTCAGACAGAAAGGAAATTCAAAAAGAAAATAACTTTCTTTGGCGTATACGGCAGCTAAGTACTGGAAGGATCAGGATTTTTAAATACCGTATATACTCGAGTATAAGCCGACCCGAGTATAAGCCGAGACCCCTAATTTCAACCCAAAATCCCAGGAAAAGTTATTGACTCGAGTATAAGCCTAGGGTGGGAAATACCTCATCCCCCCTGTCATCATCCAGACCCGTCATTAACATCCTCATCATCATCCCCTTATCATCCCACACATCCCCCCTTCATCATCCCCTTATCATCCCACACATCCCCCCTTCATCATCCCCTTGTCATCCCACACATCCCCCCTTCATCATCCCCTTGTAATCATCCCACACATCCCCCCTTCATCATCCCCTTATCATCCCCACCCCCCTTCATCATCCCCACACCCCCCCCCCTTCATCATCCCCACACCCCCCCCCCCCCCCTTCATCATCCTCTTCTCATCATTCGCCCTCAGTGGTCTTCAACCTGCGGACCTCCAGAGGTTTCAAAACTACAACTCCCAGCAAGCCCGGGCAGCCATCGGCTGTCCGGGCTTGCTGGGAGTTGTAGTTTTGAAACCTCCGGAGGTCCGCAGGTTGAAGACCACTGCAGCCTTCAACATCATCCAGCCCCCTCTCACCCCCCTTTAGTTCTGTACAGTACTCACCTCCGCTCGGCGCTGGTCCGGTCCTGCAGGGCTGTCCGGAGAGGAGGTGGTCCGGGCTGCTATCTTCACCGGGGGCGCCTCTTCTCCGCGCTTCCGGCCCGGAATAGAGGCGTTGCCTTGACAATGACGCAGAAGTACGTTGGCAATGAACGCACCTCTGCGTCGTTGTCACGGCAACGTGACTATTCTGAGGCCGGGCCCGAAGCGCTTAGAAGAGGCCTCCCCGGTGAAGATAGCAGCCCGGAACCACTATCCCACCGGACCACCTCCTCTCCGGACAGTCCTGCAGGACCGGACCAGCGCCGAGCGGAGGTGAGTATTCAGAACTAAAGGGGGTGAGAGGGGGCTGGATGATGTTGAAGGCCGCAGTGGTCTTCAACCTGCGGACCTCCGGAGGTTTCAAAACTACAACTCCCAGCAAGCCCGGACAGCCGATGGCTGCCCGGGCTTGCTGGGAGATGTTGTTTTGAAACCTCTGGAAGTCCGCAGGTTGAAGACCACTGCGGGTGGGGGAGTTCACTCGAGTATAAGCCGAGGGGGGTGTTTTCAGCACGAAAAATCGTGCTGAAAAACTCGGCTTATACTCGAGTATATATGGTAGAAGTAATTTACAAATCTGTTTAACTTTCTGGCACCAGTTGATTTAGATTTTTTTTTTTTTTTCCAGTGGAGTACCCCTTTTAATGTATTCAGTTTGCTCCTGAATTCCCCTAGTGGTTGCTGCAGGCAGCTAAAATTTATATTTTTCAGCTTCCAAGGGTTTTGGAGCTCTAAATTGGTCAATTCTTTTTCTACACATACTTTTGAGCCGAAAAACTATAAAAATAATTTAAAGGAGTACTCCGCTGGAAAACATTTTTTTAAAGTCAACTGGTGCCAGAAAGTTAAATAGCTATGTAAATTACTTTAATTTAAAAAAATCTTAATTCTTCCAGTATTTATCGGCTGCTCTATGCTCCACAGGAAGTTCTTTTCTTTTTGTATTTCCTTTCTGTCTGACCACAGTGCTCTCTACTGACACCTCTGTCCATGTCAGGAACTGTCCAGAGCAGGAGAGATTTGCTATTGGGATCTGCTCCTACTCAGGACAGTTCCTGACATGGACAGAGGTGTCAGCAGAGAGCACTGTGGTCAGACAGAAAGATTTTTTGTAATAGAAGCAATTTACAAATCTGTTTAACTTTGTCATCAGTTGATTTAAAAAGATGTTTTAGTACCCCTTTAAGGGTGGACATTCACTTTAACAAATGGCTGGTTCCACTGTGTGCACGTTGCAGGTACATTTTTAATAAAACAAAAACATATCACAGCACTGCTGAAAAAGAGTAACTCTGCCGTGTTATATGTCCAGTAAATGTTGTTTAATTTCTCTACTTGCTGGAAATGTTCTCATCCATGCCCTTAAAGGCTTAAAATGTGGATGTAAATCTGCTGCTCGGTATGTCCCCCCCCCCCCCCCTTCCTCCACACTCTAGTGCTCTTAAAGGGTCTCTCCATAATTGGCTGTTATGTCATTCAGATGTCCTGAAGGTCAGAATCGGGTTTCAGAGGTCGTAGATGTTGGACCACAAACCTTTCTAAGAAAATAAGTAGGTCCTAATTCTAACCCATTCTGTTGGTATTTGTGAAGAGGGGCCATACGGTCCCTTTATTAAAATGTATAGCGTTGGAGTACCAACGATGGAAAGTTGTCTTTAAAGGAGTACTCCGGTGGAAAACTTTTTTTTTTTTTTAAATGAACTGGTGCCAGAAAGTTAAACAGATTTGTAAATTACTTTCAGTACTTTTTAGCTGCTGTTTGCTACAGAGGAAAATCTTTATTTTTTGAATTTCTTTTTTGTGTTGTCCACAGTGCTCTCTGCTGACACCTGATGCCCGTATCAGGAACTGTCCAGAGCAGGAGAAAATTCCTATAGCAAACCTATGCTGCTCTGGACAGTTCCTGACACGGACAGAGGTGTCAGCAGAGAGCACTGTGGACAACACAAGAGAGAAATTCAAAGAGTAAAGAATTTCCTCTGTAGCATACAGCCGCTAAAAAGTACTAAAGCGATTAAAAATGTTTTAATAGAAGTAATTTACAAATCTGTATAACTTTCTGGCACCAGTGCATTTAAAAAAAAAAAAAAAGGTTTCCACTGGAGTAACCCTTTAAGTGTTTTTCTTTCCCTCCAACCTAGTGTTTCCCAACCAGGGTGCCTCCGGCTTTTGCAAAACTACAACTCCCAGCATGCCCGGACAGCCAACGGCTGTCCGGGCATGCTGGGAGTTGTAGTTTTGCAACAGCCGGAGGCACCCTGGTTGGGAAACACTGCTCCAACCTATTGTTGTTCTGGTTTGATCTCCAGCACAACACAGCAGCAGTATCCCAGGGGACTTGGCTCAGACTTGACATAACGCTCTTTCGTGTGTAAAGGTTTTTCATGCAGCTTTTGTTTTCTTCAAGGAGAATTGAAGCAATATATTTTCCTTTTCTGTTTAGGAGAAGTAGGCAGAGTATGTCTAACATTAGTTAATTTTTTCACTCTAGAAAATGCCTGTGTAGCATTGAAGCAATGTGATGTAGGCTTTTTTTTTTTTTTTTTTCTCTTCCCCTCTTGTTAAAGTAGACTTGTTGAAAGAAAGTAATGTAACCTAAAAGTACCACGTGAAACCCTAAAAGCCCGCTCCACCTGCACAGGCAAAGTACAGAGACAATGGTTTGCACCAGCATCCCCAAACATTAAGATCTCCAATGTAATATATTCCTTTTTTTTATTTTATTTTTTATTTTATTTTTTTCCTCCAGACCTATCATGCATAAAGCACCATGATGTATTTATACTCCTGTGAAAGTGTATTTTAAATCTGTATTTACCATTTAATATACAAGTAACTAAGTTATAGAGATTCTTTCACACACACGACCAGGGAAAATACTTGATGGCAGTATAAAAAGAAAAAAAAACAAAAAAACACTTTCCAAACAACCGGCAGAACTGTAAATGAAAGAGTATATTTATGGTACTGCTTGATGGGATGTCCTTCTGTCATCCCATGTACATATATACATATATATATATATATATATATATATTGCTTCCGCATGTACTTCAACGTTTCTGTTTCTTTGAAGGTGGTGTAATTATAATATTATAATATGTGGGTATATTGCTATATTATAATATTATGATCTCTTAGTGTGCGTTTTATGATATGAGCCGCCCAGATTTTGTTTTTCTTTCTATGTTGAAGGGGCTCATACCCACATGTGCCAGAGACATCGGCCTGCACAATCCTCCTCCTCCTCCTCCGTTGGGTACGGCCAGTCTCTCACGCACCATACAGACTATCTGCCAAATCTATAAAATGTAACCGGTGCGTGACTGACACATTTTATCCAATTGCCATTGCAGTGTTTTTGGATTTTATAAGGAAATAGACAGTGGTTGTTTAAGGGGATGTGACCGCCAGTATCTGATGCAAATGAGCATGCTGCAGTGTCAAGTAATTGTTTTATAGCAACCCATAGGGATGATGCAGCTGGCAGCGTACATACTACTTTTGCTGTGAAGAACTGGCAGCGCAATGTCTTAATAGCCACTTGCAACCTTTTTTTTTTAGTTTTTTATGCCAATTATGCCATGCGGCCTTGTCCTATAATATGTAGCGTAAGCCTTATTCTGATCAGGTGCTGGGACCATTGCCTTGTGTATGTATATATATATATATATATATATATATGTATATATATGTATGTATATATATATATGTGTGTATATATATATATATATATATATATATATATATATATATATATATATATATATATATATATATATATATATATATATATATATATATATATATATGGTCAGACTGCAATAGGCCCACATGCAGTGTTGATCTAGACCTCTGGGTGCATATATGTGCATGCAAAGAGAAATGGTGTATTCTGTAGTAGCCAGTAAGCGTTGTCCTTCTTGTTTTAACAAAAAAAAAAAAACATGTCTGGCTTCAAACAGATTACAGTACTCCATAACTCATGCATCACTTTACCACAATCCCGGTTGATCAGATGGACTTTGATGCAGAAATGACAGCCACATAAATAAAATATATACAAGATATATATATTTTATTATATTGCTTTAAATTGCAGCATGCTTATTTCCACTGCAGGGTAGATAGATGCCCCCCAACATAAATCCTGCTTTAAGGGGACACTTGAAAACTGGCTATATTACTGGCTAATGCCAAGGAATGAGCAACATTTTCAGTTGTGCCTACACAATTTGAGTTCTTTTAATTTTCTTGTTCTTGTTTTTAATTTTAAGGAACAGTTTTTTTTTTGTTTGTTTTTGCTCTCTAACTAAACTCACTTCAAATTTATATCTTGAGAGTCTGAAAATAGTTTTTGAAAACAATGTTATCGTTAAAAAATAAAATATTTTTATAAATATATAAGCAGTAAAAGTTGTAAATATGGTCAATCAGAAAGCTTTATAAGAACTTCACAAATAGAAATAAAAAAATGGACAAAAAAAAGTGGTACCCATATATCCTTCGTAGTTATTACTCTTGTAAATCTGTTAATAGAGTAAGCTTATTTCAATATTTCAGGGGATTTTAAATGGTTTAAGAATAAATATTTAAATTCTGATCATGTTTGTCTTTATTTTCTGTGTAAAATGATTAGGCCACGTTTAGACATGGCAGATTTGATGCAGAGTTTCGATGAAAATTTTATTAAAATAAAAATCAAAATTACAGTAAATATGAATTAACTGTAGTTGATTTTTCTACTGCTGATTAGAGGGTGTGCAGTGGATCTATCTAGATCTGGCTTTAGGGTTGGGCTCACACGTACTGTATACACAATGTAATTCACATTGCACAAAAACGGGAAATACTGTTTATTCTCCTATAAGCAGACACACAAGGCTACCCAACGGCAGCACTGTGTGTGCAGTGTGGTAGGTGGACCTAAACAGCACATTGGTGGGCTGACTCGGACTACAAACCTCACTACCACGGGGTAGCCCTGTGTGTCTGCACATAGAATATTGCACAGTATGAAATACGCTGCATATATGTGATGTGCGACCCTACCCTAAGGGTCTATTCACATGTACACTAACCTGCTCATACTTGATATACAAGATTTAAGATTGCAGATGTAAACTTAAAGGAAAACTGTCAGTTTGCTCACCCCGCACTAACCAGCGGTACTGGCTGGTAGTGCGGGACACTGATCAGTTTGATGCCTACCGTGCCCGAATCCACCCCGCCGTTCGGCCGAAATCTTCGATTTTCTGTATATGCTACTTAGGTGCTAAATGGCACAGTTCGGAGTTACTGGCACTCTAATGTCAGTGCCGCTCATCCGCAGCGCTGGCCAGCTCCTCAATATTCCTCCCCTCCCTCCACAAATGCCAAAAGCCTGACTTTTAGCGCTTCCAGTAGGAGGTGACAGCTTCCGGCTTGCATGTAATCGTTTCCAGCGCCTCAGTCGGTGTGAGTTGGCATTTTGCAACCTCACACCGGCATCTCCTTCATTTAAAGCGCAGGAGGCCGGCAACTTAACCATTTAAAGTGCAGCGGATGGCAACTTAACCTTTTAAAGCACAGCGGCCGGCTTCTCATTCATTTAAAGTGCGGGGGGGGGAGGAATACCCTTAAATACCGTGGAACCGCCATAACTTTCAAAAATACTGATAAGCATTTTTGGTCATACTGCCCAGCACTGCACTGCATTGTAGTGTAGCTTTAAAGAGTACCTGTCCTTTGGAAAAAGTTTTGACTTGTCCTAGTGACAGGTCAAAGGTTTTTTTAAATGTGCACAATTAAGTCATATTCACACTGTTATTTTTATTTAGTTGTAGATTAACCCCTTGGGGATGGAGCCCATTTTGAGCCGAAGGATGGGAGCATTTTTTGCAAATCTGACCTGTCACTTTATGCATTAATAACTCTGGGATATTTTTACTTATAAATGTGATTCAGAGATTTTTTTCGTGACCTATTCTGCTTAATGTTAGTGGTAAATTTTCATCAATACTTGCTACATTTCTTGGTAAAAAAAATTCCCAAATTTCAGAGAAATTTAGAAAATGTAGCATTTTTCTAAATTTGAAACTCTGCTTGTAAGAAAATGGACATGCCGAACAAATTATATATTGATTCACATATACAATGTCTACTTTATGTTGACATCATAAAGTTGACATGTTTTTAGTTTTTGAAGACATTAGAGGGCTTCAAATTATAGCAGCAATTTACCAGTTTTTCACAAAAATTTCAAAATCAGAATTTTTCAAGGACCAGTTCAGTTTTGAAGGGAATTTGAGGGTCTTTATGTTAGAGATTCCCTATAATGGATCCCATTATGAAAACTGCACCCATCAAAGTATTCAAAATTACATTCAGAAAGTTTAACACTTTAGGTGCAGCAAAGTGAGGGAGAAAATTCTAAATCTAAATTTTTTACACTAACATGTTATTGTAGACCCATTTTTTCTTTTTTACAAGGGGTAAAAGGTGAAAAAGCCACCAAAATTTGTAATTTAATTTTCTCTCAAGTAAGGAAATACCTCATATGTGGATGTAATGTGCAGTGTGGGTGCACTACAGGGCTCAGAAGAGAAGGAGCAACAATTGGGTTTTGGAGAGTGAATTTTGCTCACATGGCACACTATTTTGGAAACACCCCTCAAGGAATGTAACAAGGGGTAATGTGAGCCTTAGTACCCCACAGATGATTGACAAACTTTCGTTAAAGTGGGACATGAAAATGAAAAATAAGATTTTTTTTCCCCCAAAATAAAATGCTGGTGTTACCCCAAATTTTTCATTTTCACAAGGCATAGGAGAAAATGCCCCCCAAAAGTTGTAACCCCATTTCTCTCAAATACCTCATATGTGGATGTAAAGTGCTCTGTGGGTGCACTAGAGGGATCAGAAGGAAAGGAGCGACCTTGGCCTTTTGAAGAGCGGATATTGCTGAAATGGTTTTTGGGTGACATGTCGCATTTATGAAGCCCCCATGGTGCCTCAACAGCAAGAAGAAAAAAAAACACATGGCACGCTATGTGGGAAACACACCTCAAGGAACGTAACAAGGGGTACAGTGAGCCTTAACACCCCACAGGTGATTGACGAACTTTCGTTAAAATGGGATGTGAAAATGAAAAAAAGTGGTGGTTTCCAAAATGGGGTCACATGTCGGGTGGGTCCACTGTTCTGGCAGCACGGGGGCTTTAAATGCACATGGCCTTTAATTCCAGCCAAATTCTCTCCAAAATTTTGCTCCTTTTCTTCTGAGCATTGTAGTGCGCCCGCAGAGCACTTTACATCCACATATGGGGTATTTCCATACTTCGAAGAAATGGGGAAACTAATTTTGGGGGGCTTTTTCTCTTACTACTACTGAAAATGACAAATTTGGGGTAACACCAGCATTTCAAATTTTTCATTTTCACGTCCAACTTTAACGAAAATATGTCAAAGACCTGTGGGGTGAGAAGGATCACCGTACCCCTTGTTACATTCCTTGAGGGGTGTAGTTTCCAAAATGGGGTGACATCTGGGTGTTTTCCTTTTTGCTTTCATGTCAGAACCGCTGTAATGATCAGCCACCCCTGTGCAAATCACGAATTTAGGTCTCAAATGTACATAGTGCACTCTCACTCCTGAGCCCTGTTGTGTGCCCGCAAAATACTTTACGTCCACATATGGGGTATTTCCGTACTCAGGAGAAATTGCGTTACAAATTTTGGGGGTCTTTTTCTCCTTTTACCTCTTGTGAAAATGGAAAGTATGGGGCAACACCAGCATGTTAGTGTAAAAAATTTGGGGTAGCCCCTAACTTTTCCTTTTCATAAGGGGTAAAAGGAGAAAAAGTCCCCCAAAATTTGTAACTCAATTTCTCCCGAGTGCGGAAATACCCCAAATGTGGCACTAAACTGTTGTCTTGAAATACGACAGGGCTCTGGAGTGAGAGAGCGCCATGCGAATTTTAGACCTAAATTAGGGATTTGCATAGGGGCGGACCCTGATGCAAGCATGGCATTTGCCTCCTCCACCAAAAATATCCTACGGCAGTGTTTCTCACAGGGTGCCTCCAGCTGTTGCAAATACTCCAAGCATGCCAGAACAGTCAATGGCTGTCAAGCAATGCTGGGAGTTGTTGTGCAACACTTTACGAAACACTGCCGTACGAGACGTATTTTTTTTATTGGGAGGGGGGGCAGTGTAAGGGTGTGTATATGTAGTGTTTTATCCTTATGTGGTAGTGTAGTGTTTTAGGGTACATTCACACGGGTGGGGGTTCACAGCAAATTTCCTACTGGGAGTTTGAGGTGCTGTGGAAAATTTGACACAGCTCAAACTTGCAGAAGGAAACCCACTGTAAATCCCCACCTGTGTGAATGTACTCTGTACATTCACATGGGGTGGGGAGGATGCCTCCAGCTGTTGCAAAACTACAACTCCCAGTATGTACTGACAGACCGTGCATGCTGGGAGTTGTGGTTTTACCACAGCTGTAGGCACAGTGGTGAGGAAACAGTTACTTAACACTGTTTCCCCACCAGGGTGCCTCTAGCTGTTGCAAAACTACAACTCCCAACATGCACGGTCTGTCAGTACATACTGGGAGTTGTAGTTTTGCCACAGCTCAAGGCACGGGTTTGGAAACACGGAGTTAGGAAACACTCTAGCTCAGTGATTCCCAACCAGTGTGCCTACAGCTGTTGCAAAACTACTCCCAGGATGCACTGACAGGCAAAAGGCATGCTGAGAGCTGTAGTTATGCAACAACTACAGAACAACAGTTTGGAGACCACTGTGTAGTGGTCTCCAAACTGTGGCCCTCCAGATGTTGCAAATCTACAACTCCAAGCATGCTGGGCATTGCGGCAACATCTGAAGGGCCAGATGTTGCAGTACTACACCGTCCAGCATTCCTGACTGTCCGGGCATGCTGGGAATTGGAGTTTTGCAACATCTGGAGGGCTACAGTTTGGAGACCACAGTATAGTGGTCTCCAAACTGTGGTACTCCAGATGTTGCAGGTCTGGACATGCTGAGTTGTAGTTATGCAACATCTGGAGTACCACAGTTTGGAGACCACTACTACAACTTCGAGAAGGCCACAGTGAAGATTACCATAGATCTTCACTGCAGCCTCCTCCGTCTGTGCCGTTGCCCGCCATCCATCTATGCATGCTTCCCAGTAAACTGATAGTTTCCCCCGCCCCCCCTCATCCCACTTCTTAAACATCCCACCCCCACTCTGCCTGGACTTCCATCGGTGGGCAGAGCTGGGGAAATTAACTTTCACCTGCCCTGCCCCGCCCCCAACTGCCATTGGTCGGTCAGTCCCGGCCAATGGCAGGGGATAGGAGGAGGTGGCTCCGATCACGCTTATTTTCCAGGCGATTGGGTCACCAGAGACCCGATCAGCCCGGATAAAACGTGATTTGCCGGTCAGAATTGATATGGGGGTGTTTTGGGACCCCCCTAGGCATTGTCACGGGATGCCTGCAGAATGATTTCAGCAGGCATCCCGTAGCGGTTACCGCTGAAGATTTATGATCCTGTTTAGCCTATTATCATGCATTGTTGATACCATTGAGTTGTAGCTAGTTGTCTTTATCTTTTTGTCTTTATTACAAGCGAACCCTGGATTTGTGACCCTCCTTCAGAATTTAGTTACTATAACTTAAGTTTTCTATGACAAGTTCTAGCAGAAAGTTTTAGTCTCACTGCTCTTACAGTAAAGAATCTCCTTCTGTGGTGTAAAACACACAAATATAAACTGGTATATGGTTATCTATTTTTATAGACAAGCTGTGCAAGAATGGATAACCCTGTTTAAGCCATATTCAAAATATGGCAGACATCTTATATGCTGCCCTGCTCAATTCAACGTCAGTATTTCTAAAGTGAAGGTAGGTGTGTGTATACATCAATATGGTTGGGAATTTGCCAGAAAAGCAATAGTGTGCATGAGGTCAATGCAAATTTTATTTATTCTACTTTTCCTACAGGTATTCTTCTCTACAGGTGATGTAAAAGATGGTCTTCATCTTCAGCAGTTGTGTTAAAAATGCTCTCATGCCCCCTGCAGAAAATGCCCTCTAAGCTAGTCAGAGGAAACCGTAAGCAGCAGGGACCGAATAAAAGTGTTGTGGATCAGGGCAGGTGAGAGAATTTAAATAAGATGAAGATAGTTTAAATAGGATCCAAGGTTTTACAAAAACACCATTTTATTGCCAACCACTTATAAAAAAAAAAAAACTTCAGCTTGGGTAGAATCAAATGTATTGGAATCTTTGCCTGAATTTATCTTAAACATGGCAAAAACATTAGAGCTAAAAATGTGTCAGTTTTCAGGGACCAGCAAAACTATATAAATGGATTGTTTGAATTTGCTATTCTTAATATACGGTAGCTGCATATACTAGATTTAAAGTACACTGCGCAAAAAAAATAATAATAAAGGGTACACCAAGATAACACATCCTAGATCTGAATGAATGAACTAATCATATGAAATACTTTCGTCTTTACATAGTTGAATGTAATGACAACAAAATCACACACAAATTATCAATGGAAATCAAATTTTATCAACCCACAGAGGTCTGGATGTGGAGTCACACTCAAAATCAAAGTGGAAAACCACACTACAGGCTGATCCAACTTTATGTAATGTCCTTAAAACAAGTCACAATGAGGCTCAGTAGTGTGTGTGGCCTCCATGTGCCCGTATGACCTCCCTACAATACCTGCGCATGCTCCTGCTGAGGTGGAGGATGGTCTCCTGAGGGATGTCCTCCCAGACCTGGACTAAAACATCTGCCAACTCCTGGACAGTCTGGTGCAACAAGGCATTGGTGGATGGAGTGAGACATGATGTCCCAGATGTGCTCAATCGGATTCAGGTCTGGGAAACAGACGGGCCAGTCCATAGCATCATTGCCTTCCTCGTGCAGGAACTGCTGACACACTCCAGCCACATGAGGTCTAGCATTGTCTTGCTTTAGCACATGGTCGCACAAGGGGTCTGAGGATCTCATCTCTGTACCTACATGGAGGGCTGTGCGCGCCCCCCCCCCCCCCCCAAAAAAAATGCCACTCCACACCATTACTGACCCACCGCCAAACCGGTAATGCTGGAGGATGTTGCAGGCAGCAAAACGTTCGCCACAGCGTTTCGTTTCCAGACTCTGTCACGTGCTCAGTGTTCATCTGCTTTCATCTGTGAAAAGCACAGGGCACCAGTGGCAAATTTGCCAATCTTGGTGTTCTCTGGAAAATGGCAAACGTCCTGCACGGTCTTGGGCTGTAAGCCCAACAACCACCTGTGGACGTCGGGCCCTCATACCACCCCAAGGAGTCTGTTTCTGACCGTTTAAGTGGACACATGCACATTTGTGGACTGCTGGAGGTCATTTGGCAGGGCTCTGGCAGTGCTCCTCCTTGCACAAAGGCAGCGGTCCTGCTGCTGGGTTGTTGCACTCATACTGCCTCCTCCATGTCTTGTACTGACCTGTCTCCTGGTAGCTCCTCCATGCTCTGGACACTACGCTGACAGACACAGCAAACCTTCTTTCCACAGCTCGCATTGATGTGCCATCCTGGATGAGCTGCACTACCTGAGCCACTTGTGTGGGTTGTAGACTCCGTCTCATGCTACCACTAGAGTGAAAGCACCGCCAGCATTAAAAAGTGACCAAAACATCAGCCAGGAAGCTAGCAACTGCTTGGTCAGTGCTCCATTCATTCCCTATTAGGCTTCCAAACATTGCTGACCTCAGTCTTTGACAATATACTGAAGCCTTAAAGAGAATATATGGAGCACTGGTTGCAAATACGCAGTGCACTGCATTTCAGGGGATATTCCACCTCCAGACTATGAGGGGAATTTATTGTGTAAATCAAGTGCTTTTTCCCCCATTTTCCTGTGTAATAAATGTGGGGGAAGTACACATGACCAACAAAGAGGTGCACATTCTTTATTAACAGCAAAGTAGCTTAGTATACGTAGACAAGTTTTTAAGTGTGGTCCAGGCTTATGTGAGGTTGCACAAAAATTATCATTCGTTTTAAAAAGGACACTGTTAAAGGGGTACTTATGTGGAAAACTTTTTCTTTAAATTAACTGGTGCCAGAAAGTTAAACAGATTTGTAAATTCCTTCTATTAAAAAAAAATCTTAATCCTTTCAGTACTTTTTAGCAGCTGTATGCTACAGAGGAAAATCTAAATTTTTTTAAATTTTTTTGTGTTGTCCACAGTGCTCTCTGCTGACACCTGATGCCCGTATCAGGAACTGTCCAGAACAGGAGAAAATCACCATAGCAAACCTATGCTGCTCTGGACAGTTCCTGACACGGACAGAGGTGTCAGCAGAGAGCACTGTGGACAACACAAAAAAGAAATTCAAAAAGTAAAAAATTTCCTCTGTAGCATACAGCTGCTAAAAAGTACTAAAGGGATTAAGATTTATTAATAGAAGTAATTTACAAATCTGTTTAACTTTCTGGCATCAGTTCATTAAAAAAAAAAAAAAAAAAAAGTTTTACAATGCATCCCCAAGTAATCCTCAACCACTGCAAAAAGTGGGTCTAAATGCATTTCCCCAAAATTTGAGACTTTTTACACCAATGCGCAAAAATTTTAGCTTATATACTAGCAAAAAATTTGTAAAACCAATGATAAAGGTTATGTCCATATAAAAGATGAACATAACCTTTTAAGTGTGGAAATGTTTCCATTCTTGTTTGGGCTTCCTGCTTTCCCATGCACGGATATTTAAAGGACTCCCTTCTTCTTCGTCTTCTAGCTGAAGGCTACCTGAGGATAACCTAACTCTTGCCATGGGATGTCTTATATTTTTACCAAATACAGCATAGTAATATGGATTTATAATCTCCGATTCAGAGTCACTTGATTCGGTCCCACTATATACATATCTTTCTGTGACTTGTGGACCTTTTTTTGAAGGAGGAGGAGGTGGCGGTGGTGGTAATGGTGGTGGTGGAAGTGGTAATGGAGTAAACTGATGAGGTAGTGGGTTCCTTGAGACACTAGAGGTTCTGCTCAGTATAGGGTAATGACCTAGAGGTCTGAATTCTGAACCATGGGGTGGACATTCTGATTTCATGTCTGAATGACTCCAAGATCTCTTAGGGTTGGGTTCTTGATTATCTTCTTCTCTCGTCATTTGAGTGTCTATCTGGGATCCCATTCCTGAACTGCTTTTGCAACTGGTCCTGGGGTAAACTTTTTGATGATACTCCTTTAATCTTCTGGCACTTGGACTTCTGTCTGCTGATTGTCCCGGAAATAGCTTAGATTGGCTGGTAAGTCTTATAATTTCTTCAACAACAGCTGAGGTTTGCGTCGGTATCTGTGATATGCCATCTGTATAGCAATATATGTTAGGAGGGCCTTTGCTAAACCTGTATCTTGCTGGACCTGAGGACCCGGCACACATATCAATATATGTCCTTGGTGATGTAGGAACTGTCTCCCTCATGCTGCCTTCAGAAGAACTTTTCTGATTTCCAGAAAAATGGTTTGTTTCCTCATAACAAGACAATGGTCTCCTGTGTGAACGCTGATGAGACATCTCACTAGCTATGTCACCATAGCTACACCCAGGAAATGAAGAACTGCTTTTTGATTGTTGCAAATATGCTTGCTCCTTTTCCTGTGGTTTTAAGTGTTCCACCTCTGATGGAAAAATTACATCAATGGCGGAGTTTCTTCGATCCCAGCCCACACTGTTGACACTTCTAGAACTTGGTCGGCTGGTGAAGACCAGACGCAAGTCATTGGGCTGGAGGACAAACAGACAGAGTTAGTATATTTTCAGTGATTTCCTTTTCACAGTACGTGGTATTTAGTTTTAATAGTTAAAGCCCTGTTGTAAATCTGTAGACCATCTTGGGGTTGCTTGGGCAGGACAGTGTTAATATATCATTGTGGAATATATAAGCATATGTGGATTTTTACAAATTTTAAAGACACATTACCTGTTTTGCCACTTCAGTCAGTAGGTCGGGGGAAGATCTGCATTGTCTTTCATGGAGGTTTGCCTGTAAGTGTTTTCTGCAATCACAATGAAAACGTTGTAAGGTGTAGTAACCAGTGATCTGCAATATATTTAATACTAGATATGTATCACATTACCTTTCAAAGGGAAGATCCTTCGCTCTTCCTTTAGTCCAGGAATCAAGCAGCTGCTTCTGGGTTCTTCCACTAAAGACATTTAAGGAGAGTAAATCAAAGAAACCTTTGTTTGGTGCAGTATTCTACACTTTTATTTATACATATGAGACTGGTCTTATATTTTAAAGGGGTACTCTGCTGCTCAGCGTTTGGAACAAACTGTTCCGAATGCTGGAGATGGTGCCGGAAGATTGTGATGTCATAGCCCCACCCCTCATGACACCATGCCCCACCCCTCAATGCAAGTCTACGCCCCCTCCCATAGACATGCATTGAGGGGGCCGGGCTATGACATCACGAGCTGCTGGCTCCAGTGTTCAGAACAGTTTGTTCCAAACGCTGA
This sequence comes from Hyla sarda, assembly GCF_029499605.1. Classification (NCBI taxonomy): domain Eukaryota; kingdom Metazoa; phylum Chordata; class Amphibia; order Anura; family Hylidae; genus Hyla; species Hyla sarda. The sequence continues at coordinate 129,065,891 of NC_079197.1, read as the reverse complement.
GCAGCAGAGTACCCCTTTAAGATTTCTTATCCATAAAGTGTCAATGCTGGGTAGAAAATGTTATCTTCTATTGAAAGTGCACAACTTTTACCTGAATCTGAAGTTTGAGCCTTTGCTGCAGAGGAATGGTTTAGGCTTACATTTAGGCTCTTCAGATAGGCGAAAGAAGGCGTGATACTCCACACAAGTCTTCCAAAAAGCTTTACAGGCATCTCGACTCACCATAGTGAACTCTAAAGTGTCTCTACACAAGGTCTATCATTTCAGAAGACATGAAGATTAAAAAAAAAAAGGAGGTCAAATACATACACAAAGTGTTAGTAAACTGATAATTTTTATTCTGTTTCTTCATAGGTTTGCAATTTATAATTTTTCTAGGTTTTGCTGCAGTGGAATGCAAAGGTTTTCTGGTTGATTATATATATATATATATATATATATATATATATATATATATATATATATATATATTATATTGTAAGGATTCCTCCTTGGGGATAGCTCTGGGATCGTCCTGGACACTGCCACGGGACATAGTTCCTCTCAATAAATCGTCAGACAATGGTTATTCCTGCAAGTCTATCTCCATGCTAGCTTTATTTAGACAGGTCGCAGGAAAAAACAAGCAAAAAAATAAAATCCCAGACCGTCTGGTCACTGACTACATATATCAGCATGCCCTGACTACTAATTGGTGAGCTACCCTCAGCCAGTTAAACATGTGCCTCCTGCAACCTGCTACTCAGTTCACACCACTTCTTGGACCACTCACAGCTCCGGCTGTGTGTTTCCTAAACAGGGCCTGTGTCTCCCCCTTACAGCCAGCCTGCTGTTTCCTAGGGAGAGCCCAGATTACACTGAATCTCTTCCTTATAAACACCTCCCCTCTCTGCTGCCTCATTAACTAGGCCCCAGGAGGAGGTTTCTCCAGGGTGAGCCAAGGAAATACACCCTTTCCTTGCCACATTATCACAATATATGGGATGGATATAATTAGATATCATGTGGTTGTAATATAACCTCAGAAAAGCGCCGGAGCATTAATGTTTTCTTCAGACTCCAAAGAGCTTTCTTCAAGGCTGAAGCCCCTCCAATCCACAAAGCTTTTCTTGCCAACCCTATCTAAGGAAGGCTTTTACTTTAAACTCATTTTCAGCACCCTCTGTAACTGGATTTAGAATAGCAGAACGAATCATGTCATGTCAACACTGATTTTGGGCCTGCGTAGGCCCAATGTTTTATTCTTTCTATTATAAACCCCCTTGTTTTATTCATCTTGATTGTTTATCCCAGGTTTCATTGTGTTTGATTATGAGGTATTGCGTTTGGTTATACTATAGAAGTGATATTGGCCTTTTGTTTCATCTTCCTGCCTTTCTAGTCCAAAGTGCACAACCTGTTTATACCTTTCAGGAGTAACCTGTCGCTCACAGTGACAGATTTAGCTAGACATTCGGTCCCCATACCAGCAGAAGGGGGTCTCTTAACAAAAAGGGTGATATTCAAATGAAAGGCTGATCTATTTGGATCATGCTATACCTTGATACCTTAGGTAGGGGGTGTCAATCCAAAAATATATTTAGAATTAGGAACTTCCCATCTCCTCAGAGAGACCAAATTTGATGGGGATGAGATGGCAGAAGGAGGTGATATCGAATTGTGACTCTGTGCTTGTCTCAGACTAGTCATTTGATCTGTAACCGATCGGCTGGCACACGGCAATATGATGAGCTGAGTGAAATTATGCCAGGTGCAGCAGGTGTGCTATAGCCAATTTCCTCATCTCATGCATCAGTCGTCTATTGTTGTGGAGGGTAACCTAAGACGCACGTATGTAAGTCTTGGTGTTGGCAGCAGATTGTATAGCAGAGTTTGGGGTGATAAGCCGCGTTGGCACGTGAACACTTAGGAGGAGAGTCATCAAAATCTGTGCAGAAGAAAAGTGAATCAGTTTCCCATAGCAAGTTGGGAAAGTGCAACTGGTTTGGCTTTCGCCCATGCCCAGGAGTGTAGTCTAAGAACCTTCTAGATTTTTACCCTTTATCCCACTCCTGCTTGTGTAAGCTGGACTTTTGCTGCTAACTGGCCCAAGGTGACTCCACAAACATGGTCCTGGTGTGATTAGTGGCTGGCCAAGCGGACCAGATGTATCAATGCATGGGACAAGCGGATAAGTGTAGTACACAGAAAACAGATTCAGAACAGCACACCTTTGTTATAGGTACCAATATTGCGCGAGCAGCAGATGCTGGGCACAACAGCCATTAATAGATAGTGCTGGCCAATGATTGGTAGGGGACACATAACAGCGTGCGCACTAACCATTTAAGACTTTGCAGATGGGAGTACCGCCAATGGGCACGAAAACAAGTTGCAGGATCACAGCAATGACATAAGACAGTAGCAGACAGTTACAGGATGCTGACGGGAGGCAACTGCAGGCATTACAGCACGGCCAACAGAAGATGGAGTATGAGAGTGGTGGTAAGAGGATGTGGCAGAAGGAACCTGTCTGTGTTACAGGATGTTTTTATATTCTCTCTTCCTTTGTGTATTTAAAAATGTTCCTCTAAAAACGACATGTGTACTACATGTGTTAACATTATTAAAGTGAACGTATCATCAGAAAATTTTATTTAGGGCTTTTTTTCATAAACCTACTTTGACTTATTTGGTAATCTTTTTAATTATTTATTCAATCTTCAAATATTTCATAGCAGCCACTAAAGAAGACACAACAGACAGAAGCTTTCTGTTTTCTATAGCCTATTTGTCAGCTCTGTTGTACAGACTGGGACAGGGTAAGCAAAGTCATCTCACGTTAGAAGAGTTAAAGTGTACCTGTTATAATGCCAAAACAAAAAAGTGATATGTTACTCAGTACCTAATCCTGATCATGTACACATATGTTAATGTGTCTAGGACCTATATATACCTAACAAATAGTACTTATATCTTGCTCACTTGCTTTGTCTTCTTGCCTTATGGATGGGGCGTGTCCATCTCTCTCCCGCACTGTGGATTACTCATCTGCGAGTCTGGGAGCAGCCTGGCAGTTATCAAATAACTGCACTGTGTAACCCTTTCCTCTCTGGTTTTATGCTGTACATGTTACACAGAGAGTTTGGAGCTTGCCTGCAGTATTCCTAAGACATTATGATGAGTTTATAACAATATAAAATGTGTAAATATAAAAATAGATCTTTCTAAATCAGTGCAAGGATTTTAGTGATAAAAGCACAGTAGTTTAGCTGTCACTATGTGTGTCATTCAGCTTTCACAGACTCCTGAATGTCTGATCAGCTTCTTTGTCATTCAGGAGTCAGAGAAAGCTTTGGTTGTTCAAGCATGCTGGGAGTTGTAGTTTTGCAACAGCTGGAGCTGCAGTTCTTGTAAAGCACTGTGTTAGAGCAATGTTGCCTTTAGCTGTTGCAAAACTACAAATCCCATCATGGGAGTTGTAGTTTAGGAAAAGCTGAAGGCTGTAGTGGTGCAATGGTGATCTCCTAAACTGGATACCAACATGCTTTATGGCCGGTATTCAGTATGTTGCTAAATACAGAGTAGTCTGTCTGCATAAAAATAGATGACCCCTTGTGGCGGCTAATTTCATTTTTTATTTTTTAGTAAAAGATTATTATTTTTTTTTTTATAAATGTTTATTTAAAAAGGTCACCTTATCGGTAGTACCACAAAATATAAAAAGTTTATCATAATGACAGTGCATCTTTAATTACAGCTGACATTCTAATTGATTCTTCTTCTTTTCAACTGTTATGAAGCACACACACATGCCCTGCTGAGCTGTCTTTACAGACGATACAAGAAACTGTACGTCTACAATATGGCCACCAAAGGGGGAAAAAAACTAACATAACCAAACTAAGAAAAACAGGATTTAGAAAACTAAACAAACACATTCTTTCTCCTTTACTGGCATCCATCAAATAAAAAATAAAGCCATTCCCTTTAACTCACATCAATATGTGGATGAAGTTTAATCAGGAAATTTTTTCTTTTGAAACTCAGCTTCCTTATTGTAGCCCAGTTGAAGGTGTTTATCTTGGTGTTTCCCTGTAACAAAACAAATGGGAAAAAATGTCTTCAGTCCATAAAATAGACACTGTTAAGGAATGTTTACATGGGTCAGATGTGCTGCAGATATTCAGGTGAAAAGTTTGCAGTGTAATAAAATTGCTTGTCCACATGAACATTGGCCCGCAGTGCAGATTTAACAATTACAGCGACCTGTGGAAGACACCGTAGTGTAGATCAGGATTCGTTGACACTTGTTGCAAACCAACTTGTCCCAGAACAAGGGAAAGTCTCAGACAGCTAGATTGGAATAATGAACCCAAGTGCCCCCTTGGTAATGTCCCAGTATAGAGTATGGGGCTGGTTATGTGATGTCTTCTGTCACTCCAAGTGTTTTGATAAGTTTACATGATGATTTACTTTTATGCGCTTAAAATTTATTTATGTAAATATTGTACTTTTTACTTCAAATTCCAGTTTCACAGTAGTGAAAGGGTTACCACCCACGGGCATTACATCTAGGTCACAAAAGTTAGAAAACGATATACAGTGATTATTTTGTACACTACTCTACATAGAGTACCATTGTGAAACCTTTCAGAAGGTTCTATCTAGAACTTAGATAAATACATTATACCGGGAAGTTAGTTGAGACGGAGTTGAGGAAGAGCGAGAGAGAATTGAGTTTGAGTTAAGACAGAGTAGAGAGATGGATTTCTCCACCCAAAGGGAAGTCTAGCCAGTACCCCTGCAAGGATAAAAGAAAACCACAGAAAAACAAAGGTGCAAAAGTCACCGATAGGGGTAGCAATGAAGAGAGAAGGTGTACACGGGCTTCATTCCAAATCCACTGGATGTCACTTGCCTCTGGTCCAATATCACACTGTTCAGTCTCAGAACTTCTCCTGGTTGCTCCAAAAGTGGCGTACCTCAGCACTATCCATGAGCGGTGGAGGGAAGTTGTACACTTTACCATAGTTTATAACCCTGTGAAGATTCCATGTTCAGTAAGTCTAAGGAGTTAGGAACAAGCTAAGTCCCCTACATAAACGTAGGTAAGCACCAACATGTTGTACAGCAGTGACGCACTTCCATCAACACAGTATAGGGGTGTGCCTCAGGGGACCCGCTCCAAGTGCAGGCCCTTCACTGAAAAATGTGTGTGTGTTTAGGGAGTCTACATGGGACTGTTAAACCACTCAAACAACAAGTGACATTACAGTCTAGAACAGAAGTAACAGACCATAATTACCAAAGATTACCATAATGCTGGGGCTATCTTTTTGCAAACTGGTTATTTCCTCTTGGATTTTGTTCTCAAACTACACATCCCATAGTTCCATGCTTGTAATTTTGAGGTCACTTTCCTCCCTCCCACACATCAGCTACGCTACCCCTTGAAACACAAATGAGTTGCATTCCAAAAGACCAGTGTTTTCTTACAAGGGTGCCTACAGCTGTTGCAAAATGATATCTCTCCCACTCAGTGGTCGCTCCACCCATTGAAGCAGACAGGCTCCCTGTCATCACCTGACTAGTGACAGAGTCACTGCAACCTTGGAAAATCCGAAACATGAGTATTTTTGTATGCTGGTAAAAATAAATATTTGGGGCAAAAATCACAGAAGAAATGCAAGACCAACGTCACATACATATACAGACACTATATTATGTACTACACTAACTATACAGCCCCTGTATCGTAGTCAAATGAAAAATAAATCCTGGATTACCCCTTTAACATTAACCCCTTTACAACCAAGGACGTATATTTACGTCCTTGGCTGGCTCCCGCGATAGAACGCATGTATCTGATGCCGGGACCCGGGGCTAATAGCGCGCGGCAGCGATCACGGCGCCACGCGCTATTAACCCTTTAGACGCGGCGTTCAAAGTTGAACGCCGTGTCTAAACCGAAAGTAAAACCTTCTCGGCTGCTCAGCGGGGCTGATCGGGATTACCGCAGTGAAAATGCGGTGTCCCGATCAGCTGGGACACGAGCAGAGGTCCTCTTACCTGCCTCCGGCGTGTCCCCTCGGCGATTGATTGCTCCAAGCCTGAGATTCAGGCTTGAGCAATCGACCGCCGATAACCCTGATCACTTCAAAGCTATGGCTTTGCAGTGAACAGGGTATAAGATCAGTGTGTGCAGTGTTATAGGTCCCTATGGGACCTATAACACTGCAAAAAAAAAGTGTAAAAAAAAATTAAAGGGGTATTCCAGGCCAAAACTTTTTTTTTATATATATATCAACTGGCTCCGGAAAGTTAAACAGATTTGTAAATTACTTCTATTAAAAAATCTGAATCCTTCCAATAGTTATTAGCTTCTGAAGTTGAGTTGTTGTTTTCTGTCTAACTGCTCTCTGATGACTCACGTCCCGGGACCTGTGCAGTTCCTATGGGGATATTTTCCCATAATGCACAGCTCCCGGGACGTGACATCATCATTGAGCAGTTAGACAGAAAACTTCAGAAGCTAATAACTATTGGAAGGATTAAGATTTTTTTTTATAGAAGTAATTTACAAATCTGTTTAACTTTCCGGAGCCAGTTGATATATATAAAAAAAAAAGGTTTTACCTGGAATACCCCTTTAATAAATGTGATTTAACCCTTTCCTTAATAAAAGTTCAAATCACCCCCCTTTTCCCATAAAAAAAAACAAAAAAACACCATGTAAATAAAAATAAATATAAACATATGTGGTATCGCCGCTGGCATAAATGTCCGAACTATAAAAATATATCATTAATTAAACCGCACGGTCAATGGCGTATGCGCAAAAAAATTCCAAAGCCCAAAATAATGTATTTTTGGTCGCTTTTTATATCATGAAAAAATGAATAAAAAGCAATCAAAAAGTCTCATCAATACAAAAAATGGTACCGCTAAAAACTTCAGATCACGGCGCAAAAAATGAGCCCTCATACCGCCCCTTATGGAGAAAAATAAAAATGTTATAGGGGTCAGAAGATGACAATTTTAAACTTATTAATTTTCCTGCATGAAGTTAGGATTTTTTCCAGAAGTACAACAAAATCAAACCTATATAAGTAGGGGATCATTTTAATTGTATGGACCTACAGAATAATGATAAGGTGTCATTTTTACCGAAAAATGCACTGCGTAGAAACGGAAGCCCCCAAAAGTTACAAAATGGCGTTTTTTATTCAATTTCGTTGCACAATGATTTTTTTTTCCGTTTTGCCGTAGATTTTTGGGTAAAATGACTAATGTCACTGCAAAGTAGAATTGGTGGCGCAAAAAATAAGCCATCATATGGATTTTTAGGTGCCAAATTGAAAGGGTTATGATTTTTAAAAGGCGAGGAGGAAAAAATGAAAGTGCAAAAACGGAAAAACCTGTGGTCCTTAAGGGGTTAATGGAGTGTAGATGTTCACTTGTGCAGTTCCTGAGGTGGTAGATCCTCTGAAGACTTAGGATAAACTTTGTATTGTCTACAGTTCTTCAGCTGAGGACAACACACTCTAACCTCTATGCATCTGAAGATGTCATTTGTCACAGCTTAGAACACAGACTAAGGTATTTTTGATTAAGCAATTACAATAAAGAATCTAAGCATAAAGATTAACACTATAGAATCCCATGTAGGGATGGATCAGCGATTCCATGGAATTCTTGGAATCTTGCAAAAAAAAAAAAAAAAAAACCTTAGACATACAATGGAGATGTCCCTTGTCATCTCTGCTTAACGTTGGACTGGCATGTCATTTTACTAATTATTTTTGGTCACTTACCCGTAAAACCAGAACACCCATATGAGCCACCGCAAGGTTGATTTGCATATTCTCCCCATCAATTGCCTGATGAATTCGTATTCCATACGTGTCCAACTTGCGCGCTATGTCCAGTAGCTGCATGTCTGATTCTGCTGGAGATTTACCCCTGAAATGCATAAAGATTGAAATCAAAATAATTCACAATTTCACAAATATTACAGCAATCCTTACTTAGGTATTAATTGTAACATCCTCTGCAGGCTAAAAGGGGTACTCCGGAGGAAAAAAAAAGTTTTCAAATCAACAGGGGACAGAAAGTTTAACAGATTTGTATATTACTTCTATTTAAAAATCTTAACCCTTCCACTACTTATAAGCTGCTGTATACTACAGGGGAAGTTGTGTAGTTCTTTCCAGTCTGACCACAGTGCCCTCTGCTGTCCCCATCAGGAACTTTCCGGGGCATGAGTAAATCCCTCATAGCAAACCTCTCCTGTTCCGGACAGTTCCTGACATGGACAGAGGTGTCAACAGAGAGCACTGTGGTCAGACTGAAAATAAGTACTAAACTTCCACTGAGCATACAGCAGCTAATAAGTACTGAAAGAATTAACATTTTTAAATAGAAACAATTTACAAACCTCTATATTGTTCTGTCACCAGTTGATTTGAAATATTTAAACACAAATGATCTGGGTCCATTTTTAAGACCACAAGACAGTTCTGCATCCACTGAAATCATTGAATAGGTAGTTACCCATTTATCCCATATGCCATTTGGAATGTAATTTAACATAGTTACTTACACATGCCGCTGGTAATACTTCAGAATCTTGTTGTCCAGATATTCCTGGTTTGGTACATATTGATTCTGTTCCAAATGTTTTCTGGCTGTCTCTTCCTCATAATCGCCCAACTCCGCTACAATATAAAAAGAAAGAAAAAGAGATGTTTATAAGCTCCATATCATTGAGAAGCTACTATAATGTTCATTCTGAACTCAATAATGATAAAGGAAAAACAGAGGGGGAGATTCATCAAAACCACTCTGAATACTTACATTAAAGGGGTACTCTGCCCCTAGACATCTTAAAGGAGAATTCCAGAATATAAAAATTTGTCCTCCGTACTGCTGGCAGAAAAAAAATAAAGAGGTACATACCTTCCTCCGCTCCCCGATGCCTGCGGTAACCGGCTCCGGTCTCCACCGCGATCCTCTTCCTGGTTGCCGGTGGTCAGCGATTCATACTGTGCTCAGCCAATCACCGGCCGCAGTGAAGTCCTGACTCCCGGCCGGCGATAGGCTGAGCGGCAGTGTGAGAACGCTTCAAGACACAAAATTCTTCACTACACCGGCACCTGCTGCCGGGGCTGAAAACATCACACGTCCGCTGGCGGAGACCGGAGACGGTTACCGGAGGCCCCCGGGGGAGCGTAGGAAGGTACGTACATCTTTATTTTTTTCTGCCGGCAGTATGGAGGACAATTATTATATTCAGGAGTTCTACTTTAAGGATAGGGGATATGATGTCTCATCGCGGGGGTCACACCGCTTGGGACCCTTGTGATCTCGGCTGCGGCACCCCAAACTTCGCTCTATGCCAGATGACAGTTGATGCGGGGTGGAGGCTCGTAACATCATGGCCATGCCCCCTCAATGCAAGTCTATGGGAGGGGGCGTGACGGCCATCACACCCCCTCCCATAGACTTGAATTGAGGGGGCATGGCCATGACATCACGAGCTTCCGGCGCTGCACCCGATGCTCTGAACGAACGCCCAGTGCAGCAGGGAGATCGCGGGAGGCCCGAGCAGCGGGACCACCACGATCAGACATCTTATCCCCTATCCTTTGGATGTCTAGGGGGCGGAGTACCCCTTTAATGCTATATTTTAGTTTTTTCTTTTCAATAAATTAGTAAAGATTTCCAACATTCTGGGGGAGATTCATCAAGACCTTTGCAGAGGAAAAGTTGACCAATTGCCCATAGCAACCAATCAGATCGCTTCTTTCATTTTTGAGAAGGCCTCTGAAATATGAAAGAAGCGATCTGATTGGTCAACTTCTCCTCAGCCCAGGTCTTGATGAATCTCCCCCAGAATGTTGGAAATCTTTACTAATTTATTGAGCAAAAACTAAAATATAGCATTGATGTAAGTATTCAGACCCTTTACTCAGTACTCAGGTGAAGCCCCTTTGGCAGCAATTACAGGCACCTGGATTTGGGGATTTTCTGCCATTCATCTCTGCAGATCCTCTCAAGCTCTTTCAGGTTGGACAAGGATTGTCCGTGGAAGCCATTTTCAATTATTTCTAAAGATGTTTGATTGGGTTCAGGTCAGGTTGAGCAACTAAAAGACATTACCCGAGTTGTGGCCAAGCCCCTCCTGTGTTGTCTTGGCTGTGTGCTTAGGGTCCTTATCTTATTGGAAGGTGAACCTTTGAGGTCTAGAGCACTCTGGTTCAGTTTTTCATTGAGAATATTTTTGTACTTTGCTTCATTCAGCTTTCCCTTAAGCCTGACCGTGTCTCCCTGTCCCAGCCACTCATAAACAGCCCCACAGCATGATACTGCCCCAACATGCTTCACTGATGGTATTGGGCAGGTGACGAGCAGTGCCTGGTATTGTCCTGACATGACACTAAGAATTGAGGCCAAAAGGATCAGTATTGGTTTCAAAAAGAAAGAGGCTTCTTTCTGTCCATATTGTCATAGAGCCTAGAATTATGGTGTGCTGCAGTGACCATTACCCTCTAGAAGTTTCTCCAATCTGCACATATGATCTTTGATGTTCGGCCCTAATGACCATTGGGTTCTAGCTCACCTCTTACCAAGAACTTTTCTCCCCCGATTACTTAGTTTGGTGCGGTTGCCAGCTGCGACATCTTATATAGACAGGGATATTGTTACAGGCAGCGCTGCAGTCAGACTTGCTGACCGCAAGCGCATCCCTGTCTCTGCTGCTGGCACCGCTGAGGTTTGCATCCCGCGATGCGAACGCATGCGACTGCCGGGTCTCTCCTCGCTGCTCTGTCTCCTACGCTCTCCGTGTCTGCCGGCGCGCACGCCCTTGCCTCCTAGGGTGCACGCGCCAGCTCTTTAAAATTTAAAGGTCCAGTGCACCATTGATTGGTGCTAGTCTCTTTTGACCCTATATAACCATGCACTTCCTTTAATCCTTGCCGGATCTTTGTGCCTTATACTTGTGTATTGCTTTGCCATGTATCTGACCCCTTGCTAAGTATCCTGACCTTGCTCCTGTGCCGCCTGCCTTCTGACCTCTTGCTACGTGACCTGACCTCATTGCCGCCAGCCCAAACCTCCTGCCTGTCCTGACTTCGTGTTTGCCTCATCCTTCCTGTGCCACGTTATACCTCAGCTGCCAGTGTGGATGAGTCGTATCAGGGGTAGCGACCTGAGTGCCGCCTGCCGCAGCAAGTCCATCCCACTTTGCGGCGGGCTCTGGTGATACCAGCGGCACCTTAACTCCGCTCCCTGGTACAGCCCATGCCATCATCCTCACAGGTCAGTGGATCCACCTCACCACAGCTGTAACAGATGTCTTTCCAAGTCCTGTCCAATCATCTGAATTTTGTAGGAACATCTCAAGATGGTAAAGAGAAATGGGAGGAGCCAGAGATACATTTCAAGTGTGATTGCAAAGGGTTTGAATATTTTATGTCCATACAAATTTTTTAATTTTTTATTTTATTTTAATTCATTTTCAAAAAATTCTAAAATTCTGATTTAACATTCTCATTATGGGGTATTGAGTGTAGAATGATTAGGGAAAACATGATTTTTTATTTTAGCAAAAGGCCGCAACACAACAAAATGTGAAAAAAATGAAGTAATATGAATGTATATTTTTCAGAGTTTAAAGGAGTATTCTGGCCACAGACATCTTATCCCCTATCCAAAGGAATAAGGGAATAAGATATCTGATCACGCGGGCCCTCCGCTGGGACCCCTCCCCCCACAATCTCCATGCAGCACCCACATTCAATGTGGGGCTGCCACTCCAGTCTCAGGAAACCTCTTTGTTTCCGGGACTGGAGACGTGACTTCAAGCCACGTCCCTTCGTGATGTCACGCCACACCATTCATGTCTATGGGAGGGGGCATGACGTGACATTACGAAGGGGACGTGGCTTGATGTCACGTCTCCAGTCCCAGAAACACAGGGGACTGGAGCAGCAGTGATGCATAGAATGCGGGTGCTGCACGGAGATCGCGGAGGGTCCCAGCCGCAGGCCCCCCATGATCAGACATCTTATCCCCTATCCTTTGGCACTGGATATGCATAAAAATCTTTGCTTCATTTCTGCTTTGGCAAGGAGTCACAATACAGAGCAGGAACGTCTGACGCGTTTCGCACCGTCAGGTGCTTAATCATAGACGAGTCTACGATTAAGCACCTGATGGTGCGAAACATGTCAGACGTTCCTTCTCTGTATTGTGACTCCTTGCCAAAGCAGAAATAAAGCAAAGATTCTTAAGCATATCCAGTGCTGGACCTTCTTCCTTTTGGATTCGTATTGTGAAGCCGGGGCGGGTCCGGTGGGTCCGATAGCACAGGTGTGCAATAGCGGTCATCAGTGAGTGAGTGGACAGCACAGTTCTTTATCATTCATTCTGGTTCATCTATACAAATAGTATTTTACTTACCCTGAAGAATGTAAGATGTCATTAAGGCACCACTGTTATCATTGCAAGTCAATTTCCCAGATGCCAAATCCTTTTTAATCTGAAGAGCGAACAGATACCTGCAAAGTTAGCAACATTAGTATAGACATATGAAGTGCGGAATGGCGTGACTGCAAGATCTGGAGATATATATGTTACAATATTGCATTCAGGGCAAACCACATAAATATCCATGACCATGCAATAGGGCACCTACAGGTACTGTACACATTTCTCAGCAGTTCTGCAAATTACAGGCTGGTTAGAGTTGTCATTTCACTTCAGTTGAGTAGGACTAGGTTATAGACCCGTGTTCTTCAACCTGCAGACCTCCAGATGTTGCAAAACTACAACTCCCAGCATGCCCGGACAGCCGTTGGCTGTCCGGGCATGCTGGGAGTTGTAGTTTTGCAACATCTGGAAGTCTGCATGTTGAAGACCACTGTTATAGACCATTGGTCTAACTCTATAGAAAGTTGATGGACAGAAGAAAAAAAAAACACATAGGATACATTTCTCTATACATCTAGATCTCTAGATATTACTATTTCTTAAAGGGGTACTCCACCCCTGGCATCTTTTTCCCTATCCAAAGGATAGGGGATAAGATATTAGATCACCGCGGTCCCGCTGCTGGGGACCCCAGGGATCGCCGCTGCGGCACCCCGCCATCATTACTGCACAGAGCGAGTTCGCTCTGTGCGTAATGACGGGCGATACAGGGGCCGGAGCAGCGTGACGTCATGGCTCCGCCCCTCATGACATAACGACCCGTCCCCTTAATGCAAGTCTATGGCAGGGGGCGTGACGTCCGCCAAGCCCCCTCCCATAGACTTGTATTCACGGGGGCGGGCCGTGGCGTCACGAGGAGCGGAGCCGTGACGTCACGATGCTCCGGCCCCTGTATTGCCCGTCATTACGTGCAGAGCGATCTCGCTCTGTGCAGTAATGATGGCGGGGTGCCGCAGCGGCGATCCCTGGGGTCCCCAGCAGCGGGACCCCGGCGATCTGACATCTTATCTCCTATCCTTTGGATAGGGGATAAGATGTCTAGGGGCGGAGTACCCCTTTAAGGCCCTGCGCACAAAGTCCTTTTGTTTGGTTTCCTTTGCTCTCTAAAGGGGTACTCCGCCCCTAGACATCTTATCCCCTATCTAAAGGATAGGCAATAAGATATCTGATTGTGGGGGTACCGCTGCTGGGACTCTCCTGTGACACCGCAGTCATCCATGGACATGCATTGAGGGGGCATGGCAGTGATGTCACGAGCCTCCAGTGCGACAGCCAGTGTTCTAAAGAAACGTTGGGTGCTGCAGGGAGATCACGGGGGGTAAGATGTCCAGGAGCGGAGTACCTCTTTAACGTCCCCAATATTGTAGCATGCTGCACTATTCCAAATGTTATAGATCCTGCAAAACAGGAAGCCATGATGCCAGTATAAATAGATCTTAAAGGAGATATCTCATGAAAAAGAAACATATCCTCTATCTGCAGGACACCATGCCCCTCTGTATAATATATATATATGGGAGAGCCGTTTGGCTATCTTCTGCTCTCCCATAGAGATATCTGAAGAGGGCGTGGCGGTCCCCGCTTTGGGCGGGTTCCTGACTCCGTATGCTCGGAACCCCCATTACGCTCTGACACCCCCCCACAATCTAAAACTTTTCCCCTATCCTGCAGATAGGGGATACGTTTTTTTATGAGACTACTCCTTTAAAGTGCTTTCAAATTAACTGATGCCATAAAGTTAAACAGATTTGTAAATTACTTCTCTCTAAAAAATCTTAATCCTTCCAGTACTTATCAGCTGCTGTATTCTTCCGAGGATGTTGTGTAGTTCTTTTCAGTCTGACCACAGTGCTCTCTGCTGACACCTCTGTCCATGTCAGGAACTGTCCAGAGCAGGAGCAAATCCCCATAGCAAACCTCTCCAGACAGTTCCTAACACGGTCAGAGGTGGCAGAAGAGAGCACTGTGGTCAGACTGGAAAGAACTACACAACTTTCTCTGGAGCATTCAGCAGCTGACAAGTACTGGAAGGCTTAAAGGGGTACTCTGGTCCTAGATATCTTATCTCCTGTTGTTTGGATAGGGGTTTAGATGTCTAATTGTGGGGTGTCCAACCGCTGTGACCCCGCGATCTCTGTCCGGCCTGGCACCGCAGCACTCTGAACATTTTATGTTTAGAAAGCCGGCAGTGCTAGATTTCGATCATGGTTGTCCTGCTCCCTCCATTCATGTCTATGGGAGAGACGGAGATACAGCGTTCGCGATATATGCAAGGGGCTTGTCAGACAGCTTAGTTCTGTGGTCGCCAGTAATCCCGCACGGAGCTGGATCCATGCATATGTATTACCGGACAGAAGATTGTGGGGGGTCCCAGTGGCTGGGTCCCCTGTGATCAGAAACTTATCTTCTATCCTGTGGATAGGGAATACGAAACCTAGGAGTGAAGGAACCCTTTAAGACCTATAAATAAAAGAAATTTACAAAAAACTTTCTGGATTCAGTTGATTTAAAAACTTTTTCCCCTCCGAAGTACCCCTTTAATACTTTTAGATACCTCAGTTATAGAATTATGAGTTACTCAAAGGGGTCCCCTATTCATCTCTATAGCTAGAGCATAGATAGGCTACATTGAACGTCTGGGGCTGGGATCTCACCTGTGTTGGTGCCTCTGTTGGGTGCCGTCAGAAATGCTGGACACCGTGACACAAACCCAAGAACTCCATTAAAGTAAATAGGGTCTATTTTGCACCATTGTTGTCTAGTGTGCAGCAGATCCTCCGCCGCCTTGTTTTTGTTGTCATGTTGCGATGACCGAGCAAAACAACGGAATAAACAGCACAGGTGTGAACCCAGCATTACCCAGTCATTTTAATGGACAATTCCGCTAACAGGTAAATTAAATACAGACTGCAATTTCTGTGGGTCACGGCAGTAAGACGCCATTGATCATCGTATTATCATGGGTAGGAGGGGGACCTTCCGAGGCATATTACTCCTTTAATACAAGCTGAATATTTCATCACACAAGAAAGTGTAACATGTTACTTATATCTAGGTCAGTGTCGCCCAACCAGGCTGCCTCCAGCTGTTGCAAAACTGCAACTCCCAGCATGCCCCAATAGTCAAAGGCTGTCCCGGGATGCTGGGAGTTGTAATTTTGCAACAGCTGGAGGCACTCTGGTTGAAAACACTGATCTAGGTATATAGAAGGAATAATTACCTTGTCAACTCTCCCCGCAGCTGCCCGGGGTCCACAGGGAAGAATTTTACCATAAATTTGAAAATCGTTTCTTTAGGGTCTTAAAAAGGAAAACAAAATTGTTATATATAGAGAGAAAAACACATACACACATTTCTCTTTTGTCCAGTTTATTTGCAATAGTGCAAAATATTTATAGCTGTGAACAGCCAAGGAGCAGATCTTAAAATGATTTGTCTCCTATTGTAGATAGAGAGGTGGGGGGAGGTTCCTGCTGCAGCCAGCAAATCACATTCAAAGCCAAAACTGTGATAAGAAGCTCCAAATTGTCTGCAATCCTAAGGCACATATGGAAACATTCTTTACATATTGATTGGTTTTGTAATAAAACAGAACATGGCCACAGGAATCCTAGGGAAGGGGAGAGTAAAGGATAAATAGTTGTTTAAAGGGAAAGTAAAATTGCTATGAAGTCTCCATTATACAATTTTAGCAACTGCCTCCATAAATGACATTACATTTATAAATATGGTGGTTTAGGGGGATAGTTATCAAGTTCTTTGCTGATCTAGAGTGTTTTTTGGGTTCACATTTAATATTTTTGGTTAGTGGCCTAGGGTGATTGTCAGGTTAAGAGTAGGTATAGGTCACTATTAGGGTAGGCTCACACATCTGCATTTTTATCCATAATGGCCATAAGAAAAATTGCGGCCCTTTTCTTTGTTAATTACAGACAAAAATGTATGCATAAATAAAAAATAAATAAAAAAATGGAGGTAAATTTTGCAATGTGTGAACTTATACTTAGCATAACATAGGGATTATCTTGTAATATTACTGCTGCTTTAGGGTGGTGAAGGAGTTACGAATATTGTATCTGGTAGTCATTGGTGGTAAAGGGGTGAGTGAATGAGCAGACATCTAGTTGTCTAGGTTGAAAATTTTGGCAAATCTCTAGGAGATCCATTCTAAGAATTTGTGCCCTGTATGCCTCAGAAGGAGCTGCAATTCTCATGGTTTCCTTTAGCACAGAATATGAACTCTCTGTTAAGTTTAAGGCAGTTAGTATTGAACTCAATGGCAGATGTATAAATCCATATGCAGTGAGCTCCCCCTAGTGGCAGCTGCTAGCTGCCAGAATTTTATTCTGTAAAATGTACTGGCATAACTTTGGTGATCCCATTGAGGTTGCATAGAGGGGACGTGTTTACTCCAAGCTCCATGCACAGGCAGAGTCAGGCCCCAATCTGAAGATTAGGGGGGGGGGGGGGGGCAACCCACAGTCAGACCACCTGCGATCAGACACTTTACCCCTATCCAGTGGATAAAACACTGGAGTTCCCCTTTAGTCAGGAACTGTCCAGAGCAGGAATTAAATCCCCATAGCAAACCTCTCCTGCTCCGGGCCATTCCTGACATGGACAGAGGTGTCAGCAGAGAGCACGGTGGTCAGACAGAAAAGAATAACTCAACTTCCTCTGGAACTGATAAGTACTGGAAGGATTAAAAATTTTAAATAGAAGTAATTTAAAAATCTGTTTAACTTTTTGACACCTGTTGATTTAAAAAAAAAAATTCCACCAGAGTATCCCTTTAAGTCTACAACTGTAGGATATAGTTTAAAGGGTTACGATCAAACAACTTTTGACATGCTGCCCAGACATGCCAAAAGTTTTTATTGCATCGGGTCTCACGTCTGAGATCTGCTGCAATTGCTAGTTGCAAGCCAGAGAAGTTTGCACCAGCACGCGACTCTCTTCCCAACTGTCAATCAAATCTGACCTTTTCTGTGCATATAAGTCTATGCAGAGAAAAATCCAGATCTGTTGGGTGGTGGGGCAGTGGAGCGCTCTGCTGAACACTTCACAGGCCTCACAAGAATTCTCAGGAGTAGACCCCCTGCGATCCAAACTTTTGACACATCTGGGCAACATGTCAAAAGTTTTTCCAAATGATAGTGATGCTTAAATGCCATATATAAAAAGAGCTAAATATTACATACGCAATTGTATTACAGTATTAAAGGCAATGTGTTTTCAGAAAATGACCTATTGTTTAAATCAGGTTCTTTGATAACCATATTTTTTAAGAATTTTTTGGGAAGATTTTTCTCTTTATATTTCTCTATCTATGTTTTATAATCATCATTATATATTGCAGTTACTATTCTGGCCACTAGGACTAAAACTAGGCTGAGACTTCCTTTTCTGAACACATCATTTCCCAGTAATGCCTTTCCCCTATGCACAGAAAGGTGAGGCCAGTATGTAAATAACACTGGATCCACCATCATTCACAGCAGAGATCAGCCTCCCCCTCCCTATAAAATGACCTCTGAATATTTCACAGACAATGCCCAGTAATGTTTTGTAATTCATGTAAATGTCACAGCTCCTGTCTTTTGTTGTCTATGGTCCATGGGTCCTGCATTAAAGCATATCCCTAACTGCTGTTAAAAACAACTCAGGCAAGATGGCAGCCCTCGGAATAATACACACATACACACACAAAAAAATACAATCAGAAAATAGAAACAGATTAGAAAAAAATGTTTCAGTATCTGTCTCTAGGTGACACATTCCCTTTAACATATCCACACAGTACTGTTTCATAACTTACTTTTCACCTGCTTGGTTATTGGTTTA
Organism: Hyla sarda; assembly: GCF_029499605.1. NCBI lineage: Eukaryota > Metazoa > Chordata > Amphibia > Anura > Hylidae > Hyla > Hyla sarda. The sequence continues at coordinate 129,047,570 of NC_079197.1, read as the reverse complement.
AGAAGTCCCAGCCAAACCTGTAATATTAAAATAACTCTGTTTTAACCCATGTTGACTTCATACCTGTATGTTCCAACATAGTATTAAAAGTAATATAGGTGACAAAGTGTCAGATTAATGGCAGTAGTGTCAGACTGTGTAGGGACCCACCACATAAACTAGGGAACGTGTTACACCTATTGGTCAATTATATTATGTATTTAAAGGAAAATGGCACAATGTAGAGTTATAAAGAAAGATGCCTCCGAAATGTTATTTATGGAGAAGACAAATATTAAATAAAAAAAATCCTGTTCTCATGACCGGCCTAAAGTTTTTGGGATTGGACATGCTGACATTTTTTAAACTATGTATAAGGCTTCTACACGGACAGAAATACAGCTGTCTAAATGCAGATTTTGGTTATAAAGTTTATATGACTTTTCTTGATTTTTCTTTTACATTCAGTGGTACAATAAGGGCACAAAGGTGGAATAAGAACTTGAACATTACTGAATACAATTTATCTTCATATCTGGGACCATGCACTGCTCCACTGGTAAACAAGAACCAGGGTGCACCTGTCCTACTGTGGTGCTGAGTCCATTGGGATGCTACCCCCTGTCCTCAACCTATCCTGCCTGGGTGCCATTTGTGGAGTTACATCAGCTATATTGTATTGGTCGGTCCCTGCATCCCCAGAGGTCCTCATGACAGTAAAGTCAGTACCTGCTACAGAATTACCCATGGCCTCTTACTCAGGGGTCAAGTCCTGGGAAAAAAAGTGGGGGAACTCACCCAAGATTTCCACTTAAAGGGGTACTCCGCCCCTAGACATCTTATCCCCTATCCAAAGCATAGGGGATAAGATGTCTGATTGCAGGGGGCCCGCCACTGGGGACCCCCGCATTCTCCCTGCTGCACTCGGCATTCGTTTAGAGCGTTGGGGGCAGCACCAGAGGCTTGTGACGGCACGGCCACAGCCCCTCAATGCAAGTCTATGGCCGTCATGCCCCCTCCCATAGACTTGCATTGAGTGGGCATGGTCGTGATGTCACGAACCACTGCCCCCCCCTTCGCCAGTCATTCGGCATGGAGCGAAGTTAACTCCATGCACCGGATGTCTGGAGTGCCACAGCTGAGATCGCGGGGGTCCCCAGCGGCGGGACCTCCGTGATCAGACATCCTATGCCCTATCCTTTGGATAGGGGATAAGATGTCTAGGGGCGGAGTACCCCTTTAAGGGCTGGTCCTGCAGGACTCCTGCTAATGGGAACTGCGATCCTGCTGTGGAAAAAGTGCAGGAACTCCGTTCCCATGAGTTCCTGCAGGACTTGAGCCCCGCTCTTACTCCAACTTGCAATAAAAGCAACTCAGAATAAATGAAACTTGCAGGGAGAGGTTTTAATCCCAAACCTTTTTCTGCAGGACTCTATTTTGGTTAGTCCCACTGTTCATACCCAGTCCACTGGTTCACAGGACTGCAACTGCCATAGGGGATGTTATCTTCCTCCATCCCACCCAGACTTTCTAAATCTCCTCTTAAAGCGATACTCCGCTGCCCCAGCGTTCAGAACATTTTGTTCCGAACATTTGAAGCGGCTGACGGGGGTCATGACGTCACAGACACGCCCCTCGTGACATCATGCCTTGTCCCCTCAATGCAAGTCTATGGGAGGGGGCATGGCGCCCGCCACACCCCCTCCCATAGACTTGCATTGAGGGGGCGTGGCCTGACGGCACACACAAGGGGGTGTGGTTGTGACATTATGATCCCGCTGCCCGCACCCAGCATTCTAAACTATGACTATGTATGGTGTATTGAACTACTGGTGGTATGCCACAATGTACATTACAATATCTTTTAACAGTATTTCAACATATACCACAGACAGTACAGTATGTATTGTGTTTTATGTTCCTAAGGGAAAAAAACGACTAACAAATAAAAGATAAATAGATGGAAAAGATCTTGGACTTACTAGGTAGCCTGTGTTGTTCTTGAATTCCAAACCAAAGTATTCTCTCTCGGTCAGATTCAAATGACTGCAACTCATATTGAACAATTCTTTTCCAGGAGCTTTTTGCTGCAGAATAATAAAACAATGTTTTGACAGACATTTTGCATTTCACTTAAGGGGTACTCTGCCCCTAGACATCTTATGCGCTATTCAAAGGATAGGGGGATAAGATATCTGATTGTGGGGTCCCGCCGCTGAGGACCCCAGTGATCTCCCTGCTGCACCCGGCGTTCATTTAGAGCTTCGGGTGCAGCGCCAGAGGCTCATTATGTCACGGCCACGCCCCCTCCATGCAAGTCTATGGGAGGGGGCGTGATGGCCATAAAGTCCTAGAGACTTGCATTGAGGAGGCGTGGCAATGGCAACAAGAGCCTCCGCCTTACATTGCCAGTCATTCGGCACAGAGTGAAGTTCGCTGTGACACCTTTGGAGAGTGGAGGCCCAGTCCTGGTTAGTCCCATCACCTTTGTGATTGGGTAGTTAGATTCTGTGCAGGACTCTCTACCGATGAACTACATTGAAAATGACACAAGCAAACACCCTGCTCTGTACTGATGAGAGAAAAGAACCCATAACAGCTTTCTACAGATGGGTATCCCTTCTTGGCTGAATTCTGGCTTGGCTCATATTCCCCATTCCCCAGTCATGCTCCAAGGCTCTTTGAAGACCAGATCATTGACTCATAGGTAAATTACCTCCAAAAGGTGGCATCAGAGAGTAATCTCTCTTTCTTCTTGAGCTACTCTGCATATTTTTTCTCCCACTGGAGCTTTATGGCCTATAAAACTCAACATGCCCTATTGGTGCTCTCCTCAAGGAGAAACTTTACAATCTAGTCTTAAGTAATTAAGAACCAGGGATTACTGATGATCTGGGTCTGCTAAGGCCCTGCACTGGCTATTACATGATCACCAAGACGAGAGGCAGTACGCCATATGGCTTCCGTAAAGGAATCCCGGCACTCACTGAATTCTTTTGCCAATAGTGAAGTGTTTTATTCACACGATGCAAGTCACAAATAATGACGCGTTTCGGCCAAAGCCTTTCTCAGCCATATGGCTTCCTGCTGAGTAGTATGGACCATATGGACAGTAATGAACCATCCCTGCCATGTCTGTGGAGAGCCTGGCTGTCACCTCTCCGGTATTGCATGATCTCCATACTGCTGCAAAACTGCAGGGATTTTCAGGATTTTCTTTGCAGGGTTAATTGTCTACCGCTCAGACATCTAAAGTAGTCGGTAGTCCACAAGTGCTTAAAGGTGTTATCCAACCTTATAAAATTGATGGCCTATACTCAAGATAGGTCATCAATATTAGATTGGTGGGGGTCCATCTACCAGCAAAACCATGGATCAGCTGTTTGGTTGCCCAGCCACTTGTTTACCACTGCCTGTACCTGCTTCACCACACACAGTAGTGACAATACAAAATACTACAGCTTTATCGCATATAAACATATGGGGCAAGACTTTAGTATATTGAATCATGACTGCTAAAATGAAAGCAATGAAGGTACAAGCGAGTGTAAACAAAAGATGGGGGGGGGGGGTTGTCAGATGATTATTGAGGCTCCCTAAGGCCATGTTCATTCTTTGTGCGGACACTAAAATTGGAATTTCCATGCCGGAACTATCTGGCACAGAAATTCCACATGTTCCTTCTTTGTGCGGAGTCCGCATGGAATGTATTCCTATGCAGTCCTAGGGTCTGCATGTTATGCCGGCGCCCCGTAATGTCTGGAATGTCCCCAAGGAGATTCTCTGTGCGGACATGCCGGTGTGAACATAGCCTAAGAGTCAGACCCCGACCGATCTAATATTAATGGCTATTTAAAGGGGTACTCCGGCCCTAATACATCTTATCCCCTATCCAAAGGATAAGGGATAAGATGTATGATCATGGGGGTACCGCCGCTTTGGACCCCCGCAATCTGACATTGCGCACCCACCTTTGTGTGTAGTGCAACGACCACGGAGCCGGAGTATCGTGACATCACGACTCCACCCCCGTGTGACATCACGCTCCGCCCCCTCAATGCAAGTCTATGGGAGGGGGGTGTGAGATCCCTCTAACATCTATTGTCTATCTCAGAGCACTAACAATGATAGAGAGAGAAAAGCAATGAAGCTGGTATAATGCTAATGTGCAGTGATTTTGGAATTTGCATGTGATGAATGAACATTTTAATTCTACTGTCTCCCAGGAGGAGTGGGATACATCAGGGGGAGGAGCGGAGCTGTTTGTTAGTATAATGAGTAGAACAAGTTTCCAAAAACCAAGCGCTGTAGGATAAAATGACTATGCTTTGTGTTCAGCCTCTTCTCTAGTGACAGTCTAATAGTAGCTTGTGGTGCACAGTCATGCTCGTTCCTGTCTTCCGTCTGTAATTAAAACAATTAAAATGCTCTCCCATTAAACACTTCACGTGCTACATTCTGTATCTGGGCAAAAAGGAGACATTGACAACCAGGATCTGCTGAAAATAATATTTGTCCAGTGTTGAGGAGGAACATTTAACCATTTCTTCTTGCAGTCCATCAGTGTTTCTCGGATGCCTTGTTGCACAGCCTTCTTCTGGTCACATTACACCATCTTACTGGTGTTACGGTCAGGACTCAGACCCGGCCATTCCAAAACCCTTCTTTAGTTTGTGGTTGGCTCTGGGTCCTGCCTCTGCCATGGTTTGTGTGACTGCATTGCCTTGCTCTGTGCCCGCCATACCTCTGCTGTCTGCACCTCCTGTTATGGCCTATAGGGGGCTGCAGCCACTTACTGTGATTTAAAGCACCTTTAGGTTCTTCCCTTGCCTATTCCATTTCAGCAGTACTTATTTTTGGGTGTTCTTTCCAGCATCTCTTGCCTTAGCGTTGTTGGTTCCTTGTGAAGGTGTCCTGTCCTGATCCTGATGTAACATGTATTTTGTCCCGTGCCTCTTTCCAGAATTGTGATTCTGCCCAACTGCTCTTGTACCGTTTGGACTGTCCTGTTGGTGACCCGGATTCCTGACTGGAATTTGTGCTACCTGCCATGACTACCCATCTGTGTTTGACTATGTCTCTGCCTCTTGGTCTCATACTGACTCTCCTGTGTATGACCAGGACCACAGACTATGTCTACCTGCCTGACCCACTGGTGCCTTGCACTGGCATGTTCTGGTTTGCTGAGCCGGCTGCCACCCACACTGTGACCATGCTTGTGGATTGCTTCAATAGAGCAAAGTAATGCATATGCATTACATTAATCGATTGGTACAGCCTGGCTATGACTGGCACCGAGGCACAGTAATGGCCTTGGACTTTCCTGACAACTGGATTTAAATAGAGAAAAAAAACAGACATGGCCGCACATCTACAACTTGCACAGTGATCCTAGGCTTCAGGCCGTTAGTGTACTTGATGATCATGAAGTGCAAACCCGCTAGCCACGTCATGGCCACCTGTAAGTAGTGGGTTACTAACATTCCTAGCATAAAATGGCGCAACACTGAGTAGTGACCACCACCGCCACAACCCACAACACCAGTGCCCACAAGGGAACGACCCTCTGGCAGAGCAGCCCCAATGCTGCCGACCAGTCCTTGAGCTGTGTCACCCCACAGATTATGTGCTTTGTGGCGGCTATTGCTAACATGGCGCCGTGCCCTTCTATCAGCAGGTGGTGCTGCCTGAGGCTACTAATAAAAATGGCCTCATAGCAGAAGCGCTCCTGTGAACACTTTTGTAGCCTTTCCAGCTCCATGAGTCTCTATAATCAGACTTCTGATGATGATTACCTCAGGCCATATTTCCCGCTACCCGATCTTTCCTTAGAAGGACAGCTATATTTCAGTAACCAGGCTTTGTATATCTTTATTCATTGGCCAAAGAACCTGTGAATTCTACATGTCTAATCTCACCTTTTGTCAATTAGCTGCTGGAAAAGTCATTACTACAGATGTCTGTTTACTTTTTCTCTTTGCACTGTGGATGTTTACTCAATGTGCTCAATAAAATACATGAACAGTTCAACTAGATGTCTGTTTATAATTGTGATTAGATGACAGACAGATCGCATTCTATTAGTAATAAGAGGACAACAGGATCTGCTGCAGATTTGAAGCTGCGTTCAATTATTTCATTTACATTGAAATCTGCAGGATATCCAGTACATGTGAATACACCTTAATAACATATCTATAGACAGATAACACGAGACCAAGTCTGACAATTGGTTATGGAGACAACTCAACGCCTCCCCCTCCCTGCACAGGTCACATAGCATGCCAACAAAAACAGGTTCAGTATCTCTTTTTAGTTAGTTAAAAGCAACACAGGCCAAAACCTATGGGGGAGATTTATCAAAACCTGTATAAAGGAAGAGTGGTGCTGTTACCCATAGCAACCAATCAGATTTCTTCTTTTATTTGTACAAGGGCGTCTGAAAAATGAAAGAAGCAATCTGGTTGCTATGGGCAACTGCACCACACTTCCTTTACACAAGTAATTTAACCAATATCCCCCACCCTTTTTTTGCTTCCAATGTAATGTCGGGCGTGAATATTCGCATTTCGATTTTTTTATCACAAATTTGTGAATTCGTGAATATTGCGAATATATTCGCTATATATCCGAAATTGCCAATATTCGCTTTTTTCCCACATATGCGCATATGTGAATATTTGCATATTCCTTCTTTTAACTTGTGGGCCAATTAGAATGATGCAAATACTAGAGATGAGCGAACTTACAGCGAATTCGATTCGTCAAGAACTTCTCGGCTCGGCAGTTGATGACTTTTCCTGCATAAATTAGTTCAGCTTTCCGGTGCTCCGGTGGGCTGGAAAAGGTGGATACAGTCCTAGGAAAAACTCTCCTAGGACTGTATCCACCTTTTCCAGCCCACGGGAGCATCTGAAAGCAGAACTAATTTATGCAGGATAAGTCATCAACTACCGAGCCGAGAAGTTCGTGACGAATCTAATTTGCTGTAAGTTCGCTCATTTCTAGCAAATACACTTGTCAGAGGTTATCAACAACATCCCTAGCAACCAATAGTAAAGTTGCCCACCCCCTCACTGTTTTCTTCCTCCAATACGTGAATATGCCAATAAGTGAATATAACGAAAATGCAAAATTCGCGAATATAGGACGAATATTCGTCTATATACTTGCGAAATATTACGAATTCGAATATGGGCAATGCCGCTCATCACTATTCCTATGCCCTGTGTTGCCAACCCCATTAAATCTAGCACTTACTGTTGAGTCATTTAACCCAATGAGGTGTCATCCTATTAAACAATATTACCACAAGTATTTGAAATGTATAAAAGAAGCTCCCTAACGTCAGATGTAGTTATAATGACCTGCTGCGCGCTGTAGTTCTACATAATCTGGGCAGACACTTTCAGGCATGCTGTGCTCGGCTGTTACCTTTCAGCAGCAGTAAAGTGCCTTAGGTAAAGGGCTTCAAATGTTAGATGCTATTTATATGTACTTATTTCCATACAGGGTTAAACAAGTCCTAATATAAAATTCCCTTACAGGGGATCTCCAGAATTGTTAAGGAGATTGCGGTGGCAAAAGAAACAGGGTTACTTATATCGAAAACTGACATGGAGGTATGAATGCGGAGAACGTGTGCACTTGTGTCCGCATCCATGGAAGCACTGGCTGTCCCCATAACCTTGGATTTCATTCTTTGCTTACTAGATACACTTGAGATGTATTGAGATATTTAAAGGGGTACTCCGCCCCTAGACATCTTATCCCCTAGCCAAAGGGTAGGGGATAAGATGTCAGATCCCTGTGCAGCAGCCGGTGTTTGTTTAGAATGCTGGGTGCAAGTGGCGGGGGTCGTGACATCACAGCCACGCATCCTTGTGATGTCATGTCACGCCCCCTCAATGCAAGTCTATGGGAGGGGGCGTGGCTTTGCCACGCCCCCTCCCATAGACTTGCATTGAGGGGGCGTGGCATGATGTCATGAACCCCGCCGCCCACTCCAAGCGATCGGGAAAAAAAATGTTCCGAACGCTGGGGCAGTGGAGTACCCCTTTAAGAACATTCTGCGCCAGGTCGCTTCCTCAATAGTAGTCCCAGTGTGGGCAGCAGCCGGCCAAGCAGACCAGACAACCCCAGTGCCTGGCACCAGAGATTCAGACAGAGGTGAGGCTGGTGCAACAGATCAACAGCTTGATGGTATTAGCAGGGGACAGCACAGTGCAGTGTGGGCTAAATATAAAAAAAAAAGCATATCCAGTTGGTGGCGCCGGTCAGCAGTAGAAAATTCACCAAATTCTCCATAGACTTCTATGGGCAGAAATTGTAACTAGTCTCTCGGCAAGCAAATAATAATTTGTCCTTATCTCTGTCTTACTAAGAGTATGTTGAACTGCAGATCAGCTGCCAAAAAGGTGCAGCTTTTCTGCTCCAAAACGATGGAAGGTATTTAAAAATCAGTTGCAGATCTGCAGCATGTGAACAGTCACATGTGTGATGTCCCAGTACAGGATATAGTCCCATACAGTACTTAGGCCCTGTCAGATTGAGTCCCTCTGGGTCCTAGGGGCTCTCCTGCAGTGTCTCCCCCATAGTGTTATATGTGTTAGGTATAAAGGACCTTTGAGTTAGTCACATGATAATGTAGTCACATGATAATGTGGTCACATGTTCAATTCACATGTTTGTTACCCAGAGAGCACCAGCTAATCAGTGACCTGCAGCTTGACCTATGGGCTCCTTGCTCAGCCCCCCTTTATAAGAGAGGGAGGGACTACAATCTCTTTCTTAGATCCTGAAGTCAAGTCCAGTCCAGACGTCTCAGAGCCAGTGTCCAGCACATCTGGAGGCCTCAAGCCTAAATTACAGCCACAAGTCTAGTAAGTCAAGTCATCTCTGTCTGCTGTCACTGTCTTCAGTCAAGTCTATTATAGTCAGCGTGGCTGTCCTAAGTCTGTCAAGTCCCTGCAAGTCCCAGCAAGCTGCAAGGTCCCCTGTGTTACTGGTCATCTCTCCGGGATCCTGGCCTAGCTGTAAAGACTGTACTGTCTACCTCAGTACAGCTACCGTTAACCCTGACCTGGCATTGGACTCTTATTTGCCCTGCCTAACTAGGACTAGCGGTGCTACAGTTCAGGTGGTTCTCGGGAAAACCACGCCCTGGCATGACAAACATTTAGGGGTTAATAACACCTGCCCCTGGGCTACAACATCAGCCCCATTCACCTCATTGCACCCCCGTGGCACACCACACATGCGCCATGTTTGCTGCAGACTTGATGCTGTATAAATTAATTTAACAAAATGATTAAAAACGACATCAAATTCCCAGCTGTGGTGTCCCTGGACCGTATAGTATACCGTACCCACTGGGTGTTTTTGCCTCGGCACATCCCTGTGTTCTGAAAGATGCTTTCGGAACACAGGGATGCCTCTGTTAAGAGCCCTGTGGCCCCGCGTTTACTTTAAAAATGTGGGGAACGCCGGGAACTAGCGCACGCAGGGACGTCACTCAAGTCTCATGCGTGCGCCCATGGCAACGGAGCGCGGAGGAGCGGAGAAGAAGCAAGAAGGACGCGCGCTAGCAGTTTGGAAGTGTTTACCAGTGGCGCGTCAGCTTCAGTGTTCCGACCAGTGATCCTCAGGTCCTGCTATGGTCCTGCTGTGGTCGGAACACTGAAGTGGGGCAGTACACAGGCATACAGCCTCCAGCCATACTGTATGGCTGGAGGCTGTATGTCTGTGGGGGAACATACTACACCTAATGTGGGGGGAACTATACTGCCAACGTAATGTGGGGGACGATACTGCCAGCCTAATGTGGGGGAACATACTGCTGGCCTAATGTGGGGGGGACTATATTGCACCTAATGTGGGGGAACATACTGCCGGCCTAATGTGGGGGGACTATATTGCACCTAATGTGGGGGAACATACTTCCGGCCTAATATGGGGGGACTATATTGCACCTAATGTGGGGGAACATACTTCCGGCCTAATGTGGGGGACACTATATTGCACCTAATGTGGGGGAACATACTTCCGGCCTAATGTGGGGGAACACTATATTGCACCTAATGTGGGGGAACATACTTCCGGCCTAATGTGGGGGAACACTATATTGCACCTAATGTGGGGGGAACTATACTGCCTGCCTAATGTGGGGGAACATACTGCCAGCCTAATGTGGGGGAACATACTGCCAACTAATGTGGGGGAACATACTGCCAGCCTAATGTGGGGGAACATACTGCCAGCCTAATGTGGGGGAACATACTGCCAGCCTAATGTGGGGGAACACACTGCCTGCCTAATGTGGGGGGACATTGACATTGTTGTGAAAATGACATGAGAGTGGCACTTGCCAAGGTAAAGCCGCACATTTCTGAAGTGGTCTCTGAAAGACAACAGCAGAAGTCACTGATTTGCAGTAAATATTCATTATGTTTTTGTGTGAAAATCATGTTTTCATGGTTTTGTTCTTTGTTCTTAATGGTTTTGTTCATTTTGGGCACCTATGTATAAATATATACTTAAATATATACCTCCTATGTTTTGAATTTGAAAAAAATCATATTTTATTTTTTCCAATTAAGAGGGGTTCGGTGAATGCGCATATGAAACTGGTGGGGTTCAGTAATTCCAACAAGGGTAAGAACCACTGCTCTAGAGGTTTTGAAACTGGATTTTCTTCTTATCCTTTATGCAACAGATTTATAGAGCTCGAATATTACTTTGATATCATTCCTTAAAGGGTTACTCCACTACCCAGCGTCCGGAAAATTGAGTTCCTAACGCTGTGTGCGTTCTTCCGTGTTCATGCTCGCCCCCTCATGACGTCATGCCCCATCCTGTGATGTCACGTCCCGCCCCCTCAATGCAAGTCTATGGGAGGGGGGCGTGACGGCAGTCGCGCCCCCTTCCCATAGACTTTCATTGAGGGGGCAGGCCATGACATCATGAGGGGCCGGGCGTGCACACGGAAGCCCGCACACAGCGTTAGGAACTCAATGTTCCGGACGCTGGGGAGCAGAGGGGAGCTGAGTAACCCTTTAACCCATTACAGCAATGTTGGTGCGTTCAGTGCAGATTTGTCTCGTGATGCAATAAATACACAGGCAGACACTTCACCAGGTGAAAATCCTGTGTTCACTAGTGTTGAGCACGAACATTCGTAATGCAAATTTTTATCCCGAATATCGGTGAATACAGTGGTCCCTCAACATACGATGGTAATTCCTTCCAAATGAACCATCGTTAGTTGAAACCATCGTATGTTGAGGGATCCGTATAGGAAGTTTCACTCACGCTCCGGACAGTCACCGCTGCCTGGGAACGTTGCTCTTCATTGCCGTCATCACGTTGCTGTGCACGCCGCTCCTATTGGATGACGGGACGGCGCACTGGGGACAGGTGAGTGAACATCCCCAGACCACACGGGGCACCGTAAACGGCTATCCGGTGGCAGCTGAAGCAGTCTGCGCTGCCGGATAGCCATTTATGTGATGGCCCCGACATACAAAAGCATCGTATGTTGATGCTGCCTTCAACATGCGATGGACTCTGAGACGCCATCGTATGTTGAAATTATCGTATGTCAGGGCCATCGTAGGTCGGGGGGTCACTGTATTTAGAATATAGTGCTCTTTCATTTTTATTTTTTTTTTTTTTTTTCACATGCAAGTTTTCCATGCGAATTTTCGCATTGGAAAAAAAAAAGTGAATGAACAGAGCGAATATGCGCATTTCGCGAACATAGGACAAATAATCGTCAACATATTCGCGAAATATCACAAATTCGGATATATGGCCCCTGCTGCTCATCCCTAGTGTTCACCACTGATGTGGCCCCAAGCAATTCTCCCTTTTATCCACCGTGCACTCGTATGCTCCATTCATGCTCTCTAGTACCCTTCACCAAATGGATCAAATGCCTGCAAGTGAAGGGTAAAGATGTGTTCATGCTGTGGAAGAATAATCCACACGAATAAACCTTAATGGAGCCATTAGCTACAATAACATCCTCCACCAACAGATTGTGCGCCGCGACTTCAAAGCAACCGAATATAGGTCTGTATGATACTGTATATAGGTCTGTATGATACTGTATATAGGTCTGTATGATAGGAATATAGGTCTGTATGATACTGTATATAGGTCTGTATGATACTGTATATAGGTCTGTATGATACTGTATATAGGTCTGTATGATAGGAATATAGGTCTGTATGATACTGTATATAGGTCTGTATGATACTGTATATAGGTCTGTATGATACTGTATATAGGTCTGTATGATGGGAATATAGGTCTGTATGATACTGTATATAGGTCTGTATGATACTGTATATAGGTCTGTATGATACTGTATATAGGTCTGTATGATAATGTATATAGGTCTGTATGATACTGTATATAGGTCTGTATGATGGGAATATAGGTCTGTATGATAGGAATATAGGTCTGTATGATACTGTATATAGGTCTGTATGATAGGAATATAGGTCTGTATGATACTGTATATAGGTCTTTATGATACTGTATATAGGTCTGTATGATAGGAATATAGGTCTGTATGATACTGTATATAGGTCTGTATGATGGGAATATAGGTCTGTATGATACTGTATATAGGTCTTTATGATACTGTATATAGGTCTGTATGATAGGAATATAGGTCTGTATGATAGGAATATAGGTCTGTATGATACTGTATATAGGTCTGTATGATGGGAATATAGGTCTGTATGATACTGTATATAGGTCTTTATGATACTGTATATAGGTCTGTATGATAGGAATATAGGTCTGTATGATAGGGATATAGGTCTGTATGATACAGTATATAGGTCTGTATGATACTGTATATAGGTCTGTATGATGGGAATATAGGTCTGTATGATACTGTATATAGAAGTTTACACGTATACCGTTACATTTCTTTATCTATACAAATATTCCACTGTAAATATATCATTTGCTTCTGCCGCACGCTCATTTATACCACAGGTAGCTAGTGTGCGGAACCGGTTCTAAGACTACGTTCGGATTATTTTCAGTCCAATGTAAAAACCGCAGATAACACGTTGTGCAGGTGATCAGTATCCCGCGCGTCATGTCATTAATACCGCTGAATCAAGCCTTTTAAGAGAAAAATAGCTTGTTGCAATGTCAAAAATGGTATTATTAAATAAATTATTATACAGAAATATATCCCTAAAGCAGTGTTTCCCAAGCAGGGTGCCTCCAGCTGTTGCAAAACTACAACTCCCACTATGCCCATGGGGCATGCTGGGAGTTGTAGTTTTGCAACAACTGGAGGCACCCTGCTTGGAAAACATTGCCCTAAAGCAGTGGTCTTCAAACTGCGGCCCTCCAGATGTTACAAAACTACAATTCCCAGCATGCCAGGACAGCTGTTGGCTGTCCGGGCATGCTGGGAGTTGTAGTTTTGCAACATCTGGAGGGCCACAGTTTGAAGACCGCTGCCCTAAAGTTTTAGACAAATTCAGCTCTGCTACATCTGTATCTGAAGAGGCAAAATATATAGGCATCTATGATTATTTTGTCATATATCCACATGTTTCGGGAATATGACAATATCTATTATATATATTATATCCGATCATACTTGATTTTAGTATTTGGATTATAGAGAAGTCACATTATTGTCTGGATTTGCTTTTGAGGTATATAATAATGGATAAATGGCTCTAGAATGTCTTAGATCAACTATGGAGAATTCCTGCTGTATTGGGAGCTTTTAGTCTTTGGCAGTGTTTCCCAACCAGGGTGCCTCCAGCTGTTGCAAAACTACAACTCCCAGCATGCCCGGACAGCCTTCGGCTGTCCGGGCATGCTGGGAGTTGTAGTTTTGCAACGGCTGGAGGCACCCTGGTTGGAAGACACTGGTCTATGGAAATGCACAATGATCTATAAGGTACATAAAGAGATAACAAAACAGTCCAATCCATTATATACTATAATAGATGTGCGATGAAATAAGGTAAGTCATGTACTTACATCCACAACAAAGGTCTTCTGAGAGTTATCCAGGAATTGGACTTTGAAGTGCAGCATCCTTGGATGTGAGACGGAGTGTGACCTGCTTCCAAGAAGTGCGGCTGGTTGGAAGAATATCTAATTCACTGGCGTATGTAACCCAGATCCTCCTGAGGCGCGAGCTGAGGATTTAGATTCCCTCTATATATATATAAAAGCATTTACAAGTAACACCTATTAGTTCATTCATTGGACCGTAGAGATAGATACATCACATAGAATGATTTCTAATAATATGCATTGTATTATCTTTCCTTCTTTTACAATTTCTAGTTTTATTTTATTTTTTTCTTCACTTTATGGCTATCTGCAATGTAGAAAATCTGAACACCCCCTGCTGTTGATGTCTCTAATATTATTTCTCTTTATTTTGGATGTTAAATATACAGTGGTTCCTCAAGTTACAAAATGTATCAGTTACAGGACGACCATTGTATGTTGCAATCATTGTATGTTGGAACCATTGTATGTTGGGACCATTCTATGTTGAAACCATTTTATGTTGGAGCCATTGTATGTTGGAACCATTGTATGTTGGAACCATTGTATGTTGGGACCATTCTATGTTGAAACCATTTTATGTTGGAGCCATTGTATGTTGGAACCATTGTATGTTGGAACCATTGTATGTTGGAACCATTGTATGTTGGGACCATTCTATGTTGAAACCATTTTATGTTGGAGCCATTGTATGTTGGAACCATTGTATGTTGGAACCATTGTATGTTGGAAGCATTGTATGTTGGAACCATTTTATGTTGGAACCATTGTATGTTGGAGCCATTGTATGTTGGGACCATTCTACGTTGAAACCATTGTATGTTGGAATCATTGTATGTTGGGACCATTCTATGTTGAAACCATTTTTTGTTGGAGCCATTGTATGTTGGAACCATTGTATGTTGAAACCATTGAATGTTGGAACCATTGAATGTTGAAACCATTTTATGTTGAAACCATTTTATGTTGGAGCCATTGTATGTTGGAACCATTGTATGTTGGAACTGTTGTTTGTTGGAATCCATTGTATGTTGGAACCATTGTATGTTGGACCATTGTATGTTGGAACCATTGTATGTTGGAAGCATTGTATGTTGGAACCATTGTATGTATGTTGAAACCATTGTATGTTGGAACCATTGTATGTTGAAACCATTATGTGTTGGAACAATTGTATGTTGGAACCATTGTATGTTGGAACCATTGTATGTTGGAATCATTGTATGTTGGAATCATTGTATGTTGGAACCATTGTATGTTGGAACCATTGTATGTTGGAACAATTGTATGTTGGAACCATTATATGTTGGAACCATTGTATGTTGGAGCCATTGTATGTTGGAGCCATTGTATGTTGGGACCATTCTATGTTGAAACCATTGTATGTTGAAACCATTGTATGTTGGAATCATTGTATGTTGAAACCATTATGTGTTGGAACAATTGTATGTTGGAACCATTGTATGTTGGAACCATTATATGTTGGAACCATTGTATTTTGGAGGCATTGTATGTTGGAGACATTGTATGTTGGGACCATTCTATGCCGGAATCATTGTATGTTGGAATCATTGTATGTTGGAATCATTGTATGTTGGAACCATTGTATGTTGGGACCATTCTATGTTGAAACCATTTTATGTTGGAGCCATTGTAGGTTGGAACCATTGTAGGTTGGAACCATTGTATGTTGGGACCATTCTATGTTGAAACCATTTTATGTTGGAGCCATTGTATGTTGGAACCATTGTATGTTGGAACCATTGTATGTTGGAACTATTGTATGTTGGAACCATTGTATGTTGGAACCATTGTATGTTGGAACCATTGTATGTTGAAACCATTGTATGTTGGAACCATTGAATGTTGAAACCATTTTATGTTGGAACCATTGTATGTTGGAGCCAATGTATGTTGGAGCCATTGTATGTTGAGACCATTCTATGTTGAAACCATTGTATGTTGGAATCATTGTATGTTGGAATCATTGTATGTTGGAACCATTGTATGTTGGAACCATTGTATGTTGGAACTATTGTATGTTGGAACCATTGTATGTTGGAACCATTGAATATTGAAACCATTTTATGTTGAAACCATTGTATGTTGGACCATTGTATGTTGGAACCATTGTATGTTGGAAGCATTGTATGTTGGAACCATTGTATGTATGTTGAAACCATTGTATGTTGGAACCATTGTATGTTGAAACCATTATGTGTTGGAACAATTGTATGTTGGAACCATTGTATGTTGGAGCCATTGTATGTTGGGACAATTCTATGTTGAAACCATTGTATGTTGGAATCATTGTATGTTGGAACCATTATATGTTGGAACCATTGTATGTTGGAGCCATTGTATGTTGGAGCCATTGTATGTTGGGACCATTCTACGTTGAAACCATTGTATGTTGGAATCATTGTATGTTGGAACCATTGTATGTATGTTGAAACCATTGTATGATGGAATCATTGTATGTTGAAACCATTATGTGTTGGGACAATTGTATGTTGGAACCATTGTATCTTGGAACCATTATATGTTGGAACCATTGTATGTTGGAGCCATTGTATGTTGGAGCCATTGTATGTTGGGACCACTCTATGTTGTAATCATTGTATGTTGGAATCATTGTATGTTGGAACCATTATATGTTGGAGCCATTGTATGCTGGAGCCATTGTATGTTGGAACCATTGTATGTTGGGACCATTGAATGTTTGGACCATTGAGTGTTGAGACCATTGAATGTTGGAAACATTGTATGTTGAAACCATTGTATGTTGAGGCCATAACTCTATGGAAACCTGGTAATTGGTTCTGAAGCCACCAAAATGTCATCCAAAAATAGGAAAAAGTGAGAATCAAAGAAAAATAATTAGATAACTAATATAGATAAAGCAAATCCTTACATATAAAAGTAATAAGGATCGGCTGGGAGCTGTAACTCTTTTTATTATAAAAATGCAAAACAAATCAGATACAAAACATTAAACAAAAACAAGCTTAACCAGCTATAACAAACATAACATAAATAAAAGTGCAAAAACAAATTCTGCCTAACAGGCCAGCCCAAATTTACTAAAATACACTTTTACTTTTTCCCCATACCAAAATAACACACACAAACACGCATTCATTTTCTTTTAAAAAAACATTCAAAAAAAAAAGAGCCCAACTTGGCTTATAAAAATAAAAAAAATAAATAAATAAATATATAAACATAAAATTCAGCACAACTTGGCTATAAAAACAAACCAAATGAAAAAGAACATAAAAGTAGCACAACTTGGCTATAACATAAAAATTACCCTTACCACGGGGGGAAGAAAAAAAAAAAAATATATATATATATATAAATATATATATATATATATATATATATATATATATATATATATATATATATAAATAAATTGCTCAGCACAACTTGCGAAAAAAATAAACTACGCTCTGCCTCCCAGCCAGAGATCCACCGGTGAAAGAAGGGCAAGGAAAAGCAGCACGGAGACGCGGCCGGAGAGAGGGCCCAAAGAGCCCAGTCCCACGCACAGCCCCCGCACAGCCGCAAGGCCCGCAAAGCATGCCCAGCACGGCAAGGAGCCGAGGACGGCCAGAGAGGATCCACGCGCAACCCAGAAACCGGCGAGCGCCGGACCCAAAAAGAGCAAGCCAGAACTGAAGAAAAGGACAACACCGCCGAAAAGCGAAACCGCGATGCCGGAGGCGAGGAGAGCAGAGACACCGGAGGGGAGCAGCTCCCCGAAGGAGGGAAAAAAAAAATATATATATATACACAAACATGTGTACATGCATATACACAATCAAACACACACACATATATATATATATATATATATACATACATATACATATATACATATACATACACATATGACACCGCTTTTTTTTTCATTTTTACTGGCCCGACTGCCACTATACACTATATAATATAAAACAATATAAATACAAAACACAATATATACAAAACACAATATATACAAAATCACAGAAAATGTACAAAAATATAGTAAATACACTACAAAAAACAACAGAAAAACACCTACACTAAGACTGTACCCTCACCCACACCACCCCTCCTGTACATGGGTCAGAGTCCATACCGTCCATACAGTTCTCAAAGTCCAGTCCTTAACTGACCCATGTCAGGTCCCCAAAACACCACAAAACCACCACCCACAAATACACCCTCCCCACCTAACACTCCTCCCAACCAACTTATATACAAACTTATACATTCTGAACCACCACCCCCTTTAGGCCCAAGTTTGGTTGCCTGTAAGCCCTTCATACCATGTAAATTGAAAACAAAACAAAAAGCTAATGTGCACATGCATCAGCCCACCACCAGGGAGAAGGATGGCAGACCTGATACATAAATCATTTTATACTCTTTCCCTAACTCCCCCTACAATTCTCCCTAATTCTATCCCTACAATAAATCTGACCCTACCCTCACCCTATCTCTACCCCTATAACACTGCCCCTAACCAAAAATAAAAGGTACTCTACCCAAAAGGTTTAGTACCTAGGGCACATGAAATGAGAAACCTCTCCACAGGAGAGAAGCCCTACTGGTACCAAGACTGCCATACTCCAAAGACCTGATCTTCCCGAGGTCACCGGTGATGTTCCTACAGACCTCCACCTCGGAGAGGATTTTCTGTTGGGTCGACACTAAGCACCGTGCATTCCACGTGTAGTACCTAACCACTAAACTGACTAAAAATAAAGTGCCCCGATCTCGGCCACCCAGGTTCCTGAATGCCCCATAAGCCCACTCCGGATAGGCAAGGCCGGCAAGTTGTCTCCAGCCAATGGAAGCGCTCACCCGGTTGTAGACCCCTACGTTAAAGGGACAATGAAGCAGGAAGTGGTCCATGCTTTCCAGCGTGTCCACACACTCTTCTCGGGGACATCCCCGGTCATCAGAGTTCCTACACTTCAGGTTGTCCCTTACACCTAGCTTCCCCTGAAAGCAGCGCCAGGCCAAGTCCCAAAACTTCTGGGGGATCCTTTTCATGTTTAAAAGATACAACCCCACCCTCAGATCCCGACCTGGGCAGTCCCTGAGTGCCAGAGGCTTCTGGAAGTGGGTCAACAGAACCCGTTTGTCAAGGAACTGCCTTGACTGGGTCCTGATCTCCCACACTCCCAGACCCCACCGACGTATCGCCTTCAGAGTCGGGGTAGCATAAGCCGGAAGATATCCATGGGGCGTACGGAGGTCCTTCACTTGCCCTCCTGTCTCCCATTCGTGGAAGAAAGGCCGAAACCACTCCTTGCAGGAGAGTACCCACGGAGGAGCCCTCTCTTTCCAGAGGTTTGTAATGTTGGCTTTCAAGAAGGTGTTCGTTAAAAACACCACGGGGTTTACCATAGATAAACCCCCTAGTCTCCTCGTGCGGTACGTAACCTCCCTCTTGACTAGGTTCAAACTGTTCCCCCATAACAGTTGGAAAAACAGGCTGTAGACCCTAGTGTAGTAAGCCTCTGGTAAGATACATACACTGCCCAGATAGATAAACAAGGGGAGCAGGTACGATTTGATCAGGTGTACCCTTTCCCTGAGGGTCATAGACCAACCCTTCCACTGGTTCACCCTCTAAGTGGCATCCTGGAGCTTACCGTCCCAGTTTTTGGTGGGATAATCATCCTGGCCGAATGTGATGCCCAGAATTTTTGCTGACTCTTGGAGCCCTGGAAGGGTGTCCGGGAGATCGAACGTGGGATCTCCCCCTCCCAGCCAGAGACTCTCACACTTATCCCGGTTGATCTTGGACCCGGATGCCTCCGAGTAGCGGTCCACCTCTGACATCACCACATCGACCTCCTCCCGTGAGGAGACGAAAATAGTGACATCATCAGCGTACGCCACTACTCTCTGGGCGACATCCGGCTCCGCCAGAGTCATCCCGACTCCCGCCAACAGCCCACAATCTACCCTCCGGACGAAGGGATCGATTGCGAACACGTATAACAGCGGGCTCAAAGGACAACCCTGACGGACTCCAGACCCCACCTCAAAAGAGCGGCCAGACCAACCGTTCACCAGCGGGAAACTCTCTGCCCCTGCATATAAGGTGACAAGCCAATTCACAAAAGTACTCGGTAAGCCATATCTCAGGAGGACGGACCAGAGGTACTCGTGGTTCACCCGATCAAATGCTTTGGCCTGATCCAAGGACAGCAAGTACCCCTTCCAGAGACCCGCACTACTCCGCTCCACTGCCTCCCTGACACTGAGGACAGCACTTAAGGTGCTTCGGCCTGGAACAGAGCAGTGCTGGGCCCCCGAAAGGAGCCAGGGTGCAAATTTCACCAACCGATTAAACAGTATCTTGGCCAGAAGCTTCCTGTCCGTATTGAGAAGAGCTATGGGCCTCCAATTCTCAATCCGGCTAGGATCTTTACCCTTTGACAGAAGAATCAGGGCTGACCTCCTCATTGACTTTGGTAGAGTGCCCGAGGAGAGACACTCATTGAATACCTCAGTCAAGAGAGGAGCTAAAGACTCCTTAAAGGTCTTATACCACTCGGATGTTAAGCCATCCGGACCTGGCGACTTCTTGGGGGCGAGCCCCTCGATCGCCAGTCTCACTTCCTTTTCCCTGATTTCTTCTGCCAAAACATCAAGAGAGGGGTCTACCCCTGGCTCAGGAATAGTTTCAGCCAGGAAAGCCGACATCTTGTCTCGATCTAGATCCTTCCTTCCCAAGAGGTGCGAGTAGAAGGATCTGACGACCTCCAGGATCCCTGATCTGGACCGATTCAGAGATCCCGTACTATCAATCAGTCCTGAGACCACTTTACTACTCACTGACATCTTACAGTTCTTGTAAGGGTCGGGCGAGCGGTACCTCCCGTAATCCCTCTCAAAAACCAAAGATGCGTGCCTATCGTACTGACACCCCATCAGCAAGGATTTCACTCTGGAGATATCCTCCCGGCTACCTCCAGTCGAGACAAGGAGCTCGAGTTTCCTCCTCAGACCCCGATACAGGCGGTACCTATTCAGGGACCTGAGGCTCGAGAGCTGGCAGAAGAACCCCGCAACCCGCTTCTTGAATATCTCCCACCACTCTGACTTACCACTACAAAAGTCCAGTAAAGAAAATCCTCAAAGGATTGTCTTATCTCCGCTTCCTCCAGGAGGGACGAATTCAGCTTCCAATAACCTTTACCCATCCGGGGGGTCTCTGAAACATTCAAGGAAAACAAAATCATACAGTGATCGGAGAATTCCACCTCAACCACGGACACTGCGGAAGAGACGGCTTCCTCCTTTAAATAAAACCTGTCTATCCTAGACCTGCAGCTACCTCGATGATAGGTGAAACCCACGTGGCCTGAGGGGCTCCGGATGTGGGCGTCCTCTAGGCGAGCTTCCCTAACTATATTATTGAGGGCCACGCTATCGTAAGACAGCGGACCATTGGAACCTCTCCTATCTTGGGACCTCGTGACATTATTGAAGTCCCCTCCAAAAATCACTTGCCGGCTAGTAAAAAGGAAGGGCTTAATCCTCATAAAGAGATCTTTGCGGCCCCACTTGGTTTGTGGGGCGTAGATGTTAATGAGCCGGAGCTCTTGCCCCTTCATGAGGACATCTAAGATCAGGCACCTCCCCATTTCTAACTCAATAACCCGTCGGCATTCAACCGGAGCGGTAAAAAGGACCGCCACCCCACTATACGGCTCAGCCGCAAGAGACCAGTGGGAGGGCCCGCGCCTCCACTCTCTTCTGGCTTTTACCAGGGAGGCTAGATATGACAACCTGGTCTCTTGCAGATACAAAATGTCGGCTTCAACACGGCCGAGAAAATCAAAGGCTGCGAATCTAGCCGTATCAGACTTTATGTTGGCACAGTTAATGGATGCCAGCGTCAATGGGGTGAGTACCGCCATCATGGGTGATTAAGTTAGACGGCCTCACCTTTATTTCTTCTTCCCCTTCTTCTTTGTGCCCTCATCCCCAGAAGAAGAAGAAAGGGCAGGACCGCTTTTACCCCTTTTTTTGGACTCACTCTGGTCCATATGGTCCCCGTCTCCGTCCGACCCCGGTCTAGCCCTGCCCTCTGAGGAAGGTGCCTCAACAGGACAGGGCCCAGTTCCCCCCAGAGGCTCTCTCTCCCTAGGCACCTCGCCCTCACCTTCCCCCTCCAAGGAGGGGGAGGAGATGTTATCAAGGACGAGGTACTGGTTTGACAGGTCAACCAGAGGGGGGGCAGTCAGGCTTCCGCTTTGGACCCGGCCCGCAGTACGAGGGAGAGAGGGCTTGGACCTCTTCTTTCTCCCTTTCCTTTTGCCCTTGTCTTTCTTTTTGGCCTTCTCTACACTCTCCTCATCCACACTTTCATAGTGGGAGGAATCGGAAGAGTCGGCCATGTTGCCTTCCTCTTCGCCCAGTCTCCTGACCTCCTCATCCAGCACGTCCTCCTCCAGGGCTTCAGTCATTTCAGGGCCAGCTTCAGGAGCAGGGGCCGGAGCTACCCCCGTCACTTGGGCACTCTCCTGCTCCCTACTCCTCCTCCGATTTTCCTCCCGCCTTAGTTTGGCGGGGCCCTTCTTCCTCACTAGCCCTGGTGCGCCCCCATCCCTGCTCGTACCCTCTCCAGCCGAGGCAACTTCACAGCTCTCCCCAGCCGGAGCGGCCGCCGCACGGGCGAAGGCGCTAGGACAACGGCTGAAAGGGTGCCCGAGGACACCACACAGATGGCAGCGGATCTGCCTACAGGATGCGGCCAGATGACCCACCCCACCACACAAAGCACAGACCTGTACAGTACAGGCTGCGCTAAAATGGGTGGGGCTACCGCACCTGTGACAGACCTTAGGCTGCCCCTGGTAGAAGACCTGGATCCTGTCACGTCCAAGGAAGGCGGCTGACGGAATGTGGGCAACCGTACTCCCTGAACGCCTGAGTTTGACGGAAAACGTCCAGGCCCCGGACCAGATCTCGTGCTCATCAATGTTTTTCTTGGGCATGTCCGTCACATCCCCATACCGACCGAGCCAGATCATGATGTCGTAACAAGAAAGTGACTCGTTACGGGTCAAAACGGTCACCTTCTTGACCGAGTTCTGACGGGAAATTGCCTTTACGGCAAAATCCCGCCAGCCGGGCTCGTTCTTCGCCACCTCGTAGTTTGACCAGAAGAGTTCGAGACCCTCCGGCCGAACGAAACTGACGTCAAACTCGGACGTACCGTAGGGGTGGATCAGGGCAAAGATGTCACTCGCCCTGAATTCCATCTGGAGGAGGAGCTCAACCACTTTAGCGCGAGGTGGGCACGCATCCTCACCTCTCCAAATCAGACGGACCACATTCCTGCGGTTATTGTCCTGCCCAGTTGTCGGGAGGGACCAGACCACCTCCCCATTCTGCTCTCGGAAAGCCCCAAAACCGTGCCTCTCTATCCAGAAAGACAGGTCGACCTCACCCCTTCCCTCTACCTGGATCGACCTGTCTCCCCTACGCAGAGCCTCCAGGAGGCGCTGTTGCAAGTAACCCCCGGGGACGGACGGAGACGGGGACCCCCCTGGACCCCCGGCAGCGACATTAGCATAGCTCCTAGGAGCAGTCACTGCCGGGGGGGCAGCCGGGCCAGACCCAGACCCAGACCCAGAACCACCATTCACACCACCACTCACATCATCCTTTTTTCCATCCATACCACTACTCCCACCAACATTCACTCCACTGACACTCCTCTCATCCACAACACTACTACACTCAGCATTCTCACTCATACCCTGCCTAACTGATTCTGGGCTGGCTGGGAATTGTAGTACCTCTGGCTTAACTACAGTCTTTTTTTCTGGCTTGACTGCTGCTGACGATGGCTCCTCCTTCTGAATGGACACCGATCCAGGCACCGGGACACTCCCCCCCCCCTCACAGGGGAGTGCCCCGCAGTGCCCACAGAACAAACTGTACTCGGGGGACCGCCCCCCGAGCACACGGACTCAACGCTCTCTGGCGCCCGGACACTCCCCCCCCCTCACAGGGGAGTGCCCCGCAGCGCCAGTAGTGCCCACAGTACTCGGGGAACCGCCCCCCGAGCACACGGCAGCGTAACTCTCCTCTGGCACTTGGACACGCCCCCTGCCACCCTGGGGCGGTCCTGCAGTGCCAGAGCTGCCCGGCATGAGCCCATCCTGCCCTTCCCTACCGACAGGATGGGTGGGCTTCACAACTATTGCTCCCTTAGCCGTTGCTGACGCCTTACTGTACTCCCCGTGCTGGCCCCGCTCCACCACAGGAACGGGGTCTGGCAGTTTGGGGGAGCCCGCAGCCTGAACCAGCTTTGCAGCTGGCCCAGACTGCTGGAAGGGGACAAATACATATTGTACCGTCTCCTTTGTCTTCCTTTTCTTGGACCTCTGATGGACCACCACATCTTCACACTCCTCGTCCCCAAAGGTGAAATTCTGGAGGTGGGCTGGGGACTCCTGCATCACAATTGCCCTCAGCAGACCCCCAGCCTCACCCTCCACGTCATCCTCCTCACTTTCACTTGGTGGTAGTGCCACCTGTCCAGCCTCAATGTAGCTGTCCTGGGTGTCACATGGAGCAGCTACAACCTCCACACTCTCCTCCATCTTCTCCTCTTCCTCCTTTACCTCCTCACCACCATCCTCACTATCTTCGCCGCCACTATTCTCCCCATCATCCACCTCCACCTTACCTGGGGATTTCGTGGCGGCAAACCGATCGCTGTTGATCAGCTTCTCCTTGAAGAGACCGCTCCCCTCCAGTATCTCCGCTCTCCTCGCCTCCAGCTTCACAATCTCGCCCTTCAGCGATGTTATCCTCTTCTTCAGTTCTGGCTTGCTCTTTCTGGATCCTGTACTCATCAGACTCTGGGTCGCACGCAGATCCTCTCTGGCCATCCTCAGCTCCTTGCCGCGCTGCTCGTACTCCGCAAACCTTGCGGCCATGCGGGAGCAGTACGTGGAACTGGACTCGCCGGGCCCACTCTCCGACCACATCTCCACACTGCTTTTCCGTGCCTTTCTTCCACCAGTGGATCTCTGGCTGGCACCCGTAGCCTGGGTAGCAGAGCCTGCATTGCTGCAGACTCTGCCCGATCTTCTCCCAGCCGAAACAATGGCTGTCGAAGTTTTCACTCCACTTCCCGCCAGCCTAGAACGGGGAGTGGAGCCACGAGGCTCCATTGCAGGAGCTTCTTCCCCAGGAATCTGCCACAAACCTGGGGAAGGCTTGTTGGAAATGTCTGCTTGGCTCTGCTCTGCTGGAAGTCTCAGGAGACACACCCGCACACACCCTGCTGGGAGCTGTTATCACTGTCTATGTAGAGGACAGGAGCTTCTTCAGGATCCTGTACAGTACACACAATGGCCCTCATTTACTAAGAAAATCGGGTTGTAAGTCTTTGTTGCTTTCTTACCCGACTGCTTTTTTCCCCTGGTATTTATTATTATGTCGCATCCTGTTTGTCGCACGTGGGTTTTGTTGGTTTTGGTTTCCAACTCCTCTGAGTTGTCGGGAAAAAATCCACAACAATTCAACAAATTCGGGTTGGAAACCTTTATAAATACGTGGGAAAGCTCAGACATGTCGGGTTACGCCCCTTTTTCGGGTTTGGGAGAATCCACATCGGGTCCGTCGGGAAAAAATTTCGCATCGTGTCGCAGACTGGCGCACCATGTCTGCGACATGGCGCAGACAAAGATGCGACAAAAAAACCCGACAAAAGAGGTCGGGTTTAGAATAGTAAATGAGGGCCAGCGTGTTCTAAAAAAAAAGTAAAATGGAGCCGCCCTCACCTGGAGCAGCTAGAGTAGTACAGAAGATGTAATACCTCACTATTTTATATGGAGGCGCTACCAGACACCAGTCAGTGCATATGCTTCAGTAATACAGGGGTTTTACCAGTAAATGCCCATTCTAATTGGTCGGATCTTCCAGCCATTGACACGTTTCACAGATCAGGACTGTCCATAGCATTGTATGTTGAGTCTGGTTTCAAGTTACAATGGCCAGAAAAGACCACTGTATCTTGAAAATATTGTATGTTGAGGCCATTGTAAGTTGAGGGATCACTGTATATCATTGTGCATATCACTGGGAAAAATACATTTGGTATATGCCTCCTGGAGTAGTTAAAATAAAAAAAGCCTGCATACTCACTTCCACTGCTCCCCCGCTGCCTCTGTCAAAGTCTTTTGGTTCCTGCTTCTGTCCTCTTCTTCCTGATATTTTGAGCCTGACCAGCCAATCACTGAGGGAGTCACTGCTGGCACGAAATGTCATCTTAAAGAGGTAAAATAGGACCATAGCGGGGACACTGAAGACCTGACAGCAGCAGCAGAGGATATGTGGAGGTGAGTATACAGGCATTTCTATTTAAACTGCATAGGGAGGTATATAAATTAAGGCATGTGTATTCACCCCTTTTTTACTTTTCTTCATTTTGTCTGTAATCCACAGATTTATAATGTATAATATTGAGATTTTATGTAATGGACCAGCTCAACATTTTTAAGTGGGGGGGAAATCTGAAAAGTGTTGTGTGCATATGTATTCACCCCCAATACTGTGAATCCACTAACAAAGATCTGGTGCGACCAATTGCCTTTACAAGTTCAAAGTCGGCAATTTGTTATTTGCATTTCTGAACAAACAGCAGCAGGAGACCAAGGAGCTCCCCAAACAGGAATAGAGATAAAGTTGTGGGATGTACAAAGTAGGGTTAGGTTATAAAACATATCCCAAGAATATAACATCTAACAGTGCTCCATAAAATCCGACATGGAAAGAATATGCCACAACCACAAACCTATTAAGACAAGGACGACCACCCAAGCAAGGAGAGAATTAATTGAGAGGCCCATGGTAACTGCGGAGAAGCCGCAGAGATCAACAGCTGAGGTGGGGAGTGAATCGGAAAAGGCGTCTTGGAGGCGCTGCTCAGGGTTGTGCACAATAAAGCGGACGCAGGCCGGCACAGGACAATAAATATTTTATTGATAAATACGGTCAACGCGTTTCGGCACTCAAGGGTGCCTTCCTCAAGTCCAATTTGGCAGTACACTTTTTTGGAGTAGGTGCCTTTAAAAGTATGCTGGTGGGGATCTTGTATGTTTGGCGGTCCCACATGCGGTGGAGGGATCACACTGAGTCTATATACGCTACAAGGGAGCGCCCCCTGTCTCTCTTTTTTTTTTTTTTTTATCTCTCCCATCTTCATCAGCTGAGGTGGGAGAATCTGCCCATAAGACTATTAGGCTGGGTTCACACTTTGGAATTTCTGCAGGAGATCGAGCCGGCGGCACTAGGACCGAGCAGACTGCATTGTTGCCCCCATAGACTGCAATGCATTTCTGGGTGGATTTTTTGGGAGATCTGCTCAGAAATGCATTGACATCTTTGGGGACGGCAATGTAGTCCGCGCAGTTCTAGTGCCGCCGGCTCGATCTCCGGTGGAAATTCCAAAGTGTGAACCCAGCCTAAGTCTTAGGGTCTATTCACACGGCACAATTTCCTCTTGTGGAATTCCACCTCAAATTAAAGACCATAGACTTCTATGGGATTCCGCACTCCCATTCACACTTTTTTGCAGGCGGTTTTCCAAAAAAGTGATGGACATACCTTTTTTAATAAAATTTTGTAGGGTACCATTAAAAAAAAAATATATATATATATACAGTAGTGTAGGAAAAAATTGTATCTAACGAAATTTATCTTTTTTATAACAACATTTTTATAAATTTTTAATACAGGGATCAATTTATGTGGGCGGGCGGGGACCGAAAAATTTAGCTGACATTAATAAAAATGTAGTGTGTGTGTTTTTCACTTTTTTACTTTATTTTTTTTAGGTAGTACTACTACTCCCAGCATGGAACACACTGTTCCATGATGGGAGTAGTAGTTACCTCTACTAATTGACAGATCGCCCGTTGCGATCCTCCTGTATAATGTATAGCCGCTCTTCTATGGTCCCATGCACTGCCATATATATACACCTATTCATGTGATTGGCCAGATGGTTCCAGCCAATCACAGCTCTCTGTGAGAAATAGGAATATGTGTATATATACGTATATATACATTAATAGATTGCAACAGGTGTCAGAATTTACACTCGCTGCGATCTGTCTATTAATGCAGGTACTACAGCTCCCAGCATGGAGCAGAGTGTGCAGAATGTGCTCCATGTTGGGAGTAGTAGTACCTGCAGGTAAGAACAGATCACTACTGACACCCGCTGCGATCGTCCTGTATATTGCAGAGATGGAGCGGCTTTCTCCTGCACTCGCATCTCTGCACTGTACTCCGGCCGTCCACTCACTCATTCATATTTCACGCTGAGAGCTGTGATTGGCTGCAACCATCCGGCCAATCACCGCTCTGGGTGGGAAATATCACATCACTGGCCGGAGTACAGAGCAGAGATGTGAGCGCTGTATAGAGCCGCATCTCTGCAATATTATGGATGATCGCATCGGGTGTCACGACAGACACCTGGGGCCATATGTCTATAGTACAGGTACTACTGCTCCCATCATGGAACAGTCTGTTCCATGCTGGGAGTAGTAGTACTACCTAAAAAAAAGAGAGAAAAAAGTGAAACACACACACTCTATTAAAAAATAATTAAAATGTTGTTATAAAATATATACATTTCGTTAAATATTTTTTTTTTCCATCACTGCTGCATCCTTTTTTTTTTTTTTTGGTACCCAACAAATTTTGGGTACCCAAAAAACTGCTAAGGTGCAATTTCCACACAAATGAAAAAACGGCAGAAAAAATGGCAGAAAAAACGCAGGAAATTGCACTGCCATTTTTTCAGGCATTTTTTTAGGCATTTTTTTCAACACAAAAAACGCAGGACAAAAAAAAAAACAGGTAGAAACTTAGCCTAAGAAAACCCCTTCAACAACTTACAGGCCATGCACATAAGATCTTTTGGGTAAATGTTTGTGTGGCTGATGCTTCCCCTGATCTTAACATAAATGTGTACGCTTAGTCTGGCCAATAATGATATGCCATTGCCAGAAACTTCAGACAAAAGCTGCTTTATCAGCAAAAAAAAAAAAGGATCAGGCATCTACCATTATGAGATAATAAGGTGGACCCCATAGTTAACCAGCATATCTTGGTGAAATAAGTGGGACCCACCATTAATCTAATGCATATGGGAATAAACACATATTGCCCCCTTTGATCTACTTTTTTAAGAAAAATATTAGCAGGAATCACCCTGTGTATATAAACAGAGACCCCTGCTGAATAATTAGAGGCCGAAGAGTGTAACTCCACCTGGGCCCATCGTCTGGAGATCTTCCTCTCAGATTCTTTGGTAACATGAGATTCAACTAGGCAGACAATAGCGGGGAGATAATTCTGAACCCTATCAAAAATGGCCACTCTCTTTTGTCGCTCCGCCATTCCCCTCACATTTCAGATTTTTTTTTTTTAATTTATCCCTACTTAGCATATACATTTACTGGGGAAAAAAAAAAAAAACTCTCCCCCTCTGGCTGGCCCCTCCCCCACTTCCTTCCCCACTCATGACCTGCTAACATTAGCTGGTCTCTATCCTACGTCAGACAGCCTACATTGGAGATGCCTTCACGTACTTGTCTATTTTGCCCGCCCCGGTAGCTCCTTTAGGGGAGACAGATCTTTGAGCGTTAAGTTTAGGGGCCATATTTTCACCAGAGTCCCTTCTCCCCTACTAGCTGGGTATTGCTGAAAGCCTAAGGGAGGGAAGGGGGGGACATCCGAAACAAGCACTTAAATCCTTTTGTAACCATCATCCTTATCTTCCCTCCAAATCCATCCTCCCCCCCCGCGTACCTCCAACCTCTATGACCGCACCAATAGATCCAGACCAGGATAAATGTAGTCCGCCCGTCAGCAGCAGCTTCCAAGGCTCTCCGTCTCTGGATTGCTTTTATCAGAAGTGGGGGAACAACATATGAGGATTTATCCAAAGGCTGGGGTTCCCGATCAGGCTATAACCTTGACCCGATATACAAACCCAGCCACCATCAACCTGCCCGGGTCCTCCCCCGGCAAAGTTCCTCTTTCAATAGATTAGCAGGGCTTAAGTCGCATACAGCGACGGCATCTCACCCTTCTCCAACCGGCGGCTCCGTGTCTCCAGAGTCCCCGCTGCACCCGGCAGGCACTCTGCCGGAATAGGAAGTTCCGGACACGTGACCACAACTCCGGTCATGTGACTCTTTCATCACGTGCTGGAAAAAGGAAGAAGCTGATCAACGCTGGGGTAAGACGGGAGGAGGCGAGGGGAGGAGCACAGAGGGGGGACAAACGGGGAGAGAGCCAAGCCCCCAGCCCCAATACCGAACCCCCCTATCTCCCCTCCATAGTCTCACCGTGCGGGTCCATGGGCCCTCCTATACTCCGGGCCCATCAGAGTCGGATCCACAAGGTAGCACACTTCGAGCCACGACAGCCTGCAGCTACGCTCCCACAGGAGCAATGATCGGCGGCAGGCAGCAGCATTCCTCGCCAGAATTCGGCTCCGGAGCCTCCGGAGAAATTCATGATGGCCGGGAAGAACAAGCGGGAGGAGGTAGGGAGTAGGAACGGCCTCACGCAGCCCTGCTATGCCATGACGTCCTTATCCCAGTGCACCATGCAGTCTTGTCATGCAGTCTTTGATTTTGAAATAGTCCTCGCCTTTTTCTACATCCCGCCGCCATTCTCAACTCAGCCTCTGTTGGACCTGATTAGTTTTTATAGGGGGAAAGAATATCTTCCTTTATATATGGTAGGGGACTAGAATTGCGTGCTGAGTCCCACTCTAGACAGATCTGTAACTAGGGCTGGAAGAGAAGCAGAGACACCTCTCCTTAAATTGTGTATTGAAACGGGTTGGAGAGACCCGTGGCGTTTAATGAATCCTGATAGGAGGATGTTTTCTTGTTTCTCGGCCTCCCATAAAGTTGCTTCACGAATTGATCTATTCCTTTCTAATGTTAAGGGTCTCCGATCCATTGAAGATATTAGATAGGAAATTAGAACCATTTCCGATCACTCTCCAGTGGTGATGGTATTGGGAATTAGCTCTCAGAGGGATCAGAGGGAGAGAGTTTTTAGTCTCAATTTGCATTGGTTGAATTTGATAGGAGGGAAAGAAGAAATTGTTAAAGAACTATGGGAATGTTGGGAACTTAATAAGAACTCAGCTCCTTCCCCGGTAGTGTGGGATACCCTCAAAGCAATAAGGGGCATTCTTTATAGGGAGATACAAAGGGCAAAGAAGAAATTTAACGAGGTGGAATGGGATTTGAGGGAGAAAGTCCAGGAAGCTGAGGAGAGATATGAGGCAGATCGATCCGAAAAGTACTTTAAAAAGTTAGAATTAGAGCAAGGAAATTTAACAAACCACTATTTGGAGAAAGCACAACATAAGGTTTTTTTCTCGTGACAGAGGGACTTTGTAGAAGGAGCTCACCCCGGGAGACTGCAGGCCAATATTGTTAGAGCTCAAAGAGAAAGAAGTGACATTTTGGCATTAAAGGATGAGAATGGTAACATCCAAACATCACAGGAATTAAATAAAGCTTATAGATGCACTGAAATGAAGGATAAATTAAAATGATCTACACACATGGTGGTAGAATATATGGATATGGTAGGAGGAGGGAAGTTAAAAACATATATAGGTTACTTCTTAGAACTATCCCAGTGAAGTTTCAGGAAGGTAAAAAAAAGGAGGTGGGAAGAGATACTTGGTCCGATTTCTTGGGAAGTATGGGAAGGTATATTGAAGAACGTCCATACATGTTCTATTAATAAAAGATATCAAGTTATGTAACTAAGAATAATTTATCATTTGTATTATTCCCTGATTTAGTTAAAAAAGATAGGTTGTTGGAAGAGTGCAGCTTGTCCTAAGTGTGCCATACAGGATGCGGACTTGATTCATCTATTATGGGTATGTCCAAAGGTCAAGGTATTCTGGGCTAGGGTATTTCTGAAAATAGGAAACAAACTTAATTTAGATAAAGATTGGTTGGGGATGGAGGTCATTCTTGGAGATCTGAGTCAGACTAAGAAAAGTCGAGAATTATTAAATCGTGTTTATGCTTGCTAAAGTGGTAGTTTTGAGGGGGCTTTTTGGAAGCAGGGGACCAAGTGTAACTGAATGGGAGGGATTAGTCCAAAAAATCTACAAATATGAGGAATGGAGAGCTGGTAGGTCTAGAAAAATACTAAATAGTTTCAGATCTGTCTGGGGAGAATGGGCAGAGTGATAGGGAAAGAGAAAAGAATATCCCCCCCCCCCCCTTCTGGCATGGGTGGGAGTTGGGGGTGGGAGATGGAGATGGGATATAGTGTTTAATTCAGATTGAGGACTATGTGTATGTACCTTTTGTGTTATTATAATAAAAATATTTAAAAAAATGCATATGGGAAGATAAGGTTCATACAAAGATCAGTCAACAGCATATGGAAAACAGAGGAATAGTTGAATGAGTTGTACCTATAACACAGAATGTAAGGTCAGATACCTGAAGGTCTTATAGCCGGTCATAAGGTAGATCAGCTGATTGACCAAATCTTTAAGTGGGAAATGAAAACACCTACTCTTCAGTTGTGTATTTAAAGTGGTCATAAATAGACCTATATGCAGGAAAGTTTTACCTTAGGGATATGGGGTTGTGGCATAATTTACTTATGGTCTCCTTTCTTCTTTTGGCCACTTCTGCCAGCACCATGACATTGTATGTGCCGAGCCATACAATGTCCTGAAGCTTTCTGCAGGACATAGCAACATTGGGGATACCCTATAGGTGTCGGGGGGGGGGTAAGTATTTATGACAGAAAATATAAATTTTATTAACAACAGGAGGCGAGTAATATAATGCAATACTTTCTCTTTACTGACTCCCAGCTGTGAAACAGTTAATGTGTAATGAGAGAAAAAAACTTTAAATGACAACCAGACAAGAATGAATATGAGTAGCCAGCCATAACATAGGATAGGTCATAAAAGGTCTGTAACAGGTAAATTCTTCCTCCTTTCTCAAAGTGATGTCAACAATAGGTCAACAGGTAAGGTAGTCTTAAGCAGGTCTAGTAGAACAGGAGAAAACGTCTATTTCGTCTTTCATAGGATGAATACATGGATGATGATGAAGATAAGCCGAAGATTCCCAGAGATTGATAGAAGAATGGAAACCCAATCTTGATATCAGGTGAGTAGTTCGAGAAGGCTGTAAAATAGAGAATTATAAGTAGTAAAGGGTTTGGAACACAGCATGGGGGGGGGGGGGGGCGGGGGGTCGAGGCAATATTACTCACCTCCTGTTATTAATAAAATCTATATTTTCCATCATAAATACTAGGAAAATCTTGAATTGTATTTCTGGCACGAGGCTGCTAATATAATGCAAGTTTAAAGCTAAACAGATATATAAAATTATAAGATTGACATAGAAACATGAGATTCTGGTCTGAAATAGAAAGATCTAAAAGTTGATTCTGATGACCAATCAGCAGCTTTGAGAACATCAGAAAGTGATCCGCCTGTTTGAATAGCTTTGGTAGAAATAGCTCCTCTGACAGAGTGAGCACCAAATTTATAGATGTCAATACCTGCTAAGGCCATAGTCTGTCTAACCTGTCTAGCAAGAGTAGGGGATGATACTGGAAGGTGGGGTTTACAGAAAGATATAAGGAGTTGAGAGGAATTGGAAGATCGAATGGATAAAGTCTTAGATTTGTAACATTTTAAGCATCGGACAACACATAATTTAGGATGTTGAAAGACAATTGGATAGAAGACTGAGTGAATATTGGTTTTAGTTTGACGGAATATCGTAAAATGCACATCTTGGGGGGGGGGAAGGATCTATGGGAGATATCGAGTGCTCTAACATCTGATACTCTTTTGATGGAAATTAAACATAACAGAACTGTCAACTTGTAAGATAAGAGTTTTAGGGGTAATAAGTCATTATCCTCCCATGAAGAAAAGAGGTTATGAATGAGAAAGACATCCCAAGTAGATCGATAGTAGGAAGAGGAGGTCTACGAAAATCGGATACCTTTAAGTAGTCTACAAATGAGAGGGTGTTTTCCTACAGGAACTGAGTCAATTAAATCATGTTCAGAGCATATGGCAGAACGGTAGAGATTGATGGTTCTATAGGCTTTACCTGAATCAAAGGCTTCAGATAAATAATTTAAGATATGTGAGATAGAGGTACGACTGGGATCCAGGTGTTGTTGAGAGCACCAATGAACCCAAAGTCGCCAGGCGAATCTGTAAGCTTTCTTGGTGCCTGGAGCCCAGGCATCAGAAAGGATGTATCTAGCAGACTGTGAGATTTCAATGTCAGATGATGATGTCCTGGTATGAACCAAGCTACCAATGTTAGACCTCTTGAAAGAACTAGAGGGTGAGAGTTCCCTAATGGATCTTGGAGGATATGAGGAGAGGAAGGAAGGAGAATTGGGAAGTCTATTAATAGACTCAGGATTTGAGGAAACCAAGCTTGGGATGGCCACCAATGGGCTATAAGAATTAGTATTGCCTGTTCGTTGATGGTTTAGGACAAGACTCTCGGAATCATCACAAATGGGGGAAATGCATAAAGAGTCTCCTGAGGCCACAATTGGAGAAATGCATCCACTCCTAGTGCTTCTGGATCTAGACGCCAAGTGAAGAAAAAGGGGATTTGGTGGTTCAGACGTGATGCAAAAAGGTCCTTGTAAATTGGACCCCAGTCAGAATTGAGGGATTGAAAAAATTAAAGGGTTTAGAATCCAATCGCTGTGGTCCGAAAGGAATTGGGAATTCAATCTGCCACATTATTGGATAAGCCAGGTAAATATTCTGCTTTTAGAATAATACTTTTGTCTAGACAAAATTTCCAAATATTCTGAGTAAGGTCCGACAGAAATTTTGAGGACGTACCATCTAATTTGCTGATATATTGGACAGCCGAAATATTGTCCATACGGAGTAAGATACAGCAGTGCAATCTGTATTTTTCAAAGCTTTTGATGGCAAAGACACCTGCTAATAATTCCAGACAATTCATGTGTAGGAGATTTTTTTTCTTCTGACCATTTGCAGTCTGTGGAAAGTGATCCGCAACGGGCTCCCCAACCTAGGAGGCTGGCATCTGATGTAACTAGATCTGGATTGTAGTTGAAAATGGTCTTGCCATTCCATAGTTGGACATGATGAAGCCACCAAAGTAGTTCTTCTCTGGCTTCCTGAGAAAGTTGGACATTGTCTGAATAAGGTAATCCTTCTTATAAATGTTGTATTTTGAGACACTGAAGCGCCCTGTAATGCAAAGGGGGCTGGAAAAATGGCTTGTATTGTGGGCAATAGTTCTCAGGGATATTTGTTGAGAACTAGAATGATCTCTTTTCGAATCAATTGTAACTTTTTGAAAGGTAGACTCAGAGTAGTTAGCCGAGTGTTTATGGTGAAACCTACTTAAAATTCTACTTCCCTTGAAGGGGTCAAATGGATTTCTTCAGATTGTTTGAAAAACCCAGGCTGGTCAAAAGAGACAATGTCCATTGTTGGTGACAATTGAGAAGTGATTCTGATTGAACCATGATGAGGATGTCATCCAGATATATGAGACGGACAGCCCTGCTCCTGAGTAGGGAGACTACTGGTTTTAGTAACTTGGTGAAGCACCAAGGTGCTAAAGAAAGATCGAAAGGAAGGCACGTGAACTGCCATTTTTCAGTTTTTGCAAAATAATTGGAGGTAAGGTTGGTGAGAGGGGTGAATTGGAACTCTAAGGTATGCGTCTTTCAGATCTACCTTTACAAGCCAATTGTTTTAAATTAAGAGGTCTCGAAGGAGATGGATTCCTTCCATCTTGAAGTGGTGGTATACCACAAAACCATTGAGAGGTCTTAAGCTGATGACTGGTCTGTGACAGCCATCATTTTTCTTTACCAGAAAAAGATTGCTGATGAGACCTGCAATGTGATTAAGAGTAAAAGTCTATTAGATTCTTGTCGAGAGTTGAAAATTGAATTGGAAGAGGGAAAGAAGTTTGAATCAGAGGTGAGATTAATTTTATCATGTAACCGGAGACTGTGTTGAGAATCCAAGCATCTGATGTTATGGAAGCCCAGACATGAGAAAAATGCATTAGTCTTCCACCCAGAGGAAGGGGGAAGAAAATAGGGGAGGTTGACTCACCTGTAGGTGGTCTCGATCTGGCGTATCCACGATCTCCCCTCGGTTTCCAGGATGTTGCTCTATTGGTGAAAAAAGGTGCTGTCTGGAACATAGGGTTAGTGTATGAGGATCTATCCTGATTGTAGGAGCCCCTGGAATAGCCTCTGAAGGAGGAAGATGAGCGGCTGGGAAATCAGCTCCATCCTTTCCCAGCCCTCCCAAAAACCTTTTGTGGAAAAACTTTGCAAAGTGAGGATTGTGCTTTATCAAGTGATGAAAAATTCCTACAAATTTGACAATTTCTTTGAGAAAACTCTCACCAAAAAGAAGGCCTTCATTACAAGGTTCAAATTCAGCTGTGTCTAAATTAGCCAACTGAGGGTCTGGTTTCATAAGTATAGTTCTTCGCCTTTCGGCAGTCAAAACTGCATTTGCATTACCAAATACACAGATAGGTTGACCAGAGGAAGAAGATTCTTCAGAAAAATCTAAATTCTTTGTAAGAGGACCCACAAGATCTAGTAATTTATCTTGGAGATTTCTTAGGGGCCGTTCCAAACCCTTTTTGGGATTTTTTCCCCTTTTTTTTTTTAATAAGTATGTAACGAGTATTGGATCTAATTCTGGTGTGTAGGCAGCCTTGTCCGAAAGGTTAGTTCTCGGACATTCAGAACAGAGTTTACTCCGTGAATGTTTATCAAGAGCCTTTTTTATCCTCAGGGAGAGGTATTTTTATATTAGTGGATGTGGAATCCATTCAGAAGACCTCGGATGGGTAATTTGGTCCGGGTCGAAATTTGGGATACCTTGGCTATTATAACTGAGCCAGGATTTTCATGAGGCAATTGATCCGGTGGAGTATCAGAAATCTCACCATCATAATCATCACCACACCAGTTATCATCAGAATAGGAATCAGAAGATATGACACAGGAATCCGGTTTTGCCCATTTATGGGCTTTCTTAACCGAATAACCGGTTCCTCCTCTCGAGTAGAGGGTCTGGTCTGCAGTATAGCAGATGATTCAGGACCACGACATGTATGTGGTAATTTAGATGTGTCTTGATCAACCCTGTCATGAGGGGATTTGTCTCTAAGGGTAATATGGTCATCTTGAGAAAAATTATGTTTTTGTAGTGCATTTACTGGTTCTATGTCCTTTGGCCAATTGAGTGGTAGATTCTGCTGCTGACCAAAATTGGTCGGAGTATATGGATGGACATGAGTGGGTCGGTTTTGCGATATGGCCAGGGAAATGGATTTAGAAATGGACTCATTTAAAGTGGACATGGCTGACTTAAGGGCATGTCATACTGACTTTGATACTGATTTGTCCACTATAGATTGTATTTGGTCAGAGTCCTAATCATCAAATTAGGGTTAATCTTCTGAGGAGAAATCTTACTAGGTTCCATTATTAGTATAGAAAAATAGGGAAGTATATATATATATATATATATATATATAAAAAATGTAAAACCTCTATAAATATATAGCGCAATAGCAGAATGTATTATAAGATTTTAGAGTACATAGGTAACAATGTAATTAAATTCTTTTTCACAGGAATGAGGAATGAAGAGAAAATGCTGCCGAGGTCTGTGAGGAGAGCCATACGAAAGGCGCGTACGCACGGGCAGTGAGAAGGCAAGTCTTGCGAGAATACGGGAGTAAGCGGAGATATGGGGGTAATGGCGCTGGTGAAGAGAAGAGCACGGACCGAACGTTTAAATGAGGAGTAGGTATGTGGGCAGCGGTGAAATAGGGAGATGATTGAGGAAGAAAGGAGGGGACTAATAAGGTTAATGGATGGAAAATAAGATGGTCAAACTGAATTGGGACTGAAGGGTAAATGGGAATAGTATATAATAAATAGAAGATGGGGAAAATAGTAGGAATATATATATATATATATATATATATATATATATATATATATACACACACACACACACACACAATATAATAATGAAACAATATAATGAATAAGAGAAATAAGGAAGAATTTACCTGTTACAGACCTTTTATGACCTATATCCTATGTTATGATTGAATACTCATTCATTCGTTTGGTTGTCAAAGTTTTTTCTCTCATTACACATTAACAGTTTCGCTGCTGGAAGTCAGTAAAGAGAAAGTATTGCATTATATTACTCGCCTCCTGTCAGAAATAAAATCAACTCTAACTCTCCCCCACTTATGAGGGTGGGGGCTTTAGGTCTGAGGTCCCTTGAAAGTCTATAGACTTATAGTACATCTCCCGATACTCTCAGGCTGCAGAGATTACCCAGGACTTTTAAACATTCTGCCGTCTGGCAGCAGGTGCAGAGAAGAATCAGTGCAGGAAATGGGATAGGAGTTCAGGATATCAGGACAAGATCATCACTGTCGCTTTTCCTCTCCCACAAAGTTTAGGTACCAAACCAGGAACCTTGGTGAATAAATAGAAGAATCACTTTGCACAGTAACACTGTGGTGCTGGATATAGTTATTTAAGTCCATATATATTCTGTGTATGTGCAAGACGTTCTTAGGAGGGGTTTGTACCATTGTATGTGGGGGTAAGGGATCAGCCTAGGGCCTAAGAAAGGATCCAAGGGCCATCCTGAAGGTATGCCTGTGTATTTTACTTCTATTTCAGATGTAACGGAAATAATTTCTGGAAATTTTTTTTTAAAATACATACACCAAACGTCAAATAAAATAAAAAAGCTTGCAGGTCTCAGAAATGGCAAGAACACAAAAAACACACAAATACTCAATGTCATTAATACATATTTATTTCATATCTATAAAAAAAATAAATTTACAAACGGGTGAATGGTTGGGTTGTTTTACAAAATGCCAAAACTGAGCATCTCTCAGATTTTCCAAAGCTGTCTCGATGTTCTGGATATCTTCATTCGCATTACACAGACTACCTGATCAACAAGAAATACAATACAATGTCCAAGTTTGAGCCTTAGTCAAGTAGTTTTCATTTGTAATGCAGTGTCACAGTTAAGACAATACAT
Source organism: Hyla sarda (assembly GCF_029499605.1). Taxonomy (NCBI): domain Eukaryota; kingdom Metazoa; phylum Chordata; class Amphibia; order Anura; family Hylidae; genus Hyla; species Hyla sarda. Next base: position 129,008,317 of record NC_079197.1, on the reverse strand, counting down.
CTGCTGCAGAAAAAGATTTCAGTCCATAATAGCAACATTAACATGCAAGCTGATCGGGAAGCTTGAAGATTTGGTCCAAATCTCCCATCCAATGTGCTGAATAAACCATTATTTCCTGAATGTAATGAAAACCAAAAATCCTTTTTATTTAAAACATAATAACCAATCAATAATAAGCCATTAATAATAAAAATAAAACATATTGGGGAGGGGTGAAACGGACAAACAAAAGTTATTGTTTATTACATATCAATGCGCATCCAAAAATAAATTTTAGCAACTGGCTAATTCTGGAATTAAATTGCAGACTCAATGGAAATAGAAACATAATGAGTTAAAATTGTGCTTGCAGAGAGTAAAGGCACCTTCTTCAAGCATGATAAGGGTCTTTCACAGTAGAGTCTTCTACTTTCTGTTCCTCCTCCTAAAAACAGAAAAGGATACCAGAAGAAAAGAAATTTTGGACAGTATCCATTCCCATTGTACAAAGAAAAAAAAAAAAAAGGCCTTTGACAATTGCATGTTTAAATTGGTGGAGCTCTGGCAATTCTTAAAAAAAAAAAAAAAAAAACATAAAAAACATTATATATATTTATTCAAAAGTTGGGAGGGACATGAATTTTTCATGCTTTTTTTCCACCTTGTCCTGGGATTAGGTATGATGTAGGAGGCTGATGGTGTAGTTAGACCCATCGTTCCCAACTGTTAACTTTATCTCAATGATGATTATAAGTATGAGGGTAATAGAAATATTTTGCTTGTTGCCATTATGTGAAACCACATGGGATCGAAAAAACTTCATAAAACCTCTCAGTAATCTAACCGTAACAGGAGGATGAACAAGCCAATGGCAAAAGATTCTTTTAAGCCAACTAGACATCTTTGGAATATATAGTTTTAATATTGCTGTCAGACTAGATGGGCAAAATGGTTCCTATCTGCCGACACTTTCTATGTCTTCTAAGCCCGATGACCTCTAAGTGCCCTATAATGTAATCCCAATGTAACGGGGAGGGGGATCCAGATTCAGAACCCTTTTCTATTAGCCAGGCCAGAGTGTGGGACAAAAAAGGTCATGGGCATGCCCAAGCATAGAGATCCCAGTTAAAAAGGGCTGTTGTCACGTTTCACTGCCCAAGTGGTGATGCTTCTAAGAACGTAAACCAATACTGCTTGGCTTCCCCACAGATTTAGACTATCAATGGCGTTTCAGCAGTAGTTATTAGCTTATTTCATGCTATGTCTGTGACTAGTCCATATACTTTAGACTACTAGGGAATGTGTTTTTCTTTTTCTGCGTGAATGTAAAGTGTAGGCTACTCACAAACCTCCAATAAAGACCAAAACGTGACAGGAAAGCGAACACTACACTGGTTGAGAACCTATATTGCAACACAATTTTAGGTAATGGATAAGTACCAAAACCTGGCTTTTAGCAACTTTTGGAGAGGCATTAATTATGTACCGTTTTTGTTCGACAAAAAAAAAAAAAATATGGTCATAGATTACAATAAGAGCTCCTCACTCAGCATGTCTGTCTGGTTATAAAAAAAAAAATGTATTCTAATAAAATGGGAAAATCTGAACACTTCTAAACTCGTGAATACCAGTTTTTGTAGCAGTAATGTTCTTTTACAGTGAAAAAAGTTATAAAAAAAAAAAGGTAATCTAATGCATGATTTATAAACTAATTGAACAGTATGTAATGCTAATGTAAGCCAATGCCCTCTGCAAGTACAAATACATTTTCTGTGTTATATTAAAAATGAAGGCAACAGACAGTAATGTTCATTGTAGGGTCCGCACATATCACAGCTGCATTTTTTTGTGTGTCCATATTACAGGGGATCCAATATTGCTGTCAGTGCCTTATATGGGGGTACAAGAACTGTAGTTAACACATGTGAAGTCTCAGGATAAGGCCCTTTTCCAGTCTAACATTATACTTGCCATGAAAAAATACCAGAACCCCCAAAAGGACCCCATTTAAATCAACTGGATCTATCAGGACTGTGTTTATTAAAAAAACGGATTCAAAATCATTGTCGTTTTTTTTGGAAGCCATGACACTAATGTCAACAAAGGTTAAGCTGTGCAGTACCCTTGCTTTATTATTCACCAACAAGCTAGGTTAGCTCTTCTATGGCAATTAACCGTTTTGGAAAAAAAAATAAAATCTAAATTGGCTGGATTATACAGAATGAGAGGAAAAAACAACAACAACCTCAAGTAACCGCTACATAATCAAGGACAAAATTAAAATGAAAAGTTTCTAACGTCAATTGGAGGTTTCATGTTCAAGTAGTCTGACATTTATTTAAAAAAAAAAAAAAAAAGCATGCAAAGAAAAAACTAAATAATCAGGTATAAACACCATGAAAGGCTTTGGCTGTATAAAGCACATTTGGCTAATCTCTGGGGTAAATTATGACCAGTTTACACTGTGTGTAACTTGGGTCAGGAGTGTGTGAAAAAAACAAAAAAACAACAGCAGAAAGAAACAGATGCGAGTAAAAAAAAAAAATTAAGTGTATTCAAAAACACAACTATAATGAACTAGAAAACATAAAATCATTTTATTTGTATTAGATTTGTATGTGCACAGGTGGGAAGACAGTAGAAAAAAAGATGCCTGAAGCTGGGTAATATTAGAGACACACAAGAGGTTAATAACCCAATACTAAATCATTATTAATTATAAAAATGGATTTGGGGAAAACAAAAATAGGATACATTTGAGTCCTAACCACTGGGTTTCCACACCGGACCCGCACAAGCCCACATCCCTCAGGTAAGTATTTTTGACACATGGCATTTGGCAGCTATTTTAGGAGGCGCCAACCACTTTTTGTTAAAACCATCTGATGATACAACCAAGAGGCTACAGTAAGGGCTTTGTTCATCCATTTTCTTGGCTTCTAACACACACACGATCCAATAGGCATTTATTAAAAAATTAAACAAATACCCTGAAAGGTCATCTCCAATGTCATTTCAAGCAGCTTCACTTGATACCGTGAAAGTCGTAAACATAATCTCAAAAAGCATATACAACCCAATGTCAGGAAATAAAAAATCAAGTGTATGAACACCTTCAATGCAAGAGGGGCTGGCAACAAATGGCTTATGCCACTGCCGGTCCGCTGGCACTGAAGGGGTGAAAAGCAGACTCGAGGTAACATTAACCATTCACGTTAAGGCTCAAAGTTATCCTCTGTTAAAACCATCTTTTTAAAAAAGGCATTAAGTAGGTAATACTGAGTTTTTTAATAAATACAAAGTTGCAGAAAAGGATTAACTATACCAATTAAAAAAAAATAAAAACATGACTGAACTGTTGCATATTAGCTGTTAATAGGAACTTAGGAGACTAGAAAAGGAAAAGAAGTAGTTTTTCTTTTAACTTATAGTAAACGTGCTAAGCACAGCTGCTGATGGCGAGTGAGCGTGCGAGCTGCACGCCATCTCTGAGCGCTCCATGACTGGTATGGCAAATGTGCTGTTGTGCAGACAGGGTTATCAAGGCTCAGAACTGCAACCTGGGCTGTAAAGTCTTCAAAGCCGAAGCTGTGCAAATTTCCTCTGAGTTATCTGTAAAGGAAGGAAGAGCATTAAGGTTAGTTCCATTTGCTTTCAAGAGGTCTTCTGAATAAATAAGATAATGTAGGACTTAAAGGGGTACTTCACACTTTCCTATAATGATATCCGCACTCCAATGCTGTTTTTGTGATATCAGTTCGGATCATCCCAACCTGAAGTGGTGTAAGACGCTCTACCTGTGGTCCTCTCCTTTCACACCCCAAAGTTTGGGTGATTTGGACCACATCTTTACAAGTTGCCTTGCTCGCTCTAGCATCAGCACATGCACACTGTGCTCTCCTACATCCCCAAACTGCAACAAATGGAGAGCTGTGATTGGCTGCATAAACAGCACCAATCATCAGCCAGCTTCATAACTGTGGGCTGGCTATATGTAAAGCACAGGGGAGTTGGTGTATACTTGGCAGTCTGACGGGGGAGAATAAAAGACTAGCAGGTAATGTCAGTAACACTTAGAAGGGGCATTCCCATCTACAAGTTCCTCAATAAAGGAAAAACTTTGCCATAACATGTCATTTCCCAACTTTTCTGCTTTTTCTGATATGGTCACCCCTCTGTTCAGGCCAGAAGTGGTGACATCACTGCAGCTCTGCTGTCCTGAAGCCCCAATCAAGCAGGAAGAGCCCACCCAGCAAAATCTAGGCAGTGGCAACTGTGTCAATGCAGCACAGAGATAAAAAGGGAAGATGAGAATAGCCCTTTAACCATGAAGTACCACAGAAGGTCCGGACAACACATACAAAGCAAGGCATAAAGGAAATCTGTCATCAGTGTCACCTGCATTAACCTGTTGGTACAGACAGGTAGTGCAGGTGACACTGATGACAATGGCACTTACCTTGTCCCATTCCGTGCTGTTGTTCTCCAGCAATCCTCTTCGGTATCTTCAGCTCCAGGGACAACTTGGAGCATGGGCGGAGCTTAGTGATGTCACTCCTGCTGTTCTCTGCTTGGTCCCGCTGCTGTTGGCAAACAGCAGCGGTGAGGTCACTAAGCTCCACCCATGCCCCAAGTCGGGCCCAGAGCTGAAGATACTGAAGAGGATTGCCGGGGAACGACAGCACGGAACGGGACAAGGTAAGTATTGTCGTCATCAGTGTCACCTGCACTACCTGTCTGTATCAACAGGTTAATGCAGGTGACACTGATGACAGATTTCCTTTAAATATGGGAACAATCCACTGATTCCGGTGATGCCTAAAAAGGTCCCCACTAGTTTCATCCTTTATAACATAACTATGCCAAAGCTACATTTTTGTAGAAGTGGGCATACAAGTAAAGCTGGTCATACACTAGGGGCTGAGGAGGCCAATTTAGATAATTTTATGCTGTCCGGCATGCTGGTAGTCGTATTTTTTGCAACATCTGGGAGGTACACAGTTTGGAGACCACGTTACTAGGTTGTCATCTGGTCGTATCAGTGCGCTCTGCTGACATTATGTACGGTGTGGTTTACAAAGCACTAAACATTAAATGGGCACTGTCAGATACAAAAACTTTTGATATGTTGTTAAGCATGTATAAACAATATGTTTTGCAATTACTTTCATCAGAAAATGTTGAGGATTTCATGCTGAAAAAGCCAGTAACAAAACTATTCTAATGGGTCCCCCTCCCTGCTTGGACACATACCAGTTCAGCCGTGTCCAGCGGTCATTGCCTACGTCATGGACTCAGGTTTGATTGACAGCAGGTCCAGCGTAGCAGTATAAGTAAATAGCTGCACTGCCTCACCGAAGCGCCACACTGGAGCAGACATCAGAGCGCTCCTGGCATCACTGAGGCTGTTCTAGGAGTGCACGGGGAAAACAGCCGATGTAGGCTGGGGCAGCTACCGGGATCTCCACCACATCAGCCCTCTCTCTACCACTCATAGCTGCCGGACGCCATTCACATCTCTCTCTCCCATAGCCGCACAAACAAAATATGGCACTACACCGGCCGCTGCTCACATCTCTCCCTCTTATAGATGCCCGCCCCGCCGCTCACATCTGCCCGCCGCTGCTCACATCTCTCCCTCTTATAGATGCCCGCCCCGCCACTGCTCACATCTCTCCCTCTTATAGATGCCCGCCCCGCCGCTCACATCTCCCCTACGGTTAGCAGTACTCCCAGTATGCCCTGACAGTGTGGACATATTGGGAGTTGTCGTTTTGCGAATGCTAAAAAATAAAATAAAAATGAAGGTGCTAGACACAAATTAGATGTAAATGTTGAGGATTAGGTACTGAGTAACATATTAAAAATAGTTTGTTTTTTTTTGGGGGGGGGGGGGGGGAATCTGACAGGTCCACTTTAAACTTCAAGTATAAAAGGCACAGCCTGCCACTTATTGAATGACCCGGCACACTTCATCATGGCTAAATGTAGGTTATAAGGACCTGTAAAAAGGATCATCTCCCTCTAACACCATTAATGACATAAAACAACACAACAGGAAACAAGAGCAGCTCCGGGCAGGTTAGAAACTGGTTATACCACAGTCATTGTGTATTCTGAAGCTGGGCGAACACCACATCCACAAATATTAGCACCACACCTTTCATTCTCTGCAGAATATTTATATATCCCTCATGTACTCTTCACAGGCAGATCACAAAATTAGAAGCCTCTGAAGTTACCAGGTAGACTGGCCCTACATGCCATGGTCACTGGCGTCCCCAGATGGGCATCTGGCAGGGATGATGACCTACGGAATCCAGGCAACTCTCTCCATAGCGATGTGCATTTTATGAACAAGCTGACCAGAAGTGTTGACAGAGGGATCAGGAGTGCAAACGGGTAGATGAACAGCTTGTTACCAGAGGAATCTCAAACTCTATGGCCGGCTTAAAAACAGATTATGTAAGAAAAGTAGGGGTGTGCGTGTGTTAGGAACAGCAGTGTCTATTGTGTATGCTAATAAAGTGGTCCCTCAATATACGATGGTAATCCGTTCCAAATGGACCATCGTTTGTTGAAACCATCGTATGTTGAGGGATCCGTGCAATGGAAAGTATAGGACAGTGGTCTACAACCTGCAGACCTCCAGATGTTGCAAAACTACAACACCCAGCATGCCCGGACAGCCAACGGCTGTCCGGGCATGCTGGGAGTTGTAGTTTTTGCAACATCAGGAGGTCCGCAGGTTGAAGACCACTGGTATAGGAAGTTGTACTCACCTGTCCCCGCCGCTCCGGACCTTCACCGCTGCCCTGGATGTCGCCTCCCATCGCTGTATTGGATGATGGGACGGCGTGCGCAGCGACGTGATGACAACGATGGAGAGCACCGACGATGCAGGGGATCCTGAAGAGGACGCACCGGAGCCCCGAGGACAGGTAAGTGATCGTCAGCGGACCACACGGGGCACCGTAAATGGCTATCCGGTGGCAGCTGAAGCAGTCTGCGCTGCCGGATAGCCGTTTATGCGATGGCCCCGACATACAAAAGCATCGTATGTTGATGCTGCCTTCAACATGCGATGGACTCTGAGAGGCCATCGTATATTGAAATGATCGTATGTCGGGGCCATCATAGGTCGAGCGGTCACTGTATAAGTGCCAGAAGGGATACTAAGTTATCTGCTCACTCCCTCTTTCCATCACTACATTACCACTCTAGGATTTCTTACAGGGGTTGTCGGTCTAGAAAACTGACCTTCACGCCCCTCCCATAGACCTGAATGGAGGTCGTGTGGCCGTGACATCACATCTCGGTCTCTAAGGCAGCGCCCGACACAGAATGCCGGGGGCTGCACAGAGATCATGGGGCTCCCAGCGGCAGGACCCCTGCGATCATGCATCTTATCCCTTATCCTTTGCATAGGGCAATCATTTTTTCAGAGTTCAAAATATGGTAAATCTGACATGCCATGTTTATTCTATGAGTGAGTACGATTCCAATGATACTAAACTTGAATAACTTTTGTTTCGTTTTATGGTAAAAAAAACAAAATAAAATAAAAAAACTTTGTTCATTACCATGTACCATGTGTTAGGGTTTGTTTTTTTTTGCGCCATGGGATGTAGTTTAAGGGTACCCCTTTTGCGTATTCTGCCTTTTTGATCACTTATTACTTTTTTGGGGGATGCAATGTAAACAAAAATCAGCAATTTTGGAGTTTCATTTTTTTTTTGCATTTACACGGTTCACCCGGCAGGAGCAGAAACACTAATATAGTTTGGATAATTACGCATACAGCTATACCAAATATGTGTATTTCTTGTTTGTACAGTGTTTTATTTAAAGAAAAAAATTATAATTTTGAAAAGGGGGTGATATTTTTATTATTAGGGGAGGGATTTTTTTTTAAATATTTTTAAATACATTTTTTAACTTTTTTTTGCAATGCTATAGCCCCCCATAGGGGACTATAACATACAGTACATTGATTGCAGGCACTGATCAAAGCTATGCCATAACATTGCATTGATCAGTGTTATCGACTGTTGATTGCTCCAGCCTGGTTCTCAGGCTTGGAACAATCAATCGCAGATCAGATTCCGAGGAGTAAGGTTTCACTGCGGTGGTCCCAATCAGCCCGACTGAGCTGCCGGGAATTTTCATATTTTTTTTTTACTTTAGACGCAGCGATCAACTTTGATCGCCGCATCTAAAGGGTTAATACCGGAGATCACCACGATCGTTGAGGTCAGGAATTAGCCACAGGTCCCGCCTAGCGTTAGCCGCCAGGACCAAACTGATATGACTTGCGTGACCCTGCGTTATATCGTGGAAGCATTCTATGCATAGCTGCGTCTGAAGTTTCGGAAACCGCTGGGCTTCTGAGACGGGGACGTGACATCACGTCACACCACGCCCCCTCCATTCATGTCCATGGGAGGGGGCGTTGCGGCCGTTACGCCCCCTCCCATAGAAGTGAATGGAGGGGGCGTGGCGTGACATCACATCCCCATCTCGGAAGCCCGGCGGTTTCCCAAACTTCAGACGCAGCTACGCATAGAATGCGGGTGCTGCAGGGAGATCACGGGGGTCCCTAGCGGTGGGCCCCCCGCGATCAGGCATCTTATCCCCTATCCTTTCGATAGGGGATAAGATGTTTTTGCCTGGAATAACCCTTTAATGTGTGCCCCAGGGCTGAATAGTGTATACCTCAATGGTGTTTATATGTACCCTGTATTACAAAACATCTAACACCATTACTTCCTGTTGCTTATATATCACTAACGTATTCTGTAGCAGCGTACAGACAACAGTCACTGAGATCAGTCCCCAATGGGGCTAATGTCAGTCCCCAATGGGGCTAATGTCAGTCCCCAATGGGGCTAATGTCAGTCCCCAATGGGGCTAATGTCAGTTGTACACGACAGAAAGAACTGAACTCTGCTTTCCAGCACAATGACGGACACTACAAGGCAGTGTTTCCCAACCAGGGTGTCTTCAGCTGTTGCATAACTAAAACTCCCAGCATGCCTGGACAGCCAACGGCTGCCCGGGCATGCTGGGAGTTGTAGTTTTGCAAAAGCTGGAGGCAACTGGTAGGGACATACTGCTACAAGGAAACCCAACCGTGAACGGGATCTGGCCTGTGAGGAGCCTTAGGGTTTGGTCATATCTACTAGCTGCACCCTAGAAGTTTTTTTGGGGGCTTCAGCTGGTGCCATAAATGCATCCCTTGGCTTTTTCCTAAATTTCCCATTCACACTGAGGAATTCACGAGGAATTTACTCGAGTAATTCCTCGTGAATTCTCAGCTTGAAAAAAAAAAACACAACAACATCTCTTCCCATAGAGCTTAAATGTATTTTTCTCTCTCGTTCACACTGCGGAAATTCCACGCAGGAATTTCTCTCCGCTTGAAGAAAGAGCATGTTCATTCATGGAATCCGCAAGAAGAATCCCGTAGAACTCAATTGTAAAAAAAAAAAAAAAAATTCCACCCGACACTGTTTTGGTGCAGAATTTGCGCGGAATTCAACGCAATAAAAAATAACTGTTCTGCGGTGGAATTTTTAAGCGAGAATTTGTCGCCGATTCCTCAGTGTGAACGGGGCCTTACCATCAATAATTGATAAAGCATAATAAGGAAGCTTTACTAATGTGTTTGTGCTGGGAATACAAAAAGCACAAAGTGCTGCATCACATTTTAGTCATGTTTATAATGCAAATGCGCCAAAAAAGTATAATCCACTTTGTCCAGCTACCGTTCCAGTTTCTCACCTCATCAAGGGGTCATTGAAATGCAATTAACTGCACCAATATTTCCAAAACGGTCCCCCAAACGTGTACAATAATGACTTAATTCAGCAGGAACCAGTGATAAACTTAGACCAGGACGACTAAAACAGACAGTATAAACTTAAAAAGGGGTACTCCGCTGCTAGACATCTTATCCCCTATCCAAAGTATAGGGGATAAGATGTCTGATCACAGGGGTCCCGCCCTGGGGCCTCCCGCAATCTCCTGCAGCACCCGGGGTTTTAAACAAATGCTGGGTTCCAGCAGCAGTGGTTGTGGTGTCACGGCCACACCCCTTGTGACATCACACCAAGCTCCCTCCAATCATGTCTATGGGAGGCGGTGTGTTGGCCGACACCCCCCTCACATAGACAAATGTAGGGGGAAGGAGCATGGCGTGACATCACGAGGGGTGTGGCAACGATGTCATGATCAAGGCCTCCGGATCTGAGCATTCTGAACAAAAATGTTCAAAACACTGGAGCATCAGAGTACCCCTTATAGTGCAGCTATACAGTATGTTCACACGGCGGCATTTCTGCAGAAATTCTGCATCCACAATTTTACAGAATTACGTTTTTTTTTATTTTTACCGCATCTGCAGAATTTTCTGCACACTTAAAAAGGTGGGCACAAACGCCATTGATTTCAATAGGATTCCTCTGAGGAATTCCGCAAAGTCAAGACTTTGGGCAAGAATGAGCAATTAATTTCTGCGGAATTTACTGTAGAATCATCTGGAATTCCACACAGAAATTCTGCTGTGTGAACATACCTTTAGTCTTCCTAGTCTCAGTTTCAAAGGATTAGTAATTCTTCCTCAATATTTCTAAAAACAATCACCACCTATGTACAGTTAAAGCATTACTGTCATTAGAAACACATTTTTTACCATTTAATACTTAAGAGCTAAGCATTTTCCTAATACGAACCATCGTTACTTGAATCCATTGTATGTTGAGGGATCCGTGCACTAGTAATGTAGAAAGTTATACTCACGTGTCCACACCGCTTCGGACCGTCACGGCTGCCCCTGGTCGTCGCTGTCATCATGTCCCCGGGGTGTCCTCGCTGCTCTGGACCATCGTTCTCCATCACGTCGCTGCGTACGCCGTGTCTATTGGAAGACGGGACGGCGTGGGCGGTGAAGTGATGGCGACGAAGGAGAACGACAGCCATGCAGCGGAGCCAGAAGAGGACGGTGCAGGGTAGGGATCGAACGATATCGTTTTTAGGGCCGATACCGATAATCTGTGGAGGTTAGGGCCAATAGCCGATAACTTATACCGATATTCTGGTATAAGTTATCGGCTATTTATCCCCCCGCGACACCGCTGCAGATCATTGATTTAAAGTGGGCGCTTTAAATCAATGCACTGCAGTGGCTTTTGCGGTGCCATAGGCCGCCGCCACCACCCGCTTCTCTCCCCCTACCTGTCCGGGGGTCCTCAGTCCTATCACCGCCCCCCCCCCCCCACCGCCGCACCGTTCCGCGCCCCCTACTGCCCCACATCGCACCCCCCACCGCCCCGGCCCCATTGCCTCCCCCGGCCCCGGTTTTAGAATTACCTGTTCCCGGGGCCCATGGTCCACTGTACATCTGGCTCCGTTGGCGTCCTTCTGAGCTGTCACTGTGCGCACTGTGTGACGTCACGTCGCGTCACTCGTCATTGCGCACAGCGTAACTCCGGATGCAGCAGGAGCCAGAAGTAGCGTGGACCCCGAGCCCCAGGAACAGGTAATTATGAAACCGGGGATGGGGGTTCGACGCGGTGCGTGTGCCGTGGGATAATATCGGCCAAACCAATAATCGGTCGATCCCTAGTGCAAGGCAGTGGGGACAGGTGAGTGACACTCACTGGAGCACCTTAAACGGCTATCCGGTGGCAGCTGAACCAGTACGATAGCAGCTGATAGCCGTTTATGCAATGGCCCCGACATACAGAAGCATCGTATGTTGATGCTGACTTCCAACATGCAATGGCCATTGTATGTTGCAATTATCGTATGTTGGGGACATCGTAGGTCAGGGGGGGGGGGGGGGGGGGGGGGGGGGTCACTGTATTCTTCATTGAAAAATTTGATTGCTAAAGATGTGAAAAAAGGGTTTAAAATGGCCACTAGGGGTCTCTGTCTTTTTAATTTTGCAAACAAACCCTGAAAATCCAGTCCATCAAAATAAGTACCAAAATATCTGAGGGGAAGGAGGCGTGATCATCTCCATTCTGTGCCTCAGAGCACAGACAAGATGCAGACAGCTTGCAGTCTTTAAGAAGAGCATTTCCATGCACAGCGACAAGCAATACAAGGTGCTAAACTATTATTTATATGCAGAATGGTTTTTCTTTGGTCATTTTATTAACTTATTTTTTGTGTATTTGCACCATATAGATTTCACATGGCTGCATTAGAGTTATATAGAGAATTCATTTAGGTATAAAACTTCACAAGTGTAAAAATGTCTGTACAGACCTCATGACAGGGGGGGGGGGGGGGGGGAGCTCATGTTCAAAGGGAAATGCCTCCAGCCTCTCAGAGAAATTCAGAAAGACTCACCACAGTAATACAGGGGTGTGGAAATTTTATAAAAAACTACTTGTCCACGGGACTAAAATGGAGCAAAATCTACTTGTCCCTCATGACGATCCACTTGTCCCACTTGTCCGGGCCAATTTTCGCTTTTACACAAATTTTTTCCTCCTCGCCCTATAATAGCCATAACTACATTCTATAATGTTACCTTTTAATTGTTCCATAACATTCTCTGAACCAAACTCATAATTATAATATTATATATATTATATATATATATATATATATATATATATATATATATATATGAAGTGAAATTGAAATAGTAAGAGATAATTTAGCAGATTTGGTGGTTTTCTTTTCTGCGCCATTTACCTAGTGGTTGAGGTAACATGTTAGTTTTATACTTTAGGCGCCTTATTACAGCGATACCAGATTTGTATCGTTTACGTCATGTTTTACTAATTCTGGACTTTTTCTAATTTTTTTAATTGCCATTTTTTAACCCCTGTAGCTTTATTTTTTTTCCGCATACCAGGCTGTATGAGGGCTCATGTTTTGCGCCATAATCTGTTTTTTGTATCGGTACCATTTTGGAATTGATCTGACTTTTTAACTTTAATTTTTCTGGGATATTGTAAAAAAAATACCAAATCACAGAATTGCAATTTTTAGATTTACCGTACGGGACACAATGTTATCTTTTAACAGGTTGTACAATTACGCACGAAGCGATACCAAATATGTTTATTTTTATTATGTTTACATGTTTTTATATATAGGAAAAGGGGGCGATTTGAACTTTTAACATGGAAGGGGTTAATGCAGCGTTCTTCAAACTGTGGCCTTCCAGATGTTGCAAAACTACAACTCCCAGCATGCCCGGACAGCCAACGGCTGTCCTGGCATGCTGGAAATTGTAGTTTAGTAACATCTGGAGGGCCACAGTTTGAAGACCACTGGGTTAGTGTGTGTCTTTCAAACTTTTATTAAATTTTTTTTTTTTTAACACTTTATTACTCTTATAGGAGGAATCATTAGTTTCCTCAGACAGATGAATAGATTCTATTGAACTCTATTAATCTGTGTGCTCTGTGATCCATTGATAGAGCCTGGTCCAGCCAGGATCTATCAATAACAGAGCCACAGGACAGCAGGGAACAGAGGTAAGTCCTCCGGCTACCTCCATAGTGGATCTCCCCCCTGCGATCACGCTGCAGGGGGGCGATCCACCCCACTAGCCCACCAGGGAGCATTCACATGTCCCTTTAGATGCCGCTGTCACCGCATGCTGGCTATTAGTGGCAGCCCCGGCTACTGAGAACAGCCGGGGGCTGCAGAGTATGGAGCGGGCAGGAATCCCGAGCCCGCTCCAGACATACTGCAGAGCGCCGCAAGCATCTCCCCGTGCAGACGTGCCTCCTCAGCTCTCCGAAGCTACAGCTGGGGGGAGTGAAGGCAGAGGACGCAGGTCTGCACGGGGAGCAAGAAGCCACGCCCCCTCATCTCCCCCCGCACGTCTGCAGAGCAAGAAGCCACGCCCCCTCATCTCCCCCCAGCATGTCTGCAGAGCAGGGGAGAGAAGACACATACACAGCTTCTCATCTCCCCTGCTCTGCTTCGGAGGACACAGGCTGCAGAGTATGGAGCGGGCAGGAGTCGGGATCACGCTCCATCCAGACTGCAGAGAACCGGGCAACTTGTCAGGTCCGGCCCTGCTTGCCCGAAGCCGGGCTAAGGGCCGGACAAATTCACCTGCCCGGCGCCCAAAACTGCTTGTCCCGTGCGTCGGGCGATAGGAATTCCACATCCCTGTAATACACAGATCAAATGACAGTGATGCTTTAAGGTAAGGCTACGTTCACATCCCGATTCGTGCCTCAGAGGAGGGATACATCGGAATCAAAATCACATGCAGACATATCCCTTCTCAAACAGGCATGGGGCCCCATTCTTTGCAATGTCCGGAGCGTAATAGGCTAGTGCCTTACGTTTAGGTCATTTTCCCAGGGTATAAAAGCTTGGATAGGTTCGGAAAATTACCAGAATGTAAGCATTAGTTGACTACACTCGGGCCATTGAAATTAATGGAGCCAGTGCCTGTTTGACCACAGATACCTGGCCTGTCATTTTTACATATCCTATCAACATTCTATCATTGGAATACATTTTTAAAGGAGTACTCTGGTGGAAAACTTTTTTATTTTTAATCAACTGATGCCAGAAAGTTAAACAGATTTGTAAATTACTTCTATTAAAGAATCTTAATCCTTCCAGTACTTATTAGCTGCTGAATACTACAGAGGAAATTATTTTCTTTTTGGAACACAGAGCTCTCTGCTGACATCACGAGCACAGTGCTCTCTGCTGACATCTCTGTCCATTTTAAGAACTGTCCAGAGTAGGAGAAAATCCCCATAGCAAACATATGCTGTTCTGGAAATAGAAGTAATTTACAAGTCTGTTTAACTTTCTTGGCACCAGTTGATTTAAGATAAACAAAAAAAAAAAAAGTTTTCCACCAGAGTACCCCTTTAATGCGTCTATGGAATATAGACATGAGACTGAGAATTAGACTGTTCTTATGCGCCATAGACTTCAATAACTGAACATATGGCAGAAGAGGGACTTTTTGGCACACATGCATTATATCCTCTTGTTGGAGGACACTCGGCTGCCACATACTGACTACCAAGATACAGGGTGGGTCTGGATGACCTGAGATATCCATGAATAGAAAGCTCTCCAAACCAACCTGCTCCTTATGGCCATGTGTGAGGTCCCTCTGAGCTTCTCATTGAACAGTGCACGTTGTACAACACTGATCCTGTTTCTCAGGCAAAGAGGCATAGTTCATCTGCCTGACGATCTCAGCAAACAGTTCGTCCACCATTGTCTTGCTCTTGGCGGATGTCTCCATAAATGGACAGCCCCACTCTTGAGCCAGAGAGCGGCCTTCTGTAGACATAACTTCTCGCTCAGATTCCAGGTCAACCTTGTTCCCGACTAAAATAAGAGGGACTTTTTCGTATCTCTTGACTCTGACTATCTGGTCCCGCATCGGCTTTATATCCTGGTAAAAGTACAAAAATCAAAGATTAATTGGAAGGTTACAGAGATATAAATATAAAACAGTGAACAACGTATAGAGGTGCAGAATAACTAGGGTTCTATAGCGATCCAAGCTTGGAGAATACAGACCGCAAAGTCTGGCCATGTTACAGTGCTGGTGAGGATCACTCAGGACCAGCTATGGCTCTTACAGAGCTTACCTTCTGGGGATGAGGACCAAAGGGACAGGATACAGCCTGCTGAAGGGGCATTACACACTAACATTACACTGAAGGGGCATTACACACCAACATTACACTGAAGGGGCATTACACACCAACATTACACTGAAGGGGCATTACACACCAACATTACACTGAAGGGGCATTACACACCAACATTACACTGAAGGGGCATTACACACCAACATTACACTGAAGGGGCATTACACACCAACATTACACTGAAGGGGCATTACACACCAACATTACACTGAAGGGGCATTACACACCAACATTACACTGAAGGGGCATTACACACCAACATTACACTGAAGGGGCATTACACACCAACATTACACTGAAGGGGCATTACACACCAACATTACACTGAAGGGGCATTACACACCAACATTACACTGAAGGGGCATTACACACCAACATTACACTGAAGGGGCATTACACACCAACATTACACTGAAGGGGCATTACACACCAACATTACACTGAAGGGGCATTACACACCAACATTACACTGAAGGGGCATTACACACCAACATTACACTGAAGGGGCATTACACACCAACATTACACTGAAGGGGCATTATACACTAATATTACACATATATACACACACACACACACACACACACGTAACCCCAAATGAAATGTATTAATAATAATGAATAAAGTTCATATGAAATATTTTATTCAATTTATCATTACAAGGATACATTACACACAAGGGCAGAATACAAATTGACATAAATATAATAACTTAATATTAAAGTTATTATATTTATGTCAATTTGTATTCTGCCCTTGTGTGTATTGTATACTTGTAATGATAAATTGATTTAATAAAATATTTCATATGAACTTTATTCATTATTTTTAATACATTTCATTTGAGGTTACACGTGTGCGCGCCTATTGTGCTTATAGATGTGTATATTTGCTGGTCCTCCTAACCCCCTTTTATATTCTTTTTCTGAGTTGACTTAGGGAGGGTTATTTTGGTTCATACAAATACATGTGATCCTGCTGTTCTTTTACCTTTAAAAGGGGTTATCCAGCCCAAAAAAAAAAAAAAAAAAAAAAAAAAAAAAAAAAAAAAAAAAAAAACAACAACCTTATCCCCCATATCCTATGGTCAACATATGATCGCATGGGGTCCGACAGCTGAGACCCTCTGCGATCTCCAGAACGGGGCCCCAGCTCTTCCAGCTGCATTGGCTGGATAACTCCTTTGTACCCATTGCCCATTCAGAACACAAGCACACTCAGACGACACCCATCATGGGTCATATATGCCCGTGTCCTTTTGCAGAGATCGTTCCTTCTTTTTAATCATATAAGATACATGGGAGAGTGAATCTCCACAACGTGATATTAGGGCTGGGCAGTATGACTAAATCTGCGTATCACGGTATTTTTGTAACTTTCGGCAGTTTCACGGTATACAACGGTATTTCCTCCCCCCCAAATTAAATTATCAGCCCAGCTCTGCGCCCATCGGGGTAAATACTCACATGTCACCCACCCGCTGCCCTCCTCGTGCCGTTTGTTGCGGCCGCCAGCGCAGACACAAGGCAAACAAAATAAACTCACGCATGTTCCGACGTTGGCCTTACGCTGGGGACGGGAACGTCGGACAGCCGTCAGTCTATCACTGGCCGCAGCGATGTTCCGCCTCAGCCTCCGATAGGCTGAGCCCACTGTCATGTAAGGAGCTCTGGGCGGCTTCTTACATGACAGTGAGCTCAGCCTATCAGCGGCCGAGGCGGAACATCACTGCGGCCAGTGATAGGCTGACGGCTGTCCGAAGTTCCATTCACTAGGAAGCAGATGAGGCCGGTACCGGACCAACGGGAGGTGAGTTAAAGTTTATTTTGTTTATTTTTTGCAGCCCGGGCATAGGGATACCGCACAGTATAGAGCAGTGGTCTTCAACCTGCCGACCTCCAGATGTTGCAAAACTACAACTTCCATTGTAGAATTGTTGTTTTGCAACATCTGGAGGTCGGCAGGTTGAAGACCACTGGTATAGAGTGTCAACGCCGGCGGCCGCAACAAACATGAGGATGAGGAGGGCAGCGCATGCGGGTGACATCAATCAGTATTTACCCCGATGGGGACAGCGCAGCGCTGGGCTCATTCATTCATTCCCGAGGGGGAGGGGCCCAACCGGTATTGCGGTATGGGTTAAAATTCATATCGTGCAGCACAAAAATGTCGGTATTTGGTATGAACCGGTATACCGCCCAGCCCTACGTGATATATAGAGGGCTCTGACCCCTCCAACACTGAACAGGGAAGAAACCTTTGGTATGTGCTTGTCTTATCTCTAAAAGGGTACGTTCACACGCTATTTGTTTTTGCGGGTTTTCCGCTGCGTATTTGAAAGTGGGCGGGCTCTTCTCGGCTGTCCGCAGCAGATTTTCCACGGAGGAATTTACGCTAAGGAAAATCTGCCGCAAGCCCCATTGAAGTCAGTAGGGACTGAGGCAGATTTTCCGCAGCGTAAATTCCTCCGTGGAAAATCTGCTGCGGACAGCCGAGAAGAGCCCGCCCACTTTCAAATACGCAGCGGAAAACCCGCAAGAACAAATAGCGTGTGGACGCACCCTAAATCCACCTTGCTACATCTAGGTGTATTTGATCTGTTTGAAGGTTGTGCGAGCGTCACAGCCAAACCCAGCAAATTAAAGAAATGAAAGGTTTACAAGGCCGCTCCAAAGGCCAAACTGCTATAACCCCGGAGGCCGTGACCAGTTTGGCAGGAAAGATTGCGCTCAGGATATTATTAGCATTGTTCTGGCTTCGTCGTAGGGAGCCCCAGGATCTGCTAATAGTTAAAAGAAGATGGCTTGACGTGCAAGATGGCATGTAACGCTCCTAACCCCCATAACGTGAAGCGGATCGGCCATCGCTAGATCTTAATTTTCCAGTTTAGAAAACTGAAGTGAACTTTACCCACATGACTGTACTTCTGCCAGGCAAGGAGGTTGCACAACATAATGATTCATAGAAATCCATAAACACAGATTTCAGTGTTAAAGAACATCAGATTTATGGTTTCATAAGAACGTGTAAAAGCATTTTCCTTGCTGAAGCTTTGCTTTTGGGCACAACAGCTTACGACCCCGCAGGCGCCGGCCCTTTAAATCACATTTCATGGTTGATAACTACAAGAAAACCATGTACATTTTATGACTGGGTCATCCTCTACAGCAGTGTTTCCCAACCAGGGTGCCTCCAGCTGTGGCCCAAACTACAACTCTCAGCATGCCCGGACAGCCTTTGGCTGTCCGGGCATGCTGAGAGTTGTAGTTTGGCCACAGCTGGAGGCACCTTGGTCGGGAAACACCGCTCTACAAATTAATGGATCTGAAATACATTACAGTTATTGGCTAGGTTCATACTATGGAATCTCCAGTTAGAAGAAAAAACATTTTTGCCGGAAATTCCAAAGGTGGTCGCCACTAGAGATGAGCGAACTTACAGTAAATTCGATTCGTCACAAACTTCTCGGCTCGGCAGTTGATGACTTTTCCTGCATAAATTAGTTCAGCTTTCCGGTGCTCCCGTGGGCTGGAAAAGGTGGATACATTCCTAGGAGACTCTTTTCTAGGACTGTATCCACCTTTTCCAGCCCACCGGAGCACCTGAAAGCTGAACTAATTTATGCAGGAAAAGTCATCAACTGCCGAGCCGAGAAGTTTGTGACAAATCGAATTTACTGTAAGTTCGCTCATCTCTAGTCGCCACCAACAGCTCTAGGACCACGTGGACATTGATGTTCCCATAGAAAGCAATGTAATTCACTAAAATAATGAGCAAAATCACTATTTCAGCAACAGAATTTCAGAGGGGAAACTCCATCGCTGTAATTGTGCAATGGGATTTCAAATCTGAACTCTTCTTGGAAATTCTGTAGTGTGAAAAGGGCCCTTAGGCTAAGTTTCCACTTGGTTTTTTCTGGCAGTTTTTGGATTTCTGTCACTGCAGTTTTTGAGCCAAAGTCAGAAGTGTAATCAAAAGAAAGAGGACATATAAAGGAAGGACTTACACTTCTCCTCCCTTATGGATCCACTTCTGACTTTGGCTCAAAAACTGCAGTGGCAGAAATCCAAAAACTGCCAGAAAAAAAACCAAGTGGAAACTTAGCCCAAGGGTACGTTCACACAAGCCGCTGAAGGACCCTCTGTATTCTGCCTTCACATGTGCTTGCTCGGAGCAGCAATACGCCGCTACGTGCAGACGCACTGAAGCGATGTGTGAGTCGCCGCACATGTACGGTGTACCCGCACACATCGCGGCCGCGCTCCCTGCTCATTGAGCTAGGCCGAGAGCTGCCGCGAAGTGCGAGTATACTGCGCATGCGCGCGGCGACTCGCACATTGCACTGTGTCTGCTCGTAGCGGCGTATTGCTGCTCCGATCAGGCACATGTAAAGGCAGACTACAGAGGGTAATTCAGTGGCGGATCTGCAGCGTATAATCCGCTGCAAATCCGCTCGTGTGAACATTTCCTTAGGGTATGTTTACATGTGCATGTTTTCTGCTACCCCTTGCAGTCGACAGGCAGTGTGTTGCCGTATTTTCTGTTTTGCCGTGGAATGTGTTACATGACCAGCACTTTCCAGTGCCAGACTAAGACAGCTCTATTGGCTGACATGTGCTCACCCGCCCCTTACATTGGTTCTTGTCGGGGGTTGGGGGGGTGCGTGTCATGTGACCACAAATATGCTGTCTCAAGCACCGTTCCCTTCAGTGCGAGTTCGGCTACCACAGCAAGAGGACGTCTCCTACTGTGATAGCCGAAGCAACATGGCTCCAATGTTATTCGCGCTTCGGCTGACTGACATTACATTCATTCCCTGCTATGGGGGCAGTGTGCCCGTGGGGGGGGGGATCTCAGCGCTATGGCTGACATTACATTCATTCTCTGCTATGGGGGCCGTGCGTCCGTGGGGGGGGGGGGGATCTCAGCGCTATGGCTGACATTACATTCATTCTCTGCTATGGGGGCCGTGCGTCCGTGGGGGGGGGGATCTCAGCGCTTTGGCTGACATTACGTTCATTCCCCGCCATTGCGGGGCATTGTGGGGAGGATTTACATAGTGCTGACAGGAACCAATGGTAGGAGGCCGGTGTGTGCGTGTCAGCCAATGGAGCTGTCTTAGTCCAGTACTGGAGAGTGAAGAGTCCTGTTACACATACCACGGCAAAACACAAAATCTGGCACTGCAGCGGCAAAAGCTGCAGCAAAAACCCGCACATGTAATCGTACCCTAACTCTATTTTGAACAATTAGAAAGCAACATGGCCATAGCTTATCTTCTTTGCGACACCTTCAGGCAATTTTTGCACAAATCAAACCACAAAACAGGCGGGTTTTATGGCTTTTACAGGTAGCATTTGTTGCGATGGCATTTGCAAAGTTGAAGAGGGATGCAGCCGTCTTGCAACTCTCCCAACAACTCTCTGCTGCGGTCACTATGTCCAGTTTGGATCATGCACTTACCTGGAATGACTGCTGATTCACCAAGCTATACACCAAGATGAAGCCCTGCCCATTCTTAATGTACAAATCCCTCATGGAGGCAAACTGCTCTGTGCCAGCTGTGTCCAGGATCTCCAACACAGACGGTGAAGAGTCCACTTCGATCTCTTTGCGGTAGAAATCCTCAATGGTGGGGTCATACTTCTCAATGAAGGTGCCCGTCACAAACTGTACAGTCAGGGCCGATTTTCCAACCCCTCCGCTGCCCAACACCACCACTTTATATTCCCTCATGGGCCCAGCAAGGCAAACCGCTCACACACTACGTCACAACGGAGTTAGGAGGGTGCTAGTGTGCAGGATGGAGATTAAACGTGGTCATATCCTCTTGTACCATAAAGTGTCTTCTGGAGGTGATCTGTCAGACGGTATGGGGTTCAGTCAAGTAGCAACAGGAGAGGGGGGGGGAGCAGCTTACTTCACGCAAACAAAAGAAGAAAAGAAAAAAATACACATTAGAAAATAGGTTTTTACCAATTTAAATTACAGCTCACATTTAGATAAAACCCCCAAAAATCTAAAAAATTACAAAAAACACAAACAATTTAAATAAATCAGAATACACGTGGCACTTGCCACCATTCTTACAATGGATTCTAGAAGTGTCCAGCCTTGTGCCCTATATTAGGGCTCAGACATTGAGTAATTCCATAGCCATAATACATACCGTATTTTTTGTCCTATAGGACGCACCGGCGTATAAGACGCACCCAATTTTTAGCGGCAAAATCCAAAAAAAATAAAGATTTTGAACCCAATAGTGGTCTTCAACTTGCGGACCTCCAGGTGTTGCAAAACTACAACTCCCAGCATGCCCGGACAGCCGTTGGCTGTCCGGGCATGCTGGGAGTTGTAGTTTTGCAACATCTGGAGGTCCGCAGATTGAAGATCACTGCATAGGAGATAATACTCACGTGTCCCCGCCGCTCCGGACCCGTCACCGCTGCCCTGGATGTCGCTCCATCGCTGTCGCCGTGTCTCCGTTGCTCCGGAACGTCTTTGCGGCCGGCCGGGTGTCCTCGCTCTCCATCGCCGCCATCACGTCGTTACGCACGCCGACGCACGTACGCGACAACGTGATGACGAGGAAGGAAAGCGCCGGCCATACAGGGGATCCCTGAATGGAGAAGACACCGAGGAGGCAGGTAAGGTCCCTCCCGGTGTCCTGTAAGCACTAACCCGGCTATTCAGTCGGGCTGTTCGGGACCGCCGCGATTTCACCGAACAGCCGGGTTAGTGTCAGTTTCCCTTCAGACGCGGCGGTCAGCTTTGATCACCGTGTCTGAAGGGTTAATGCAGGGAATCATCGCGATCGGTGATGTCCTGTATTAGCCGCGGGTCCCGGCCGTTGATGGCCGCAGGGACCGCCGCCATAGGTGTGTATTCGCCGTATAAGACGCACCGACTTTTCCACCCCAGTTTTGGGGAAGAAAAAGTGCGTCTTATACGGCGAAAAATACGGTAGTTCCAAGGGCACTCAGCTTCTTCGGTGAGAATAAGGTGTATCACTGTATGGCAACATATACTGCACAGTATTATGGGGCCATATGGATGCCATGTGCACAGACCCTTGTGTCTAGTCATTCTAAGGCTATGTTCAGATGGCAGAATTATCCCGCTGGGAAATTCCGCTGCAGCAGAGTCTCCTTGATTTCAATAGGATTCTGCTACACTGTGCACACGGCGGAATGTTTCTGTTCTCCTAACTAGAGATGAGTGGAGTTACTCGATTCGATTCGTCACAAACTTCTCAGCTCGGCAGTTGATGACTTTAGCCTGCATAAATGAGTTCAGCTTTCAGGTGCTCCGGTGGGCTGGAAAAGGTAAACACAGTCCTAGGAGAGAGTCTCCAGCCACCGGAGCACCTGAAAGCTGAACTCATTTATGCAGGATAAAGTCAGCAACCGCCGAGCTGAGAAGTTCGTGACGAATCGAATCACTGTAACTTCGTTCATCTCTAATCCTAACTCCAGCGTCGGCAGAAAGCATAGACATGTCTATTCTTTCTGCCAATTCCGCTTGGAAACGCATTGCCGTCTATGAGGCGGCAGATTTCCGAGCGGTCCTAGCACCTGTCAGAACATACAAATGTGCGGAGCGAGTACCCGCCCGTGTTTTCCGGGCTGACTTTCTGCACACATTTTGCGAACATGGACTAAGGCTGTAGAAGAGCGTTTTGAAAGCAGTGTGCCGCCAGCTGTTGCAAGACTACAACTCCCAGCCTGCGCGGCAGTCTCTGGAGGTGCTCCTTGTTCAGCAGTAGTAACATTGCAATAAAGAGTCATTGTTCGGCCTAGGATTTTCTCCTCCGATTGTTTGCTAAACAGACAGAGCTGGGATGTACTGTATACTGGTCAGGAGGGTGCGGTCCAAGATCTAGTAGGGGAGCAAAGCTGTCACATCAACAAAAGCCACAGCGACAGTCACAGTGAAGACGTACATGATATACAAACATTAAAGGGGTACTCCGCCCCTGGCTTCTTATCCCCTATCCAAAGGATAGGGGATAAGATGTCAGATCGCCGTGGTCCCGCTGCTGGGGACCCCCTGGGGATCGCTACTGCGGCACCCCACCATCATTACTGCACAGAGCGAGTTCGCTCTGTACGTAATGACGGGCGATACGGGGGGACGGAGCAGCGTGACGTCATGGCTCTGCCCCTCAAGACATCACTGCCCGTCCCCTTAAAGCAAGTCTATGGCAGGGGGGCGTGACAACCGCCACGCCCCTTCCCATAGACTTGTATTGACGGGGGCGGGCCGTGGCGTCACGAGGGGCAGAGCCGTGACGTAACGATGCTCCGGCCCCTGTATCGCCTGTCATTAAGCACAGAGCGAACTCGCTCTGCGCAGTAATGATAGCGGGGTGCTGCAGCAGCGATCCCCGGGGTCCCCAGCAGCGGGACCCCGGCGATCTGACATCTTATCCCCTATCCTTTGGATAGGGTATAAGATGCCTAGGGGCGGAGTACCCCTTTAATAAAAGCTACACGTACACCTTCCCCCTGAGCAACAACTACAGAATACGTCGCACCATCCTGACTGATGCCCTTCCACTTCATAATACAGCACCCAAAGACCATCCATATTAGGAATCAAGTGGTCTTCCATGGTAGTGGTCTCCTCAATGGGGGGAGATTTATCAAAACCTGCCCAAAAGGAAAAGTGGCTGAGTTGCCCATAGCAACCAATCAGATCGCTTCTTTCATTTTGCACAGGCCTTTTCAAAAGTGAAAGAAGCGATCTGATTGGTTGCTATGGGCAACCCAGCAACTATTCCTCTGAACAGGTTTTGATAAATCTCCCCCTTTGTTTCCCGCTTAGAAAGCGAAGGCATATTGGTAGGATATGTTATCACTTTATGACTATTTATGAGACCCACACCAATCTTGAGAATGGAGGAGACGCAGCAATGTCTGTGGGTCCCCTTCCGCTTTTTGGCCCGCACAAAAGACGTCAGCAACCGGGCTGTACAGGGAACAAAAAGTGATTCTATTCACTTGTACAATGGGGCCACAAATAAATTCCGTGTACATTCAGGTGGCCTGGAGCAGCGCCCTGAAGGGTAAAAGCCAGGAGAGGACGCGGCACTACACCAGTGCTGCATCCCCTACATCAGGGGTCAACAACTCAGTCCTAAAGGTCCCCAACAGTTGGGGACCACTGTCCTACATGAGTGTGCCTCCAGCTGATGCAAAACTACAACTCCCAGCATGCCCGGACAGCCTTCGGCTGTCCGGGCATGCTGGGAGTTGTAGTTTTGCAACAGCTGGAGGCACACTGCTCTGCATAATAATGAGGGTTCTAAGAGTAAAGTGATGGGATATCCCAGCAATATATGCCATGACTTTATTAGAAAGGAATACCACTTTAAGAGTTCCTGTCATTTGGAAAAACTTTTGTCAAAAGTTTAGATCACACTGGGTCGCCCTCCTGAGACCCACTGCAATCGCAAATTACAGCGGGGTGACGTGCGCAACAGCGCGCGCCTCACTCCCCTGCTATCACTCAAACCCAACTCATTTACCATAGACTGTAAAGGTATGTTCACACTGCGGAATCTCCGCTGGCTGAATTCCGTGAGCGGCCGCCGTCAAAAATACTATGGCGATAGGACCGAGATGCACTGCGCCGTCACCACTGACGACTAGGCAGTACTCGCGGAATTCCGTGCAAAGAACAAACATGTTCTCTTTCTTTGCGCGGGACTATTTCAGTGGCGGAATTGTCCGCCTCTGAAATTCCGCAGTGTGAATGGGTCTCGTGAAAGACCCATTCACACTGATGGTACTGTTTACTGCACGGAATTCTACTCGCAGAATTCCACAGTCTGAACGTACCCTAATGCAGTAAATGATTTGAGTGGGGTGGCCAGGCAGGGAGCGAAGTGAGCTGCGGAGCACTTCAGTGTTTTAACTTGTCATTACAGTGGGAATACACAACCTAGAGATCAAAGACTTAATTGATCACGACGGCCCCATCATTGTTTTCCCAGACACACGTGTGCGGCCGTACCTGGTACTGAAGCTCAGCCTGTTGGGGGGGGGGGGGGGGGGGGGGAAGAGATCATTGACCGGCGGTGGTCACATGTAAACACAGCTTCAGATCCGAATCAGGATATCCGGAACCCAAGGTATGTTACTTAAAATAGAGGCAGACTTTTAGAAGGCCAGGTCTCTGTCTGTCACTGACCTTTAGCCCAAGATCTAACAAACTGGTCATGAAAAAGTTGCAAAATAATCACGGCTTTAAAGATAAAGTCAGCAAACAGAAAGAGGAACCGAAAAAGAACAAAAATCGGTGCACAACAAACAAGTGGAAAGCTCTTTTATCTATGATTCATCTAATGGATTTTAATAGATCCCATTGACTTACAATGAGAGAGAATTAAAAAAAAAATAAATAAAAACACAAAATACACTGCTCAAAAAAATAAAGGGAACACTAAGATAACACATCCTAGATCTGAATGAATGAACTAATCGTATGAAATACTTTCCTCTTTACATAGTTGAAAGTGCTGACAACAAAATCACACAAAAATTATCATTGGAAATCAAATTTATCAACCCATGGAGGTCTGGATATGGAGTCACACTCAAAATCAAAGTGGAAAACCACACTACAGGCTGATCCAACTTTATGTAATGTCCTTAAAACAAGTCACAATGAGGCTCAGTAGTGTGTGTGGCCTCCACGTGCCCGTATGACCTCCCTAAAATGCCTGGGCATGCTCGTGATGAGGTGGCGGATGGTCTCCTGAGGGATGTCCTCCCAGACCTGGACTAAAGCATCCGCCAACTCCTGGACAGTCTGTGGTGCAGCGTGGCATTGGTGGAGGGAGCGAGACATGATGTCCCAGATGTGCTCAATCGGATTCAGGTCTGGGGAACGGGCGGGCCAGTCCATAGCATCAATGCCTTCCTCTTGCAGGAACTGCTGACACACTCCAGCCACATGAGGTCTCGCATTGTCTTGCATTAGGAGGAACCCAGGGCCAACCGCACCAGCATATGGTCTCACAAGGGGTCTGTGGATCTCATCTCAGTACCTAATGGCAGTCAGGCTACCTCTGGCAAGAACATGGAGGGCTGTGTAGCCCACCAAAGAAATGCCACCCCACACCATTACTGACCCACTGCCAAACAGGTCATGCTGGAGGATGTTGCAGGCAGCAGAACGTTCTCCACGGCGTCTCCAGACTCTGTCATGTCTGTCACATGTGCTCAGTGTGAACCTGCTTTCATCTGTGAAGAGCACAGGGTGCCAGTGGCGAATTTGCCAATCTTGGTGTTCTCTGGCAAATACCAAACACCCTGCACGGTGTTGGGCTGTAAGCACAACCCCTACCTGTGGACGTCGTGCCCTCATACCACCTTCATGGAGTCAGTTTCTGACGGTTTGAGTGGACACATGCACATTTGTGGCCTGCTGGAGGTCATTTTGCAGGGCACTGGCAGTGCACCTCCTAGCACAAAGGCAGAGGTAGCACTCCTGCTGCTGGGTCGTTGCCTCCTTCACATCTCCTGATGTACTGGCCTGTCTCCTGTTAGCACCTCCATGCTCTGGACACGACGCTGACATACACAGCAAACCTTCTTGCCACAGCTCGCATTGATGTGCCATCCTGGATGAGCTGCACTACCTGAGCCACTTGTGTGGGTTGTAGACTCCATGTCATGCTACCACTAGAGTGAAAGCACCGCCAGCATTCAAAAGTGACCAAAACATCAGCATAGGGACTGAGAAGTGATCTGTGGTCACCACCTGCACAACCACTCCTTTATTGGGGGTATCTTGCTAATTGCCTATAATTTCCACCTGTTGTCTGTTCCATTTGCACAACAGCATGTGAATTTGAGTGTCAATCAGTGTTGCTTCCTGAGTGGACAGTGTGATTTCCTTTATTTTTTTAGATTTAGAGAGAGATAGATAGAGATATATATATATATATATATATATATATATACACACACACACATATTTCTTGCATTATATATATATATATATATATATATATATATATATATATATATATATATACTTTTTTTTTTTTTTTTTTTTTTAATGACAGTGATGGGCACCAGGAACGGAATCTAAATTGGGGTGTGAACATCCCCTTATTTACTATGACATTTAAGGTATATGGCACAGCTCCTACATTGTTCATGACTCTTCCCTGTAGGAGAGCAGGAAAGTCTCCTGTATATCCGAGAGGTCACAGGCTGCAACACTCCTGCAAAAAGAATGAGCAGTCGGGTGGAGCACTCATGTGAGCCCCTCGGGCAGTAAGAAAGCATCCTAGGCCCGCTTCAATGGAGAATATGGTTTTGTTGAGTGCTGTGGTTTCTCTATATTAGTTAATGGGGAAAAAAAAAAAACACATCTGTTCAGTAAAACTGCATTCTGTTGCACTTGCTGGATCCAACAGATGCACATAGGATGAACCTCAAAGGCTTTCATCACATGGTAAAGGGGTAGCCCCATTTCCAAATGTGATCCCCCCCATCTACAGGATAGGATCTAACAAGCTGATCTTGGAGGGTCTAACTGCTGAGAGCCCCACTGACCGTAACTCAATTGACCCCTGAATAAATGAAGTGCATGGTCAGCGCTTCAATTATTCTCTATGGGGCTTCTGAATATTGCCAAGCTCAGCCCCAACGCACCTTACCCAATATCTTCAGGGGACACTTTTCCTTTGTTCTTGAGATCAGTGGGGGTCAGCGTTTCCCAAACAGTATCTTTAGCTGTTTCAAAACTACAACTCCCAGCATGCCCGATGTAGTGTTACAACAGCTGGAGGCACACTTGGAAATAATGGGATAGCAGTGCATTTCTGAGCAGAGAGGTGCTAGAGTCTAGATTCACAGATTGCGGTGGGTCTAACCATCAGCTCAGCCCATAACAAGCTATGACCCACATGGCTTCTGCCTGTCCAGATATGTTGGCATGTCATTGACAGTTTCACAATGTATAAGTGAGATACAAATCGTGACGTGACCATTACACGGTATTGGGGAACGTGGAGAATCCAAGCTCAGGGCTCCCTACAGGAGACCATGGGCCAGCACACCGGAAGGGGTTACCACCATGATGCCAATCTAAATGGGGGCAATATATATCTCCACATCCCATACCGTCACACCCTACACGACCTTATATAGGACAATATGTAATCTGGGGGCACAGAAATAGGGTTGACCAGTGACTGCTGACTTTCCTATTACAGAGACCAAGTCTGAAACACTAGTGATCTACAAACTTTGGACCTCCGGCTGCTGCTAAACTACAACTCCCAGCATGCCCAGACAGGGCATGCTGGGAGTTGTAGTATTGCAACAGCTGGAGAGCCACAGTTTGTAGACCACTGGTATACACCATAGAAGAAGGCAATGGTGGCCAGGACTGTACCATAAAGTACAGGATCGGGGGGTGGGGGTATAAGGATACTTAGGGTCCAGAGGTGTATGCTGAGCCCCCTATCTCCTCCTCCCATTTACTGCTGCCCAGGGGGGTTCACATGACACTGAGGTGAGGGACACACATACAATGCAGCATTATAATGCATAAGAAGACTGGGGGGACAGTATATAGCACACCCCTGCAGGCATCTCTCAGTAGTGCAGTCCTAATACAGGGGTGCAATGTACAATGTAGAGACAGGGTATAGCACTGGACCATACCATGAGGGGGAAGGGGGGGTACTAATAACAATAACAA
The DNA here is from genome assembly GCF_029499605.1 of Hyla sarda. Lineage (NCBI taxonomy): Eukaryota > Metazoa > Chordata > Amphibia > Anura > Hylidae > Hyla > Hyla sarda. Next base: position 128,978,945 of record NC_079197.1, on the reverse strand, counting down.
CAACAACAAATAACAGCACACACAGCCCCCCTCCTCGCACACTGCAGTAATACAGCAGCCCATCCCGTCCCCCGTGTAGATATAAGGACGCTGCCCCCGCACAGCTCACCTCTCCTGCGCTCAGGGTGGGTCCCGGATCCTCCGGAGCTCCGGAAGTACAAACCAGGGCTCCAGCGGATGTGGAAGGGTAGCGGCTGGTTCCTATCCTCTAGAAGGAGCTGACGTCACAGGTCACATGGCGGTGACTTCAGCACTGTGTGTGAACGCCTTGGAAAGGCTACGGATGGGAGGGAGATTCAAAGCGAGCAGGAAGGAGGATTGTGGTGTGCCCCGAAATATCATGGGTCAGTGTTTCCCAAGCAGGGTGCCTCCAGCTGTTGCAAAACTACAACTCCCAGCATGCCCGGACAGCCGTTGGCTGTCCGGGCATGCTGGGAGTTGTAGTTTTGCAACAGCTGGAGGCACCCTGCTTGGGAAACCCTTCTCTGGGTCATGGCGTGTGGGCGTGCTGGGTTCACACGGCGCGGTTGTTTTAACATGCACTTGCGGTTTTGCAATGCGGTAATTGCGAGTTTGTTTTTTTTACCCTCAGGTGAAACATATTTTAACCCCTTGACGACTCAGAAAATTTAAATTTTTGCCTATCTGGCGGGGTTTCAATTTGAACCCCTTAAGGACTCAGGGTTTTTTTTTCCGATTTTGCACTTTCGTTTTTTTCCTCCTTACCTTTAAAAAATCATAATTCTTTCAATTTTGCAGCTAAAAATCCATATGATGGATTATTTTTTGCGCCACCAATTCTATTTTGCAATGACATCAGTCATTTTACCCCAAAATCTACAAGGAAACGGCAAATAAAATCATTGTGCGACAAAACTGAGGAAAAAACACAATTTAGAAAATTTTGGGGGCTTCCGTTTCTACGCAGTACATATTTCAGTAAAAATGACACCTTATCATTATTCTGTAGGTCCATACGGTTAAAATGATCCCCTACTTATATAGGTTTGATTTTGTCGGACTTCTGGAAAAAATCATAACTACATGCAGGAAAATGTATACGTTTAAAATTCTCATCTTCTGACTCCTATGGCTCATTTTTTGCGCCGTGATCTGAAGTTTTTAACGGTACCATTTTTGCATTGATTGGACTTATTGATCGCTTTTTATTTATTTTTTCATGATGTAAAAAGTGACCAGAAATACGCTATTTTGGACCTTGGAATTTTTTTTGTGCGTACGCCATTGACGGGTGCAGTTTAATTAACAATATATTTTTATAATTTGGACATTTCCGCAGGCAGTGATACCACATATGTTTATTTTTATTTACACAGGTTTTTTTTTTTTTTTTTTTTTTTTAAATGTGAAAAGGGGGGTGATTCAAACTTTTATTAGGGAAGGGGTTAAATGATCTTTATTAAAGGAGTAGTCCAGTGGTGATTCAGTGGTGAGCAACTTATCCCCTATCCTAAGGATAGGGGATAAGTTGCAGATCGCGGGGGGTCCGACCCCTGGGGCCCCCCGCGATCTCCTGTACGGAGCCCCGACAGCCCGCTGGAAGGGGGCGTGTCGACCTCCGCACGAGGCGGCGGCCGACACGCCCCCTCAATACAACTCTATGGCAGAGCCGAAGCGCTGCCTTCGGCAATCTCCGGCTCTGCCATAGAGATGTATTGAGGGGGCGTGTCGGCCGCCGCCTCGTGCGGGGGTCGACACCCTCTATCTCGGCGGAGAGCCGGGGCCCCGTACAGAGAGATCGCAGGGGGCCCCAGCGGTCGGACCCCCCGCGATCTCAAACTTATCCCCTATCCTTAGGATAGGGGATAAGTTTTTCACCACTGGACTACCCCTTTAACTTTTTTTTTTTCACTTTTTTTTTTTGCAGTGTTATAGCTCCCATAGGGGGCTATAACACTGCACACACTGATCTGTTACATTGATCTATGTTATCCATAGGATAAAATAGATCAATGATTCTGCCTCTTGACTGCTCATGCCTGGATCTCAGGCACTGAGCAGTTATTCAGCGATCGGACACCAGGAGGCAGGTAGGGGACCCTTCTCGTGTCCTACAGCTGTTTGGGACACCGTAATTTCACCACGGCGGTCCCAAACAGCCCACTGAGCTAGCCGGGGGTAGTTTAGTTTCACTGTAGATGCAGCGATCAACTTTGAACGCTGCTTCTAAAGGGTTAATAGCATGCAGCACTGCGATCAGTGCCGTGCGCTATTAGCCACGGGTCCCAGCCGTTGTTAGAGACCAGGCCCGACCCGCTATGGCCCCACGTTATAGAAAGGGAGCGGACACGGGCCGTACAGCTACACCCTTGGTCCTAAGGCTAAGTTTCCACTTGGTTTTCTTCTGGCAGTTTTTGGATTTCTGCCACTGCAGTTTTTGAGCCAAAGCCAGAAGTGGATTCAAAAGGAACAGGACATAAAATGGAAGAACTTACACTTCTCCTCCCTTATGGATCCACTTCTGACTTTGGCTCAAAAACTCCACTAGCAGTATTCCAAAAACTGCCAGAAAAAAAACTAGTGGAAAGTTAGCCTTAACAGGTTAAAGCGTACCTGTCATAGTGCAAAAAAAAAGAAAAAAAAAGTGCTATGTTACTCAGGACCCAATCCTGATCATGTGCATATCATTTTTATGTGTCTCGGACCTATATATCCAGAGATATAAGCATTTATCTGCTGGTGAGTTACTTTTTCATTGTGCAGGCTGGAGGGGGCGTGTCAGTCTGTCTCCCTCACAGGAACAAGCCTGTGCAGTCAGCCAATCAGTACTCTCTACTCTGTAACCCTTTCCTCTCTGGTTTTATGCTGTGTCATGTGTCAGAGGAAGATACTTGGAGCTTGTCTGCAGTAATCAGAAGATATTATGGTGAATTCATAACAGGATAAAATGTATAAATATAAGAATAGATCTTTATAAAATTAGTGCAAGCATTTTTTAGATAAAAGTACAGCATTTTTATGAATACATGTTCTATCTGTTTTATCTTCTCCTCGTAAAGCTGGATGCTAATCAGCATAGCTGTCAATACCGTGTTTCCCTGAAAATAAACCCTACCTCGAAAGTAAGCCCTAGCAGGATTATGGGGTAAGGCTGCAATATAAACCCTACCGCGAAAATAAGACCTAGTCCAGGGGTAATCAGCTGATAGACCGCGGTCCAGATGCGGACCGCGCCCGCCAGTAATGCCCGCAGACCCCACATGGCCACCACAGTAATGCCCGCAGAAACGACCCCCACCGGCCACCACAATAATGGCCGCAGACCCCACACACCCCCAAACCCCCCCCCCCCGTCCACCCCAGTACGGTAATGCCCGCAGACTCCCCCCTCCCCCCCAGGCCACCCCAGTAATGCCCGCAGACCCAACAGACCCCATCGGAGACCACCCCTGCCTCCTTTGGCTGGTCCCGCGGCAAGTTACCTTACTGCAATTCAGCCGGGGCAGGGACGCTGTCATTTTAAAACGTTGGCGCTTATGCACGGCCGACGTCATGGACGTGTCCCTGCCCCTGGCTGCTAAGCAACAGAAGAAGGAGATCTCGCCGCAGAGTATGAAGGTAAAATGTGTACCGGTACCCTAGTTTATTATGGCAGAGGGGTGGGGGGCACTGTAGGGTACGGTAGGAGTGTGGAGGATGACAGAGGAAGGGGAGGATGGGGGACTGCAGGAGTGTGGAGGATGGGGGGCTGCAGGAGTGTGGAGGATGCCCCCCATCCTCCACACTCCTGCAGCCCCCCATCCTCCACACTCCTGCAGCCCCCCATGCTCCACACTCCTGCAGCCCCCCATGCTCCACACTCCTGCAGCCCCCCATGCTCCACACTCCTGCAGCCCCCCATGCTCCACACTCCTGTAGCCCCCCATGCTCCACACTCCTGCAGCCCTCCATGCTCCACACTCCTGCAGCCCCCCATGCTCCACACTCCTGCAGCCCCCCATCCTCCACACTCCTGCAGCCCCCCATGCTCCACACTCCTGCAGCCCCCCATGCTCCACACTCCTGCAGCCCCCCATGCTCCACACTCCTGCAGCCCCCCATCCTCCACACTCCTGCAGCCCCCCATGCTCCACACTCCTGCAGCCCCCCATCCTCCACACTCCTGCAGCCCCCCATCCTCCACACTCCTGCAGCCCCCCATCCTCCACACTCCTGCAACCCCCCCATCCTCCACACTCCCGCAGCCCCCCCATCCTCCACACTCCCACAGCCCCCCCATCCTCCACACTCCAACAGCCCCCCATCATCTACACTCCTGCAGCCCCCCCATAAATAAATAAGCCCTAACCTGAAAATAAGCCCTAGTGTGTTTTTTTGTGACTAAAATTGATATAAGACCCTGTCTTATTTTCGGAGAAACACGTGTGTGTCATTCATCTTTCACAGACTCCTGAATGTCTAATCAACTTCTTTGTCATTCAGGAGTCCGAGAAAGCTTTGACTATTTCAGCATTCTGGGAGTTGTAGTTTAGTAACAACTGAAGCTGCAATGTTTGTAAATAACTGTGTTAGAGCAGTGTTGCCTCCAGCTGTTTTAAAACTACAGCTTCCAGCATGTCCACACATCCTTTATCTGTAGTTTTACATACACAATAGAAATCTCCTATACTGGATACCGGTATGCTTTATGGCCGGTATCCAGTATGCTGTAAAATCTAGACTAGTCTGTCTGGCTAAAGACAGGCGACCCCTAGTGGTGGCTATTTTGAGCTTAAATTTCAGGTGAAAAAACATTTTTTTTTTAACAGGTGTATATTGTGAAATGTCATATTATAATGAGTCCTGCAATATATGAAAAGTTTTTAACAATGACAGTGCCTCTTTAAGCACTTACCATAGCCAATTTTGGCTTTGGGAACAGAGGAAATTTTCATTTTTTTATTCTCGCTTTTTCCTCCTCGTCTTCTAAGGCCTTGTTCACATTGCCTTGGACTCCGCTATTCAGAGTTCCGTCAGCAGTTCTGTCAGAACCATGTGAGCTTAGCGAAGAAAAAAATAGTACATGCACGCTAAACTATCGGATCCCCTAACGGACCCTGAACAGGACAGTAGACAGCGTCAATGTGAACCTAGCCGAAGAGCCATAACTTTTCTTCTTTCCCCGACAGATCCATATGAGGGCTTGTTTTTTGCATAACCAATTGTTCTTTGTATTGAAATTTTACCATCAAATGTTCAGCGAAACAAAAAAAATGATTATTTGTGGGGGGAAATTGAAAAGAAAAACGCAATTTAGCAACTTTTTATTTTTTTTTGTTTTGACACTGCACTTTATGGTAAAAATGATACATTATCATTATTCTGTAGCTCAGTGTGATTAAAACGATACCTGATTTATATACTTTTTCTATTGTACTACTTTAATAAGAAGTCTAACCTTATTGAACAAAATCAGTATATTTAAAATTGTCCTCTTCTGACCCCTATAACTTTTTTATTTTCTGCTTATGGGGATTTTTGATCTTTTTTTTGTTGCGCAGTGATTTGTAGTTTTTATCGGTACCATTTTTGCTTTAACCCTTTAAGGACGCAGGGTTTTTCCGTTTTTGCATTATCATTTTTTACTCATCACCTTCTAAAAATCATAAATCTTTCAATTTTGCACATGAAATTCCATATTATGGCTTATTTTTTGCGTCACCAATTCTACTTTGCAGAGACATTAGTCATTTTACCCAAAAATCCACGGCGAAACGGAAAAAAAATTCATTGTGCGACAAAATTGAAGAGAAAATGTCATTTTGTAACTTTTGGGGGCTTCCGTTTCTACGCAGTAAATTTTTCGGTAAAAATAACACCTTATCTTTATTCTGTAGTTCCATACGGTTAAAATGATACCCTACTTTTATAGGTTGGATATTGTCGTACTTTGGAAAAAAATCCTAACTACTTGCAGGAAAATTTATATGTTAAAAATTCTCATCTTCTAACCCTATAAATTTTTTATTCGCGTACGGGCCGGTATGAGGAATAATTTTTTGCGCCGTGTTCTGAAGTTTTTATCGGTACCATTTTTGTATTGATCGGACTTTTTGATCGCTTTTTATTCATTTTTTCATGATATAAAAAGTGACCAAAATTACACTATTTTGGACTTTGGAATTTTTTTGCGCGCACGCCATTGACCGTGCGATTTAATTAACAATATATTTTTATAGTTCGGACATTTTCGCACGCGCCGATACAACATATGTTTATTTTTATTTACACAGTTTTTTTTTTTATGGGAAAAGGGGGGTGATTCAAACTTTTATTAGGGAAGGGGTTAAATGACCTTTGTTAACTTTTTTTTCCACTTTTTATTTGCAGTGTTATAGCTCCCATAGGGACCTATAACACTGCACACACTGATCTCCTATGCTGATCCCTGCAAAGCCATAGCTTTGCATGGATCAGCGAGATAGGGGCTTGATTACTCAATCCTGTAGCTCAGGCTTGGAGCAATCAAACGCCGATCAGACGCCGTGGAGACAGGTAAGGAGACCTCCGCCTGCATCCCAGCTGATCGGAACATCGCGATTTTATCTCGATGTCCCGATCAGCCCGACTGAGCTGCTGGGAAGCGTTTACTTTCATTTTCAGATCGGTGCCGCGTGCTGTTAGCCCAGGGTCCCGGCTATGAATAGCAGCCGGGACCGAGCCGGTGTGATGCGGGGTCACGGTGTGACCCCGTTTTTAACACCGGGCGTAGGGCATACAGGTACGCCCTACGTCCTTAAGAGGTTAATAGTTCTTATTGATCGCTCTTTATAATTTTTTTTACTGAAATATGCTGTCATTAACCCCTTCCCGACCCATGACATACATGTACGTCATGGGTCAGGTGAGCGGACATGACGGGGGCCCACGGGTCGGGTCTGTGTCATGACCGGGAGATGTCAGCTGTTATCGGCAGTTGACGTCTCCCGGTAATGACATCAGAGATCGCTCCGATATCCGTCATTAAACTGGTTAAATTCCGTGATCTATACAGATCACAGCATTTAAACATTAAATGCCGCTATTGCCTGGTGTCTTGTGGTCCCATACTCCCCCGTGATGTAATTGCGGGGAAGGGCTATGGTTTGCTAGTGAAGCCCGAGGCCTTACCTTGTCCTCCGCGTCTTCCCTGGCTTTGTTATTGCTTAAAGGGGTACTCCACTCCCCAGCGTTTGGAACATTTAGTTCCGAATGCTGGTGACGTCACGCCCCACCCCCTCAATGCAAGTCTATGGGAGGGAATGTGACAGGCGGCGGGGCATGATGTCACAAGGGGGCGTGGTGATCCTGAAGCCCGCACCAGCATTGGGAATTAAATGTTTTGAACTCTTAGGAGTGGAGTACCCTTTTAAGCAATCAGATCCAGGGAAGATGCCAAGGACAAGGTATGGCCTCAGGCTTCCCTACCCCTTTAAGGCTCCCTTTGGCAGCCCTTAGCAATCTAGCACAGATTTCATGGATCAATGTAATGTAATAGCATTACATTGCTCTATATAAGCCATCTGATGTGGCTTATAAAATATATAAAATATAAAAAGATCTCTCCCCTAATAAAAATTCAAATAACTCCCCTTTTCTCAGTTTAGAGTAATAGTCCTGAAAAAGACGAGAAATAGAGTCAGGGTGATACTGTACAGTCCCTACCGCGTCCCTCAGGGCAGAGGGCGTTTGTGAGGCCACCCGATCCCGAAGGTGCCTGGTCAGCATAGTATGAGCTTTATTGCCTTTTTCATAGAAGCGCTGTTTGGCATAAAGTAATTGTCACTCCACCTTATGGAGGGCCAGGTCTCCCAACTGGGACTTGCAGCTACCATGCGCCTCAGGATCGGGAGGGAAGGAGCAGTCTGAAGGCGAGCCTTCAGGTCGGAAATTAAAACCCTGAGTTCCCGGGAGCGTGACAACCGATCCCGCTTCTGTCTAGAGCTCAAAGCAATGCAATGACCTCTGAACACAGCCTTGTGGGCCTCCCACAGGATAGCTTGGGAAGAGACAGAACCCTCATTGGCAGTAAAATAGTCAGTGATGCTATTAAGGATCGAGTCACGGGCAGGAGGGGACTTAAGAAGAGAATCATTAAGACGCCAGTGACAGCGGCAAAGAGAAGTAGAAAAAGGAGACAAGGACAGGGCCATGGTCAGACCAGGAGATAGGTTCCAAGGAAGCAGAGGTGAGCATGCGTACCATGGGGAGGTTGCCGAAAAAGTAGTCGATGCGAGTATGAAGTTTATGAGGGTGCGAGTAAAAAGAAAATACTGGTCGATTAATACGCCACAAATCAAAAAGTGCGGCAGAGCAAAGCAATCTACGGAAAAGCGTAGACAGGCGCACCTGCAGAGTAGGAGGAGGGGACACAGAGAGCGAATCACGGTCAACCCCAGGAGAAAAGACCAAATTAAAATCCCCCCCCTAGTAACCACGCCGAGGGGGAGTATTTACGCAGTCGTGTAAAAACACGCTTGAGAAAGGGTAGCTGGGAAGTGTTCAGGGCATACACATTACAGAGGAGTATTTGCTCATCACACAGGGACCCTTGCAGAATAAAGAACCTACCCGATGGGTCCGCATATGAGGAAGTAATCTGCAGAGGGCACGTTCTAGAGATCAGTATGGCTACTCCAGCTACTTTCCCATCAGCTGAAGCCAGGAAGGTCTGGGGAAAAAGGTGGGAAAGAAATTGAAAGGAACCCGTCTTGTCAAAGTGTGTCTTCTGAAGATACACATTATCCGCTTTAAGGGCTACCAACTCCCTCTGCAGAAAACGCCTCTTCATGAGGGTATTGAGGCCTTTCACGTTCAAAGAGACACACTTAGCCATGAGGGTGCATTAGAGGGAGGAATAAATGTTTTAGAAGGTACTGCAGTGCAGAAACGTCAAGGGTGGTCCACTCAGGAGCGGGGGTCCACGGCAGCGGGTTGAACTTCTTAGGAGAGGTACTTCCAGGGAGAGCAGTCAGGAGAAAAAACTAAAGAATACAAGAGGTGGAGACAGACAGAAACACTGGGAAAGGGAGACATGACAAAAGAGACCAGGAAAAAACCACTGGAACACTAGCCAGAGTGGAGGCCAAAATGGTTAGACTAATTAACAAAATAGCATAGAACATCGCAATCTCGTTGATTGCCGTAGCCTCAAAGAGGGAAGGTGGAAGAACACACCAGAAATTGGAACCACACAAGAGGACTAGAGTCCCACCCAGAGGCCAGGCAAAAGGAGAGAGAAACTACCCTCGGCACTATCCCAAGGTATAGGTATTATAGACATCTGGAACCTAGAATGCAAGGATAAGCAACAGAACAGCATTATAAAAGAGCAACAAACAGAAGTCCCAAGTCAGGAACAGTCCCCAAACCAGAACCATCGAGGAGCAGATCAGGGAGGGTCCAAGCCAGGTCTCAGTAAGCTGGAAGGAGAGGCAGCCCGATCGATGGTGCCTCCCGCGCACAGGCTGCCACACCGGGGGCAGGGGTGGAGGAGGAGGAGGAATCAAGCCCCAGTCCGTGAGGTGAGGGACGGAGTTCAAGGATTGAGCAGAATTCCTGTAGATCTGCAAATGAGCGCTGAACACCAGAGCGTCCATCCCTTCTGGAACGGAAAGGACCATCTGTAGGGAATCTGTGCAGCTCGCAGGGTCGACAGGAGAGGTTGCAGCATCCGCCTCTTGCAAAGGGTAATCCAGGATAGGTCTTGGAAGTGCTGAATGGGGGCCCCATCAAAGGCAAAGTTTCGTAGGGAGCGCAATTGGCCATGATACGCTCCTTCAGCTGAAAGTCCACGACACAGCAAATTACATCTCGTGGGGGGCCATTGACAGGGCGAGGACGTAGGGCCCAATGAGCACGGTCCAATTTGATCTTATGCGAAGGGGGTTCACCCAAAATCATGTTGAATATGGCTTCCAAGGTGACATGTAGGTCCTCCGCCTGTGTAGCCTCTGGAAGAACACGGACCCGGATGTTATTGAGCCTCCCCCTATTATCTAAGTCCTCCACATGCGAGTGCAAGTCAATGAGAAATTCAGTCTGGGCAGACAAAGTACCCTGCAGCTTGGAGATGTAGGCTCTGGTAGAATCATGGTTCCCCTAAAGATCGTCCACTCTATCCGAGACATGTTGGAGATCCTTACGCATGTCAGCGATTTCTGCCCTGCAGGCATCCTTCACCTCGGTGAAAGTCCTCCTTAGAGGGCAAATGAGAGAGCAATTGGCTGAAATCCATTGAGAGGGGAGCAGAAGCAGGGGCCCCCGAACAAAACAGATCTAGATGAGGGCTATCTCCTCAGGCCGGTTGACCCGCAGTCTCATGACAGCCCCCAGGGGACCTTGTAGCGGCAAAGGGGCCCGGCTGGGGTAAAACCCCAGGGGATCCCCCTGTGCTCCTGCGCACAGACATAGTCCTTTGTGGTTTCGGAGAGGACCCAGAAGGGGCCACAGCTGGATCAGAGGACCAATCACCCCCCACAAAGGAGATAGCAGGTGGAGATTCAGGCTCTATGTAACAGGCCTCAAGGGACCCACTGATTGCCAGGGAGGGGCCAAGAGAAGCAGGTGAGGCCCCCAACACAAGGGGCCCTAAAGCAGCAGAGGACAGGTTCGGAGCAGGGAACCGTTCAGGGCCAGAATCCAAACCCCTCAGGGCACAGGCCACAGGCTCTCCTCCATCAGATAGGACACAGTCAGTAGTGGGGCCGGGAGCAGGTGTCTGCAGCGGTTGCGCCGGCAGCTCATGCGGCACCAAACCAGCAGGAGATGTGTTCGGGGGGAGACAGACAGGGTCCCCAGAGCTTACCCCCAGATCTTTCGGCACAGCAGGGCAATCTGGTAGGAGACCGGAGGGTCCATTCGGGGCTGTGTTCGGAGACCGGGGAAGCAGGCGGGGAGGCCGGAGCAGAAGAGGGGGATGCACGGAGGTACCGTACGATCCCTCCAGACTGAGTTAGGGGGACAAGTACAGCAGCAGGGGTCTTTTGACATCTCTTGCTTCCTCTGGGCATGAGGGAGTGGGTAGAGTCCAGCTAATAAAGCAAATTTCCCAGCCGCGAGGCGCGGAGCTCAGGTACTATGCAGCCATCACTGGTAGCGGCAAGCCACGCCCCCTCTTTATTATTTTTTTTATTATAATATTTTGTATTGTAAAATGGCTATTTGGCACATTTAACTCCTTAAGGACCACTTAAGGGGCTTCTGTTTCCACGCAGTGCACTCATTGGTAAATATGACACCTTATTTTTATTCTGTAGATCCGTACGATTAAAATTATACCGTGCTTATATAGGTTTGATTTTGTTTTACTTCTGTTAACAAGATATAACTTTGTGCACAAAAATTAGTACATTTAAAATTGTCCTCTTCTGATCCCTATAACTTTTTTTATTTTTCCATATACGGGCATGTGTGAGGGCTAATTTTTTGTGCCGTGAGCTGTAATTTTTATCTGTACCATTTTTTTACACACTTCTGCACTTTGGTACTTTTTATGTGTACGCCAGTGAACGTACGGTTTAATTAACGTTATATTTTTAAATGGGACATTTACGCACGCGGCGATACCACATATGTTTCTGTTTATTTTTGTTTACATATTTTTTTAATAAGAAAAGGGGGGGGGATTCAAACTTTTATTAGGTAAGGGGTTAATTCACATTTATTAACTCTTGTTTTTACTTTTTTTAACACCATTTTTAGTCCCCACAGGGAAATATTACATCTGATCGCATACACTGTTCAATGCTGTGCCATGCTGAGGCCTCCTGGGACATCAGAACCCCGATAGGACAGTAAGGAGGGAGGTAAGGGCCCTCCCGTCATCCTCTCAGCTGATCGGGTAAAACCACGGTGGTCCCGATCAACTCGTCTGAGCTGCCGGGAATGTCTTTTTATTTTTTATTTTAGACACCGCGTTCAACTTTGATGTCTGGCATTAGACACGGGTCCTGGTGGGGTCAGCTCCTGAGCCTGCGTCATTGAAGGGGAGTGGGCGCAGGGCATAGGTTAAAGTGTACTTTTGACGTGGAAAGTTTTGATTGATGGGGGTTTTAGTGCAGTGTGCTCCTCTCCCAGCTCTGTGTCACATGTTCGATATACATTCCATAGACTTACATTATGAGACCATCTCAATCTCGTGACACAGAGCCAGGAGATAACGTGCTGAGCCCCAGCTTTTCCCGGCTCGTTCTCCTGATTGGTGGAGTCCTGAACACTCAACCACTCAAATGACCCCGGGCATCAGATCAGTGTCAAGATGTCTCCTTTCTGCCGTCATCATGGGGTCTCTTCTCTGGTCTGCCTTCGAGCAAACCAGAGAAGTAGATCTCAGATAACACTAATCAGTGCTATACATATTTCATGGCACTGATCAGTATTAGCAGTGTAATGATTGCAATAAATAGTCCCCTGCGGGGACCAAAAAAGTTTTAATAAAAGTGAATAAGCCCCTCCCCCAAAAAATAAATCAGCATATATGGTATTGCCACGTGCGGAAATGTCCCATATATTAAAATTAGGGCTGCAGCTAACAATTATTTTAATAATCAAGTTAGTTCTCGATAATTCAAATTCATCGGAAAAAAAAACTGAATGTGGAAAAAAGGGGTTTAACTGATGTTACTGCAGAGCATTGCACCCTAGTGTCTAGTACTACACAAACTAGGGTGCAATGGTCTGCCCATGTGTATAGCAATGTGTAGTACACACATACTGCCATACACATGAAGGATATGTGCAGAGCATTGCACCCTAGTGTCTGTAACTGGCATCTGGCTAACTGGCATCTGTGACTTAACCCCTTAAGGACCCAGACAATTTTCAGTGTACGACCTGGCCATTTTTTGCACATCTGACCACTTTACCTTTCATTCTCATTCTGAGATTGTTTTTTTCGTGACATATTCTACTTTATGTTAGTGGTAAATTTTTGTCGATACTTGCATCATTTCTTGATGAAAAATTCTTTGGTGAAAATGTTGAATTTTTTTTACTTTGAAGCTCTCTGCTTGTAAGGAAAATATACATACCAAATAAATTATATATTGATTCATATATACAATATGTCTACTTTATGTTGGTATCATAAAGTTGACATATTTTTCCTTTTGGAAGACATCAGAGGGCTTCAAAGTTCAGCAGCAATTTTCCAATTTTTCACAAAATTTTCTAAATCGGAATTATTCAGGGACCAGTTTTGAAGTGGATTTGAAGGGCCTTCATATTAGAAACAACCCACAAATGACCCCATTATAAAAACTGCAGCCCTCAAAGTATTCAAAATCACATTCAGTAAGTGTGTTAACCCTTTAGGTGTTTCACAGGAATAGCAGCAAGGAGAAAATTGTAAATCTTCATTTTTTACACTCGCATGTTCTTGTAGACCCAGTTTTTGATAGAAAAAGTCCCCTAAAATTTGTAACCCAATTTCTCCCAAGTAAGGAAATACCTCATATATGTACATCAAGTGTTCAGCAGGTGCAGTAGAGGGCTCAAAAGGGAAGGAACATCAATGGAATTTTGATTAAATGGTTTTTGGGGGGCATGTCACATTTAGGAAGCCCCCACTGTGCCAGAACAGCAGAACCCCCCCCCCCCACATGGCCTACCATTTTGGAAACTACACCCCTCAAGGCACGTAATAAGGGGTCCAGTGAGCCTTAAGACCCCACAGGTGTTTGACGACTTTTCGTTTAAGTCGGATGTGTAAATGAAAAAAAAATTTTTTTCACTAATGTGCATTTTTGCCCCCCCCAAATTTACAATTTTTACAAAAGGAAATGGGAGAAAATGCCCCCCAAAATTTGTAACCCCATCTCTTCTGAAAATGGAAATACCCCATGTTAGGACGTAAAATGCTCTGCGGGCGAACTACAATGCTCAGAAGAGAAGGAGTCACATTTGGCTTTTGGAAAGCAAATTTAGCTGAAATTGTTTTTGGTGGGCATGTTGCATTTAGGAAGCCCCTATGGTGCCAGCACAGCAAAAAACAATCCACATGGCATACTATTTTGGAAACTACACCCCTCAAGGAATGTAACAAGGGGTACAGTGAGCCTTAACACCCCACAGGTGTTTGACGACTTTTTGTTAAGGTTGGATGTGTAAATGAAAAAACATATTTTTTTACTAAAATGCTGGTTTTTCCCCAAATTTTACATTTTTACAAGGGGTAATAGTAATTTGTAATCCCATCTCTTCTGAGTATGGAAATACCCCATGTGTGGACGTCAAGTGCTCTGCTGGCGAACTACAATGCTCATGGTGCCAGCACTGCAAAAAACAATCCACATGGCATACTATTTTGGAAACTACACCCCTCAAGGAATGTAACAAGGGGTACAGTGAGCCTTAACACCCCACAGATGTTTGACGACTTTTTGTTAAGGTTGGATGTGTAAATGAGGGGTGTAGTTTCCAAAATGGGGTCACATGTGGGGGGGGGGTCCATTGTTCTGGCACTATGGGGGCTTTGTAAACACGTGGCCTTCAATTCCGGACAAATTTTCTCTTCAAAAGCCCAATGGCGCTCCTTCTCTTCTGAGCATTGTAGTTCGCCAGCAGAGCACTTTACATCCACATATGGGGTATGTTCTTACTCAGAAGAAATGGGGTTACAAATTTTGGGGGGCTTTTTTCCTATTTTCCCTTGTGAAAATGAAAGATTTAGAGTAACAACAGCATTTTAGTGAGAACATTTTTTTTTTTTCATTTTCCCATCCAACTTTAACGGAAATTCGTCAAACACCTGTGGGGTGTTAAGGCTCACTATACCCCTTGTTACATTCCGTGAGGGGTGTAGTTTCCAAAATGTAAAATCAGCCACCCCTGTGCAAATCACCAATTTAGGCTTCAAATGTACATGATGCGCTCTCACTCCTGAGCCTTGTTGTCCGCCCACAGAGCATTTTACGCCCACATATGGGGTATTTCCGTACTCAGGAGAAATTGCGTTACAAATTTTGGGGGTCTTTTTTTCCTTTTACCGTTTGTGAAAATAAAAAGTATGGGGCAACACCAGCATGTTAGTGCAAATGTTTTTATTTTTTTACCCTAACAGGCTGGTGTAGCCCCCAACTTTTCCTTTTCATAAAGGGTAAAAGGAAAAAAAAGCCCCCCAAAATTTGTAGTGCAATTTCTCCCGAGTACGGAAATACCCCATCTGTGGCCCAAACTGTTTCCTTGAAATACGACAGGCCTCCGAAGTGAGAGAGCGCCATGCGCATTTGAGGACTAAATTAGGGATTGCATAGGGGTGAAGATAGGAGTATTCTTCTCCAGTGATTCCCAAAAAGGGTGCCTCCAGCTGTTGCTAAACTCCCAGCATGCCTGGACAGTCAGTGGCTCTCCGGAAATGCTGTTGTTTTGTTGTTCTGGAGGCTTTGGAAACACTGCCGTACAAGATAACAGTGTAAGGGGGTGTATATGTAGTGTTTTACCCTTTATTGTGTGTTAGTGTAGTGTAGTGTTTTTAGGGTACATTCTCACTGGTGGAGGTTTCCAGTGAGTTTCCGGCTAGGAGTTTGCGCTGCGACGAAAAATTTGCCGTAGCTCAAACTTCAAGCAGGAAACTTACTGTAAACTCGCCCGTGTGAATGTACCCTGTACATTCACATGGGGGGCAAACCTCCAGCTGTTTCAAAACTACAACTCCCAGCATGCACTGACAGACCGTGCATGCTGGGAGTTGTACTTTTGCAACAGCTGGAGACACACTGGTTGGAAATCCTTCAGTTAGGTTCTGTTACCTAACTCAGTATTTTCCAACCAGTGTGCCTCCAGCTGTTGCAAAACTACAACTCCCAGCATGTACTGATCGACGAAGGGCATGCTGGGAGATGTAGTTATGCAGCAGCTGGAGGTATGCAACTACAACTCCCAGCATGCCGAGACAGCTGTTTGGGCATGCTGGAATTTGCAGTTTTGCAACATCTGGACAGCTACAGTTTAGAGACCACTGCACAGTGATCTCCAAACTGTGGCCCTCCAGATGTTGCAAAACTACAAATCCCAGCATGCCCAGACAGCAAACAGCTGTGTGGGCATGCTAGGAATTGTAGTTTTGCAAGATCTGGAGGGCTACAGTTTAGAGACCACTGTATAGTGGTCTCAAACTGTAGCCCTCAGCTGTTGCAAAACTACAAATCCCAGCATGCCCAAACAGCTGTCATGGCATGCTGGGAGTTGTAGTTTTGCAACATCTGGTGTGCTACAGTTTAGAGACCACTGTATAGTGGTCTCAAACTGTAGTCCTTCAGATGTTGCTAG
This sequence comes from Hyla sarda, assembly GCF_029499605.1. Taxonomy (NCBI): domain Eukaryota; kingdom Metazoa; phylum Chordata; class Amphibia; order Anura; family Hylidae; genus Hyla; species Hyla sarda. The sequence continues at coordinate 128,962,697 of NC_079197.1, read as the reverse complement.
GCAACTCACTGGCTTCCGTAGGATCCTGGGAGCCAGCCGCACGACATAGCCGCCCGCCGATCTCCACCGTCGGTTGTCGCCTCCGCTGCCACCGGATGGGTAAGTGGACTTCGGCGCCGGTCCCCTTTGGTTTCCCCGTTCTTCCCCACCTATTGTGGGTGGGCAGAACGGGGAAACCTAAAGTTAACCCCTCCGCCCCCGATCTGCTATTGGTCGTCGCGTCTATACGACCAATAGCAGGGATAGGAGGGTTGGCAGCCCTGCCACCTCACTCCTATCCCTTCAGGGGGATCGTGGGTGTCTTGGACAATCCCGATCCCCCTTATTTTCCGGGTCACCATAGACCCATATGTGATGGCGGACCTCAGTGATCGCCATTAACCCCTCAGATCAATACAGATCACTGCATCTGTGGAAATTTGGCTCTTAGAATTGATGATCAGATCACACTGCCATGGGGATCCCATCATCCAAGATGGTGGACAGAGGTCCCCTTACCTGCCTCCATCCGTCCTCCCGGAGTCTTCTTCTCTGGTCTGCCTTCCCGCAGACCAGAGAAGAAGATCTCTGATAACACTGATCAGTGCTATCATTCCCAGACAGCCAAAGGCTGCCTTCTCGTATTATACACAGATCTGAAACGTATCCATTAAAAGGGTACTCCGGCCCTAATACATCTTATCCCCTATCCAAATGATAGGGGATAAGATGTCTGATCGTGGGGGTCCCCCGCAATCTGTCATTCAGCACCCACCTTTGCGAGCTCTGCTCAGTGCTAGAGGCTCCAAGTGTGCAGCGTGATGACCACGGGGCCGGAGTATCGTGACATCATGCCCCGCCTCCTCAATGCAAGTCTAAGGGAGGGGGCATGACGGCGCTGCGAAGAGCTCGCAAAAGTGGGTGTTGAATGACCGATTGCGGGGGCCCCCAGCAGACATCTTATCCCTATCCTTTGAACAGGGAATAAGATGTTTTAGGGCCGGAGTACCCCTTTAAACGTTGGGTAAACTGTATATCCCTCAAAGGGTTAACCATCACTGCTCAGCAGTGCCGATTTAGTCCCTTGGACAAGTAGTTTTTTAATTTACATTTGGAGTAAAATACATGTGGTTACTGCAAGGAAAGGGCTGCATGCTATTGACACCATTTACCAAAACTGCCTTGTTGTCCTTTGCAAGCCCCTCACAGTGTAGCAATCATTGGGGGAGATTTATCAAAACCTGTGCAGAGGAAAATGGTGTAGGTGCCCATAGCTACCAGATTTCTACTTTTACATTTTAAAGATGCGACCCAATTTGTTGCTATGGGCAACTGCACCACTCTTCCTATACACAGGTTCTGATAAATCTCCCCCATTGTTCCTGAGTGGTTTGATGAAGCTGAGCTCCGGTTGGTTGCTATAATAATTGAAGCCCTGTTTGCGTGAACCCACCATGCCAAAATCGTCTTTCCCCTGACATCTGCAGTCGGCAGGCCCCTATACATACATTAGATTGGTGACTGGTCGCTGACTTTTATCTAATATGTATGGCCAGGTTGGGTCCAGAGAACAGAGATGTCTGCCAATTGTAGCCCTGTAGATAAAGCAGCAGTATGCCAAGAGAAGACACAGGCAGCAATAATCCAGCAGCACTCTGCTAGTAGAAGAATGTGGCACGATTTATGATCCTTAATGCACTGTCGCTCGGCTAATGGTAATGAATATTTAATTTGCTAATTGACTGCTTAGAATCAATCGCAGTTAATTCTCTTTTTTGGCTACGGTTTTCTGTAATAATGTGAAGCGAATAACATATTGATCTCAGTCGCTGGGCTGCTTCTCCCTCATCAGTCAATATGGATAGAGCAATCTCCACTAGAGAGGACTTGTCCACCACCGCTGGAATTTAATTAAGACCCAGATCTCTTTATATGTCTCAGGCTTTTTTTTTAGTGCAAATATTTTCCGTAAATGTAAGAAATTGTAGGAAGTGCAATGTGGGAGCATTAAGCAGCATAGCATCTTGTCAGCAGATGTCAGTGTAGGATGTAGAATAAACATGGGTCCTCTGATTCCTCTGCATTGAGTAATATCGCTGCTACCATTTAGGCTTATTTTAAGTTTATTTATTTTAATATCATTTTTTTTTCTTGTTCCTGATTAACCATTTTGTACCCAGGAGTTATTGTTTGACTCCCTTACTTGATCCTAGGATTTCTATTGATGGCAGAAAAAAAACAAAGCCGCACACATTTAAAGTACGTTCACACTACGGAATTCCCGCGGAATTCCACGGGCTGAATTACGTGAGCAGAATTCTGCGGTGTGAACTTAACATTAGAGTGAATGGGTCTTCCGGGAGACCCGTTCATACTGCGGAATTTTAGCTGCAGACAATTCCGCCGCTGAAACTGTTCAGCGCAAAGAAAGAACATGTTCATTCTTTCCGCGGATTCCGCAAGCACTGCATAGCCGTCAATGGCCCTAGCGCCGAAGTATTATCGGAGGCGGCCGCCAGACGGAATCTCCGCTCGCTGAAGTCAGCGAGCAGAGATTCCGCAGTGTGAACGCACCCTTACAAAGGCCGGTGAAGATTTAAAGCAGGAAAAGTGCAAGATACTGATTGAAAATGCCTTAAAGGGGTACTCCGCTGCTCAGCGTTTGAAACAAACTGTTCTGAACCCTGGAGCCGGCGGGGAGCTTGTGACATCATAGCCCCGCCCCTCATGACCTCACACCCCGCCCCCTCAATGCAAGTCTATGGGAGGGGGCGTGGCAGCCATCACGCCCCCTCCCATAGACTTGCATTGAGGGGGCAGGGCATGATATCACGAGGGGGCGGGGCATGATGAGGGGCAGAGCAAGCTCCAGCGTTCTGGACAGTTTGTTCCAAATGCTGAGCAGCGGAGTACGCCTTTAACCGGAGCACACTGTGTTTAGGAAAAATACTGCCACTGACCCCTCCCAAAAAAACAAAAAAAACTCACAAACAAAAGCAACATGTAGGTATGGCGTTAGTTTCCAGCTAATATCTGGCTGTGATGTTTTAGCCCAAAAAAATGTCATCATAGTCGTTATTTTTTATTTATTTTTTTTTAATTGATTTAGTTGGAAAAGAGAGATAGATATAAGGTAATTGGTTGTAAAGGGGTTGTGGCAATTGACCTAATTCACTACTAGGTCACATGAGCATTATAGAGGGAATTCAGGGAACATTCACTATGGATTCCCCCCTATGAGCCACATCAGATAGCCAGAGGACAGAGCAGACTCAGCGTGACCATGTATTACATAATTAGCTATTATAAATCAATAGGGTCAGGCGCCGTGAGGATCTGTGTGATACAATGGACCGGGCAGAGTGCCATGGCTTCCCTTGATAATGATAGGTAACACCAAGATTTCCCTATTAATAACAGTCGATCGCTGGGGGTTTGGAAAACCATTCTTGCAACAAAGATCAAAGAAGGGGTTTTCCAGATGGGACAAGCCTGTAAAAAAAGAGTACCTACCCTGGAGGAATCAAGAAGGAGGTTGTCCAGCGAGGAATGGTGCCAAAATCTTCTTTATTGAATAAAAGCCAGCAAACAGGAAAAAGTAACGCGTTTCAGGTGTCCATTTGCACCTTTAGTTGTACATAATGTACGACTAAGGGTGCAAATGGACACCTGAAACACGTTACTTTTTCCTGTTTGCTGGCTTTTATTTGATAAAAAAAATTTTTGGCACCATTCCTCGCTGGACAACCTCCTTCTTGTTTGCTACATTGCATTGGGTGCCTTCCATAGCACAGTCCAAGCGAAGGGCGACTGCATGGTGAGCTGGATATTTTCTGCTATTCCTTGTTCTACCATGGAGGAATGTATAATCTGTATGAAGAGGACTGTATAATTATCTTCTAGTGACCACGTGAGGTCTGTTTCCAAAACATATGCTTTGTTGGACTTAAAAAGACAGTAGACTATGCTTATGAGTCTTACAACATTTTTTTAGTAGTCCTTCAAGATCACATATTAATTTGTTCCAGGATGAACATTGTAAGTTGAAACCATTGTATCCTGGGACTAAAACTCATGGAAAATCAGTAATTTCTCCCAAAGTCTCCAAAATGTTAACTCAAAATGAGAAAAAATAAAGATTACAGGAAAATGTTAAGATAACTAATACAGATAAAGCAAATCCTTACATGTAAAAGTCAGGAATAGATCAGAGAAGCTACAAATCACTTTACATATAGTGGACAAGTGCTTCTTCAGGACCTTATACAGTACACACAATGTACCAGAGATACAAAATGGAGCCGCCCCCATCTGGTGTCCGAAGAGGCAACTAGTCCTTGTACAGTACTACACTATACTGTTGGGAGGTGCAAATCAATGCATGCTCTTCAATAATACAGGGATTTTACCAGTAACTGTCCAGATCTTCCAGCCATTCACCCGAGCCAATGACTGTTTCCGGCATTGTATGTTGAGTATTGTCAGGATTTGGCTGGCTGGTGATGGATCCTCTGTGTCAGTGAGGGATTGGTGTGGACCGTACCGAAGGACCGGTTCTAAGTTGCTACTTGTTTTCACCAGAGCCCGCCGCAAAGCGGGATTGTCTTGCTGCGGCGGTAGCAACCAGGTCGTGCCCACCGGTAGCGGCTCAACCTCACTGACTGCTGAGACTGGCGTGGTACAGGAGGACTAGACAAAGGCGAGGTCAGACGTAGAAGAAGGTCAGGGCAGGCGGCAAAGGTACATAGTCAAGGGCAACGGCAGAAGGTCTGGAAACACTGGTAACGGCATACACAAAAAACGCTTTCACTAGGCACAAGGGCAACAAGATCCGGCAAGGACAGGAAGGGGAAGTGGGTTTTATAAGCAAGGAGCAGGTAGGAGCTAATTAACACTGATTGGGCCAGGCACTAATAAGTGGTGCACGGGCCCTTTAAATCTCAGAGAGCCGGCACGCGCGCGCCCTAGAGAGCGGGGCCGCGTGCCGGGACAGAACTGCACGGGAACGGGACAGGTGAGTAAATTGGGATGCGACCCGCGGTCGGGTCCCACTACGCGGATCGCATCCCCACCGGTAGTGACAGTGCAGCACTCCCGGTCAGCGGGTCTGACCGGGGCGCTGCAGAGAGGAGAACCTCGCGAGCGCTCCGGGGAGGAGCAGGGACCCGGAGCGCTCAGCGTAACAAGTATGCTTTCAGGCTACTATGGTCCAGGAAAGATCATTGTATGGTAAAAATATTGTAACCTTAGGCCATTGTAAGTTAAAGGGGTACTCTGGAGGAAAACAATTTATTTTAAATCAACTGGTGCTAGAAAGTTTGTAATTTGTAAATTACTTCTATTAAAAAATCTTAACCCTTCCAGTATTTATCAGCTGCTGTATACTACAGAGGAAATTCTTTTCTTTTTGAATTTATTTTCTGTCTGTCCACGGTGCTCTCTGCTGACACCTCTGTGTCAGGAACTGTCCAGAGCAGTATAGATTTGCTATGGGGATTCACTCCTGCTCTGGACAGTTCCTGACACAAACAGAGGTGTCAGCAGAGAGCACTGTGGTCAGACAGAAAGAAATTCAAAAAGAAAAGAACTTTCTCTGTAGTATCCAGTAGCTGATAAGTACTGGAAGGATTAAGATTTTTAAATAGAAGTAATTTACAAATCTGTATAACTTTCTGTCACCATTTGATTTAAAATAAATAGTTTTCCACCAGAGTACCCCTTTAAGGGATCACTAACTACATTGGGGAAATAGAATATAGTAACTTGTAGGCTATTGACTGTCTGGGGATGCTGGGAGTTGTAGTTCTGCAACAGCTCGAGGTCCACAGTTTGGAGACCACTGAGCTATACTAATGCCTTATAGAGTTTGCAGGATAGCCATGGTACAGCCAGGTTTTCTATATTTATCTCACTATATGTTCACAAACTCATTTTTTTTAAATATTATGTGGGGTCAAATCAACCACTAAAATATTCCTTTTATTTATTTTTTTGGGGGGGGGGGGGGGGGGGGTTCTATTACACCCTGATCTTCCATATTGGATCAGTGAGATTTCCATTGTTTTCACTAGGAACTGATTCAGTGCATTTGCAACAGCTCTAAGACCAGTTTGCCCTGGCTAAAGATGCCAAGGGTTAAGTGGTTAATGTCATTAGCAGAATTCTTTACAGGGGGATTACCTTTTAAATATTGATGGAGAGCTGATTCAGCACAGCACTGAGCGCTACTAAGACCTGTGTTGGGCAGGGAAGCCATTAGACTGTAGACGAGAGTAACAAAGTGGGGATTACCTGTCACCTTGTCTGCATTTATAGGGTGCTCACAGCATGCCTCCGCTGGTATTTCTCTTAGTATAGAGTGTTCACAGCATGCCTCCGCTGGTATTACTCATAGTATAGAGTGCTCACAGCATGCCTCCGCTGGTATTACTCACAGTATAGAGCGCTCACAGCATGCCTCCGCTGGTATTACTCATAGTATAGAGTGTTCACAGCATGCCTCCGCTGGTATTTCTCATAGTATAGAGTGTTCACAGCATGCCTCTGCTGGTATTACTCATAGTATAGAGCGCTCACAGCATGCCTCCGCTGGTATTACTCATAGTATAGAGTGTTCACAGCATGCCTCCGCTGGTATTTCTCATAGTATAGAGTGTTCACAGCATGCCTCCGCTGGTATTTCTCATAGTATAGAGTGTTCACAGCATGCCTCCGCTGGTATTTCTTAAAGTATAGAGTGCTCACAGCATGCCTCCGCCGGTATTTCTCATAGTAAAGAGTGCTCACAGCATGCCTCAGCTGGTATTTCTCATAGTATAGAGTGTTCACAGCATGCCTCCGCTGGTATTTCTCATAGTATAGAGTGTTCACAGCATGCCTCCACTGGTATTTCTCATAGTATAGAGTGCTCACAGCATGCCTCCGCTGGTATTTCTCATAGTATAGAGTGCTCACAGCATGCCTCCGCTGGTATTTCTCATAGTATAGAGTGCTCACAGCATGCCTCCGCTGGTATTTCTCATAGTAAAGAGTGCTCACAGCATGCCTCCGCTGGTATTTCTCATAGTATAGAGTGCTCACAGCATGCCTCCGCTGGTATTTCTCATAGTAAAGAGTGCTCACAGCATGCCTCCGCTGGTATTTCTCATAGTATAGTGTGCTCACAGCATGCCTCCACTGGTATTTCTCATAGTAAAGAGTGCTCAGAGCATGCCTCTGCTGGTATTACTCATAGTATAGAGTGTTCACAGCATGCCTCCGCTGGTATTTCTCATAGTATAAAGTGCTCACAGCATACCTCCGCTGGTATTTCTCATAGTAAAGAGTGCTCACAGCATGCATCCGCTGGTATTACTCATAGTAAAGAGTGCTCACAGCATGCCTCCGCTGGTATTTCTCATAGTATAGGGTGCTCACAGCATGCCTCCGCTGGTATTTCTCATAGAATAGAGTGCTCAGAGCAGGCCTCCGCTGGTATTTCTCATAGTAAAGAGTGCTCAGAGCATGCCTCCGCTGGTATTACTCATAGTATAGAGTGTTCACAGCATGCCTCCGCTGGTATTTCTCATAGTATAGAGTGCTCCCAGCATGCCTCCGCTGGTATTACTCATAGTAAAGAGTGCTCACAGCATGCCTCCGCTGGTATTTATCATAGTATAGAGTGCTCACAGCATGCCTTCGCTGGTATTACTCATAGTAAAGAGTGCTCACAGCATGCCTCCGCTGGTATTTCTCATAGTATAGAGTGCTCACAGCATGCTTCCGCTGGTATTTCTCATAGTATAGAGTGCTCACAGCATGCCTCCGCTGGTATTTCTCATAGCAAAGAGTGCTCAGAGCATGCCTCCGCTGGTATTACTCATAGTATAGAGTGTTCACAGCATGCCTCCGCTGGTATTTCTCATAGTATAGAGTGCTCACAGCATGCCTCCGCTGGTATTACCAATAGTAAAGAGTGCTCACAGCATGCCTCCGCTGGTATTTCTCATAGTAAAGAGTGCTCACAGCATGCCTCCGCTGGTATTTCTAATAGTAAAGAGTGCTCACAGCATGCCTCCGCTGGCATTTATCATAGTAAAGCGTGCTCACAGCATGCCTCCGCTGGTATTTCTCATAGTATAGAGTGCTCACAGCATGCCTCCGCTGGTATTACTCATAGTAAAGAGTGCTCACAGCATGCCTCCGCTTGTATTTCTCATAGTAAAGAGTGCTCACAGCATGCCTCCGCTGGTATTTCTCATAGTATAGAGTGCTCACAGCATGCCTCATCTGGTATTTCTCATAGTATAGAGTGCTCACAGCATGCCTCCGCTGGTATTACTCATAGTAAAGAGTGCTCACAGCATGCCTCTGTTGGTATTACTCATAGTAAAGAGTGCTCACAGCATGCCTCCGCTGGTATTTCTCATAGTATAGAGTGCTCACAGCATGCCTCCGCTGGTATTTCTCATAGTAAAGAGTGCTCACAGCATGCCTCTGCTGGTATTTCTCATAGTAAAGAGTGCTCACAGCATGCCTCCGCTGGTATTTCTCATAGTAAAGAGTGCTCACAGCATGCCTCCGCTGGTATTTCTCATAGTATAGAGTGCTCACAGCATGCCTCCGCTGGTATTTATCATAGTAAAGAGTGCTCACAGCATGCCTCCGCTGGTATTTCTCATAGTAAAAAGTGCTCACAGCATGCCTCCGCTGGTATTTCTCATAGTATAGAGTGCTCACAGCATGCCTCCTCTGGTATTACTCATAGTATAGAGTGCTCACAGCAAGCCTCCGCTGGTATTTCTCATAGTAGAGAGTGCTCACAGCATGCCTCGGCTGGTATTTCTCATAGTAAAGAGTGCTCACAGCATGCCTCCGCTGGTATTTCTCATAGTATAGAGTGTTCACAGCATGCCTCCGCTGGTATTTCTCATAGTATAGAGTGCTCACAGCATGCCTCCGCTGGTATTTCTCATAGTAAAGAGTGCTCACAGCATGCCTCCGCTGGTATTTCTCATAGTAAAGAGTGCTCACAGCATGCCTCCGTTGGTATTACTCATAGTATAGAGTGCTCACAGCATGCCTCTGCTGGTATTTCTCATAGTATAAAGTGCTCACAGCATACCTCCGCTGGTATTTCTCATAGTAAAGAGTGCTCACAGCATGCATCCGCTGGTATTACTCATAGTAAAGAGTGCTCACAGCATGCCTCCGCTGGTATTTCTCATAGTATAGGGTGCTCACAGCATGCCTCCGCTGGTATTTCTCATAGAATAGAGTGCTCAGAGCAGGCCTCCGCTGGTATTTCTCATAGTAAAGAGTGCTCAGAGCATGCCTCCGCTGGTATTACTCATAGTATAGAGTGTTCACAGCATGCCTCCGCTGGTATTTCTCATAGTATAGAGTGCTCCCAGCATGCCTCCGCTGGTATTACTCATAGTAAAGAGTGCTCACAGCATGCCTCCGCTGGTATTTATCATAGTATAGAGTGCTCACAGCATGCCTTCGCTGGTATTACTCATAGTAAAGAGTGCTCACAGCATGCCTCCGCTGGTATTTCTCATAGTATAGAGTGCTCACAGCATGCTTCCGCTGGTATTTCTCATAGTATAGAGTGCTCACAGCATGCCTCCGCTGGTATTTCTCATAGCAAAGAGTGCTCAGAGCATGCGTCCGCTGGTATTACTCATAGTATAGAGTGTTCACAGCATGCCTCCGCTGGTATTTCTCATAGTATAGAGTGCTCACAGCATGCCTCCGCTGGTATTACCAATAGTAAAGAGTGCTCACAGCATGCCTCCGCTGGTATTTCTCATAGTAAAGAGTGCTCACAGCATGCCTCCGCTGGTATTTCTAATAGTAAAGAGTGCTCACAGCATGCCTCCGCTGGCATTTATCATAGTAAAGCGTGCTCACAGCATGCCTCCGCTGGTATTTCTCATAGTATAGAGTGCTCACAGCATGCCTCCGCTGGTATTACTCATAGTAAAGAGTGCTCACAGCATGCCTCCGCTTGTATTTCTCATAGTAAAGAGTGCTCACAGCATGCCTCCGCTGGTATTTCTCATAGTATAGAGTGCTCACAGCATGCCTCATCTGGTATTTCTCATAGTATAGAGTGCTCACAGCATGCCTCCGCTGGTATTACTCATAGTAAAGAGTGCTCACAGCATGCCTCTGTTGGTATTACTCATAGTAAAGAGTGCTCACAGCATGCCTCCGCTGGTATTTCTCATAGTATAGAGTGCTCACAGCATGCCTCCGCTGGTATTTCTCATAGTAAAGAGTGCTCACAGCATGCCTCTGCTGGTATTTCTCATAGTAAAGAGTGCTCACAGCATGCCTCCGCTGGTATTTCTCATAGTAAAGAGTGCTCACAGCATGCCTCCGCTGGTATTTCTCATAGTATAGAGTGCTCACAGCATGCCTCCGCTGGTATTTATCATAGTAAAGAGTGCTCACAGCATGCCTCCGCTGGTATTTCTCATAGTAAAGAGTGCTCACAGCAAGCCTCCGCTGGTATTTCTCATAGTAGAGAGTGCTCACAGCATGCCTCGGCTGGTATTTCTCATAGTAAAGAGTGCTCACAGCATGCCTCCGCTGGTATTTCTCATAGTATAGAGTGTTCACAGCATGCCTCCGCTGGTATTTCTCATAGTATAGAGTGCTCACAGCATGCCTCCGCTGGTATTTCTCATAGTAAAGAGTGCTCACAGCATGCCTCCGCTGGTATTTCTCATAGTAAAGAGTGCTCACAGCATGCCTCCGTTGGTATTACTCATAGTATAGAGTGCTCACAGCATGCCTCTGCTGGTATTACTCAGTAAAGAGTGCTCACAGCATGCCTCCGCTGGTATTTCTCATAGTAAAGAGTGCTCACAGCATGCCTCCTCTGGTATTTCTCATAGTATAGAGTGCTCACAGCATGCCTCCGCTGCTATTTATCATAGTAAAGAGTGCTCACAGCATGCCTCCGCTGGTATTTCTCATAGTAAAGAGTGCTCACAGCATGCCTCCGCTGGTATTTCTCATAGTATAGAGTGCTCACAGCATGCCTCCGCTGGTATTTCTCATAGTATTGAGTGCTCAAAGCATGCCTCCGCTGGTATTTCTCATAGTATAGAGTGCTCACAGCATTCCTCAGCTGGTATTTCTCATAGTAAAAAGTGCTCACAGCATGCCTCCGCTGGTATTTCTCATAGTATAGAGTGTTCACAGCATGCCTCCGCTGGTATTTCTCATAGTAAAGAGTGCTCACAGCATGCCTCTGTTGGTATTACTCATAGTAAAGAGTGCTCACAGCATGCCTCCGCTGGTATTTCTCATAGTATAGAGTGCTCACAGCATGCCTCCGCTGGTATTTCTCATAGTAAAGAGTGCTCACAGCATGCCTCTGCTGGTATTTCTCATAGTAAAGAGTGCTCACAGCATGCCTCCGCTGGTATTTCTCATAGTAAAGAGTGCTCACAGCATGCCTCCGCTGGTATTTCTCATAGTATAGAGTGCTCACAGCATGCCTCCGCTGGTATTTATCATAGTAAAGAGTGCTCACAGCATGCCTCCGCTGGTATTTCTCATAGTAAAGAGTGCTCACAGCATGCCTCCGCTGGTATTTCTCATAGTATAGAGTGCTCACAGCATGCCTCCTCTGGTATTACTCATAGTATAGAGTGCTCACAGCAAGCCTCCGCTGGTATTTCTCATAGTAGAGAGTGCTCACAGCATGCCTCGGCTGGTATTTCTCATAGTAAAGAGTGCTCACAGGATGCCTCCGCTGGTATTTCTCATAGTATAGAGTGTTCACAGCATGCCTCCGCTGGTATTTCTCATAGTATAGAGTGCTCACAGCATGCCTCCGCTGGTATTTCTCATAGTAAAGAGTGCTCACAGCATGCCTCCGCTGGTATTTCTCATAGTAAAGAGTGCTCACAGCATGCCTCCGTTGGTATTACTCATAGTATAGAGTGCTCACAGCATGCCTCTGCTGGTATTACTCAGTAAAGAGTGCTCACAGCATGCCTCCGCTGGTATTTCTCATAGTAAAGAGTGCTCACAGCATGCCTCCTCTGGTATTTCTCATAGTATAGAGTGCTCACAGCATGCCTCCGCTGCTATTTATCATAGTAAAGAGTGCTCACAGCATGCCTCCGCTGGTATTTCTCATAGTAAAGAGTGCTCACAGCATGCCTCCGCTGGTATTTCTCATAGTATAGAGTGCTCACAGCATGCCTCCGCTGGTATTTCTCATAGTATAGAGTGCTCACAGCATGCCTCCGCTGGTATTTCTCATAGTATTGAGTGCTCAAAGCATGCCTCCGCTGGTATTTCTCATAGTATAGAGTGCTCACAGCATTCCTCAGCTGGTATTTCTCATAGTAAAAAGTGCTCACAGCATGCCTCCGCTGGTATTTCTCATAGTATAGAGTGTTCACAGCATGCCTCCGCTGGTATTTCTCATAGTAAAGAGTGCTCACAGCATGCCTCTGTTGGTATTACTCATAGTAAAGAGTGCTCACAGCATGCCTCCGCTGGTATTTCTCATAGTATAGAGTGCTCACAGCATGCCTCCGCTGGTATTTCTCATAGTAAAGAGTGCTCACAGCATGCCTCTGCTGGTATTTCTCATAGTAAAGAGTGCTCACAGCATGCCTCCGCTGGTATTTCTCATAGTAAAGAGTGCTCACAGCATGCCTCCGCTGGTATTTCTCATAGTATAGAGTGCTCACAGCATGCCTCCGCTGGTATTTATCATAGTAAAGAGTGCTCACAGCATGCCTCCGCTGGTATTTCTCATAGTAAAGAGTGCTCACAGCATGCCTCCGCTGGTATTTCTCATAGTATAGAGTGCTCACAGCATGCCTCCTCTGGTATTACTCATAGTATAGAGTGCTCACAGCAAGCCTCCGCTGGTATTTCTCATAGTAGAGAGTGCTCACAGCATGCCTCGGCTGGTATTTCTCATAGTAAAGAGTGCTCACAGGATGCCTCCGCTGGTATTTCTCATAGTATAGAGTGTTCACAGCATGCCTCCGCTGGTATTTCTCATAGTATAGAGTGCTCACAGCATGCCTCCGCTGGTATTTCTCATAGTAAAGAGTGCTCACAGCATGCCTCCGCTGGTATTTCTCATAGTAAAGAGTGCTCACAGCATGCCTCCGTTGGTATTACTCATAGTATAGAGTGCTCACAGCATGCCTCTGCTGGTATTACTCAGTAAAGAGTGCTCACAGCATGCCTCCGCTGGTATTTCTCATAGTAAAGAGTGCTCACAGCATGCCTCCTCTGGTATTTCTCATAGTATAGAGTGCTCACAGCATGCCTCCGCTGCTATTTATCATAGTAAAGAGTGCTCACAGCATGCCTCCGCTGGTATTTCTCATAGTAAAGAGTGCTCACAGCATGCCTCCGCTGGTATTTCTCATAGTATAGAGTGCTCACAGCATGCCTCCGCTGGTATTTCTCATAGTATTGAGTGCTCAAAGCATGCCTCCGCTGGTATTTCTCATAGTATAGAGTGCTCACAGCATTCCTCAGCTGGTATTTCTCATAGTAAAAAGTGCTCACAGCATGCCTCCGCTGGTATTTCTCATAGTATAGAGTGTTCACAGCATGCCTCCGCTGGTATTTCTCATAGTAAAGAGTGCTCACAGCATGCCTCCGCTGGTATTTCTCATAGTAAAGAGTGCTCACAGCATGCCTCCGCTGGTATTTCTCATAGTATAGAGTGCTCACAGCATGCCTCCGCTGGTATTTATCATAGTAAAGAGTGCTCACAGCATGCCTCCGCTGGTATTTCTCATAGTAAAGAGTGCTCACAGCATGCCTCCGCTGGTATTTCTCATAGTATAGAGTGCTCACAGCATGCCTCCTCTGGTATTACTCATAGTATAGAGTGCTCACAGCATGCCTCCGCTGGTATTTCTCATAGTAGAGAGTGCTCACAGCATGCCTCGGCTGGTATTTCTCATAGTAAAGAGTGCTCACAGCATGCCTCCGCTGGTATTTCTCATAGTATAGAGTGTTCACAGCATGCCTCCGCTGGTATTTCTCATAGTATAGAGTGCTCACAGCATGCCTCCGCTGGTATTTCTCATAGTAAAGAGTGCTCACAGCATGCCTCCGCTGGTATTTCTCATAGTAAAGAGTGCTCACAGCATGCCTCCGCTGGTATTACTCATAGTAAAGAGTGCTCACAGCATGCCTCTGCTGGTATTACTCATAGTAAAGAGTGCTCACAGCATGCCTCCGCTGGTATTTCTCATAGTAAAGAGTGCTCACAGCATGCCTCCGCTGGTATTTCTCATAGTATAGAGTGCTCACAGCATGCCTCCGCTGCTATTTATCATAGTAAAGAGTGCTCACAGCATGCCTCCGCTGGTATTTCTCATAGTAAAGAGTGCTCACAGCATGCCTCCGCTGGTATTTCTCATAGTATAGAGTGCTCACAGCATGCCTCCGCTGGTATTTCTCATAGTATTGAGTGCTCAAAGCATGCCTCTGCTGGTATTTCTCATAGTATAGAGTGCTCACAGCATTCCTCAGCTGGTATTTCTCATAGTAAAAAGTGCTCACAGCATGCCTCCGCTGGTATTTCTCATAGTATAGAGTGTTCACAGCATGCCTCCGCTGGTATTTCTCATAGTAAAAAGTGCTCACAGCATGCCTCCGCTGGTATTTCTCATAGTAAAGAGTGCTCACAGCATGCCTCTGCTGGTATTTCTCATAGTATAGAGTGCTCACAGCATGCCTCCGCTGGTACTTCTCATAGTATAGAGTGCTCACAGCATGCCTCCGCTGGTATTTATCATAGTAAAGAGTGCTCAAAGCATGCCTCCGCTGGTATTTCTCATAGTAAAGAGTGCTCACAGCATGCCTCCTCTGGTATTTCTCATAGTAAAGAGTGCTCACAGCATGCCTCCGCTGGTATTTCTCATAGTATAGAGTGCTCATAGCATGCCTCCGCTGGTATTTCTCATAGTATAGAGTGCTCACAGCATGCCTCCGCTGGTATTTCTCATAGTAGAGAGTGCTCACAGCATGCCTCGGCTGGTATTTCTCATAGTAAAGAGTGCTCACAGCATGCCTCCGCTGGTATTTCTCATAGTATAGAGTGTTCACAGCATGCCTCCGCTGGTATTTCTCATAGTATAGAGTGCTCACAGCATGCCTCCGCTGGTATTTCTCATAGTAAAGAGTGCTCACAGCATGCCTCCGCTGGTATTTCTCATAGTAAAGAGTGCTCACAGCATGCCTCCGCTGGTATTACTCATAGTAAAGAGTGCTCACAGCATGCCTCTGCTGGTATTACTCATAGTAAAGAGTGCTCACAGCATGCCTCCGCTGGTATTTCTCATAGTAAAGAGTGCTCACAGCATGCCTCCGCTGGTATTTCTCATAGTAAAGAGTGCTCACAGCATGCCTCCGCTGGTATTTCTCATAGTATAGAGTGCTCACAGCATGCCTCCGCTGGTATTTCTCATAGTATAGAGTGCTCACAGCATGCCTCCGCTGGTATTTCTCATAGTATTGAGTGCTCAAAGCATGCCTCCGCTGGTATTTCTCATAGTATAGAGTGCTCACAGCATTCCTCAGCTGGTATTTCTCATAGTAAAAAGTGCTCACAGCATGCCTCCGCTGGTATTTCTCATAGTATAGAGTGCTCACAGCATGCCTCCGCTGGTACTTCTCATAGTATAGAGTGCTCACAGCATGCCTCCGCTGGTATTTATCATAGTAAAGAGTGCTCAAAGCATGCCTCCGCTGGTATTTCTCATAGTAAAGAGTGCTCACAGCATGCCTCCTCTGGTATTTCTCATAGTAAAGAGTGCTCACAGCATGCCTCCGCTGGTATTTATCATAGTATAGAGTGCTCATAGCATGCCTCCGCTGGTATATCTCATAGTATAGAGTGCTCACAGCATGACTCCGCTGGTATTTCTCATAGTAAAGAGTGCTCACAGCATGCCTCCGCTGGTATTTCTCATAGTATAGAGTGCTCACAGCATGCCTCCGCTGGTAATTCTCATAGTATAGAGTGCTCACAGCATGCCTTCGCTGGTACTTCTCATAGTATAGAGTGCTCACAGCATGCCTCCGCTGGTTTTTATCATAGTAAAGAGTGCTCAAAGCATGCCTCCGCTGGTATTTCTCACAGTAAAGAGTGCTCACAGCATGCCTCCGCTGGCATTTCTCATAGTAAAGAGTGCTCACAGCATGCCTCCGCTGGTATTTCTCATAGTAAAGAGTGCTCACAGCATGCCTCCGCTGGTATTTCTCATAGTAAAGAGTGCTCACAGCATGCCTCCGCTGGTATTTCTCATAGTAAAGAGTGCTCAGAGCATGCCTCCGCTTGTATTTCTCAAAGTAGAGAGTGCTCACAGCATGCCTCCGCTGGTATTTCTCATAGTAAAGAGTGCTCACAGCATGCCTCCGCTGGTATTTCTCATAGTATAGAGTGCTCACAGCATTCCTCAGCTGGTATTTCTCATAGTAAAGAGTGCTCACAGCATGCCTCCGCTGGTATTTCTCATAGTATAGAGTGCTCACAGCATGCCTCCGCTGGTATTTCTCATAGTAAAGAGTGCTCACAACATGCCTCCGCTGGTAATTCTAATAGTAAATAGTGCTCACAGCATGCCTCTGCTGGTATTTCTCATAGTATAGAGTGCTCACAGCATGCCTCCGCTGGTACTTCTCATAGTATAGAGTGCTCACAGCATGCCTCCGCTGGTATTTATCATAGTAAAGAGTGCTCAAAGCATGCCTCCGCTGGTATTTCTCATAGTAAAGAGTGCTCACAGCATGCCTCCTCTGGTATTTCTCAGAGTAAAGAGAGCTCACAGCATGCCTCCGCTGGTATTTCTCATAGTATAGAGTGCTCATAGCATGCCTCCGCTGGTATTTCTCATAGTATAGAGTGCTCACAGCATGACTCCGCTGGTATTTCTCATAGTAAAGAGTGCTCACAGCATGCCTCCGCTGGTATTTCTCATAGTATAGAGTGCTCATAGCATGCCTCCGCTGGTATTTCTCATAGTATAGAGTGCTCACAGCATGACTCCGCCGGTATTTCTCATAGTAAAGAGTGCTCACAGCATGCCTCCGCTGGTATTTCTCAAAGTATAGAGTGCTCACAGCATGCCTCCGCTGGTAATTCTCATAGTATAGAGTGCTCACAGCATGCCTTCGCTGGTACTTCTCATAGTATAGAGTGCTCACAGCATGCCTCCGCTGTTTTTTATCATAGTAAAGAGTGCTTAAAGCATGCCTCCGCTGGTATTTTTCATAGTAAAGAGTGCTCACAGCATGCCTCCTCTGGTATTTCTCATAGTAAATAGTGCTCACAGCATGCCTCCGCTGGTATTTCTCATAGTATAGAGTGCTCACAGCATGCCTCCGCTGGTATTTCTCATAGTATAGAGTGCTCACAGCATGACTCCGCTGGTATTTCTCATAGTAAAGAGTGCTCACAGCATGCCTCCGCTGGTATTTCTCATAGTATAGAGTGCTCACAGCATGCCTCCGCTGGTAATTCTCATAGTATAAAGTGCTCACAGCATGCCTTCGCTGGTATTTCTCATAGTAAAGAGTGCTCACAGCATGCCTATGCTGGTATTTCTCATAGTATAGAGTGCTCACAGCATGCCTCCGCTGGTATTTCTCATAGTAAATAGTGCTCACAGCATGCCTCTGCTGGTATTTCTCATAGTAAAGAGTGCTCACAGCATGCCTCCGCTGGTACTTCTCATAGTAAAGAGTGCTCACAGCATGCCTCCGCTGGTATTTATCATAGTAAAGGGTGCTCAAAGCATGCCTCCGCTGGTATTTATCATAGTAAAGAGTGCTCACAGCATGCCTCCTCTGGTATTTCTCATAGTAAAGAGTGCTCATAGCATGCCTCCGCTGGTATTTCTCATAGTATAGAGTGCTCACAGCATGACTCCGCTGTTATTTCTCATAGTAAAGAGTGCTCACAGCATGCCTCCGCTGGTATTTCTCACAGTATAGAGTGCTCACAGCATGCCTCCGCTGGTATTTCTCATAGTATAGAGTGCTCATAGCATGCCTCCGCTGGTATTTCTCATAGTATAGAGTGCTCACAGCATGCCTCCGCTGGTATTTCTCATAGTAAAAAGTGCTCACAGCATGCCTCCGCTGGTATTTCTCATAGTATAGAGTGTTCACAGCATGCCTCCGCTGGTATTTCTCATAGTAAAAAGTGCTCACAGCATGCCTTCGCTGGTATTTCTCATAGTAAAGAGTGCTCACAGCATGCCTCTGCTGGTATTTCTCATAGTATAGAGTGCTCACAGCATGCCTCCGCTGGTACTTCTCATAGTATAGAGTGCTCACAGCATGCCTCCGCTGGTATTTATCATAGTAAAGAGTGCTCAAAGAATGCCTCCGCTGGTATTTCTCATAGTAAAGAGTGCTCACAGCATGCCTCCTCTGGTATTTCTCATAGTAAAGAGTGCTCACAGCATGCCTCCGCTGGTATTTCTCATAGTATAGAGTGCTCATAGCGTGCCTCCGCTGGTATTTCTCATAGTATAGAGTGCTCACAGCATGCCTCCGCTGGTATTTCTCATAGTATAGAGTGCTCACAGCATGCCTCCGCTGGTAATTCTCATAGTAAAGAGTGCTCACAGCATGCCTTCGCTGGTACTTCTCATAGTATAGAGTGCTCACAGCATGCCTCCGCTGGTTTTTATCATAGTAAAGAGTGCTCAAAGCATGCCTCCGCTGGTATTTCTCACAGTAAAGAGTGCTCACAGCATGCCTCCACTGGTATTTCTCATAGTAAAGAGTGCTCACAGCATGCCTCCGCTGGTATTTCTCATAGTAAAGAGTGCTCACAGCATGCCTCCGCTGGTATTTCTCATAGTAAAGAGTGCTCACAGCATGCCTCCGCTGGTATTTCTCATAGTAAAGAGTGCTCAGAGCATGCCTCCGCTTGTATTTCTCATAGTAGAGAGTGCTCACAGCATGCCTCCGCTGGTATTTCTCATAGTAAACAGTGCTCACAGCATGCCTCCGCTGGTATTTCTCATAGTAAAGAGTGCTCACAGCATGCCTCCGCTGGTATTTCTCATAGTATAGAGTGCTCACAGCATGCCTCCGCTGGTAATTCTCATAGTATTGAGTGCTCAAAGCATGCCTCCGCTTGTATTTCTCATAGTATAGAGTGCTCACAGCATTCCTCAGCTGGTATTTCTCATAGTAAAGAGTGCTCACAGCATGCCTCCGCTGGTATTTCTCATAGTATAGAGTGCTCACAGCATGCCTCCGCTGGTATTTCTCATAGTAAAGAGTGCTCACAACATGCCTCCGCTGGTAATTCTCATAGTAAATAGTGCTCACAGCATGCCTCTGCTGGTATTTCTCATAGTATAGAGTGCTCACAGCATGCCTCCGCTGGTACTTCTCATAGTATAGAGTGCTCACAGCATGCCTCCGCTGGTATTTATCATAGTAAAGAGTGCTCAAAGCATGCCTCAGCTGGTATTTCTCATAGTAAAGAGTGCTCACAGCATGCCTCCTCTGGTATTTCTCATAGTAAAGAGTGCTCACAGCATGCCTCCGCTGGTATTTCTCATAGTATAGAGTGCTCATAGCATGCCTCCGCTGGTATTTCTCATAGTATAGAGTGCTCACAGCATGACTCCGCTGGTATTTCTCATAGTAAAGAGTGCTCACAGCATGCCTCCGCTGGTATTTCTCATAGTATAGAGTGCTCATAGCATGCCTCCGCTGGTATTTCTCATAGTATAGAGTGCTCACAGCATGACTCCGCTGGTATTTCTCATAGTAAAGAGTGCTCACAGCATGCCTCCGCTGGTATTTCTCATAGTATAGAGTGCTCACAGCATGCCTCCGCTGGTAATTCTCATAGTATAGAGTGCTCACAGCATGCCTTCGCTGGTACTTCTCATAGTATAGAGTGCTCACAGCATGCCTCCGCTGGTTTTTATCATAGTAAAGAGTGCTCAAAGCATGCCTCCGCTGGTATTTTTCATAGTAAAGAGTGCTCACAGCATGCCTCCTCTGGTATTTCTCATAGTAAAAAGTGCTCACAGCATGCCTCCGCTGGTATTTCTCATAGTATAGAGTGCTCATAGCATGCCTCCGCTGGTATTTCTCATAGTATAGAGTGCTCACAGCATGACTCCGCTGGTATTTCTCATAGTAAAGAGTGCTCACAGCATGCCTCCTGTTACGCCGAGCGCTCCGGGTCCCCGCTCCTCCCCGGAGCGCTCGCTACACTTCCCTCACTGCAGCGCCCCGGTCGGTTCCACGGACCCGGGGCGCTGCGTTACTACCTCCGGCCGGGATGCGATTCGCGATGCGGGTAGCGCCCGCTCGCGATGCGCACCCCGGCTCCCGTACCTTACTCGCTCCCCGTCAGTTCTGTCCCGGCGCGCGCGGCCCCGCTCCCTAGGGCGCGCGCGCGCCGGGTCTTTGCGATTTAAAGGGCCACTGCACCGCTGATTGGTGCAGTGGTTCCAATTAGTGTTTACACCTGTGCACTTCCCTATATCACCTCACTTCCCCTTCACTCCCTCGCCGGATCTTGTTGCCCTAGTGCCAGTGAAAGCGTTCCTTGTGTGTTCCTTGCCTGTGATTCCAGACCTTCTGCCGTTGCCCCTGACTACGATCCTTGCTGCCTGCCCCGACCTTCTGCTACGTCCGACCTTGCTTCTGTCTACTCCCTTGTACCGCGCCTATCTTCAGCAGCCAGAGAGGTTGAGCCGTTGCTAGGGGATACGACCTGGTCACTACCGCCGCAGCAAGACCATCCCGCTTTGCGGCGGGCTCTGGTGAAAACCAGTAGTGACTTAGAACCGATCCTCTAGCACGGTCCACGCCAATCCCTCTCTGGCACAGAGGATCCACTACCTGCCAGCCGGCATCGTGACAGTAGATCCGGCCATGGATCCCGCTGAAGTTCCTCTGCCAGTTGTCGCTGACCTCACCACGGTGGTCGCCCAGCAGTCACAACAGATTGCGCAACAAGGCCAACAGCTGTCTCAACTGACTGTTATGCTACAACAGTTACTACCACAGCTCCAGCAATCATCTCCTCCGCCAGCTCCTGTACCTCCTCCGCAGCGAGTGGCCGCTTCTGGAATACGACTATCCTTGCCGGATAAATTTGATGGGGACTCTAAGTTTTGCCGTGGCTTTCTTTCCCAATGTTCATTACACTTGGAGATGATGTCGGACCAGTTCCCCACTGAAAGGTCTAAGGTGGCTTTCGTAGTCAGCCTGCTGTCTGGAAAAGCCCTGGCTTGGGCCACACCGCTCTGGGACCGCAATGACCCCGTCACTGCCTCTGTACACTCCTTCTTCTCGGAAATTCGAAGTGTCTTTGAGGAACCTGCCCGAGCCTCTTCTGCTGAGACTGCCCTGTTGAACCTGGTCCAGGGTAATTCTTCCGTTGGCGAGTATGCCGTACAGTTCCGTACCCTTGCTTCAGAATTATCCTGGAATAATGAGGCACTCTGCGCGACCTTTAAAAAAGGCCTATCCAGCAACATTAAAGATGTTCTGGCCGCACGAGAAATCCCTGCTAACCTACATGAACTCATCCATCTTGCCACTCGCATTGACATGCGTTTTTCCGAACGGCGTCAGGAGCTCCGCCAGGATATGGACTCTGTTCGCACGAGGCGTTTCTTCTCCCCGGCTCCTCTCTCCTCTGGTCCCCTGCAATCTGTTCCTGTGCCTCCCGCCGTGGAGGCTATGCAGGTCGACCGGTCTCGCCTGACACCCCAAGAGAGGACACGACGCCGCATGGAGAATCTCTGCCTGTACTGTGCTAGTACCGAACACTTCCTGAAGGATTGTCCTATCCGTCCTCCCCGCCTGGAAAGACGTCCGCTGACTCCGCACAAAGGTGAGACAGTCCTTGATGTCTACTCTGCTTCTCCACGTCTTACTGTGCCTGTGCGGATGTCTGCCTCTGCCTTCTCCTTCTCTGCTGTGGCCTTCCTGGACTCTGGATCTGCAGGAAATTTCATCTTAGCCTCTCTCGTCAACAGGTTCAACATCCCGGTGACCAGTCTCGCCAGACCCCTCTACATCAATTGTGTAAACAATGAAAGATTGGACTGTACTATACGTTTCCGCACGGAGCCCCTTCTAATGTGCATCGGATCTCATCACGAGAGGATTGAACTGTTGGTCCTCCCCAATTGCACTTCTGAAATCCTTCTTGGACTTCCCTGGCTTCAACTCCATTCCCCAATCCTGGATTGGTCCACTGGGGAGATCAAGAGTTGGGGGCCCTCTTGTTCCAAGGACTGCTTAAAACCGGTTCCCAGTAAACCTTGCCGTGTCCCTGTGCTTCCTCATGTAACCGGTCTCCCTAAGGCCTATATGGACTTTGCGGACGTTTTTTGCAAAAAACAAGCTGAGACTCTACCTCCTCACAGGCCTTATGATTGTCCCATTGACCTCCTCCCGGGCACTACTCCACCCCGGGGCAGAATCTATCCTCTGTCCGTCCCAGAGACTCTTGCCATGTCTGAATACGTCCAAGAAAATTTAAAAAAGGGCTTTATCCGTAAATCCTCCTCTCCTGCCGGAGCCGGATTTTTCTTTGTGTCCAAAAAAGATGGCTCTCTACGTCCTTGCATTGACTACCGCGGTCTTAATAAAATCACGGTTAAGAACCGCTACCCCCTACCCCTCATCTCTGAACTCTTTGATCGTCTCCAAGGTGCCCATATTTTTACCAAACTGGACTTAAGAGGTGCTTATAATCTCATCCGCATCAGAGAGGGGGATGAATGGAAAACGGCATTTAACACCAGAGATGGACACTTTGAGTATCTGGTCATGCCCTTTGGTCTATGCAACGCCCCTGCCGTCTTCCAAGACTTTGTTAATGAAATTTTTCGTGATCTACTATACTCCTGTGTTGTTGTATATCTGGACGATATCCTGATTTTTTCTGCCAATCTTGAAGAACACCGCCAGCATGTCCGTATGGTTCTTCAGAGACTTCGTGATAATCAACTCTATGCCAAAATAGAGAAATGTCTGTTTGAATGCCAATCTCTTCCTTTTCTAGGATACTTGGTCTCTGGCCAGGGACTACAAATGGACCCAGATAAACTCTCTGCCGTCTTAGATTGGCCACGCCCCTCCGGACTCCGTGCCATCCAACGTTTTTTGGGGTTCGCCAATTATTACAGGCAATTTATTCCACATTTTTCTACCATTGTGGCTCCTATTGTGGCTTTAACAAAAAAAAATGCCGATCCCAAGTCTTGGCCTCCTCAAGCGGAAGACGCCTTTAAACGACTCAAGTCTGCCTTTTCTTCGGCTCCCGTGCTCTCCAGACCTGACCCATCTAAACCCTTCCTATTGGAGGTTGATGCCTCCTCAGTGGGAGCTGGAGCTGTCCTTCTACAAAAAAACTCTTCCGGGCATGCTGTTACTTGTGGTTTTTTTTCCAGGACCTTCTCTCCGGCGGAGAGGAACTACTCCATCGGGGATCGAGAGCTTCTAGCCATTAAATTAGCACTTGAGGAATGGAGGCATCTGCTGGAGGGATCAAGATTTCCAGTTATTATTTACACCGATCACAAGAACCTCTCCTACCTCCAGTCTGCCCAACGGCTGAATCCTCGTCAGGCCAGGTGGTCTCTGTTCTTTGCCCGATTTAATTTTGAAATTCACTTTCGGCCTGCTGATAAAAACATTAGGGCCGATGCTCTCTCTCGTTCCTCAGATGCCTCTGAAATTGAACTCTCTCCTCAACACATCATTCCTCCTGACTGCCTGATTTCCACTTCTCCAGCCTCCATCAGGCAAACTCCTCCAGGAAAGACCTTTGTTTCTCCACGCCAACGCCTTGGGATCCTCAAATGGGGTCACTCCTCCCATCTCGCAGGTCATGCGGGCATCAAGAAATCTGTGCAACTCATCTCTCGCTTCTATTGGTGGCCGACTCTAGAGACTGATGTGGTGGACTTTGTGCGAGCCTGCACTATCTGTGCCCGGGATAAGACTCCTCGCCAGAAGCCCGCTGGTTTTCTTCATCCTCTACCTGTCCCCGAACAACCTTGGTCTCTGATTGGTATGGATTTTATTACTGACTTACCCCCATCCCATGGCAACACTGTTATTTGGGTGGTCGTTGATCGATTCTCCAAAATGGCACATTTCATCCCTCTTCCTGGTCTTCCTTCAGCGCCTCAGTTGGCTAAACAATTTTTTGTACACATTTTTCGTCTTCACGGGTTGCCTACACAGATCGTCTCGGATAGAGGCGTCCAATTTGTGTCTAAATTCTGGAGGGCTCTCTGTAAACAACTCAAGATTAAATTAAATTTTTCTTCTGCATACCATCCTCAATCCAATGGACAAGTAGAGAGAATTAACCAGATCTTGGGTGACTATTTACGACATTTTGTTTCCTCCCGCCAGGATGACTGGGCAGATCTTCTACCTTGGGCCGAATTCTCGTATAATTTCAGAATCTCTGAATCTTCCTCCAAATCTCCGTTTTTCGTGGTGTACGGCCGTCACCCTCTTCCCCCCCTCCCTACCCCCTTGCCCTCTGGTCTGCCCGCTGTGGATGAAATTTCTCGTGATCTTTCCACCATATGGAAAGAGACCCAAAATTCTCTCTTACAGGCTTCTTCTCGCATGAAGAGATTCGCAGATAAGAAAAGAAGAGCTCCTCCCATTTTTTCCCCTGGAGACAAGGTATGGCTCTCCGCTAAATATGTCCGTTTCCGTGTCCCGAGCTATAAGTTGGGACCACGCTATCTTGGTCCTTTTAAAGTTTTGTGTCAAATTAATCCTGTCTCTTACAAACTTCTTCTTCCTCCTTCTCTTCGTATCCCTAATGCCTTTCACGTCTCTCTTCTTAAACCTCTCATCCTCAACCGTTTTTCTCCTAAATCTGTTCCTCCCACTCCTGTTTCCGGCTCCTCGGACATCTTCTCTGTCAAAGAGATTTTGGCCTCTAAAAAGGTCAGGGGAAGAACTTTTTTTTTAGTGGATTGGGAGGGTTGTGGTCCAGAAGAGAGGTCCTGGGAACCTGAGGACAATATCCTGGACAAAAGTCTGATCCTCAGGTTCTCAGGCCCCAAGAAGAGGGGGAGACCCAAGGGGGGGGGTACTGTTACGCCGAGCGCTCCGGGTCCCCGCTCCTCCCCGGAGCGCTCGCTACACTTCCCTCACTGCAGCGCCCCGGTCGGTTCCACGGACCCGGGGCGCTGCGTTACTACCTCCGGCCGGGATGCGATTCGCGATGCGGGTAGCGCCCGCTCGCGATGCGCACCCCGGCTCCCGTACCTTACTCGCTCCCCGTCAGTTCTGTCCCGGCGCGCGCGGCCCCGCTCCCTAGGGCGCGCGCGCGCCGGGTCTTTGCGATTTAAAGGGCCACTGCACCGCTGATTGGTGCAGTGGTTCCAATTAGTGTTTACACCTGTGCACTTCCCTATATCACCTCACTTCCCCTTCACTCCCTCGCCGGATCTTGTTGCCCTAGTGCCAGTGAAAGCGTTCCTTGTGTGTTCCTTGCCTGTGATTCCAGACCTTCTGCCGTTGCCCCTGACTACGATCCTTGCTGCCTGCCCCGACCTTCTGCTACGTCCGACCTTGCTTCTGTCTACTCCCTTGTACCGCGCCTATCTTCAGCAGCCAGAGAGGTTGAGCCGTTGCTAGGGGATACGACCTGGTCACTACCGCCGCAGCAAGACCATCCCGCTTTGCGGCGGGCTCTGGTGAAAACCAGTAGTGACTTAGAACCGATCCTCTAGCACGGTCCACGCCAATCCCTCTCTGGCACAGAGGATCCACTACCTGCCAGCCGGCATCGTGACACCTCCGCTGGTATTTCTCATAGTATAGAGTGCTCACAGCATGCCTCCGCTGGTAATTCTCATAGTATAAAGTGCTCACAGCATGCCTTCGCTGGTATTTCTCATAGTAAAGAGTGCTCACAGCATGCCTATGCTGGTATTTCTCATAGTATAGAGTGCTCACAGCATGCCTCCGCTGGTATTTCTCATAGTAAATAGTGCTCACAGCATGCCTCTGCTGGTATTTCTCATAGTAAAGAGTGCTCACAGCATGCCTCCGCTGGTACTTCTCATAGTAAAGAGTGCTCACAGCATGCCTCCGCTGGTATTTATCATAGTAAAGAGTGCTCAAAGCATGCCTCCGCTGGTATTTATCATAGTAAAGAGTGCTCACAGCATGCCTCCTCTGGTATTTCTCATAGTAAAGAGTGCTCATAGCATGCCTCCGCTGGTATTTCTCATAGTATAGAGTGCTCACAGCATGACTCCGCTGTTATTTCTCACAGTAAAGAGTGCTCACAGCATGCCTCCGCTGGTATTTCTCATAGTATAGAGTGCTCATAGCATGCCTCCGCTGGTATTTCTCATAGTATAGAGTGCTCACAGCATGACTCCGCTGGTATTTCTCATAGTAAAGAGTGCTCACAGCATGCCTCCGCTGGTATTTCTCATAGTATAGAGTGCTCACAGTATGCCTCCGCTGCTATTTCTCATAGTAAAGAGTGCTCACAGCATGCCTCTGCTGGTATTTCTCATAGTAAAGAGTGCTCACAGCATGCCTCCGCTTGTATTTCTCATAGTAAAGAATGCTCACAGCATGCCTCCGCTGGTATTTCTCATAGTAAAGAGTGCTCACAGCATGACTCCGCTGGTATTTCTCATAGTAAAGAGTGCTCACAGCATGCCTCCGCTGGTATGTCTCACAGTATAGAGTGCTCACAGCATGCCTCCGCTGGTAATTCTCATAGTATAGAGTGCTCACAGCATGCCTCCGCTGGTATTTCTCATAGTAAAGCGTGCTCACAGCATGCCTCCGCTGGTATTTCTCATAGTATAGAGTGCTCACAGCATGCCTCCGCTGGTATTTATCATAGTAAAAAGTGCTCACAGCATGCCTCCGCTGGTATTTCTCATAGTATAGAGTGCTCACAGTATGCCTCCGCTGCTATTTCTCATAGTATAGAGTGCTCACAGCATGCCTCCGCTGGTATTTCTCATAGTAAAGAGTGCTCACAGCATGCCTCCGCTGGTATTACTCATAGTAAAGAGTGCTCACAGCATGCCTCCGCTGGTATTTCTCATAGTATAGAGTGTTCACAGCATGCCTCCGCTGGTATTTCTCATAGTATAGAGTGTTCAAAGCATGCCTCCGCTGGTATTTCTCATAGTATAGAGTGCTCACAGCATGCCTCCGCTGGTAATTCTGATAGTATAGAGTGCTCACAGCATGCCTTCGCTGGTATTTCTCAGAGTAAAGAGTGCTCACAGCATGCCTACGCTGGTATTTCTCATAGTATAGAGTGCTCACAGCATGCCTCCGCTGATATTTCTCATAGTAAAGAGTTCTCACAGCATGCCTCCGCTGGTATTTCTCATAGTAAATAGTGCTCACAGCATGCCTCTGCTGGTTTTTCTCATAGTAAAGAGTGCTCACAGCATGCCTCCGCTGGTACTTCTCATAGTATAGAGTGCTCACAGCATGCCTCCGCTGGTATTTATCATAGTAAGGAGTGCTCAAAGCATGCCTCCGCTGGTATTTCTCATAGTATAGAGTGCTCACAGCATGCCTCCGCTGGTAATTCTCATAGTATAGAGTGCTCACAACATGCCTCCGCTGGTATTTCTCATAGTATAGAGTGCTCACAGCATGCTTCTGCCTGTATTTCTCATAGTAAAGAGTGCTCACAGCATGCCTCCGCTTGTATTTCTCATAGTAAAGAGTGGTCACAGCATGCCTCCGCTGGTATTTCTCATAGTAAAGAGTGCTCACAGCATGACTCCGCTTGTATTTCTCATAGTAAAGAGTGGTCACAGCATGCCTCCGCTGGTATTTCTCATAGTAAAGAGTGCTCACAGCATGACTCCGCTGGTATTTCTCATAGTAAAGAGTGCTCACAGCATGCCTCCGCTGGTATTTCTCACGGTATAGAGTGCTCACAGCATGCCTCCGCTGGTAATTCTCATAGTATAGAGTGCTCACAGCATGCCTCCGCTGGTATTTCTCATAGTAAAGCATGCTCACAGCATGCCTCCGCTGGTATTTCTCATAGTATAGAGTGCTCACAGCATGCCTCCGCTGGTATTTATCATAGTAAAAAGTGCTCACAGCATGCCTCCGCTGGTATTTATCATAGTATAGAGTGCTCACAGCATGCCTCCGCTGGTATTTATCATAGTAAGGAGTGCTCAAAGCATGCCTCCGCTGGTATTTCTCATAGTATAGAGTGCTCACAGCATGCCTCCGCTGGTATTTCTCATAGTAAAGAGTGCTCACAGCATGCCTCCGCTGGTATTTCTCACAGTATAGAGTGCTCACAGCATGCCTCCGCTGGTAATTCTCATAGTATAGAGTGCTCACAACATGCCTCCGCTGGTATTTCTCATAGTATAGAGTGCTCACAGCATGCCTCTGCCTGTATTTCTCATAGTAAAGAGTGCTCACATTATGCCTCCGCTTGTATTTCTCATAGTAAAGAGTGCTCACAGCATGCCTCCGCTGGTATTTCTCATAGTAAAGAGTGCTCACAGCATGACTCCGCTGGTATTTCTCATAGTAAAGAGTGCTCATAGCATGCCTCCGCTGGTATTTCTCACAGTATAGAGTGCTCACAGCATGCCTCCGCTGGTAATTCTCATAGTATAGAGTGCTCACAGCATGCCTCCGCTGGTATTTCTCATAGTATAGAGTGCTCACAGCATGCCTCCGCTGGTATTTATCATAGTAAAGAGTGCTCACAGCATGCCTCCGCTGGTATTTCTCACAGTATAGAGTGCTCACAGTATGCCTCCGCTGCTATTTCTCATAGTAAAGAGTGCTCACAGCATGCCTCTGCTGATATTTCTCATAGTAAAGAGTGCTCACAGCATGCCTCCGCTTGTATTTCTCATAGTAAAGAGTGCTCACAGCATGCCTCCGCTGGTATTTCTCACAGTATAGAGTGCTCACAGCATGCCTCCGCTGGTAATTCTCATAGTATAGAGTGCTCACAGCATGCCTCCGCTGGTATTTCTCATAGTATAGAGTGCTCACAGCATGCCTCTGCTGGTATTTATCATAGTAAAGAGTGCTCACAGCATGCCTCCGCTGGTATTTCTCATAGTAAAGAGTGCTCACAGCATGCCTCCGCTGGTATTTCTCACAGTATAGAGTGCTCACAGCATGCCTCCGCTGGTAATTCTCATAGTATAGAGTGCTCACAACATGCCTCCGCTGGTATTTCTCATAGTATAGAGTGCTCACAGCATGCCTCTGCCTGTATTTCTCATAGTAAAGAGTGCTCACAGCATGCCTCCGCTTGTATTTCTCATAGTAAAGAGTGCTCACAGCATGCCTCCGCTGGTATTTCTCACAGTATAGAGTGCTCACAGCATGCCTCCGCTGGTATTTCTCATAGTAAAGAGTGCTCACAGCATGACTCCGCTGGTATTTCTCATAGTAAAGAGTGCTCACAGCATGCCTCCGCTGGTATTTCTCACAGTATAGAGTGCTCACAGCATGCCTCCGCTGGTAATTCTCATAGTATAGAGTGCCCACAGCATGCCTCTGCTGGTATTTCTCATAGTAAAGCGTGCTCACAGCATGCCTCCGCTGGTATTTCTCATAGTATAGAGTGCTCACAGCATGCCTCCGCTGGTATTTATCATAGTAAAGAGTGCTCACAGCATGCCTCCGCTGGTATTTATCATAGTAAAGAGTGCTCACAGCATGCCTCCGCTGGTATTTCTCACAGTATAGAGTGCTCACAGTATGCCTCCGCTGCTATTTCTCATAGTAAAGAGTGCTCACAGCATGCCTCTGCTGATATTTCTCATAGTAAAGAGTGCTCACAGCATGCCTCCGCTTGTATTTCTCATAGTAAAGAGTGCTCACAGCATGCCTCCGCTGGTATTTCTCATAGTAAAGAGTGCTCACAGCATGACTCCGCTGGTATTTCTCATAGTAAAGAGTGCTCACAGCATGCCTCCGCTGGTATTTCTCACAGTATAGAGTGCTCACAGCATGCCTCCGCTGGTAATTCTCATAGTATAGAGTGCTCACAGCATGCCTCCGCTGGTATTTCTCATAGTATAGAGTGCTCACAGCATGCCTCCGCTGGTATTTATCATAGTAAAGAGTGCTCACAGCATGCCTCCGCTGGTATTTCTCATAGTATAGAGTGCTCACAGTATGCCTCCGCTGCTATTTCTCATAGTATAGAGTGCTCACAGCATGCCTCGGCTGGTATTTCTCATAGTAAAGAGTGCTCACAGCATGCCTCCGCTTGTATTACTCATAGTAAAGAGTGCTCACAGCATGCCTCCGCTGGTATTTCTCATAGTATAGAGTGTTCACAGCATGCCTCCGCTGGTATTTCTCATAGTATAGAGTGTTCAAAGCATGCCTCCGCTGGTATTTCTCATAGTAAAGAGTGCTCACAGCATGCCTCCGCTGGTATTTCTCATAGTAAAGAGTGCTCACCGCATGGCTCCGCTGGTTTTTTTCATAGTATAGAGTGCTCACAGCATGCCTCCACTGGTATTTCTCATAGTATAGAGTGCTCACAGCATGCCTCCGCTGGTATTTCTCATAGTATAGAGTGCTCACAGCATGCCTCCGCTGGTATTACTCATAGTATAGAGTGCTCACAGCATGCCTCCGCTGGTATTACTCATAGTATAGGGTGCTCACAGCATGCCTCCACTGGTATAACTCATAGTAAAGAGTGCTCAGAGCATGCCTCCGCGGGTTTTTCTCATAGTAAAGAGTGCTCAGAGCAAGCCTCCGCTGGTATTTCTCATAGTAAAGAGTGCTCACAGCATGCCTCCGCTGGTATTTCTCATAGTAGATAGTGCTCACAGCATGCCTCCGCTGGTATTTCTCATAGTAAAGAGTGCTCACAGCATGCCTCCGCTGGTAATTCTCATAGTATAGAGTGCTCACAGCATGCCTCCGCTGGTAATTCTCATAGTATAGAGTGCTCACAGCATGCCTCCGCTGGTATTTCTCATAGTAAAGCGTGCTCACAGCATGCCTCCGCTGGTATTTCTCATAGTATAGAGTGCTCACAGCATGCCTCCGCTGGTATTTATCATAGTAAAGAGTGCTCACAGCATGCCTCCGCTGGTATTTCTCATAGTATAGAGTGCTCACAGTATGCCTCCGCTGCTATTTCTCATAGTATAGAGTGCTCACAGCATGCCTCCGCTGGTATTTCTCATAGTAAAGAGTGCTCACAGCATGCCTCCGCTGGTATTACTCATAGTAAAGAGTGCTCACAGCATGCCTCCGCTGGTATTTCTCATAGTATAGAGTGTTCACAGCATGCCTCCGCTGGTATTTCTCATAGTATAGAGTGTTCAAAGCATGCCTCCGCTGGTATTTCTCATAGTATAGAGTGCTCACAGCATGCCTCCGCTGGTATTTCTCATAGTATTGAGTGCTCAAAGCATGCCTCCGCTTGTATTTCTCTTAGTATAGAGTGCTCACAGCATTCCTCAGCTGGTATTTCTCATAGTAAAGAGTGCTGACAGCATGCCTCCGCTGGTATTTCTCATAGTATAGAGTGCTCACAGCATGCCTCCGCTGGTATTTCTCATAGTAAAGAGTGCTCACAACATGCCTCCGCTGGTAATTCTCATAGTAAATAGTGCTCACAGCATGCCTCTGCTGGTATTTCTCATAGTATAGAGTGCTCACAGCATGCCTCCGCTGGTACTTCTCATAGTATAGAGTGCTCACAGCATGCCTCCGCTGGTATTTATCATAGTAAAGAGTGCTCAAAGCATGCCTCAGCTGGTATTTCTCATAGTAAAGAGTGCTCACAGCATGCCTCCTCTGGTATTTCTCATAGTAAAGAGTGCTCACAGCATGCCTCCGCTGGTATTTCTCATAGTATAGAGTGCTCATAGCATGCCTCCGCTGGTATTTCTCATAGTATAGAGTGCTCACAGCATGACTCCGCTGGTATTTCTCATAGTAAAGAGTGCTCACAGCATGCCTCCGCTGGTATTTCTCATAGTATAGAGTGCTCATAGCATGCCTCCGCTGGTATTTCTCATAGTATAGAGTGCTCACAGCATGACTCCGCTGGTATTTCTCATAGTAAAGAGTGCTCACAGCATGCCTCCGCTGGTATTTCTCATAGTATAGAGTGCTCACAGCATGCCTCCGCTGGTAATTCTCATAGTATAGAGTGCTCACAGCATGCCTTCGCTGGTACTTCTCATAGTATAGAGTGCTCACAGCATGCCTCCGCTGGTTTTTATCATAGTAAAGAGTGCTCAAAGCATGCCTCCGCTGATATTTTTCATAGTAAAGAGTGCTCACAGCATGCCTCCTCTGTTATTTCTCATAGTAAAAAGTGCTCACAGCATGCCTCCGCTGGTATTTCTCATAGTATAGAGTGCTCATAGCATGCCTCCGCTGGTATTTCTCATAGTATAGAGTGCTCACAGCATGACTCCGCTGGTATTTCTCATAGTAAAGAGTGCTCACAGCATGCCTCCGCTGGTATTTCTCATAGTATAGAGTGCTCACAGCATGCCTCCGCTGGTAATTCTCATAGTATAAAGTGCTCACAGCATGCCTTCGCTGGTATTTCTCATAGTAAAGAGTGCTCACAGCATGCCTATGCTGGTATTTCTCATAGTATAGAGTGCTCACAGCATGCCTCCGCTGGTATTTCTCATAGTAAATAGTGCTCACAGCATGCCTCTGCTGGTATTTCTCATAGTAAAGAGTGCTCACAGCATGCCTCCGCTGGTACTTCTCATAGTAAAGAGTGCTCACAGCATGCCTCCGCTGGTATTTATCATAGTAAAGAGTGCTCAAAGCATGCCTCCGCTGGTATTTATCATAGTAAAGAGTGCTCACAGCATGCCTCCTCTGGTATTTCTCATAGTAAAGAGTGCTCATAGCATGCCTCCGCTGGTATTTCTCATAGTATAGAGTGCTCACAGCATGACTCCGCTGTTATTTCTCACAGTAAAGAGTGCTCACAGCATGCCTCCGCTGGTATTTCTCATAGTATAGAGTGCTCATAGCATGCCTCCGCTGGTATTTCTCATAGTATAGAGTGCTCACAGCATGACTCCGCTGGTATTTCTCATAGTAAAGAGTGCTCACAGCATGCCTCCGCTGGTATTTCTCATAGTATAGAGTGCTCACAGTATGCCTCCGCTGCTATTTCTCATAGTAAAGAGTGCTCACAGCATGCCTCTGCTGGTATTTCTCATAGTAAAGAGTGCTCACAGCATGCCTCCGCTTGTATTTCTCATAGTAAAGAATGCTCACAGCATGCCTCCGCTGGTATTTCTCATAGTAAAGAGTGCTCACAGCATGACTCCGCTGGTATTTCTCATAGTAAAGAGTGCTCACAGCATGCCTCCGCTGGTATGTCTCACAGTATAGAGTGCTCACAGCATGCCTCCGCTGGTAATTCTCATAGTATAGAGTGCTCACAGCATGCCTCCGCTGGTATTTCTCATAGTAAAGCGTGCTCACAGCATGCCTCCGCTGGTATTTCTCATAGTATAGAGTGCTCACAGCATGCCTCCGCTGGTATTTATCATAGTAAAGAGTGCTCACAGCATGCCTCCGCTGGTATTTCTCATAGTATAGAGTGCTCACAGTATGCCTCCGCTGCTATTTCTCATAGTATAGAGTGCTCACAGCATGCCTCCGCTGGTATTTCTCATAGTAAAGAGTGCTCACAGCATGCCTCCGCTGGTATTACTCATAGTAAAGAGTGCTCACAGCATGCCTCCGCTGGTATTTCTCATAGTATAGAGTGTTCACAGCATGCCTCCGCTGGTATTTCTCATAGTATAGAGTGTTCAAAGCATGCCTCCGCTGGTATTTCTCATAGTATAGAGTGCTCACAGCATGCCTCCGCTGGTAATTCTGATAGTATAGAGTGCTCACAGCATGCCTTCGCTGGTATTTCTCAGAGTAAAGAGTGCTCACAGCATGCCTACGCTGGTATTTCTCATAGTATAGAGTGCTCACAGCATGCCTCCGCTGATATTTCTCATAGTAAAGAGTTCTCACAGCATGCCTCCGCTGGTATTTCTCATAGTAAATAGTGCTCACAGCATGCCTCTGCTGGTTTTTCTCATAGTAAAGAGTGCTCACAGCATGCCTCCGCTGGTACTTCTCATAGTATAGAGTGCTCACAGCATGCCTCCGCTGGTATTTATCATAGTAAGGAGTGCTCAAAGCATGCCTCCGCTGGTATTTCTCATAGTATAGAGTGCTCACAGCATGCCTCCGCTGGTAATTCTCATAGTATAGAGTGCTCACAACATGCCTCCGCTGGTATTTCTCATAGTATAGAGTGCTCACAGCATGCTTCTGCCTGTATTTCTCATAGTAAAGAGTGCTCACAGCATGCCTCCGCTTGTATTTCTCATAGTAAAGAGTGGTCACAGCATGCCTCCGCTGGTATTTCTCATAGTAAAGAGTGCTCACAGCATGACTCCGCTTGTATTTCTCATAGTAAAGAGTGGTCACAGCATGCCTCCGCTGGTATTTCTCATAGTAAAGAGTGCTCACAGCATGACTCCGCTGGTATTTCTCATAGTAAAGAGTGCTCACAGCATGCCTCCGCTGGTATTTCTCACAGTATAGAGTGCTCACAGCATGCCTCCGCTGGTAATTCTCATAGTATAGAGTGCTCACAGCATGCCTCCGCTGGTATTTCTCATAGTAAAGCATGCTCACAGCATGCCTCCGCTGGTATTTCTCATAGTATAGAGTGCTCACAGCATGCCTCCGCTGGTATTTATCATAGTAAAAAGTGCTCACAGCATGCCTCCGCTGGTATTTATCATAGTATAGAGTGCTCACAGCATGCCTCCGCTGGTATTTATCATAGTAAGGAGTGCTCAAAGCATGCCTCCGCTGGTATTTCTCATAGTATAGAGTGCTCACAGCATGCCTCCGCTGGTATTTCTCATAGTAAAGAGTGCTCACAGCATGCCTCCGCTGGTATTTCTCACAGTATAGAGTGCTCACAGCATGCCTCCGCTGGT
The DNA here is from genome assembly GCF_029499605.1 of Hyla sarda. Classification (NCBI taxonomy): domain Eukaryota; kingdom Metazoa; phylum Chordata; class Amphibia; order Anura; family Hylidae; genus Hyla; species Hyla sarda. The sequence continues at coordinate 128,927,688 of NC_079197.1, read as the reverse complement.
AATTCTCATAGTATAGAGTGCTCACAACATGCCTCCGCTGGTATTTCTCATAGTATAGAGTGCTCACAGCATGCCTCTGCCTGTATTTCTCATAGTAAAGAGTGCTCACATTATGCCTCCGCTTGTATTTCTCATAGTAAAGAGTGCTCACAGCATGCCTCCGCTGGTATTTCTCATAGTAAAGAGTGCTCACAGCATGACTCCGCTGGTATTTCTCATAGTAAAGAGTGCTCATAGCATGCCTCCGCTGGTATTTCTCACAGTATAGAGTGCTCACAGCATGCCTCCGCTGGTAATTCTCATAGTATAGAGTGCTCACAGCATGCCTCCGCTGGTATTTCTCATAGTATAGAGGGCTCACAGCATGCCTCCGCTGGTATTTATCATAGTAAAGAGTGCTCACAGCATGCCTCTGCTGGTATTTCTCATAGTAAAGAGTGCTCACAGCATGCCTCCGCTTGTATTTCTCATAGTAAAGAGTGCTAACAGCATGCCTCCGCTGGTATTTCTCATAGTAAAGTGTGCTCACAGCATGACTCCGCTGGTATTTCTCATAGTAATGAGTGCTCATAGCATGCCTCCGCTGGTATTTCTCACAGTATAGAGTGCTCACAGCATGCCTCCGCTGGTAATTCTCATAGTATAGAGTGCTCACAGCATGCCTCCGCTGGTATTTCTCATAGTATAGAGTGCTCACAGCATGCCTCTGCTGGTATTTATCATAGTAAAGAGTGCTCACAGCATGCCTCCGCTGGTATTTCTCATAGTAAAGAGTGCTCACAGCATGCCTCCGCTGGTATTTCTCACAGTATAGAGTGCTCACAGCATGCCTCCGCTGGTAATTCTCATAGTATAGAGTGCTCACAACATGCCTCCGCTGGTATTTCTCATAGTATAGAGTGCTCACAGCATGCCTCTGCCTGTATTTCTCATAGTAAAGAGTGCTCACAGCATGCCTCCGCTTGTATTTCTCATAGTAAAGAGTGCTCACAGCATGCCTCCGCTGGTATTTCTCACAGTATAGAGTGCTCACAGCATGCCTCCGCTGGTATTTCTCATAGTAAAGAGTGCTCACAGCATGACTCCGCTGGTATTTCTCATAGTAAAGAGTGCTCACAGCATGCCTCCGCTGGTATTTCTCACAGTATAGAGTGCTCACAGCATGCCTCCGCTGGTAATTCTCATAGTATAGAGTGCCCACAGCATGCCTCTGCTGGTATTTCTCATAGTAAAGCGTGCTCACAGCATGCCTCCGCTGGTATTTCTCATAGTATAGAGTGCTCACAGCATGCCTCCGCTGGTATTTATCATAGTAAAGAGTGCTCACAGCATGCCTCCGCTGGTATTTATCATAGTAAAGAGTGCTCACAGCATGCCTCCGCTGGTATTTCTCACAGTATAGAGTGCTCACAGTATGCCTCCGCTGCTATTTCTCATAGTAAAGAGTGCTCACAGCATGCCTCTGCTGATATTTCTCATAGTAAAGAGTGCTCACAGCATGCCTCCGCTTGTATTTCTCATAGTAAAGAGTGCTCACAGCATGCCTCCGCTGGTATTTCTCATAGTAAAGAGTGCTCACAGCATGACTCCGCTGGTATTTCTCATAGTAAAGAGTGCTCACAGCATGCCTCCGCTGGTATTTCTCACAGTATAGAGTGCTCACAGCATGCCTCCGCTGGTAATTCTCATAGTATAGAGTGCTCACAGCATGCCTCCGCTGGTATTTCTCATAGTATAGAGTGCTCACAGCATGCCTCCGCTGGTATTTATCATAGTAAAGAGTGCTCACAGCATGCCTCCGCTGGTATTTCTCATAGTATAGAGTGCTCACAGTATGCCTCCGCTGCTATTTCTCATAGTATAGAGTGCTCACAGCATGCCTCGGCTGGTATTTCTCATAGTAAAGAGTGCTCACAGCATGCCTCCGCTTGTATTACTCATAGTAAAGAGTGCTCACAGCATGCCTCCGCTGGTATTTCTCATAGTATAGAGTGTTCACAGCATGCCTCCGCTGGTATTTCTCATAGTATAGAGTGTTCAAAGCATGCCTCCGCTGGTATTTCTCATAGTAAAGAGTGCTCACAGCATGCCTCCGCTGGTATTTCTCATAGTAAAGAGTGCTCACCGCATGGCTCCGCTGGTTTTTTTCATAGTATAGAGTGCTCACAGCATGCCTCCACTGGTATTTCTCATAGTATAGAGTGCTCACAGCATGCCTCCGCTGGTATTTCTCATAGTATAGAGTGCTCACAGCATGCCTCCGCTGGTATTACTCATAGTATAGAGTGCTCACAGCATGCCTCCGCTGGTATTACTCATAGTATAGGGTGCTCACAGCATGCCTCCACTGGTATAACTCATAGTAAAGAGTGCTCAGAGCATGCCTCCGCGGGTTTTTCTCATAGTAAAGAGTGCTCAGAGCAAGCCTCCGCTGGTATTTCTCATAGTAAAGAGTGCTCACAGCATGCCTCCGCTGGTATTTCTCATAGTAGATAGTGCTCACAGCATGCCTCCGCTGGTATTTCTCATAGTAAAGAGTGCTCACAGCATGCCTCCGCTGGTAATTCTCATAGTATAGAGTGCTCACAGCATGCCTCCGCTGGTAATTCTCATAGTATAGAGTGCTCACAGCATGCCTCCGCTGGTATTTCTCATAGTAAAGCGTGCTCACAGCATGCCTCCGCTGGTATTTCTCATAGTATAGAGTGCTCACAGCATGCCTCCGCTGGTATTTATCATAGTAAAGAGTGCTCACAGCATGCCTCCGCTGGTATTTCTCATAGTATAGAGTGCTCACAGTATGCCTCCGCTGCTATTTCTCATAGTATAGAGTGCTCACAGCATGCCTCCGCTGGTATTTCTCATAGTAAAGAGTGCTCACAGCATGCCTCCGCTGGTATTACTCATAGTAAAGAGTGCTCACAGCATGCCTCCGCTGGTATTTCTCATAGTATAGAGTGTTCACAGCATGCCTCCGCTGGTATTTCTCATAGTATAGAGTGTTCAAAGCATGCCTCCGCTGGTATTTCTCATAGTATAGAGTGCTCACAGCATGCCTCCGCTGGTATTTCTCATAGTATTGAGTGCTCAAAGCATGCCTCCGCTTGTATTTCTCTTAGTATAGAGTGCTCACAGCATTCCTCAGCTGGTATTTCTCATAGTAAAGAGTGCTGACAGCATGCCTCCGCTGGTATTTCTCATAGTATAGAGTGCTCACAGCATGCCTCCGCTGGTATTTCTCATAGTAAAGAGTGCTCACAACATGCCTCCGCTGGTAATTCTCATAGTAAATAGTGCTCACAGCATGCCTCTGCTGGTATTTCTCATAGTATAGAGTGCTCACAGCATGCCTCCGCTGGTACTTCTCATAGTATAGAGTGCTCACAGCATGCCTCCGCTGGTATTTATCATAGTAAAGAGTGCTCAAAGCATGCCTCAGCTGGTATTTCTCATAGTAAAGAGTGCTCACAGCATGCCTCCTCTGGTATTTCTCATAGTAAAGAGTGCTCACAGCATGCCTCCGCTGGTATTTCTCATAGTATAGAGTGCTCATAGCATGCCTCCGCTGGTATTTCTCATAGTATAGAGTGCTCACAGCATGACTCCGCTGGTATTTCTCATAGTAAAGAGTGCTCACAGCATGCCTCCGCTGGTATTTCTCATAGTATAGAGTGCTCATAGCATGCCTCCGCTGGTATTTCTCATAGTATAGAGTGCTCACAGCATGACTCCGCTGGTATTTCTCATAGTAAAGAGTGCTCACAGCATGCCTCCGCTGGTATTTCTCATAGTATAGAGTGCTCACAGCATGCCTCCGCTGGTAATTCTCATAGTATAGAGTGCTCACAGCATGCCTTCGCTGGTACTTCTCATAGTATAGATTGCTCACAGCATGCCTCCGCTGGTTTTTATCATAGTAAAGAGTGCTCAAAGCATGCCTCCGCTGATATTTTTCATAGTAAAGAGTGCTCACAGCATGCCTCCTCTGTTATTTCTCATAGTAAAAAGTGCTCACAGCATGCCTCCGCTGGTATTTCTCATAGTATAGAGTGCTCATAGCATGCCTCCGCTGGTATTTCTCATAGTATAGAGTGCTCACAGCATGACTCCGCTGGTATTTCTCATAGTAAAGAGTGCTCACAGCATGCCTCCGCTGGTATTTCTCATAGTATAGAGTGCTCACAGCATGCCTCCGCTGGTAATTCTCATAGTATAAAGTGCTCACAGCATGCCTTCGCTGGTATTTCTCATAGTAAAGAGTGCTCACAGCATGCCTATGCTGGTATTTCTCATAGTATAGAGTGCTCACAGCATGCCTCCGCTGGTATTTCTCATAGTAAATAGTGCTCACAGCATGCCTCTGCTGGTATTTCTCATAGTAAAGAGTGCTCACAGCATGCCTCCGCTGGTACTTCTCATAGTAAAGAGTGCTCACAGCATGCCTCCGCTGGTATTTATCATAGTAAAGAGTGCTCAAAGCATGCCTCCGCTGGTATTTATCATAGTAAAGAGTGCTCACAGCATGCCTCCTCTGGTATTTCTCATAGTAAAGAGTGCTCATAGCATGCCTCCGCTGGTATTTCTCATAGTATAGAGTGCTCACAGCATGACTCCGCTGTTATTTCTCACAGTAAAGAGTGCTCACAGCATGCCTCCGCTGGTATTTCTCATAGTATAGAGTGCTCATAGCATGCCTCCGCTGGTATTTCTCATAGTATAGAGTGCTCACAGCATGACTCCGCTGGTATTTCTCATAGTAAAGAGTGCTCACAGCATGCCTCCGCTGGTATTTCTCATAGTATAGAGTGCTCACAGTATGCCTCCGCTGCTATTTCTCATAGTAAAGAGTGCTCACAGCATGCCTCTGCTGGTATTTCTCATAGTAAAGAGTGCTCACAGCATGCCTCCGCTTGTATTTCTCATAGTAAAGAATGCTCACAGCATGCCTCCGCTGGTATTTCTCATAGTAAAGAGTGCTCACAGCATGACTCCGCTGGTATTTCTCATAGTAAAGAGTGCTCACAGCATGCCTCCGCTGGTATGTCTCACAGTATAGAGTGCTCACAGCATGCCTCCGCTGGTAATTCTCATAGTATAGAGTGCTCACAGCATGCCTCCGCTGGTATTTCTCATAGTAAAGCGTGCTCACAGCATGCCTCCGCTGGTATTTCTCATAGTATAGAGTGCTCACAGCATGCCTCCGCTGGTATTTATCATAGTAAAGAGTGCTCACAGCATGCCTCCGCTGGTATTTCTCATAGTATAGAGTGCTCACAGTATGCCTCCGCTGCTATTTCTCATAGTATAGAGTGCTCACAGCATGCCTCCGCTGGTATTTCTCATAGTAAAGAGTGCTCACAGCATGCCTCCGCTGGTATTACTCATAGTAAAGAGTGCTCACAGCATGCCTCCGCTGGTATTTCTCATAGTATAGAGTGTTCACAGCATGCCTCCGCTGGTATTTCTCATAGTATAGAGTGTTCAAAGCATGCCTCCGCTGGTATTTCTCATAGTATAGAGTGCTCACAGCATGCCTCCGCTGGTAATTCTGATAGTATAGAGTGCTCACAGCATGCCTTCGCTGGTATTTCTCAGAGTAAAGAGTGCTCACAGCATGCCTACGCTGGTATTTCTCATAGTATAGAGTGCTCACAGCATGCCTCCGCTGATATTTCTCATAGTAAAGAGTTCTCACAGCATGCCTCCGCTGGTATTTCTCATAGTAAATAGTGCTCACAGCATGCCTACGCTGGTATTTCTCATAGTATAGAGTGCTCACAGCATGCCTCCGCTGATATTTCTCATAGTAAAGAGTTCTCACAGCATGCCTCCGCTGGTATTTCTCATAGTAAATAGTGCTCACAGCATGCCTCTGCTGGTTTTTCTCATAGTAAAGAGTGCTCACAGCATGCCTCCGCTGGTACTTCTCATAGTATAGAGTGCTCACAGCATGCCTCCGCTGGTATTTATCATAGTAAGGAGTGCTCAAAGCATGCCTCCGCTGGTATTTCTCATAGTATAGAGTGCTCACAGCATGCCTCCGCTGGTAATTCTCATAGTATAGAGTGCTCACAACATGCCTCCGCTGGTATTTCTCATAGTATAGAGTGCTCACAGCATGCTTCTGCCTGTATTTCTCATAGTAAAGAGTGCTCACAGCATGCCTCCGCTTGTATTTCTCATAGTAAAGAGTGGTCACAGCATGCCTCCGCTGGTATTTCTCATAGTAAAGAGTGCTCACAGCATGACTCCGCTTGTATTTCTCATAGTAAAGAGTGGTCACAGCATGCCTCCGCTGGTATTTCTCATAGTAAAGAGTGCTCACAGCATGACTCCGCTGGTATTTCTCATAGTAAAGAGTGCTCACAGCATGCCTCCGCTGGTATTTCTCACAGTATAGAGTGCTCACAGCATGCCTCCGCTGGTAATTCTCATAGTATAGAGTGCTCACAGCATGCCTCCGCTGGTATTTCTCATAGTAAAGCATGCTCACAGCATGCCTCCGCTGGTATTTCTCATAGTATAGAGTGCTCACAGCATGCCTCCGCTGGTATTTATCATAGTAAAAAGTGCTCACAGCATGCCTCCGCTGGTATTTATCATAGTATAGAGTGCTCACAGCATGCCTCCGCTGGTATTTATCATAGTAAGGAGTGTTCAAAGCATGCCTCCGCTGGTATTTCTCATAGTATAGAGTGCTCACAGCATGCCTCCGCTGGTATTTCTCATAGTAAAGAGTGCTCACAGCATGCCTCCGCTGGTATTTCTCACAGTATAGAGTGCTCACAGCATGCCTCCGCTGGTAATTCTCATAGTATAGAGTGCTCACAACATGCCTCCGCTGGTATTTCTCATAGTATAGAGTGCTCACAGCATGCCTCTGCCTGTATTTCTCATAGTAAAGAGTGCTCACATTATGCCTCCGCTTGTATTTCTCATAGTAAAGAGTGCTCACAGCATGCCTCCGCTGGTATTTCTCATAGTAAAGAGTGCTCACAGCATGACTCCGCTGGTATTTCTCATAGTAAAGAGTGCTCATAGCATGCCTCCGCTGGTATTTCTCACAGTATAGAGTGCTCACAGCATGCCTCCGCTGGTAATTCTCATAGTATAGAGTGCTCACAGCATGCCTCCGCTGGTATTTCTCATAGTATAGAGGGCTCACAGCATGCCTCCGCTGGTATTTATCATAGTAAAGAGTGCTCACAGCATGCCTCTGCTGGTATTTCTCATAGTAAAGAGTGCTCACAGCATGCCTCCGCTTGTATTTCTCATAGTAAAGAGTGCTAACAGCATGCCTCCGCTGGTATTTCTCATAGTAAAGTGTGCTCACAGCATGACTCCGCTGGTATTTCTCATAGTAATGAGTGCTCATAGCATGCCTCCGCTGGTATTTCTCACAGTATAGAGTGCTCACAGCATGCCTCCGCTGGTAATTCTCATAGTATAGAGTGCTCACAGCATGCCTCCGCTGGTATTTCTCATAGTATAGAGTGCTCACAGCATGCCTCTGCTGGTATTTATCATAGTAAAGAGTGCTCACAGCATGCCTCCGCTGGTATTTCTCATAGTAAAGAGTGCTCACAGCATGCCTCCGCTGGTATTTCTCACAGTATAGAGTGCTCACAGCATGCCTCCGCTGGTAATTCTCATAGTATAGAGTGCTCACAACATGCCTCCGCTGGTATTTCTCATAGTATAGAGTGCTCACAGCATGCCTCTGCCTGTATTTCTCATAGTAAAGAGTGCTCACAGCATGCCTCCGCTTGTATTTCTCATAGTAAAGAGTGCTCACAGCATGCCTCCGCTGGTATTTCTCACAGTATAGAGTGCTCACAGCATGCCTCCGCTGGTATTTCTCATAGTAAAGAGTGCTCACAGCATGACTCCGCTGGTATTTCTCATAGTAAAGAGTGCTCACAGCATGCCTCCGCTGGTATTTCTCACAGTATAGAGTGCTCACAGCATGCCTCCGCTGGTAATTCTCATAGTATAGAGTGCCCACAGCATGCCTCTGCTGGTATTTCTCATAGTAAAGCGTGCTCACAGCATGCCTCCGCTGGTATTTCTCATAGTATAGAGTGCTCACAGCATGCCTCCGCTGGTATTTATCATAGTAAAGAGTGCTCACAGCATGCCTCCGCTGGTATTTATCATAGTAAAGAGTGCTCACAGCATGCCTCCGCTGGTATTTCTCACAGTATAGAGTGCTCACAGTATGCCTCCGCTGCTATTTCTCATAGTAAAGAGTGCTCACAGCATGCCTCTGCTGATATTTCTCATAGTAAAGAGTGCTCACAGCATGCCTCCGCTTGTATTTCTCATAGTAAAGAGTGCTCACAGCATGCCTCCGCTGGTATTTCTCATAGTAAAGAGTGCTCACAGCATGACTCCGCTGGTATTTCTCATAGTAAAGAGTGCTCACAGCATGCCTCCGCTGGTATTTCTCACAGTATAGAGTGCTCACAGCATGCCTCCGCTGGTAATTCTCATAGTATAGAGTGCTCACAGCATGCCTCCGCTGGTATTTCTCATAGTATAGAGTGCTCACAGCATGCCTCCGCTGGTATTTATCATAGTAAAGAGTGCTCACAGCATGCCTCCGCTGGTATTTCTCATAGTATAGAGTGCTCACAGTATGCCTCCGCTGCTATTTCTCATAGTATAGAGTGCTCACAGCATGCCTCGGCTGGTATTTCTCATAGTAAAGAGTGCTCACAGCATGCCTCCGCTTGTATTACTCATAGTAAAGAGTGCTCACAGCATGCCTCCGCTGGTATTTCTCATAGTATAGAGTGTTCACAGCATGCCTCCGCTGGTATTTCTCATAGTATAGAGTGTTCAAAGCATGCCTCCGCTGGTATTTCTCATAGTAAAGAGTGCTCACAGCATGCCTCCGCTGGTATTTCTCATAGTAAAGAGTGCTCACCGCATGGCTCCGCTGGTTTTTTTCATAGTATAGAGTGCTCACAGCATGCCTCCGCTGGTATTTCTCATAGTATAGAGTGCTCACAGCATGCCTCCGCTGGTATTTCTCATAGTATAGAGTGCTCACAGCATGCCTCCGCTGGTATTACTCATAGTATAGAGTGCTCACAGCATGCCTCCGCTGGTATTACTCATAGTATAGGGTGCTCACAGCATGCCTCCACTGGTATTACTCATAGTAAAGAGTGCTCAGAGCATGCCTCCGCGGGTTTTTCTCATAGTAAAGAGTGCTCAGAGCATGCCTCCGCTGGTATTTCTCATAGTAAAGAGTGCTCACAGCATGCCTCCGCTGGTATTTCTCATAGTAGATAGTGCTCACAGCATGCCTCCGCTGGTATTTCTCATAGTAAAGAGTGCTCACAGCATGCCTCCGCTGGTAATTCTCATAGTATAGAGTGCTCACAGCATGCCTCCGCTGGTAATTCTCATAGTATAGAGTGCTCACAGCATGCCTCCGCTGGTATTTCTCATAGTAAAGCGTGCTCACAGCATGCCTCCGCTGGTATTTCTCATAGTATAGAGTGCTCACAGCATGCCTCCGCTGGTATTTATCATAGTAAAGAGTGCTCACAGCATGCCTCCGCTGGTATTTCTCATAGTATAGAGTGCTCACAGTATGCCTCCGCTGCTATTTCTCATAGTATAGAGTGCTCACAGCATGCCTCCGCTGGTATTTCTCATAGTAAAGAGTGCTCACAGCATGCCTCCGCTGGTATTACTCATAGTAAAGAGTGCTCACAGCATGCCTCCGCTGGTATTTCTCATAGTATAGAGTGTTCACAGCATGCCTCCGCTGGTATTTCTCATAGTATAGAGTGTTCAAAGCATGCCTCCGCTGGTATTTCTCATAGTATAGAGTGCTCACAGCATGCCTCCGCTGGTAATTCTGATAGTATAGAGTGCTCACAGCATGCCTTCGCTGGTATTTCTCAGAGTAAAGAGTGCTCACAGCATGCCTACGCTGGTATTTCTCATAGTATAGAGTGCTCACAGCATGCCTCCGCTGATATTTCTCATAGTAAAGAGTTCTCACAGCATGCCTCCGCTGGTATTTCTCATAGTAAATAGTGCTCACAGCATGCCTCTGCTGGTTTTTCTCATAGTAAAGAGTGCTCACAGCATGCCTCCGCTGGTACTTCTCATAGTATAGAGTGCTCACAGCATGCCTCCGCTGGTATTTATCATAGTAAGGAGTGCTCAAAGCATGCCTCCGCTGGTATTTCTCATAGTATAGAGTGCTCACAGCATGCCTCCGCTGGTAATTCTCATAGTATAGAGTGCTCACAACATGCCTCCGCTGGTATTTCTCATAGTATAGAGTGCTCACAGCATGCCTCTGCCTGTATTTCTCATAGTAAAGAGTGCTCACAGCATGCCTCCGCTTGTATTTCTCATAGTAAAGAGTGGTCACAGCATGCCTCCGCTGGTATTTCTCATAGTAAAGAGTGCTCACAGCATGACTCCGCTTGTATTTCTCATAGTAAAGAGTGGTCACAGCATGCCTCCGCTGGTATTTCTCATAGTAAAGAGTGCTCACAGCATGCCTCCGCTGGTATTTCTCACAGTATAGAGTGCTCACAGCATGCCTCCGCTGGTATTTCTCACAGTATAGAGTGCTCACAGCATGCCTCCGCTGGTAATTCTCATAGTATAGAGTGCTCACAGCATGCCTCCGCTGGTATTTCTCATAGTAAAGCATGCTCACAGCATGCCTCCGCTGGTATTTCTCATAGTATAGAGTGCTCACAGCATGCCTCCGCTGGTATTTATCATAGTAAAGAGTGCTCACAGCATGCCTCCGCTGGTATTTATCATAGTATAGAGTGCTCACAGCATGCCTCCGCTGGTATTTATCATAGTAAGGAGTGCTCAAAGCATGCCTCCGCTGGTATTTCTCATAGTATAGAGTGCTCACAGCATGCCTCCGCTGGTATTTCTCACAGTATAGAGTGCTCACAGCATGCCTCCGCTGGTAATTCTCATAGTATAGAGTGCTCACAACATGCCTCCGCTGGTATTTCTCATAGTATAGAGTGCTCACAGCATGCCTCTGCCTGTATTTCTCATAGTAAAGAGTGCTCACAGCATGCCTCCGCTTGTATTTCTCATAGTAAAGAGTGCTCACAGCATGCCTCCGCTGGTATTTCTCATAGTAAAGAGTGCTCACAGCATGACTCCGCTGGTATTTCTCATAGTAAAGAGTGCTCATAGCATGCCTCCGCTGGTATTTCTCACAGTATAGAGTGCTCACAGCATGCCTCCTCTGGTAATTCTCATAGTATAGAGTGCTCACAGCATGCCTCCGCTGGTATTTCTCATAGTATAGAGTGCTCACAGCATGCCTCCGCTGGTATTTATCATAGTAAAGAGTGCTCACAGCATGCCTCTGCTGGTATTTCTCATAGTAAAGAGTGCTCACAGCATGCCTCCGCTTGTATTTCTCATAGTAAAGAGTGCTCACAGCATGCCTCCGCTGGTATTTCTCATAGTAAAGAGTGCTCACAGCATGACTCCGCTGGTATTTCTCATAGTAAAGAGTGCTCATAGCATGCCTCCGCTGGTATTTCTCACAGTATAGAGTGCTCACAGCATGCCTCCGCTGGTAATTCTCATAGTATAGAGTGCTCACAGCATGCCTCCGCTGGTATTTCTCATAGTATAGAGTGCTCACAGCATGCCTCTGCTGGTATTTATCATAGTAAAGAGTGCTCACAGCATGCCTCCGCTGGTATTTCTCATAGTAAAGAGTGCTCACAGCATGCCTCCGCTGGTATTTCTCACAGTATAGAGTGCTCACAGCATGCCTCCGCTGGTAATTCTCATAGTATAGAGTGCTCACAACATGCCTCCGCTGGTATTTCTCATAATATAGAGTGCTCACAGCATGCCTCTGCCTGTATTTCTCATAGTAAAGAGTGCTCACAGCATGCCTCCGCTTGTATTTCTCATAGTAAAGAGTGCTCACAGCATGCCTCCGCTGGTATTTCTCACAGTATAGAGTGCTCACAGCATGCCTCCGCTGGTATTTCTCATAGTAAAGAGTGCTCACAGCATGACTCCGCTGGTATTTCTCATAGTAAAGAGTGCTCACAGCATGCCTCCGCTGGTATTTCTCACAGTATAGAGTGCTCACAGCATGCCTCCGCTGGTAATTCTCATAGTATAGAGTGCCCACAGCATGCCTCTGCTGGTATTTCTCATAGTAAAGCGTGCTCACAGCATGCCTCCGCTGGTATTTCTCATAGTATAGAGTGCTCACAGCATGCCTCCGCTGGTATTTATCATAGTAAAGAGTGCTCACAGCATGCCTCCGCTGGTATTTATCATAGTAAAGAGTGCTCACAGCATGCCTCCGCTGGTATTTCTCATAGTAAAGAGTGCTCACAGCATGCCTCTGCTGATATTTCTCATAGTAAAGAGTGCTCACAGCATGCCTCCGCTTGTATTTCTCATAGAAAAGAGTGCTCACAGCATGCCTCCGCTGGTATTTCTCATAGTAAAGAGTGCTCACAGCATGACTCCGCTGGTATTTCTCATAGTAAAGAGTGCTCACAGCATGCCTCCGCTGGTATTTCTCACAGTATAGAGTGCTCACAGCATGCCTCCGCTGGTAATTCTCATAGTATAGAGTGCTCACAGCATGCCTCCGCTGGTATTTCTCATAGTATAGAGTGCTCACAGCATGCCTCCGCTGGTATTTATCATAGTAAAGAGTGCTCACAGCATGCCTCCGCTGGTATTTCTCATAGTATAGAGTGCTCACAGTATGCCTCCGCTGCTATTTCTCATAGTATAGAGTGCTCACAGCATGCCTCCGCTGGTATTTCTCATAGTAAAGAGTGCTCACAGCATGCCTCCGCTTGTATTACTCATAGTAAAGAGTGCTCACAGCATGCCTCCGCTGGTATTTCTCATAGTATAGAGTGTTCACAGCATGCCTCCGCTGGTATTTCTCATAGTATAGAGTGTTCAAAGCATGCCTCCGCTGGTATTTCTCATAGTAAAGAGTGCTCACAGCATGCCTCCGCTGGTATTTCTCATAGTAAAGAGTGCTCACCGCATGGCTCCGCTGGTTTTTTTCATAGTATAGAGTGCTCACAGCATGCCTCCGCTGGTATTTCTCATAGTATAGAGTGCTCACAGCATGCCTCCGCTGGTATTTCTCATAGTATAGAGTGCTCACAGCATGCCTCCGCTGGTATTACTCATAGTATAGAGTGCTCACAGCATGCCTCCGCTGGTATTACTCATAGTATAGGGTGCTCACAGCATGCCTCCACTGGTATTACTCATAGTAAAGAGTGCTCAGAGCATGCCTCCGCGGGTTTTTCTCATAGTAAAGAGTGCTCAGAGCATGCCTCCGCTGGTATTTCTCATAGTAAAGAGTGCTCACAGCATGCCTCCGCTGGTATTTCTCATAGTAGATAGTGCTCACAGCATGCCTCCGCTGGTATTTCTCATAGTAAAGAGTGCTCACAGCATGCCTCCGCTGGTATATCTCATAGTATTGAGTGCTCACAGCATGCCTCCGCTGGTATTTCTCATAGCATAGAGTGCTCACAGCATGCCTCCGCTGGTATTTCTCATAGTAAAGAGTGCTCAAAGCATGCCTCCGCTGGTATTTCTCATAGTATAGAGCAGTGATTCCCAACCGCGGTGCCGCGGCACACGTGTGTGCGGTTCAGCACTGCCCGTGGTGCCGCGGGATTTTGCCGTGATTTTTTTATTTTTTATTATTATTATTTTTTTAAATGTCCCGCCCCGGCCTGACGGCGCAGGGGGGAAGGGAAGTCTGCGTGCGCACTGTGCGCACAGCGTCCCCCTGCATCTCCTCCCGTCTCCTGTGTTCCGCTCCGTCTCCCGCGTCCCCCGTGTTCCCCCCCTCCTTCCTCCTCTGTTCCCTGTGTCCCCCGCGTCCCCCTCCTTCACCCTCCGTCCCCCTCTCCCTTACGGCGCAGGGAGCCGAAAATGGGTCCCTGCCTGGGGCGGAACGAGCTGCACCTGCGCCGGACTCCCGTGCCTGCTGTGGAACTGCAAGCTGCGCGGGCCGGCTTGCTTAAGGTACCGTACCCTTTCCACCCCTCTGTTCACCTTCTCAACCCTGTCTAAACTCCCGCCGTCACCCAGGTCCACCCTCTGTCCCCCCCCTGTCAGCCATGTCTGCCTACCCCTGTCACCCCCCCCCCCCCCGTCAGCCATGTCCGCCTTGTCCACCTCCCTGTCCATCTCTATCACCCTTCCCCCCCCCCTGTCACCCATGTAATCCCACCCAGTCACCCATGTAATCCCACCCAGTCACCCATGTAATCCCACCCAGTCACCCATGTAATCCCACCCAGTCACCCATGTAATGCCACCCAGTTACCCATGTAATGCCACCCAGTCACCCATGTAATGCCACCCAGTCACCCATGTCCACCCTCCCCCTGTCACCCATGTCCACCCTCCCCCTGTCACCCATGTCCACCCTCCCCCTGTCACCCATGTCCACCCTCCCCCTGTCACCCATGTCCACCCTCCCCCTGTCACCCATGTCCACCCTCCCCCTGTCACCCATGTCCACCCTCCCCCTGTCACCCATGTCCACCCTCCCCCTGTCACCCATGTCCACCCTCCCCGTCACCCATGTCCACCCTCCCCGTCACCCATGTCCACCCTCCCCGTCACTCATGTCCACCCCCTCTCACACATGTCCCCCCACCTATCATCCCCGTCACCCATTTCCACCCTCCTGTCATCCATGTCTGCCTTGTCCACTCCCCAGTCTACCCTGTCACCCATGTCCACCCTCCCTGTCACCCATGTTCACCTTCATGTCACCCATGTCCACCCCCTCTCACACATGTCCCCCCCACCTATCATCCCAGTCACCCATGTCCACCTCCCCTCTCACCCATGTCCACCCTCCTGTCATCCATGTCTGCCTTGTCCACTCCCCTGTCCATCTCTGTCACTCATGTTTACCCCCGTAGTCTACCCTGTCACCCATGTCCACCCTCCTGTTCACCCATCTGTCCCTTTGTCACCCCAGTCCACCCCTCTCTGTCACTCCTGTCCCTCTTTTACCCCCATGTCCACCCCTCTGACCCCCTGTCACCCATGTCCACCCTCCCCGTCACCCATGTCCACCCTCCCCGTCACTCATGTCCACCCCCTCTCACTCATGTCCACCCCCCTGTCACCCATGTCCACCCTCCCTGTCACCCATGTCCACCCTCCCTGTCACTCATGTCCACCCTCCCCGTCACTCATGTCCACCCCCTCTCACACATGTCCCCCCACCTGTCATCCCCGTCACCCATGTCCACCCCCTCTCACACATGTCCCCCCACCTGTCATCCCCGTCACCCATGTCCACCTCCCCTCTCACCCATGTCCACCCTCCTGTCATCCATGTCTGCCTTGTCCACTCCCCTGTCCAACCCTGTCACTCATGTTTACCCCCCCCGTCTACCCCCGTAGTCTACCCTGTCACCCATGTCCACCCTCCTGTTCACCCATCTGTCCCTTTGTCACCCTTGTCCACCCCTCTGACCCCCTGTCTCCCATGTCCACTCTCCTGTCATCCATGTCCACCCCCATCCAACCCTCTGTCACCCCTGCCCATCCCTGTCACCCATGTTCACCCTCCATTGTCCACCCCTCTGACCACATCCTTGTCACCCATGTCCACCCTTCCCTGTCACCCATGTCCACCCTTCCCTGTCACCCATGTCCACCCTTCCCTGTCACCCATGTCACCCATGTTCACCTTCCTGTCACCCATGTCCACCCCCCATCACTCATGTCCACCCGCACTAACACATATCCCCCCACCTATCATCCCCGTCACCCATGTCCACCCCCCCTCTCACCCATGTCCACCCTCCTGTCATCCACGTCTGCCTTGTCCACTCCCCTGTCCATCCTTGTCACTCATGTTTACCCCCCTGTCTACCCCCGTTGTCTACTCTGTCACCCATGTCCACCCTCCTGTTCACCCATCTGTCCCTTTGTTACCCCAGTCCACCCCTCTGTCACTCCTGTCCCTCTTTTACCCCCTTGTCCACCCCTCTGACCCCCTGTCCACCCTCCTGTCACCCATGTCCACCCCCTGTCCACCCCTCTGTCACCCCTATGCCCCCGTCACCCATGTTCACTCTTCTACACCCATCTATCACCCTTGTACACCTCCCTACACCCCTCTGTACACTCCTCTACACCCCTCTGTCACCCATGTACACTTCTCTACAGCCCTCTGTCATCCATGTACACTTCTCTACACCCCTCTGTCACCCATGTACACTTCTCTACACCCCTCTGTCACCCATGTACACTTCTCTACACCCCTCTGTCACCCATGTACACTCCTCTACACCCCTCTGTCACCCATGTACACCCATCTGTCACCCATGTACACTTCTCAACACCCCTCTGTCACCCATGTACACTCAACTACACCCCTTTGTCACCCATGTACACTCCTCTACACCCCTCTGTCACCCATGTACACCCATCTGTCACCCATGTACACTCCTCTACACCCATCTGTCCACTCCTCTACACCCCTGTCACCCATGTACACTCCTCTACACCCCTTTGTACACTCCTCAACACCACTCTGTACACTCCTCTACACCCCTGTCACCCATGTACGCTCCTCTACACCCCTTTCACCCATGTATGCTCCTCTACATCCCTGTCACCCATGTACACTCTTCTGCACCCCTCTGTCACCCATGTACACTCCTCTATACCCCTCTGTCACCCATGTACACTCCTCTATACCCCTTTTTCACCCATGTACACTCCTCTACACCCCTGTCACCCATATACACTCCTCTATACCCCTCTGTCACTCATGTACACTCCTCTATACCCGTCACCCATGTACACTCCTCTATACCCCTGTCACCCATGTACACTCCTCTATACCCCTGTCACACATGTACACTCCTCTACACCCCTCTGTCACACATGTACACTCCTCTACACCCCTCTGTCACCCATGTACACTCCTCTACACCCCTCTGTCACCCATGTACACTCCTCTATACCCCTCTGTCACCCATGTACACTCCTCTACACCCCTCTGTCACCCATGTACACTCCTCTATACCCCTCTGTCACCCATGTACACTCCTCTACACCCATCTGTCACACATGTACACTCCTCTATACCCCTCTGTCACTCATGTACACTCCTTTACACCCATCTGTCCACTCCTCTACACCCCTGTCACCCATCTACGCTCCTATACACCCCTTTGTACATTCCTCTACACCCCTTTCACCCATGTATGCTCCTCTACACCCTCTGTCACCCATGTACACTCCTCTATACCCGTCACCCATGTACACTCCTCTATACCCCTCTGTCACCCATGTAAACTCCTCTACACCCATTTGTCACACATGTACACTACTCTACACCCCTTTGTACACTCCTCAACACCACTCTGTACACTCCTCTACAGCCCTGTCACCCATGTATGCTCCTCTACACCCCTTTCGCCCATGTATGCTCCTCTACACCCCTGTCGCCCATGTACACTCCTCTACACCCCTCTGTCACTCATGTACACTCCTCTACACCCCTCTGTCACTCATGTACACTCCTCTACACCCATCTGTCCACTCCTCTACACCCCTGTCACCCATCTACGCTCCTATACACCCCTTTGTACATTCCTCTACACCCCTTTCACCCATGTATGCTCCTCTACACCCTCTGTCACCCATGTACACTCCTCTATACCCGTCACCCATGTACACTCCTCTATACCCCTCTGTCACCCATGTACACTCCTCTACACCCATTTGTCACACATGTACACTACTCTACACCCCTTTGTACACTCCTCAACACCACTCTGTACACTCCTCAACACCCCTGTCACCCATGTACGCTCCTCTACACCCCTTTCACCCATGTACGCTCCTCTACACCCCTTTCACCCATGTATGCTCCTCTACACCCCTCTGTCACCCATGTACACTCCTCTATACCCCTCTGTCACCCATGTACACCCATCTGTCACCCATGTACACTCCTCTACGCCCCTCTGTCACCCATGTACACCCATCTGTCACCCATGTACACTCCTCTACACCCATCTGTCCACTCCTCTACACCCCTGTCACCAATGTACGCTCCTTTACACCCCTTTGTACATTCCTCTACACCCCTTTCACCCATGTATGCTCCTCTACACCCCTGTCAGCCATGTACACTCCTCTACACCCCTCTGTCACCCATGTACACCCCTCTGTCACCCATGTACACTCCTCTATACCCCTCTGTCACTCATGTACAGTCCTCTATACCCCTCTGTCTCCCATGTACACCCATCTGTCACCCATGTACACTCCTCTACACCCCTCTGTCACCCATGCACACTCAGCTGTCACCCATGTACACTCCTCTACACCCCTCTGTCACCCATGTACATCCATCTGTCACCCATGGACACTCCTCTACACCCCTGTCACCCATGTACGCTCCTCTATACCCCTGTCACCCATGTACGCTCCTCTACACCCCTCTGAACGCTCCTCTACACCCCTCCGTCACCCATGTACGCTCCTCTACACCCCTCTAAACCCCTCTGTCACCCATGTCCACCCCTCTGTCACCCATGTACACTCCTCTAAACCCTTCTGTCACCCATGTCCACCCCTCTGTCACCCATATCCACTCTTCTACACCCCTCTGTCACCCATGTAAAAAAAAAAAGAAAAAAAAGTTTGGCGCCTAATAGATTTGTTTTGCAGGTTTAAAGGTGAAGAATTGTGTGTGGAAGAAATCGTGATGATGGCCCAGACCAGATGGAGAAGAGAAGGCAACAATGCAAATTAGAGAAGACGTCATTGGTGAGTTGCTGTATAAAGCAGCACTTTAAACTACATAAATAGATATAGTGCATTGCGTTTTTTATCGTTTTTTCCTTTTTTTTTTTTTTCTTGCTTGTCAACCTCGGTAGCGGTGCCCCGAGGAAAAATTTTTTCCCGAGGTGTGCCCCGACCCGAAAAAGGTTGGGAAACACTGGTATAGAGTGTTCACAGCATGCCTCCGCTGGTATTTCTCATAGTATAGAGTGCTCACAGCATGCCTCCGCTGGTATTTCTCATAGTATAGAGTGTTCACAGCATGCCTCCGCTGGTATTTCTCATAGTAAAGAGTGCTCACAGCATGCCTCCGCTGGTATTTCTCATAGTAAAGAGTGCTCACAGCATGCCTCCGCTGGTATTTCTCATAGTATAGAGTGCTCACAGCATGCCTCCGCTGGTATTTCTCATAGTATAGAGTGCTCACAGCATGCCTCCGCTGGTATTTCTCATAGTATAGAGTGCTCACAGCATGCCTCCGCTGGTATTTCTCATAGTATAGAGTGCTCACAGCATGCCTCCGCTGGTATTACTCATAGTATAGAGTGCTCACAGCATGCCTCCGCTGGTATTACTCATAGTATAGGGTGCTCACAGCATGCCTCCACTGGTATTACTCATAGTAAAGAGTGCTCAGAGCATGCCTCCGCTGGTTTTTCTCATAGTAAAGAGTGCTCAGAGCATGCCTCCGCTGGTATTTCTCATAGTAAAGAGTGCTCACAGCATGCCTCCGCTGGTATTTCTCATAGTAGATAGTGCTCACAGCATGCCTCCGCTGGTATTTCTCATAGTAAAGAGTGCTCACAGCATGCCTCCGCTGGTATTTCTCATAGCATAGAGTGCTCACAGCATGCCTCCACTGGTATTTCTCATAGTATAGAGTGCTCACAGCATGCCTCCGCTGGTATTTCTCATAGTATAGAGTGCTCAAAGCATTCCTCCGCTGGTATTTCTCATAGTATAGAGTGCTCAAAGCATGCCTCCGCTGGTATTTCTCATAGTATAGAGTGCTCGCAGCATGCCTCAGCTGGTATTTCTCATAGTAAAGAGTGCTCACAGCATGCCTCCGCTGGTATTTCTCATAGTATAGAGTGCTCACAGCATGCCTCCACTGGTATTTCTCATAGTATAGAGTGCTCACAGCATGCCTCCGCTGGTAATTCTCATAGTATAGAGTGCTCACAGCATGCCTCCACTGGTATTTCTCATAGTAAAGAGTGCTCACAGCATGCCTCCGCTGGTATTACTCATAGTAAAGAGTGCTCACAGCATGCCTCCGCTTGTATTACTCATAGTAAAGAGTGCTCACAGCATGCCTCCGCTGGTATTTCTCATAGTATAGAGTGTTCACAGCATGCCTCCGCTGGTATTTCTCATAGTATAGAGTGTTCAAAGCATGCCTCCGCTGGTATTTCTCATAGTAAAGAGTGCTCACAGCATGCCTCCGCTGGTATTACTCATAGTAAAGAGTGCTCACAGCATGGCTCCGCTGGTATTTCTCATAGTATAGAGTGCTCACAGCATGCCTCCACTGGTATTACTCATAGTAAAGAGTGCTCACAGCATGCCTCCGCTTGTATTACTCATAGTAAAGAGTGCTCACAGCATGCCTCCGCTGGTATTTCTCATAGTATAGAGTGTTCACAGCATGCCTCCGCTGGTATTTCTCATAGTATAGAGTGTTCAAAGCATGCCTCCGCTGGTATTTCTCATAGTAAAGAGTGCTCACAGCATGCCTCCGCTGGTATTTCTCATAGTAAAGAGTGCTCACAGCATGGCTCCGCTGGTATTTCTCATAGTATAGAGTGCTCACAGCATGCCTCCGCTGGTATTACTCATAGTATAGGGTGCTCACAGCATGCCTCCACTGGTATTACTCATAGTAAAGAGTGCTCAGAGCATGCCTCCGCTGGTTTTTCTCATAGTAAAGAGTGCTCAGAGCATGCCTCCGCTGGTATTTCTCATAGTAAAGAGTGCTCACAGCATGCCTCCGCTGGTATTTCTCATAGCAGATAGTGCTCACAGCATGCCTCCGCTGGTATTTCTCATAGTAAAGAGTGCTCACAGCATGCCTCCGCTGGTATTTCTCATAGTATAGAGTGCTCACAGCATGACTCCGCTGGTATTTCTCATAGTAAAGAGTGCTCACAGCATGCCTCCGCTGGTATTTCTCACAGTATAGAGTGCTCACAGCATGCCTCTGCTGTTATTTCTCATAGTATAGAGTGTTCACAGCATGCCTCCGCTGGTAATTCTCATAGTATAGAGTGCTCACAGCATGCCTCCGCTGGTATTTCTCATAGTAAAGCGTGCTCACAGCATGCCTCTGCTGGTATTACTCATAGTAAAGAGTGCTCACAGCATGCCTTCGCTGGTATTTCTCATAGTAAAGAGTGCTCACAGCATGCCTCCGCTGGTATTTCTCATAGTAAAGAGTGCTCACAGCATGCCTCCGCTGGTATTTCTCATAGTATAGAGTGCTCACAGCATGCCTCCGCTGGTATTTCTCATAGTATAGAGTGCTCACAGCATGCCTCCGCTGGTATTTCTCATAGTAAAGCGTGCTCACAGCATGCCTCTGCTGGTATTACTCATAGTAAAGAGTGCTCACAGCATGCCTCCGCTGGTATTTCTCATAGTAAAGAGTGCTCACAGCATGCCTCCGCTGGTATTTCTCATAGTATAGAGTGCTCACAGCATGCCTCCGCTGGTATTTCTCATAGTATAGAGTGTTCACAGCATGCCTCCGCTGGTATTTCTCATAGTATAGAGTGCTCACAGCATGCCTCCGCTGGTATTTCTCATAGTATAGAGTGTTCACAGCATGACTCCGCTGGTATTTCTCATAGTATAGAGTGTTCACAGCATGCCTCCGCTGGTATTTCTCATAATACAATACAGAAATTTAGGTGCACTACTGTGGTAGATGTATACAGTGACATTGGCTAATCCCTCAACACTGATGTTAAAATTGAGACATTTGCCAGTGTATCCTTATATAAAGGACACACCAGAGCCCGCACACCAACGCCAAGGTTTCTCAGATGGCACGGGACCTAACGCTAACCTACCTGTGCGTAATAAGCAAAAACCAGGGGCCAGTGGGCAATTACAGTAGCACTAGGTCGACATGCAGCCTGCTCCCAGTTCCCTCCAGCGTGACTAAGCACACATACAATGGAAGGGGGGAGAGAGGCTACAAGCCCCACCCAAGTTGGCTGATATAGGTGCATGGCCTCACAGGTGCAACCCTAATGCTGCCTGGAAAGTGTTCAAGGCGCATTAACATATGGAGTTTACACACCTCCACGTATAAATTTACAAACAACAACAAAAAACGTGGTCTCAAATGGCTGGAGGTGCTCAACCCCAAATGCAGTTGTGCATATATACTGGGGGAGCAGATCCTGCCCTTGTAGTCCGTTGCTAGGGGCCCACTGGCCCCTGGTTTTTGCTTATTACGCACAGGTAGGTTAGCGTTAGGTCCCGTGCCATCTGAGAAACCTTGGCGTTGGTGTGCGGGCTCTGGTGTGTCCATTATATAAGGATACACTGGCGAATGTCTCAATTTTAACATCAGTGTTGAGGGATTAGCCAATGTCACTGTATAGTAAAGAGTGCTCACAGCATGCCTCCGCTGGTATTTCTCATAGTAAAGAGTGCTCACAGCATGCCTCCTCTGGTATTAATCATAGTATAGAGTGCTCACAGCATGCCTCCGCTGGTATTTCTCATAGTATAGAGTGTTCACAGCATGCCTCCGCTGGTATTTCTCATAGTATAGAGTGCTCACAGCATGCCTCCGCTGGTATTTCTCATAGTATAGAGTGTTCACAGCATGCCTCCGCTGGTATTTCTCATAGTATAGAGTGTTCACAGCATGCCTCCGCTGGTATTTCTCATAATACAATACAGAAATTTAGGTGCACTACTGTGGTAGATGTATACAGTGACATTGGCTAATCCCTCAACACTGATGTTAAAATTGAGACATTTGCCAGTGTATCCTTATATAAAGGACACACCAGAGCCCGCACACCAACGCCAAGGTTTCTCAGATGGCACGGGACCTAACGCTAACCTACCTGTGCGTAATAAGCAAAAACCAGGGGCCAGTGGGCAATTACAGTAGCACTAGGTCGACATGCAGCCTGCTCCCAGTTCCCTCCAGCGTGACTAAGCACACATACAATGGAAGGGGGGAGAGAGGCTACAAGCCCCACCCAAGTTGGCTGATATAGGTGCATGGCCTCACAGGTGCAACCCTAATGCTGCCTGGAAAGTGTTCAAGGCGCATTAACATATGGAGTTTACACACCTCCACGTATAAATTTACAAACAACAACAAAAAACGTGGTCTCAAATGGCTGGAGGTGCTCAACCCCAAATGCAGTTGTGCATATATACTGGGGGAGCAGATCCTGCCCTTGTAGTCCGTTGCTAGGGGCCCACTGGCCCCTGGTTTTTGCTTATTACGCACAGGTAGGTTAGCGTTAGGTCCCGTGCCATCTGAGAAACCTTGGCGTTGGTGTGCGGGCTCTGGTGTGTCCATTATATAAGGATACACTGGCGAATGTCTCAATTTTAACATCAGTGTTGAGGGATTAGCCAATGTCACTGTATAGTAAAGAGTGCTCACAGCATGCCTCCGCTGGTATTTCTCATAGTAAAGAGTGCTCACAGCATGCCTCCTCTGGTATTAATCATAGTATAGAGTGCTCACAGCATGCCTCTGCTGGTATTTCTCATAGTATAGAGTGTTCACAGCATGCCTCCGCTTGTATTTCTCATAGTATAGAGTGCTCACAGCATGCCTCCGCTGGTATTTCTCATAGTATAGAGTGCTCACAGCATGCCTCCGCTGGTATTTCTCATAGTATAGAGTGCTCACAGCATGCCTCCGCTGGTATTTCTCATAGTATAGAGTGCTCACAGCATGCCTCCGCTGGTATTTCTCATAGTATAGAGTGCTCACAGCATGCCTCTGCTGGTATTTCTCATAGTAAAGAGTGCTCACAGCATGCCTCCGCTGGTATTTCTCATAGTATAGAGTGCTCACAGCATGCCTCCGCTGGTATTTCTCATAGTATAGAGTGCTCACAGCATGCCTCTGCTGGTATTTCTCATAGTATAGAGTGCTCACAGCATGCCTCCGCTGGTATTTCTCATAGTATAGAGTGCTCACAGCATGCCTCCGCTGGTATTTCTCATAGTATAGAGTGCTCACAGCATGCCTCCGCTGGTATTTCTCATAGTATAGAGTGCTCACAGCATGCCTCTGCTGGTATTTCTCATAGTAAAGCGTGCTCACATACATGTAGCTTTAGGTTATACACTAGGATTTGCACACGCAGCTGACGTTCTATGGAAAAAAAAATGGTTCCTCTTCCTTTTGGGAGGAAAGAAGCGAGAGAGGATCGGTGACATGATAGATGAATACAACTGTTGAAAATCTGGACATGCTTTGGAGAAGACATACTGTAGTTCAAAACTACATGGTGGGCCATTTATATGGATACACCTTAATAAAATGGGAATGGTTGGTGATATTAACTTCCTGTTTGTGGCACATTAGTATATGTGAGGGGGGAAACTTTTCAAGATGGGTGGTGACCATGGCGGCCATTTTGAAGTCAGCCATTTTGAATCCAACTTTTGGTTTTTTTCAATAGGAAGAGGGTCATGTGACACATCAAACTTATTGGGAATTTCACAAGAAAAACAATGATGTGATTGGTTTTAACGTAACTTTATTCTTTCATGAGGTATTTACAAGTTTCTGACCACTTATAAAATGTGTTCAATGTGCTGCCCATTGTGTTGGATTGTCAATGCAGCCCTCTTCTCCCACTCTTCACACACTGATAGCAACACCGCAGGAGAAATGCTACCACAGGCTTCCAGTATCCGGAGTTTCAGGTGCTGCACATCTCGTATCTTCACAGCATAGACAATTGCATTCAGATGACCCCAAAGATAAATGTCTAAGGGGGTCAGATCAGGAGACCTTGGGGGCTATTCAACTGGCCCACGATGACCAATCCACTTTCCAGGAAACTGTTCATCTAGGAATGCTCGGACCTGACACCCATTATGTGGTGGTCACCATCTTGCTGGAAAAGCTCAGGGAACGTGGCAGCTTCAGTGCATAAAGAGGGAAACACATCATCATGTAGCAATTTCGCATATCCAGTGGCCTTGAGGTTTTCATTGATGAAGAATGGCCCCACTATCTTTGTACCCCATATACCACACCATACCATCAATTTTTGTGTTCCAACAGTCTTGGAGGGATCTATCCCATGTGGGTTAGTGTCAGACCAATAGCGGTGGTTTTGTTTGTTAACTTCACCATTCACATAGAAGTTTCCTCATCACTGAACAAAATCTTTTAAGTAAACTGAGGGTCCTGTTCCAATTTTTGTTTTGCCCATTCTGCAGCACCTGAAACTACGGATACTGGAAGCCTGTGCTAGCATTTCTCCTGCGGTGTATATAGTAGTATATAGCAGTGTATACAATTACTGGAAGCCTGTGCTAGCATTTCTCCTGCGGTGTATATAGTAGTATATAGCAGTGTATATGGATACTGGAAGCCTGTGCTAGCATTTCTACTGTGGTGTATATAGTAGTATATAGCAGTGTATACACATACTGGAATCCTGTGCTAGCATTTCTCCTGCAGTGTATATAGTAGTATATAGCAGTGTATACGGATACTGGAAGCCTGTGATAACATTTCTCCTGCGGTGTATATAGTAGAATATAGCATTGTATATGGATACTGGAAGCCTGTGCTAGCATTTCTCCTGTGGTGTATATAGTAGTATATAGCAGTGTATACGGATACTGGAAGCCTGTGCTAGCATTTCTCCTGCGGTGTATATAGTAGTATATAGCAGTGTATACAATTACTGGAAGCCTGTGCTAGCATTTCTCCTGCGGTGTATATAGTAGTATATAGCAGTGTATATGGATACTGGAAGCCTGTGCTAGCATTTCTCCTGTGGTGTATATAGTAGTATATAGCAGTGTATACACATACTGGAAGCCTGTGCTAGCATTTCTCCTGCGGTGTATATAGTAGTATATAGCAGTGTATACGGATACTGGAAGCCTGTGCTAGCATTTCTCCTGCGGTGTATATAGTAGTATATAGCAGTGTATACGGATACTGGAAGCCTGTGCTAGCATTTCTCCTGTGGTGTATATAGTAGTATATAGCAGTGTATACGGATACTGGAAGCCTGTGCTAGCATTTCTCCTGCGGTGTATATAGCAGTATATAGCAGTGTATACGGATACTGGAAGCCTGTGCTAGCATTTCTCCTGTGGTGTATATAGTAGTATATAGCAGTGTATACACATACTGGAAGCCTGTGCTAGCATTTCTCCTGCGGTGTATATAGTAGTATATAGCAGTGTATACGGATACTGGAAGCCTGTGCTAGCATTTCTCCTGCGGTGTATATAGTAGTATATAGCAGTGTATACGGATACTGGAAGCCTGTGCTAGCATTTCTCCTGCGGTGTATATAGTAGTATATAGCAGTATATAGAGAAGAGGGTTGCATTGACAATCCAACACAATGGGCAGCACATTGAACATTTTGAATGAATTTTATAAGTGGTCAGAAACTTGTAAATAACTCATGAAAGAATAAAGTTATGTTAAAACCAAGCACATCATTGTTTTTCTTGTGAAATTCCCAATAAGTTTGATGTGTCACATGACCCTCTTCCTATTGAAAAAACAAAAGTTGGATTCAAAATGGCCGCCATGGTCACCACCCATCTTGAAGTTTCCCCCCTCACATATACTAATGTGCCACAAACAGGAAGTTAATATCACCAACCATTCCCATTTTATTAAGGTGTATCCATATAAATTGCCCACCCTGTACTTTAAAGGGGTACTCCACTGGGCAGAGTTCGTAACATTTAGTTCTGAACATTGTGTGTGCAATGCGGGGGTCGTTCATGCCCACTCATGACAACACACCACGCCCCTCAATACAAGTCTATGGTGGGCGTGACGGCCGTCATGCCCCCCCCATAGACTTGCATTGAGGGGGCATGGTGTGACGCCATGGGGTGTGGCCAAACCCCCTGTAGTGCGCACACAGTGTTCAGAACTAAATGTTCCGAACGCTGGCCATTGGAGTACCCCTTTAAAGCTTACCAGTCATATCATAGAAAAAAAATAATGCTTATATATGTTACTCACTAGGTCATGGAAAAGCTTTACATGTCTTTTTCATGTGTCTAGCTTCTAACCTCGCAGCTGCTCACCTATTCTGACATCCACTGCTCAGGATGGGGAGTGTCGGAGGCAAGCAGCTGGGACAAGGATGATGCTGCAGCCAGAAAGGATTATGTTTTGCATGGTATTGGGACCCCTAGTGTTTTAGTTTTTATAATCCATGATTTCTATAAAAAGGAGATATAGAAGGAGTATATTAGAAAGGTTAATGTTTTGCCAAAATCTACGACATATAAAAAAAATTTCCATTCTGACAGTGCCCATTGAAAGTGCATCCGTCACTTAAACAGACCCCTGTAATGTAGGCCCATAAGCATATTTTTCTCACTGTGCTATTGTGGTGACCGAAAAAAAGCAAACAAAATGACTTTGCAAGTCTGTAACCAGTGTCTGGAGGCGGGGCAAGCAAACCGGAACTGCGGTGGTCCGACATGCCTCTCTCCCAGCATCACCGGCTTTTGATTGACACCCAAGGCTACTTGACTGCCAATGGCCAGATTTTTTTTATCTGAAAAATTAAGAAAGAGAGGCCTAATTTACTAAGAGTGTTGTGTAGTTTTCTTTTTGGGTTTTAATTCCCTACAATTTATTTTCCACGGTATTTACTAAGGTTTCCCTACATTTTCCAATTTCCTTACATTTTGCTTTTTTTACACCTGCTCTTATCTGTCGGGTTTTCCTCAGCTCAAATCCACCACATTTTATGTGGAAACCTTAGTAAATATGTTGTTTTTTTGTGAAAATGTCAGGAACACGCCCCTTTTCGGTGACCACACCCACTTTTCGGGTTTTATTAGCAAAATGGAGAGTTAGTCGGGGTTTTTTTCAATTCTGGCGCAAATTCTGGCGCAGACAGAATTTCTGGCGCAATGTGACAGAATCTGGCGCACAACCCGACAAAACATGTCGGGTTTGCAATAGTAAATGAGGGCCAATGTGAGCAGGGTTGGTAGTGGACTTTTTAAAGGATTTATGCTAGCTCAAAAGTAATGGAAAGTTTATGGCCAAGTGAGACAGCTGCTAAAGCCTTGGGTTCCTGTGCTGTTCTCTGCAGAATAAAAACACTCTGGGGGTCTGATGTCCATAAACTAGGGCAGGAAAGCCAGAGTTTGGGTGTAATATGGCACAGAAATAGTAACAAACAGTAGGCTGATGTTCCCAAATAGCATTTTGCTCAGTATGGTTTTGGTTCAAAATACTGACCAATATATTATGTGTGAACATAGACTAAATATAAAGTGTAGGTTTCTTTGTGGGTTTTGATTTCCGACTGGTATTTTCCACGGTATTTACTAAGGTTCTCCTACATTTTGCACTTTTCCCTACATTTTGCTTTTTTTTTACACCTGCTCTGATCTGTCTGGTTTTCCAGAGCTCAAATCCACCAAATTTTCTGTGGAAACCTTAGTAAATATGTTGGGATTTTTCAAAACTGTCGGGACCACGCCCCCTTTTTTGGGACCACACCCACTTTATCCTGTGGTCATGCCCCCTTTTCGGGTTTTTCTTGTAAAATGGAGGGTTTTGGTTTTTTTTTTGGTCGCAAATTGTGTCGCAAGGGACGTGCAACACAATTTGGGCGCAAAAGCTGACAAAAAAGACTCGGGATCACATTAGTAAATAAACTCCAGTATGTACAAAACAGTTACATGCAAATGCAAAGGGAGAACTTCAGCACATGGCTAGTTGTGGACTTCCCAAAAACACTTAATAATAAGTTAGGGGAAGTTTATGCTTTTGGAAAGTACTTGGGTAAAAAGATGACTTAAAAAGACATATTCAGAAACTATTTGTAGAAGAATAAAACTGGAATTGAACTAATGTTGTCAGGCTCTTTAGCTGCCCCAAAATTGTTGTAGTACCGTATTTATCGGCGTATAACACGCACTTTTTAGGCTAAAATTTTTAGCCTAAAGTCTATGTGCGTGTTATACGCCGATACACCCCCAGGAAAGGCAGGGGGAGAGAGAGGCCGTCGCTGCCCGCTTCTCTCCCCCTGCTTTCCCTGGGGTCTAGAGCCCTGCTGCCGGCCCTTCTCTCCCCCTGGCTATCGGCGCCGCTGCCCGTTCTGTCCCCCTGACTATCGGTGCCGGCGCCCCACTGCCGGCGCCGATAGCCAGGGGGAGAGAAGTGGCGCCGACAGCCAGGGGGAGAGAAGGGGCAGTGGCACCCATTGCCGGTGCCGCTGCCCCGTTGCCTCCCCCCATCCCCGGTGGCATAATTACCTGGGTCGGGTCCGCGCTGCTGCAGGCCTCCGGTGTGCGTCCCCTGCTTCGTTGCTATGCACGGCGCGGCGCACTGACGTCATGCGCCGCGCCGTGCAGCGCAAAGCAAACGACGCAGGGGACGCACGCCGGAGGCCTGCAGCAGCGCGGACCCGACCCAGGTAATTATGCCACCGGGGATGGGGGGAGGCAACGGGGCAGCGGCACCGGCAATGGGTGCCACTGCCCCTTCTCTCCCCCTGGCTGTCGGCGCCGCTTCTCTCCCCCTGGCTATTGGCGCCGGCAGTGGGGCGCCGGCACCGATAGTCAGGGGGACAGAACGGGCAGCGGCGCCGATAGCCAGGGGGAGAGAAGGGCCGGCAGCAGGGCTCTAGACCCCAGGGAAGGCAGGGGGAGAGAAGCGGGCAGCGACGGCCTCTCTCCCCCTGCCTTTCCTGGGGGTATATCGGGGTATACACGCGCACACACGCACCCTCATTTTACCATGGATATTTGGGTAAAAAACTTTTTTTACCCAAATATCCTTGGTAAAATGAGGGTGCGTGTTATAGGCCGGTGCGTGGTATACCCCGATAAATACAGTATTTGTTACCAAAAATGCAAGTGTTATATTCCAGATTTTATTCTTCACTGTTCTCAGCGTTGTCTGGTCTTCCTTCCCTCCTTCCTGATCCTTGTCGGAGAGAGAAGTAGAGCCCTGCGCAGGACTGTTTTTTTTCCATCCCGCTCCTGCCCGCTCCCGGTGAATATCAGCCCATTCTAGCCCGCTCCCGCAGGGTGTTTTCTCCACTTCTGCAATATCTTTGTCCAATCATGCCCACTCCCGCTAACATCTGTGCCCAATCCCGCCCACATTGTACATTGCTATACAGATAAGGATATGTGCAGAGCATTGCATCCTAGTGTCTGTAGTACATACCCCCATGTGTATAGCAGGGGTGTAGGAGGGCTGAAGAGGGGGATCAGAGGTGACAGAAGGCTGAATGGGGGGAACAGGGGTAAAGACAGGAGTGACAGAGGGGAGGACAAGTGACAGGGGGTACTGGGGTCTGTGATGGGACTCTCACCTGGATAAAGCCTTGAGATAAAGCATATCACCCATGTGAGTGGGGTACTCTAGGAGACTTGCAAGCCGTCTGGGATTCGACCGGTGCCAGCTGCGTGGAACCAGTAGGAAGGATGCAGAGAGAAGAGATAGAAAAAAACTATCCCCACTAGGCGCTATCTCCAGAGGAATAAAATAAAGGTGAGGGGAATCCATGACACATCTGCAACTGAGGAAGGGTGGTACAACACCCGAAACGCGTCTTGTTTTTGATGCAGTCTGTTATTTTCTTTTTGTTTATTTAATAAACAAGTTTTATTGGACTAAGAGGATTCCCCTCACCTTTATTTTATTCCTCTGGAGAAAGCGCCTAGTGGGGATAGCTTTTTCTACCCCTTCTCTCTGCAGGTATATGCAGAGCATTGCATCGGTCAGTGACCCAGGGCCTCTAAGTCTGCACAGTCACTGCTATTCACATCTGTACATACACTAGAGTGCAATGCTCTGCACATATTGCACACACTGCTATACATGGGGAGTATGTGCAGAGCATTGCACCCTAGTGTCTATACATTCCTATGTTAGCGGGGGCGGGCGGGATTGGACATACATTTCAGTGGGAGTGGGCAGGAGTGGAGCAAACACCTTATGGGAGCAGACGGGATTGGTGAAAAAAATTATCAGGAGCAGAATTGAAAAACCAGTCCCGCGCAGGGCTCTACTCTGTTTCTCCAGTTTCTGTGGCACATTTTATACTTTATTTCTTCTAATTTATGTCAGGAAATGCTGAAAGTTGCAGCTAGTTACTAACTACAACTCTCAGCATGCCCTGATACAGCTTATGGTTTTGCATCTGCCCCAAACCAAAACTACAACTCCCAGCATGTTGCACTATATAGTAGTACAGTTTAGGTTATGGTGCAACATGCTAAGAGTTGTAGTTTAGGTTTGGGGCAGATGCAGAGCCATAGGCTATATCAGGGTATGCTGGGAGTTGTAGTTAGTAACTGCCACTCCCAGCAATCCTTCACACATCCTATGGCCCTGCAGCTGACTCAAAACTACAAATCCCAGCATGTAGCAATTACACTATTATTTTTTATGCTGGGAGTTGTAGTTTTGGGTAAGCTGCAGGGCCATAGGCTGTGTGAAGGAATGCTGGGAGTTGCAGTTACTAATTACAACACCCAGCATGCTCTGATACAGCCTATGGCTCTGCAGCCGACTCCAACCAGACTGGCCTGACTTTCAGCCACTTACCCCAGTGGCAGCCTGGCAGAAGTCACGGGTGCACTGTGTAGATTGAAGACAAAGATGAAGAGGACCAGAGCGGTGCCACAATCTCAGCCGCGTTCATCCTCGGTGGGGCCTCCCCTTCAGCCTAGTTACAGACATGCCAGCAGGACGCACATCTGTACCAGCAGCCCCTGAGCTGGTAAAGGGTCGGCATGACGTATCAGCGTGTTGCCGAGGGGGGAGGGGATGGGGTTTTGTTGCATGGCAATGTTGGCCATGAGCATAGCTCTGCCCGAGTGTCAGTCCACCCCTGTTCCTTTTTACAGAAACCCTGACTTAAAAAATACCACTAGGGGTCCCCATACCATTTAGAACATAATCCTGTTTAGCTGCAGCGTCATTTTAGTCTAAGCTAGGGCACAAGCACCGACAAAGTCCAGTAAGTGAGGGCAGGACTAGCACTACTCTGTGCTCACTCCTGTCCTATCAGACTGCAACCTCAAAACAGAGAGGAGGGGGTTAAAGAGCAGCCTGCAGTGATTGGATGAAGAGACCCAGCACAGCAGACTCAGGGAGGAAGATGCAGAGTGAGGTCAAGAGACAGACATGCCCCTCTAAAGCACAGGATGATAACCAAGTGAGCAACTGATATTTGTGATAGAAATATAGGTGCTAGACACATAAACAGTTTGTGTGCATGAGCATGATTAGGTACTGAGTAACAACTTTTTATGAGAATGCTGACAATGCCAACATGCCTCTTTATTAATCACTACTCAGTAATCTTTTAACAGTATTTTCAGGATAAGGTGTCTTTTGTATATGTAAGGGGACTGGGATTCCCTTACTGAAGTATACGGCTTACATGTTATATGACAATGTTATGCACCTTCTAACATATGTGTGATTAGTTGAGGCATTTGGAGGGCATACAAGGAGAGTAGAAGTGCAGTAAAGTTCAAAAACCTGCTAGAAGTTTCTATGTTAAGCTTTTTCTGATTGGTTTAAAGGGGTATTCCAGGAAAAAACTTTTTTTTTTTAATATCAACTGGCTCCAGAATGTTTAAAAGATTTGTAAATTACTTCTATTAAAAAAATCTTAATCCTTCCAATAATTATCAGCTGCTGAAGTGGAGTTGTTGTTGTTTTCTGTCTGGCAACAGTGCTCTCTGCTGACATCTCTGCTTGTTTCGGGAACTGCACAGAGTAGAAGAGGTTTGCTATGGGGATATGCTTCTAAACTGGGCGTTTCCCGAGACATGTATCATCAGAGAGCACTTAGACAGAAAAGAACAACTCAACTTCATCAGCTCATAAGTACTGAAAGGATTTAGATTTTTTAATAGAAGTAATTTACAAATCTGTTTAACTTTCTGGAGCCAGTTGATATATAAAAAAAAGTTTTTTTCCTGGATAACCCCTTTAACTGCTTTACCTACTATATCAATGGTCATCATGGCACCGGGACAGTTCATCCAAGGTCCTGATTGATCTGGCCAATAGGATCTCCAGTTGAAATAGGATAATTTGTCTTATGTCCATGTGGTGTTACTCTATTATGTAATAGGTCTAAGACTAGTTTTGAAGAGTCAAAGAAGGCTGCTATAGTGAGAGAACAGACTGCAGGTGATCTGCCCATTCTCGAGGGGACATCTTAGCTCCAGATTTGGTCACATTTTTGTCCAAGTCTGTCAAACCAATGTACCTGCTGGGGGCAGAAAGAGGGTAGTGTGAAAAGTGCTGCTCGGTTTGATAATAAATTCAAGGAAAGGACAATCCTGGACCGTGCCTGTTCTGTTGCTGGAGTGTCACAGAGGAATATTCCTCACAGCTTC
The DNA here is from genome assembly GCF_029499605.1 of Hyla sarda. Taxonomy (NCBI): domain Eukaryota; kingdom Metazoa; phylum Chordata; class Amphibia; order Anura; family Hylidae; genus Hyla; species Hyla sarda. Next base: position 128,894,229 of record NC_079197.1, on the reverse strand, counting down.
TATTCAGAAACTACGTAATGCAGTCTCCTCAGGGCAATGGCCTAACTAGAGACTGTGAAGTGCATTGGTCTAACCAGGTGAATGCCGTTTGAGAGTAGTGGTCTGAGTGACCACGAGTTAGAGACGGCAACCTAACAAGATGTGTTTAAATTGGTCCATTGCAACAGTCTGCATATGGGGGAGATTTCTCAAAACCTGTCCAGAGGAAAAGTTGCCCAGTTGCCCATAACAACCAATCAGATCGCTTCTTTCATTTTTGAAAAAGGCTGATTGGTTGCTATGGGCAACACAGCAACTTTTCCTCTGAACAGGTTTTGATAAATCTCCACCATTATTCCTACTTTCTGGGAAGAACTGTTTTCATCATTTTCATCTGCAATTGTTGCCAGTGAAAGTCTCAAGTTGTTGAAATGACTGTGTGCGTGCGAGTCTCTGCTGTATGAGAAACAAACTGTCCTGCTGCATTATTGGAGCTCCGCTAAGGCGTGTGGCAGAGATTGGATGTGGCAGAATTATGAATGCAGCTCTAGGCTGTATGTCTGGTTTAGTATTTTTTCCTGTACATTATGTCATTGTGTTAACAGGTAAACATATACTCTAACACAGGAATATCTTAAGGCACTGTGGAGACATCTCTTGAAACGCAGGAGTCCTTGGCATGAACCCTTGTAACATGCCAGTCCCTATTAACTTGTATTATTTCATTCAAGTGCTAAGCAGAGAAAAATCATGCAACAGAATGTAGTGTATATTTTACCCATATGCAGAGCTGTAGCTAGCTCCTTTCACGTAGAAGACAAGGACAGAAAAATGCGCCACTGAAGACTTTTCTTTTTCTTCTTCTTGCCATGAAGACTTCTTCCAACCATGACTTGTCTCTGCAGAATCTTCCAGACAACAAACATCTTAGGTAGCACATTCCCCCACCTTTTTCTTACCCTCAGTGCCCCAAATAATGCCTCCCTTGGTGCCCTGCATCGTATGAGTGAGTAGGTAAGTGTATTAGGGGAAAGGGTGGGGGATTAGGTGGTGGCGGGCAGGCAGTCCACCCCAATTTTATAGAATAGACATGTTTCCATTGGTTTAGCTTATTTTAATTAAAAAAAATTTTGTTCCATTGTTTTTGTTTTTCGACATCATTCGCTATTCTAAACTCTTCGTTATTCTGGAATGAAATTATTGTTTTAGTATGATACTAATTCATAACTGCATTTTTTTGGTAAAGTTACATATGATGAGATTTATCAAAACACGAGTAGAAGAAAGTGGAGCATTTGCCCATAGCACCCTATCACATCACTTCTGTCATTTAAAAAAAAAAGTCCTCTGAAAAATAAAAGTGATCTGATTGGTTGCAATGGGCAACTGGTCAGCTTTTCCTCTGCACAAGTTTTGATAAATCTCCCCCAACTTTTCTCTTTGTCACAAGATCTGCTCCGCCTCCCACCAAATTTTTCGTAATTTTCGTAATTTTAATAGTCTGCTACATCATTCTGATTTTAATAATTTTTGTTCTGGTTATTCATATTGTCTATTCGTAGTAGCTGTTCTGTTTAAATATATGATTTTTTTTTTCTTACTTTTGGATGGATTTGAATAAAAACAAGAACTACAAAAACAATAAAAAATAAATTTATTACAAAACAAATGGCACATGTCTAATGTAGAAGCCCCCAGTAGGTAGGTCATTTTACCCCTCTTAGGTGAAAGCCCCCATTAGGTAGGTGGATAGGAATGCCCCATTAGGCAGAACACCCTTTAGCTGTTAGGTAGGTAGGAAATCCTCCCCTATTAGGTAGAGGTTTCAAGTAGGCAGGTAGAGAAGCCTTATTTTCATCTAGAAGCCCCCAGTATGTAGGTAGATAATCCCCCCCCCATCAGTTAAAAGTCTCCAGTATGTACGTAATACACCCCCCACCCCGTTAGAATCTTCCTAATATACAGGGAAGCAGCAACCCGCCCCTGTAGGTAGCTTCTCCCAATGGGTCCTCCCCCAAAAAATTATAAAAAATCTCACTTACTTTTTCTCTGCTCCCATGCTGGGCCCCAAACTTCTCACCTCTACTCTGTAACCTGGAGTGGCGAAGGACTCCTCCAACAGGCCACGCAATGAAATGCGGTCACATGCAACCTGCAGCATCAGGCTATATTGTACTTTACAATCTACTTCTGTAAGTATATTACAGACGGACTCCCTGCTCCTGTCCATGTTGGGGGGCAGCAGCTTACCTGAGGCAAAGGCCTCACTTACCTACTGGGAGCTACAACCCTGCCCATATGTGATAAGCCCACCTGAACTAAAATAAAAAGACCACAACTCCAAAAAAGTAACCAAGAATTTTATATACTTTATTAAAAGATCAAAAAATAAACAACAATATAGAAGTAACATACTAAAATGAATAGCATTATGCAGGATTCTAAAGCACATACAAGCACTACAGCGATATAATTTGGCTAAAAAACAAAACAAAACTGAAAAAGTACATCCTGTTGGTAACAGTTGAGGGAATGATCTTTATTACATTCTAGAGCTGAGAAACAGGTCTGAGCTGTCTGAATCCAAGGCTGTGTGTCAGTAGTAAGATAGTAGTAGCCAGTTCTGCTATACACAGTGGATGTCATAGCATGTACAGTGCACAGTATTACACCATCCAGTATTTTAACATCTAGACCCAGATAAACAGAAACACATGCAAGGTAAGTTGTGGTTTTTGATCACTATCCACAACCTGTGCTTCTTATTCAGGTCAGGCATTGAAGGGGGTCCAAGAGTTTTGTTTCCATATATTGCTATTAAGACTGGACATATCTGTTTCTGTTACATACATTTATCTATAAATGCCGAATTTGCCCATGTGGATCTGTGTTAGTATGAGTCTAAATTTGTCTACAATTTGGGTGAGGTAGGTGTCAGCCAAATGTGCATTTGGTCAGCAACCCTTTCTCCTGGTTCCACCATCTTCCATAGAAAGAAAGGATCAGGCATTTTGAAACCTAAAGGAGTAGTGCAGTGAAAAATAACTTATTCCCTTTCCAAAGGGTGGGGGATAAGTTATAGATCGCAAAAGGTCCGACCAATGAGACCCCACGATCTCCTGAACAATGCCCTGGCAGTCTGCCGGAAGCAGCTGTTCCGACCCCTGCAGGAAGCCGCGGCTGACATGCCACCTCAATGTATCTCTATGGGATACATGGAGGAGGCGTGTTGGCCGCCGCTCCGTGCATGCCCCCTTCCAGCCGATTGCCGGGGCCCAGTTCAGGAGATCAGGGGGGAGTCCCAGCGGTCGGATCCCCCACGATCTCCAACTTATCCCCTATCCGTTGGATAGGGGATAAGTTGTCTTACACTATAGAACTCCTTTAACCCATTTTTTCCCCTACATCGGACACCATGGGACAGTCGGGATCTTTCTAAAATGTATTGATGTAGTCAACTTGTATGGCCAGCTTAAGGATTTACAATCTAAGAAGAAATTGCAAATTGTAATGTAAATTGATATGTACATAAAACTTTGGACCCCCTTTCAATTAATTGACTACACATACAAAATGTTCTTTTCCTCTATAAATCCTGATGTGAGCCAAACATACTCATGGCCACTTTCATGCATCCAGACCTAGTCCATTGTATAATGTACCTATCATGAAATTCTGTACGAAGCCACCACTATCCCAAAGGAAAAGAACGGTTGTCAGTGGTATGTATGTCAATACTGTACATCCGGTTCTGCCGGAGATGCTACAGAATATTAGGCTACTTACAATATGGTTTCAACAGTTGCTCATTTAACAGATGAAATAAGACAAATTGATAGAATCTTATCAAAGCACATTGACTTATGCGTTGAATCATTGCAAAACATTTCCTATAACAATAGGTTTAGTCATCCCCTCATCTGCTAGAATACAAGGAGCCATGGCAACAAATGGCTCCGATCTCTACATTAGAGCTGTTTCCCATGTACAGTAGAACTTCTGTGTCTGGTTATTTCACTCTGTTGTGTGTGTGACAGAATATTAAGTCAAAGAAAGAAAAAAAAATTGAAGCTGAATTTTTTTACGTACATGTGGTTTCCGCAACTTCTGAAGCAGAATTAGACATTATTTCAAGGTATGGAGAGGAGCATAGTGAAGACCGCTAGGGAATGACAAGGGGGCTGCTTTTCAATGCATACAATACTAATAGTGCAAAACGATTGTCATGTGGTCGGGGGTAAACGCAATTTATTACAACTGCAATATATCTATTAGGCTAATAAGGAAAATGCTTGCCTCAATGTAAATCTATTTCTTTTTATTAAGTGCCAGACCATATCCAAATGTATAGTCAAAAATATTTTGAAAAACAAAAACAAAAACATTTTTGCATAGATTTTGTAGTGCTCAGTTGCACATGACAAATACTGGCCGCCATGTCTAGGTGGATTGAGAGTTATCTAACTGGACTGGTAGACCAATTGTTGGAGCAGTTTCCACATGCAGCGAGGGGCTGTCGATTTGTAGTGTGAAGTGATATTCATATGTATATTGCTTCCGACCACAAAAATCTAAAGTTTCAAGAAATGTATAATAGAAAACCCCCTCTGCTATGGAGTCTTACAAAGTGACCCTTCACCTTTTGAGTCTCTTACATATTTAGGAGTTCCATGATGAGCAATTCTCTAACATATACATATTAACCAATTTACATAGCATAATTATACATCAGATCATTACTCATAATGTAGCTCCTTATACAGGGTAAATCTGCTGTGTGATTGGCTGGTCACACTGTGCCGGTATGCAGGGCCATTACAATTGTCCAGCTAGAGGGCGATACTGGCAGCCTAAAGAAAAGTCAAATACAAAAGGAGAAACAAGTTTGAATGAAAAAGAAAATCTGATAGATTTACAATTGACAGGCAAATTCAATTTTCCTTGATCGGACAGCAGCATTGATAAACGGTCTGGAAACGGTCTTCACATGTCTACTCTGCCATCTTCTATAGTAAGGCATACGTGAAACAAGTACCTCATTATGGAGAAGAGTTCTGAGTCCTTTCATATAATACAAGTGTTTATGGAAAGCTGGCTCACTTGGTTAACAGCTATTTTTTCCGATCTCCCTACACACACATACATCTCTCCCATAATAATAGGATTAGACAGTTGTCATCGGGGAAGAGTCAGTAGGCAGCTATAACCAATAGATGGTTGGTCTAATATAAATTGAAGAGTTTGGCTTACCTAATATGTATGGCCAGTTTTACTTTTTGCTTAAAGTCAGATATGGTTAGAGAAATTGTAATGACAAGTTGTTTGGCAGACATTTATCTCATTTATTGGTCACCATTTATGTTATTTCTGTTATTTTGTTTTCATTAAAAGATCTGGTCAACTATTGCCACATGTGTATGGATATGTAAAGGGAATATTTATCCTTTTACACCATGTTTTATGCTAAACTAGGCCAAAATTCATAATACTTCTTGATAGTTACTGGAGCTCCATTTTGATGCAAAGCTTCAAATCTTCTGTATACCCATAAACCATAAATTCTGACTGCTTGCAGGCACCTCTAGGGGGAGCAGATGGGTCACTACATACTGTCTCAATGGCCTAGTTTATCAATTGGACTGAAACTCAAACTGTCTGGGTTTTCCCACAGCAACCAATCACAGCTCAACTTTGATTCTTCTAGAGTCTATTAAGATATAAAACCTGAGCTGTGATTGGATACTGTTGAAAACCCAGACAGATTGGGTTTAAGGCAGATTGATAAATCTGGGCCAATGAATCAGCATGCAGCCTACACTCCTCCTTATGGTGGCTACAGGCAGGCAGAATTTAACAATTTACCTCTAGAAGGGCATTTAGCACTTTTATACAGCCATTGGAGCTTAATTCTGCTGGGTCAGTTTTAAGAAATAAAATATCAAGGTACTTTGACCTACGGATGACTAAGTATTTTAAGGTAAACCTTCATTTTAGAACCCAAATGGCCCAAATCTGGCCCTCCCACCTACTTAGTACCAATTATAATACTGGTGTCTTCTTATGTAGCTCAAAGGGGACTTTGGGCTCCCTAAAGCACTAAGGTCAGATTCTATTGACGATTAACAAAAGATTAATCACAAAACTTGATCAAAAATGCGACTGTGAACTGAGCCCAAAGAAGAGTTATATGGAGTAATAATCTCAAAAAGTCCAGAAAGCTTCAAAATGAGTGCCCTAAGGCAAATGTCACAACTGTACAACCTAATCTGAACTCTTCTCCAGAACAAGGTTGCTCATTTCCCAGCATGCTCTATGCTGCAAGTTGGAGTTTACCAGTGCTGAATATTAAGCTATGGCAACCTACAAAGCTTTTGCAACAGCAAAGCAACATCATGCTTTTTGGATTTTTTATTTTATTTTTATAGCAAAATGCCGTCTCTTCAAAGCCTTATTTATACCTATCTCTTTTACAAACTTTTCCTGTGTTTTTATGGACTTTTTATATTCAAAATATGTTCCAAGTTTTTTTTTTTTTTTTTTTTTTACATTTTATTTTATTTTTCCATTCTTGGACTATGTACATAAGTGCAAAAAGGTGTGTCTCACACATTCGTACACTAACTGAATCAGTTTAACTGCAGCATATTTGTATCTTCAACACTGTTGAAGCAGCATATCATGCTTAGGGAGGAAAAATAATAAACATAAGAAAGACCATCACTTCCCAAAGCCTGTGAATACAGACATACTGAATGCATTACACAAGTGATAGAACTCCAACTACCATTACACATTCTTTATAAACCAACTATAGACAGACAAGGATCCTCTGCCCACACGAACAACCAGATTATCTGGAACTGGGGATGAGACCTCTAGATCTGCCTGTCTTGACTACATCTTCAAGATACCATTATAGACATTATTGGAAGTGTAGTTCAACAACAGTAAGAGAGTCAGAGCGTGTTAGTTGGGGTAGGTATCTTCCCTGTACTCCAGCTGTTGCTGGACCTTAAGTCCCTGATAAGACATAATATGAATGATTGGAATCCTCACTCGCCACTTTTTAGTGATACTTGACATTAGTCTAACAATAGCCCACTCTTCATTGAGGTTCCTCAATGTTCTAGCTCTACTAGTCGCCCTGAATTACCTTATGATGTAAAACCAAATGTCAATGTATCAACATACCTGGCTTCATTTAGTTTTTTCATACCACTGCTCAACAAATAGGATGACATAGAGTGTCTTCCATCATTGAAAGCTTACATTTTCTAAGCACTAGATGAGTGGTAGACAACCAGTGGCCCTTAAGCAGGTTTAATAGTTCAAGTATTTGAATTAAAGGGGTACTACCATGCTGACAACTTATCCCCTATCTAAAGGATAGGGGATAAGTTGCCTGATCGTGCGGGGTCTCGCCTCTGGGGACCCCCGCGATCTCACACGCAGCACCCCACTCTCATCAGGCCCCAGAGCGAACATCGCTCCGGGTCTGATGACTACCGATCACAGGGCCGGAGTATCACGACGTTATGGCTCCGCCCCTTGTGACATCACGCTCCACCCCTCAATGTAAGTCTATGGCAGGGGGCGAGATAACTGTCTCGCCCCCTGCCATAGCCTTGCATTGAGGGGCGGAGCGTGACGTCAAACGGGGGCAGAGCTGTGACGTCACGATCACCGGCCCCGTCATCAGACCCGGAGCGGATGTTCGCTCCTGGGCCTGATGAGAGCTGAGTGCTGCGTGCGAGATCGCGGGGGTCCCCAGCGACGGGACCCCACGTGACCAGGCAACGTATCCCCTATCCTTTAGATAGGGGATAAGTTGTCAGCACGGGACTGATACTTCTCCAGTAGCTTTGAAGCCATGTGTTGCCTTATCTCTAGACCGGGAAACGAACCATAGAAAGGAATATTGAGTTCACTCAAGAATACATCATACTGCAGCATATGTTGTGTAGGGCTGGGGAAAGAGAGATTTGTAACATGAAATGCAGCTTAGAGGTCATTCCACACTATTTTTACAGACTTTGCTTATATAAATTAGTATTAAAATATCCCAGCAGTTTATATTTCCTTTTTTTTTTTTTTTAACATTTTGTAGGCAGAACTAGTTTCGAAAGTGAGTGTGCGAGCTATAGACATGAAATGGGTTTAAGGCCTGTTAAAAATATGCCTCACTCTCCTCTCTTGAAATACTGTGGGGGGAAAAAAACTAGAAGCACACAACAGCTAGGCCATGTTAAACCTCCTCACTTGGCTCCTATACAGCACAGTGTGAAACAGCTTCACCAGGAAAGAACATAAAATCGAGACCTCTACATAAATTACAAAAGAACAACTAATAACTAAGTTGGTGTTCAATAGTGAAGAAACCAGGTCCTAGTGAAATCAGGAACACTTCTTGTTCACCAATGTTGGTCAATTTTGGAATTCTCCACTGTGTGACCATAGGTTTGTATATCCGCAGGGCTATCATTTAACTTTCAAGTTATATCCAAATATTTTACTACACCCTGCAAGCTATAGGGTGACACAATATAGGGTAGGTAGGGTCAAAAAATGCTAAGACTTGTTATTGACATGTTACGTTATATACGGCCAGGTTAAATGGGTACTCTGGCCCTGAAACATCTTATCCCCTATCCAAAGGATAGGGGATAAGGTGTCTCACCGCGGGGGTCCCCGTGTGACGTCACCCCCCGCTATGCAAGTCTATGTGAGGGGGCGTGACGGCCGTCACGCCCCCTCCCACAGACTTGCATAGTGGCGGGTGATGTCACGCGGGGGCGGAGTCGAGACGTCACGATACTCCGGCCCCGTTGTCGCCACCCAGCTGTTTGTGAGCTGGCACCGTGGCGTGCAGCTCAAACAGGTGGGTGGCAAATACCAAATTGCGGGGGTCCCCAGCGACGGGATAAGATGTCTCAGGGCTGGAGTACCCCTTTAATCTTCAATTTCTCAATTGGTATATAAAATTTCTCTTGGCTCCTGCCAGTCACAAAGTACCAATTTAAAGATAAATGCCTCGTGCAGTGGAACATATAAAACAAATGTGAGCAAAGAGACTTATGTTCTCAATGCGATGCATCAGGCAATTGCTACAACCATTATGATAAATATCACACTGATGAAAGGCTGAATCTCATACATGCAATGAATTCATACCATCTTCCTTGCAATTCCTTTAATGTCTAGTCCATATAATTTTCTACCTTAATAATAGATGCCCCTTGATATTTCCTTTTATTATATGTTTACATTTAGTAGGACCAGATTGAGTGACATCACTACACAGCTTTTGCTACAACAGAATAATAAATGTTCTTAGATATCTACTATTGGGCTTCTGCTTCTGCTGAAGTGATCAGTGGCTGTTCCAATGTTGAAGCCAAGAGGGATCACTTGATCACACAGATATAATGTCAGAAGGACAACATGTCATAGCACCGCTACTGTTTACTATAGAAGTTTCAAGAAGGGCAGAGAATATAGGCAATACCATATATGTATATATTTTAAATTCTTAATTATTTTTTAAATATAAGCATAATGTAAAAGGAAATACCATATTTTTTTATCTTGTAGTATGCTTGTTTTTCTTAAAAGGTAGCCATGTATGGTGTGTTTCTTAAAGGGGTACTCCGCCCCTAGACATCTTATCCCCTATCCAAAGGATAGGGGATAAGATGTCAGATCGCCGCAGTCCCGCTGCTGGGGGCCCCCGGGGATCCCCGCTGCGGCACTGCGCTATCATTACTGCATAGAGCGAGTTCGCTCTGCACGTAATGACGGGCGATACGGGTGCCGGAGCATCGTTATGTCACGGCTCCGCCCCTCATAACGTCACGGCCCGCCCCCCTCAATACAAGTCTATGGGAGGGGGCGTGGCAGTCGTCACGCCCCCCCCTGCCATAGACTTGCATTAAGGGGACGGGCCGTGATGTCACGAGGGGCGGAGCCATGACGTCACGCTGCTGCGTCGCCTGTATCGCCCGTCATTACGCACAGAGCAAACTCGCTCTGTGCAGCAATGATAGCGCAGTGCCGCAGCGGCGATCCCGGGGCTCCCCAGCAGCGGGACCGCTGCGATCTGACATCTTATCCCCTATCCTTTGGATAGGGGATAAGATGTCTAGGGGCAGAGTACCCCTTTAAGGCCAAAAATCACACATGGGCTGGGAATCTGCCCCTGAAATGGTAGATAATGGGGTTTTCCAATAATCCACCATCATTCTATCTACTATTGGTGGAATTACTTTGATTCAATTCCCAAAGAAAATTGGATTTGATTTTCATCATGGTGTCTGAAAACAAGTATCTTCTGATCATTGGTGACAAATCTGACTATCACTTAAGTTTAAACGGAACCAATCATCAGATTATACATAGGGTAACATCTTTATCCTCACCACCCCCAGGAGACATTCCTACCTGTGGGGATGGTGAGGATATGAATTTATAAACTAGTCCCCGCCGTCCCCTGGGCGGGGAGCTCCTCTAATCTAGTCCTGTGTCTTCCGCCAGCAGCGAGGCCCCCTCGGCTTGATTGATGGGCCGCATTATCGCTCTGCTCACTGAACAGATGGAGCAGAGCGTTGACATGGCCTGTCAATCAAGCGGAGGGGGCGTTGCTGCTGGCCGAAGACACGGGACTAGGTGACAGGAGAAGGGACTACTTACTGGCAAAGCGGGGACTAGTTGATAAGTTACCATCCCTGGGGGCAGGAGCGTCCACCGGGGATGGTGAGGATAAAGATTTTACCCTATAAAACGCTTTGCAAAAGCATTATATAGGGTAAAATCTGATGATTGGTTCCCTTTAATTTAAGATTCCTCTTCAACAACTTCAGACTCCAATCACAGAAAACTTAGAGAACAGTTGTCCAAAGTAGACAGTTCCTTTATGTTCCACCCAAAAAGATTGAATTGTTTCCTTCTATTATCATGGGAAATGGGGAACCCCATTGTGGAACTATCCATTGCAGCCTTCAGGAGATGAAAAAAGTCACAATGCTGGCTGTTGATCACTAAGGCATATTGGGATCTTCAATTCGGGTACAGGGTGTATCAAATATTCAGAAAAAGCTGGTTATACAGATGCCTAGGTCTACAGTGGCACAAACTTGCAGATGGAACTGGATTTGTAAAGTAAATAGTTTCTTTGATGGTGATGAACTGTATTATTAACAAGCTCATACTAATACACTGTCCGTATTTTACATGTGAAAATTTTACAATGTGTACAGAAGGTAGCCATGTTGTAGTCTTTTGTTGCCATTGCAACTTAATAAAATAACACAACAATGAATCTATCATTGTAGGCATTTACATCCAAATATTCTTGTATTCTGTATATGATGCTATAAAGCAAATATAATCTTCATCATGCTTCATTATGGAGACTGTAGTACTAGAACTAAGTAAATTATGGTATATATGTATTAAAATGTCACCTAAAGTCTCTCCTTCAAAATTTATTAGTTACTAAAATATCTCAAGCTAAATATGATGAAATAGAAATTTTTTGAGAATGTATGTGCTATGATTGGTTATGTTTAATGACCAACAGTAATGTATTTGTATACTTAATATGTTTGTATATTTACACTGAAATCATAGAAGTTTTACGACATGGCCGCCACAGCCTGCGCCGATGTAAGGGTACAGCTTATTTGAAAATTTTAAAGTGAACGCAGACTGTAACGACGCCATCTTTCAACTGATAAAGCAACTCTATAAATAGATTTCTCTCCCATATATCGTGCTGGATGTCATGGGCTTTTGTTTTTAATGTTTTTAAAATATCTCTTGGTTTCCTTGAGGGTTTATGTACTATTGTTTGGAAACACTGACTTGTCTAGCATTAGGAAGATATAAGGTGATTCGAGGCTTCCTAGTGAGTGGCACGTTAGTACTCTTGGGCCGGACATGGAACTGATCAAAAAGACCAAAACTTTTTTAAATTAATTCAATTTAGTAGTGCACAACTTCAAAAGACTTTCAAAAGCAGATTATTTCCATATTCAGAAGGGCCATGAAATCATTGATGGGTACCAATAAAATGAATGGGATAAAAGGCTTATAATTTTCTTTTGCTAAATTGGACATATATAGCTGTCATCTTATTTTCTATTGAAGAACAGATATGTCCTCTAACATGCATGTTTATTTCAATGGTGAGAAGTAGCTGACAATTTTCCTATAGGAATCCAAAAATCTAGATAAAATCTAAATGATTGGCCGATCCCACCACTCTTTGTATGGTCGCCATTAAGGTGCCCATCCAAACTTTCATTTGATTCATAGCTAACTTTTCCCCATACACGTGAATGTTCAGATCAGCTGAAAGTTCTCGTGTTGTGAATGGGAGTTTATTTCCTATCAGACAACTCTCATGGTGGTTTATCTCCTTTAAAACAAAAAGCATCAGGTTGTTGAAACATCCCTAATCCTTCTCTCCTTGATATTATCTGTTGGTGGAGAGTCAAGAGGCCTCCATACACAGCAAAATGATCTTGATTATCTTGTGCATTGGGACTTTACGTCTGCAATTCATTGTGATGGTTTAACATTGTCTATATGTCTCTTTAGATCATTTTTTAGTAATGAAAAGACTGAAGAGATTGAAATTATGCCTTAAAATGTGATACAGTGTATTTTAAGAAAGTAGTGCAAAAATAATTATTGGATATTATGAGTAGGTGGAGGGTTGAGATCGGACTTGTTTCAGTTCCTAAATGGCTACATGTGTTCTCCTTCCCCAGTCAGCAGTGCCAAGAGTGCTGATTTATAAGGAGGAGCATGAACATATTGGCTAATGGCATATTAATGTGGGATGAGGTGTAAATGGGGGGGGGGGGGGGGGTAATGGTATGGTATAAGTATGAACAGCTTTATTTATACACTATAATGTATAAAGCTGAATAAATGCAATGGGCAAGGGTCATAAATTGATTGACAATAGAATCTGAATTTTGGAGGACAACTCCTGCTCACATGTAACATTGAGGTAATAACCAAGTGCATCCTATTAAGTGACTGCAAAAAAAGAACTTTACAAATGAGTTGGATACATTTATCAATAGAAGTTATTACTGTGATCCCTTTAAGACATCACATGATTAAGACAGAAAAGTCAGTCATATCAACGGACTAAATTGTAACTGTAATAACAGAAACAAAAATCCAGGAAACCAAAATATATATTATATAACACTTCAAAAACAAAGCGCAGAACACGCTAAAAACCCCTTAGAAAGAAAACTGAAATTATCCCGCAAGTTCACTATTAACATTTTATAAATCCTAGAAAAAAAAATTAGTAAGGAATTTTTTTTAAAGACTCCAGTTTCTTATTTTGTCTTTACACTAGTATATTTTTTTCTTAACGTCTATACTAAAATATTGGTGCAAGTAAAAATCAATTTACAAACTAAAAAAAATGAATAACATGGCTGATTATGAAATCATATTTCACAAATAAAAAACACTGTACTTATTTTTTTTTTATTTTATATATATTTTTTTTCATTCACTCCCTTACATCTACCTACATTATCATTCAAAAGAAAGAATCTAATGTTTAAGAGCCTAACACGTTAAGCATATAAAACTTTCCCTCCTATAGACCCGTTACATCCAAGTTTCAGCATTGTTGCATATTATTTGCATAAGGCTGATTGAAATGGACTAACAGAAATAGCTTTGGATAAATAAAAGGAAAAGAAAAACATAGAACATAGGTTTTTATAGAGAACCCTGTCATCTCCTCATAGTGTAGGCGGCCATTTTGTAGTCTAAAACAACATAAAAAAAAAAGCACATCACCACATCACATCACTAGGAACGGGTGACAACACTGAGAAATAAGGCACTCCAGTGATGTTACTAGTTCTTAATGAACTCACACACTCAATTGTCAAGGTTTATTCTTTTAGACCCCAAAAATGGCTGCCTGCCTTATTTGGAGGTGATGGGAAACATTGGGGTTTTTATTTCCTTGCTCTGTATTAAAACCTATGAGTTTGTTTAGAGTCACTAATAGTGAGCGACTATAAAAAGAAAAAAGGGGGGGGGGGCATTTTTAGGACATTTAGAGTCTGCTGACATTTTTTTCTAAGAACACAGAAGTGAGCCATTGCACAACACATATTTTAGTGCTACCGCAATATTATACATTTAGAGAGACCTATAGAACAAGAATTATCTTATTTGTAAATATAACTCATTCTTAAAAGGGTTCACTGGTTTGGAAAATCCATTTTCAAATACCCTATTGGAGGGCCTTCATCTGTCAGCCAAAGTGAGCTGTAGCTTTACAGAGTGTCTTTGCTACCGGGTCTCCTTACAGAAGATTTATGAACGTTGGTAGTTTTAGTTGAAGGACATCCGGTGACCTGCTTATTGCACAGGAAAACTTCTAACAAAAAAGCATTGTCCAAAGTGGAGAACCCCTTTAGGTATTGGCCAAGGAAAACATTTTACCTTTTTTAGGTGAACAATGGCATTTCAGTTTTTACAATTGTACTTTTACCAATTTGAGGATAAAAAATAAAAATAAAATAATAATAATAACTTTCTTCATATTGTTCTACAATGTATAAGTGATTTTACTTTAGACCAATGTATCTAGTATTTATTTTTGAAATGTCCTTCATTGAAATAACTATATAGGATTGTAGGCCAAAGGTGGCCATAGATGTATAGATTATTTTGCAGATTGTGATTTGGCTGCTAAAGTAACAATCTCCAGATGTGTTCCATGCTATTATTTGGGAAAAAAAATCAAAATCTTGTTCTAGCAAAAAATCAACTGGTAGTGCAATTGTAGCAGAAAAGTTGTATGGTGGATGGATGAACATCTCTGTGGTTAATGATTATTGGATTGTTTATATCATGAACAATCTTATTAATCTTTACAACTATGTTAACCTTTACCCATCATCTCAGTCCTAGTACAATAATGTAACATCATTTAAAAAGGTTATTTACTGTTGGCCGCTTACACCCTCATAGCCAAGGTTGTCAATCTTGTCTTCCTTGCATGCATTCTACATAGTTATGTATGGATCTTCATATAGAATATAATTTTTTCTAGGAAAGTACTGAGATACCTGCGATGCAAAACAGTTCAATATATGGAAAATAGGGTGACCTGCTATGGTGATAGGTCGTACCAACCATGTTAGAAGGTTCTGGTGTTTTTCTGGAGATGAAGCTCTGTCCAGGACTAGTAACTACCCAATTGTAAAGTGGATTACAATTTCCAGGGTCTCCACTGCAGCCATATGGTTGGCACATGTTAGACTTATTCAATGAGGGTGAAAATGGACAAAAGTGTGTAACCCCCTTAAAGTTTTCGAAAGTGGCATAATAGCCATTATTGTGTATCATGGAACAAAAAAAAATAATTGGCCTCAAACTATTATACAACATTATAGTGGATTGCGCCATGTTGTCAAACCTATAACTACAATCATTAGTTGGAGTGACTAAAGGAATCTATTGATGGCAATGTCATACAATGGGTGAATTGTAATTTCTACCAGCAATAACCTATATGCCATTATTTCGATGCATGCAACTGGCCTACAGTTGATACCTTTGCATGGCGGATTGGCGTTTGGGTTAATGGTTCAGTATTATTGATATTGTAAACTATGGTGCATGTTCTTATCACACTGATATATTTGATACAAGATTTCAAATATGGCTTTTACATATTATGATTTAAGGAGGTATTCTAATCTGTAAACGTTATCCCCTGTCCAAAGTATAGGGGATATCAAACTGATCAATGGGGTGGGGGTGGGGGGTCCAATTTCTGAGATGTCTACTTAAGCATATTGCATGTTCATGCTCGGTGTTCTATTTATTCTCTATGAGAATCAATCAGGATCAGCATCAATCAGCTTGTAATATCCTGTTGCTAGGGCATAACATTTGGAGATGGGAATACCCCTTTAAATTAAAGGCATTTATCTAAGATGCAAGATTAAACATTTTACAACAGGTTGTAATAGATAATACTGGAAACCAAATGTTGATGACAGTTTTGGGAGGCTAAATGTTAAAAAAGGGGTGATAGCAGATTACAAATATTAGCTATTGAAGCCGTTTGTTCACTAAGCAAAAAGATCAATGAACCTTTAACAATCAAATTCTACCATTCACTGCAGGTGGTTAAAAGGACCCTCGAAAGGATTTTAAGAATAAACCCCCTATGTTTACATTCTATATACATCTCTCAGATGTTTAAAAATATATGTATATATTTATACATAAAAAAAGGATTACAATAAGGTGTCAGAATATACAAAATAAAAAAAGAAAGAAAGAAACTATTTAGCACTGAAAGTTCCATCATTACTTTTAAATCCATAAAGCCATATACCATGTGAATATATCAGATCTGGTTCAGTCACATCTCTCACCATTGAGGCACTGGCACGCACTGTGCAAAATTCATTCAGGTAACGCAAATTGTTTTCAACAGAAAAAAAAATAAAAATTAAAAACACTCATGTTAGTCCACATATTACATTAATTGTGGCAGTATTCTGGAAAACAGGAACCAAAGTGGTTAGAGATCCACTGCTCAAAAATCAAGTGCAACTCGTCTGTTTTTGTAACCCCCGTTTCTTAAAGCTATATCATAAACGATTGTTCTCTCACCATTATAGGTCAGCTGGACTTTCAGATATGGTTGGACCAGGCCCATGCTCATATGTACAAAAGCCAAGGTACATAATTATTCTACCTGTCCGTACGACATTGACAACAGTTTAGTTTGATAGGCTTGCCCACTCTTTTTCCACACCTAAGGGTGAGGGCTATAAATAATAAGTGCTAAACTGACTGTGCTAGTGGGCTAAGACACAGTCACAACAAAATATTACAGATAGAAATATTTAAGTACTGGGATGAATGCATACAGCTAAATCTATTTTCTGTAAGGTAATATCACCACATATAGGTAAAATTGTTAATATCACATGCAGGCTTATTCAGTGTTGATGCCTTTAAAGAAGGTAAAGGTTTCTACTCAGAATTGGCTTAAAGGAGATATCCAGTGGTGAAAAACTTATCCCCTATCCTAAGGATAGGGGAAAGTTTCAGATCGCGGGGGGTCCGACCGCTGGGGCCCCCCCGCGATCTCTCTGTACGGGGCCTCGGCTCGCTGGGCAGATAGCATGTGTTGACCACAGTACGAAGCGGCGGCCAACACGCCCCCTCAATACATCGCTATGGCAGAGCCGGAGATTGCCGAAGGCAGCGCTCCGGCTCTGCCATAGACTTGTATTGAGGGGGCGTGTCAGCCGCCGCTTCGTGTGGTGGTCAACATGCCCCCTTCCTGCGGGATGTCGGGGCCCCATACAGGAGATCGCAGAGGGCCTCAGCGGTCTGAAACTTATCCCCTATCCTTAGGATAGGGGATACATTTTTCACCACTGGATATCTCCTTTAAGTTTATTTTTCTGCCCTTACTGCTACTGTATAATGCATTATTTTTTATTTCTGACTCCTTCTAAACTTTGAGGATATGTTTGTTTTTCACTTGCTTAGCCCCAGACGGCATTTAACAGCAAGGAACTTCCATAAGCATCAACCTTCGGTTCAGTCGAACATACAAATCAATTGCGATGGAAGCAGGTAGAGTTAATGGCCACTTGAAATAAAACAATAACATGACAGATGCCATGTGGCTGGTGTCCCCCCTAAACACATTAGATTACCGTGGCAGAATAAGGAGGACCTGATCATAGCAATTTATTGTGTATCGTTGGCTGCATCTAGAGATGAAACCCCAACGGGAATAATGAAGGGTAAATATTTTCAGGCAGAAGGCCAACTTGAAGCAGAAGAAGCTTGAACATGTCACCTTGCTGTGGCATTGAGATGTATAATTTGGGTGCGAACAATATTTAAATAGTTGGCTAATATAACAGGACTGTATGTTAGTCAGAGACATAAAACAATGCATTAAGTAAAAGTTGCAGGAAGGTGCATACATTATTGAATGCAGTAAACCTTTTTAAGTTACATTTCTTAAAACCTCAAGTTTCTTATTTTAAATAATTAAAAATTATTCATTGGTTTAAATAGTCGGTGATATTTCCTGAATGAGGACGCTTTTTAGATGGCAGTGCGTCTTTGGAAGCACCGTATACTCCTGTAATTTTTTGGTTTTGGACAAAGGAATTAACAATATTGGTTGAAAATTGAGAATACAATATTTGGTACCCATTTTTTAAGGAATATTTAGACCTTCTTTCAGAACCACTTTGTCCCTGTTTGGCATAATACTAAGAATATGACAAAACAACGATGCATGTAATAATTAATCACAATGCAAAAGATGGTCTTGAGTATACTTATGATAATGATACACACATAAAAATGAAAAACAAAAATCGACTACAATGTAAACAAAACAGTTAAGATAACACTTTAAAATGTGAATCCACCAATAATATGCAGCAAAACAAGCTTCCGCATGGTGCACTCATCTAACATGGTACACGCAGAATGATTACATGTGTTAAAAGTAAATGTGTTACAAAAGTCTAGTATAGTATCCTACGTGTATAACCGCTTTCAGAGAGCAAGGTTGACTTTAATGTATTTTTTTCCATAGTGCTGTTTTCAGACATTCCCATATTTTTTTTCTCTTTTTTTTTTGGTTAACATGTAGACTGCAGCAGGCTTACTGTCATGGTGGTAGAGGATGCCAGTAATGGATATTTACAGAAAGGCCATGTGTAACTTCCCACGGATAAATTCTGGTACTCCACAATTCTGCGGTTCAGAATTTCAACATGGCCTACTAGAGAGGGAAGAAAGAACAAAGAGGGAAGTTATAACAGTGAGGGACCCATTTATTAGCATAGCATAGCACAATGTGGGCAAATGAGAAGTTTCACCTTGGAGTCGCTCTAAATTTTATATTAGGAGACCGCACTGTCCGCTACCTACTATATATTATCAATATGGATAATAGAGCAGGGCAGCCATGGGGATATCAATTCCCTCTCTTAGATATTAGGATACAATTACTATTTATGGAAGCCTGAACAGAACAAGGTAAACATGGTCCATGATATGTGGCACTGAATAGGTGCCTATTTTAGTTCTACCTACAGAAGGGAGCAATCTTGGTATTAGATATATCCAGAGGCGTAACTTTTAGGGCCCCATGTGCCAATTATAATGCTGGTCTCTTATCGGACATATGTGCTTTGGAGCCCCCAAAGGTACCAGGGCCCCAGTGCAACTGCTACCTCTGCACCCCTGGATATATCCTAGGTAATTACTAATATTTAAAGGGGTTATCCAGGAAAAAACTTTTTTTTTTACATATCAACTGGCTCCAGAAAGTTAAACAGATTTGTAAATTACTTCTATTAAAAAATCCTAATCCTTTCAGTACTTATGAGCTTCTGAAGTTAAGGTTGTTCTTTTCTGTCTAAGTGCTCTCTGATGACACATGTCTCGGGAACCGCCCAGTTTAGAAGAGGTTTGCTATGGGGATTTGCTTCTAAACTGGGTGGTTCCCGACACACGTGTCATCAGAGAGGACTTAGACAGAAAAGAACAACCTTAACTTCAGAAGCTCATAAGTATTGAAAGGATTAAGATTTGTTAATAGAAGTAATTTACAAATCAGTTTAACTTTCTGGAGCCAGTTGATATATAAAAAAAAGTTTTTCCCTGGAATACCCCTTTAAAGTCTATAATATACCGTATATGTTTTAAAGAGGATCCAAGGTGAAGCTTTTCTTAACGAAGTTCTACATATCTTTTACAAATACATTACATAAAAAATCATATATCAGATATGTCTACACCAGTGGTCTCTAAATGGTAGACCTTCAGATGTTGCAAAACTACAACTCCCACCATGCCCGGACAGCCAACGGCTGTCCGGGCATGGTGGGAGTTGTAGTTTTGCAACAGCAAGAGGCCTGCCATTTGGACAAATACAGAACTTTACCATCTGGTTCATAAAGCAGCCGTATGTAAGAGAAGTACATTGCTCCCTACCCCCGTAGCGAGTTTAACCATATTTCCAGAATATTGCATGTGTGTATTTATTAGCTGTTACTCCTATACACTATTCATTAAAACCCTTATGGACCTCATTTCCTCGTAGTGACCTCTGGCCCCGTAAGTGTTAGGCACCTGTACGAAATCGCTCTCTTAGCAGCTCATTTCGCAGTAACTTACAGAAGCCTCTGTATGGATTATTTTTTTTTATAATCTAGAAGAATATAAATGTAAAAGATAGGCTTACCGCACGGCATCTGTGGAACCTGTCACTGCTATATAACTTCATGTGAATAGTGTAATTAGGTTTGGCATTGTTCCCCCGGCAACAGATTATCTCAATTACAACCGAAAGGTCTGGGCTGAAGTTTTACTTGTTTGTACTTTAAGGAATTTTGAGAACAGAAGATTTGAAGCTAATTTCACACAGCCACTGATACACTGGGATATTTCTTCTTCATTCCATATTTTAAAGTTGTTTCCCACAGAGCTGTAATTTATAGGGCAATTTTCAGAACTGTAAGTTAAAGTAGAATTTTTTTTTTATCCATTATGGCCTGGCTGCCAGAATAAAAATAAAAAAAATCTTAATTTACTATATGCTGCTGGTATCGGTCTTCCGTCCTCTGGTGCAGTCTTCTTTTGGCTTTTGGTGAGTGACACTTTACAGTGTGGCAAAGCTAGTTGCCAGCCAAAGCGATGTCCCGGTTGGCCGGTGAGAGGCTGAGCTGTAACAGGCCCTGGCCTGGCCTCCTAGTGCCAAGACACTATAACCAGCTGAGGCAGAACATTGCTGTTGCCTGTAATTGGCTAAGCCGATACAGTGCTGGTGATTAGCTAAGGGCCAGGACATCGATATTGGCAGCACCGGAGGGGAATGGCGGAAGGTAAGTTAAAGTTTTTTTTATTTTTTTATTCCAGCAACCTGATATAATGGATACAAAAAAATTTACTAGAGTATTTTGGAGAATTTTTTTTTTTTTTTAAATCAACAAGAAGTTTTTTGCTGCTGTCTACAGCAGGAGAACAAAGAGTTTTGCTCTGGGGGTTTGCTGATGCTCTGGACAGTTCCCGACACAGTGGTGGCAGCACAGAGCACTGTGTCAGCGAATTCCCGGTTGACCAGTAAGAGGCTGAGCTGCAGTTTGATGCAACGGGCCAGGGCCTGGCCTCCTGGTGCCTAGACACTGCCGCTCAACCTATAACCAGACGAGGCAGAACCTTGCTGTTGCTGCAGATTAGCTAAGCCACTACAGTGCAAGCGATTAGCTAAGGGACAGGACAGCGATAAAAAAAGACTGTATTCTTCCAGAAACTGAACCACTTTTGTCAATCTGGCTGTATCGGACATTGCAGCTCAACCCCATTTAGCTGATGCTAGGATGTCATGACTTCTCGGTCTGCCTATAAGTGGCACAATGATTTTGCAGTAATTTATTTAGAATCAGCTCAGGGTTGGAACCACAGTAGCTCATGATAGCGCTTTCTGCTTTTCTCTACTTTGATAGTCCAAATTATTATTATTTTTTACAATTTCAGATATCTGTGTTTACATCTGTATGTATTTTTAAAAATATTTACATTAATGTCCATGCATACTCTCCTGCCTGATCTTACATTGGCAATGGAAAGACTTTGAAATACACCCTTGCAACCATTAAATGCTCAGTGAGTTATCGCACCTGGGTCCATTGGACCTGTGCATGATGCTCACTGGGTATAAGATGGTTGCCTGGATAACTGACACCTAGCAGGAGGGAGAGTATGCCTGGACAAACATTTTCTGCCTTTATTGGCTTTATGGCCCATGCACCCAAATGTTCCTACATGGGGCTTTGCTTACTTTATTCTGCCCATGAACTAGACTAATTCTGGCAGATGCTACTGGTTTTGTTAGGACCAGCTGACCATCTAATAGGTATGGGGACCTCCAGCAGATACCAGAGGAGAGAAGGATTAGGCAGTTGTATTTTAACATGCCTGGTCCTGTTGGTCCTACAGGTGTCTGGCAGTTGCCTCCTCCTTTTTCTCCATCCATAACACATGCATATATGGGGAGGTTTAGACTGAATCTAAGGTGTATTGGCATCCATAGGCTTTCCTTAAAGCTATGTCAAATACAGTGGTGGCTAGTAAATTACTTTGCTAAGAATACATGTTTATTTTAACTGGCAGAATAAATAGAGCTGCTTATGTCCCAGTGAAGGATCCGGCATGCTGCAAGCCAGCCTTCTATCCCTGATGTCTGCCACTGGAAGACTGTTGGACTGTTCAAAATCAGAGGTTTCACCCAACATTTATCAAATGTGTATGACAACTTTAGGGGCATAAATACAGTATAGTAAAGGAAACTTACAGTTGGCCCTGAAGTTGCCAGAGAGGCTTCAATAGTAATAATAATATATATTTTGGCTTCATAAAATTTCCATATTTAAAAAAAATCTAAAAACACACCTATTTACATGCTACCGTCCTTTTAAATGGCTATAAATGGAACATTATGGATGTATTATATAATATACTTGAGTTCCAGAAAATGCATGAGATTCCTTTTTGTGAAATAAATCTCTCTAGTTCTTAAATTGTAATAATACACTTTCTTTGTAGAGTATACATATACATATATAAAAGAACTTTCAGACCAAACATGGGATAGAGTCTCTTGATAAACACATAGAATAGTTTGCATTCCGGATAGTGAACTCTACAGATAAAAACCTGGTTTTTCACATATAACAAATTATGTTTAGAACAAAAATAAAAAAATAAAAAAAAATAAAAAAATCTGGAGTTCTTGCAAACAGATCCGTCTTTAACATGGAAAGCAACACAAAGCAACATTTTATGGAAGCAATGTTCTGATATAAAAAGCATATATAACCTTGAAGCCAAGCATTGCAATGGTAAGAGCAATGCAGCATTAACCTCTAGTAGCCGTGGTATCTAATGGTAACATTGATGTAGTCTTAAGTAATAATCTGAGCTGCGCTAATACCACTTCTTACATGTAGAAACACTCTCTTATATATATGATATAGCTCCGTACTGGAGCGCTATGTCAGTAACTAGTCTCATAAAATGCTTTCAGATATAATAAATCAGTTAATACGTTAATGTTAAGATGAAAACAAACTTACTGTTCTATTGGTAAGATCTGTGATACATACATGCTGTTATTCAGTTCATCTAGTGAAAATTGGGACATCTACAGTGGAAAAGATTTCAAATTAAAAGGTTTTTCTGGAGAGAAAGCTATTTATGATTGCCCTAAATGGAGGTGAATGGAAAACTGGTCTGTGATCAACAAGTCACAGCCGTGTGTTTCCTGTGCGAGGGGATTCTGGGTAATGGAACCAGGCAAGCATTTATTTGTCTTGTGCATGAGTTATAATCAACCCTGCCAAAGTAAGGATTTTGGTTTAGGTTAAGTCGGGTCTATTTGCTAAGGTAGTACTTTGTAGGCACATTGAATTTCTCATCTGTAGGTTGTAGCAGGTGCTCCATACCTGGTCCATTACTTGACAATTGGCAGTATAGTACAGAATACAAAGGTGATGTATCATTTTGGTTCATATACATAGGGAGAAATAACAGGATTTATTTCTATAGGATTAGTGAACAATTTTCTGAGTAATACAAAACATTTAGACCAGGGTTTCATGACAAATTTGCTGAAACAGCATGGAAAATGTTGGTGAGGGGAATTTATAAAATTCTTGAATATACAGTAGTCTTAGACCTTGTTCAAACAGTACTGTTTTTGCAGTTTTTTGTTTATTGCATTTTTGATACATAAAGCAAGTGTCATTATAATTAACTTTTGACATGACACAGACGTGTCAAAAAGTTAAGATCGGTCAGGTCTGAGTGCTAAGACGCTCTCCAATCTTTAGTTATAGCTGAGTAACTTGGCCATCTGCTGAATTCAACTGATGCGTTCTATTATAGTCAAGCCCATCAGGTGGATCGAGCAGATGCAGACTTCACCTGTCAATACCTAAAGATCAGAGAAGTTGGCTTGTTGGGTCTGTTTCCAGTTCTTATCTCTCCTCGCCTGAATGAACATTAATCTTTATTCTGGAATTTGATCTTTTTATTAGTTTGTTACAATGTATCACTTTGAAGTTCAGGTTGTTTAAAGAGCCAGCTCATAAAGTCATGGCATAAAGTCATTCATATTACTAGGATACATTATAACAACTGAAATACCCTTTTGTCTAGGGGCGGAGTACCCTTTTAAGTCTTTCCTTCATATTCTCCTTCTGTTTAGAACCTAGTCCTTGCATTGACCATAGAGGAAACTCCAAAACTGCATTGAAAATGCACTGTGTGAACAAGGCCTTTTTGTGTTGGACATTGTGGTTTTGTTTCTTTAAGATCACAGCTGGTGAAACAAGCATGTCAAAGAACATGCAATGTAATTTTTTTTTCCATACATTTTTAGACGCAGTTCTCAGTGGCAAAACTATCTCTTGTGTGTATGCAGATTCAAAAAGATTACAATCTCAGCAAATAGACGCCTACTGAAAACATGCAAGCCTTACATGAATTATATCATGATGTTCCGCTTAATGGCAGAAGCAGGGCATGCTATCCTATGTTAGTTATCGTTTATGCTAAAACCATGTCACTTTTTGAATAATTTTTAATGGATGTCTATGCTCTATATGACTACATGAATATCTGACAGTAACTATATCTTGCTTTGTTTAAATGCTATGCTAGCAAAAGGAGGACTCTGCAAATAAAAATCTATGATGTATGAGTACTGTGAGTGTACACGATAGCCCCTTCCCTTGCTTTTGCAATTGCACTCAGCATAAAGAACTGTCATAAGCATCAAATATATACACCTCAGGACAAGTTACAGAAACATTAAATCTTAGTAATTATAGCGTTTTTTTTTGGTATAGATATACATAAATCAGTCAACAATCGATCAAAAAATCTAAAAAAAAAATTATAAAAAAAAAAATCACACATTGCCATTTGCCACCTATCCGCAAGGTGCATATAATATTCTAAATGTACATTTTGCCAGGATTCTACATGTGAAATAAAGCTATTTAAAGGGCCAAACCTGATTGGCTGTAGCTGTTGCAGCGAAGGGCACGCTGGTGGCAGGTGTTGTTGCTGCAGACACAGTGGTGGGCGTAGCACCGTGCATCATGGGTACTTTCAGGAGGGAACCATGGAAGCGACATACAGGAGGGTGGAAGGTTAATGGTAACCATAGCAACACATGGTGGATTTGGAGGAGCGTGGTAGGTATCACAGCAGCAAGCCATGTGACATCACCATGAAGGTTACACCGGGAGCAGCATGCAATCACAGTGCAAAGCAAGACAGCGTTATCAAAAGAAAAAAAAACAAAAAAGAGAAAAAGGGAAAAGCTAATTATAATTAAGGAAACTAAAACATTTCAAACACAATACAAGTATAAGCACATACATGATATGTGTCAATGCTATCTTAAGACAAGAGATACATGACTTCCCTGAGAACACAGCATTATGTCAACATGGATGAGTTGTAGCTACATTCTACTTACAGTCCAGTGTGTCAGTAGTGTATATTAAGGCTATTTAGATTGCTGTAAAAAATACTCAGTTACTAGAGAACTCTTAGTTATAAGCAAACAACAGCTCCCAGTATATACCCTGCAAACTTGAGCTTGAATTTAAGATGAAAAGTGGAAAAAATGGCTTTGGGAAACTGCCCCACTGTTCCTTTACACAAGTTTTGGTAAATCCCCCCCTTCCCTTCCCCCTTCTCCATTGATACATGCTCCTGACATTGATCTTGGAAGTGAGTGGGGTTGGTCAAATTGATGAGCAACAAGCCTTGTAGTCAATAAACTCAACAGTGGTCAGGGTAAGAGTTTGTACCCAGGTTATTCCAGTTGATTTGGAAACTACAGGGTTAGGCTGTGTTCACATCCCATATGACAGAACCTTGCATGTGAACGTCAACAACCTGATAGAATAGGATGCCAATATGTACATGCACATACTGGCATGGGCCCCATTAATGTTTTTGGCACAAACCTAGTCAACTAGTCATTTACCAAAGGTATACATGTATTTTGTAAAACTCAAATACATTGAGTCCTAGAAAATACACATAAATGTTTGGGAAATGACCCGACCATAGTTGACTACATTCAGGCTATTAAAATCAATGGGGGCCTGTGCCAGTACATGCATGTATACATTAGCATCCCATTTTGAAAGGTTGCCGACATATATATGTGTAACGTACTGTGAAATTGTGATGTAAACCCAGCTGTACCTATAGGGACCAGACCAATTTCCTTTCGGTTCCACTAAGTAACTGAAATGGCATATAGTAATAGGGCGGTGTTTAGAAGCACAAGATCAGTCAAAACAGAAATTCTGGGGAGATTGAAATTAAAGTAAAATTCTGAGCAACTTTTCAAAATTAGTAAAATCAAAATATTTGAGTTATGTAATATACCGCATATACCTGGGATGATAATTTATGTACTCTGGTGCCCCAAATTTATGTTTTTTGGAGCGTTGTACATTAGGAATGTAATACCATAAGAAACAAAAATGGGGGCATGTTATTGGGGTGTACAGTAGACATTACACAAACAATGGACCCTTTCTTTGACATCAGTCAGTACTCTACAGCTATTTGCTGAAGCTTCAATCCGCAAACTCTATGACCTGCAGCTATTGATTAAAGGAGCCCCCAAACAACACCCTGCTCTGGCTGCTCCCAGAATGTACTCGGCACATAATGATGGTAATATTAAATAGATTTTTATGCTTTTTGGGCAGAATACAGGTTTAAGCAGCTAAAATGAAGCAGAGAGCTCTCTCTGTTTTACCAGTATTATGGGCAGAGTGCATGCAAGGAGCAAGAGGACTGAGCTAAAGCTTAAAACAATAGATGAGGAGCACCAGAGGGATGTCTGAGTAAGGCTGGGTTCACACTACGTTTTCTCCCATACGGGAGCGCATACGGCAGGGGGGAGCTAAAACCTCGCGCTCCCGTATGCCTTCATATGCGCTCCCGTATGTCATTCATTTCAATGAGCCGGCCGGAGTGAAACGTTCGGTCCGGTCGGCTCATTTTTGCGCCGTATGCGCTTTTACGACCGGACCTCAAACCGTGGTTGACCACAGTTTTAGGTCCGGTTGTAAAAGCGCATACGGCGCAAAAATGAGCCGACAGGACCGAACGTTTCACTCCGGCCGGCTCATTGAAATGAATGACATACGGGAGCGCATACAAAGGCATACAGGAGCGCGAGGTTTTAGCTCCCCCCTGCCGTATGCGCTCCCGTATGGGAGAAAACGTAGTGTGAACCCACCCTAACATAAAGCCATTTCTTACTTCCAGTGGTGACTTATATGGGAATTTATTAAGACTAGAATTTCATACACCAGTCTTATGTTAAACCTGTCAGCAGAGCTTGTTTTATCTAGTGGACATATTGGGGGAGAGTTAATAAAATCTGTGTAGAAGAAAAGTAGCCAGTTGCCCATAGCAACCAATCCGATCGCTTCTTTCATTTTTCAAAATGAAAGAAGCGATCTGATTGGTTGCTATGGGCAACTGGTCAACTTTTCCTCTACAAAAGGTTTTGATAAATCTCCCCCATTTTTTCTCTTGGTTCCACATAAATGTCTTTGAAGGATACAGTCACTGTGACTAGAATGGTACAACACAGGGGAAAACTCACACCGCCCCAACAGAAGAGTAAAATCAGATGTTTAGGGTCTGTACTTTTCAAATACCTTATATGAAAATTAGCTCTTCTCCAGAAGTATGAAAACTGTCTCTCTAATGCCATTAATAGGTAGCTTTTCTTACATTGGCTATAGGTGGCACTAGAGAGACAGTTGTTATTCTTCTGAAGTAGAGCTACTTTGCATATCTTTCCCATGGAGCATTGCCTGTAAGTCTCCATACCAGATGAGTCTATTGAATAAGAACCAGTGCCTTCCCATGAGACCCCATGTGGAAAATGGCCCCTTTACCGTAAGGCGCGTAAGAAAATACTCTTTATTTTCTCCTCTTACACCACCTCCCCTGAAGCAATATTTGTGTAAAGTAGCAACTTTTAATCTCTCTACAGTTATTATTTATGGAACATATCTGATAATAGCTAGGTATGCAGCATAGTTTCTCTATATTTTATGAACATTACAGACATCCCGATGAAATGCATTCATCTTTGTTGTTTACTTAGAGTGGTGGACATCAGCCTCTCAAAAGCCTTTCATCGGATCCCTGGCCAGGACTACACAAAATTATATTTGTGGACCTGAGGAAGGCGTGAGTGTGCGCCGAAACGCATTGTCCCCTTTTACTTTTGACTTCTTTTACCAATAAAAGCTAGTCCTGCGTAAGTGCCGGCTTAATCTCTGTTACATTTGCTCCCGTCGAGATACAGTAGTGCTCTCTAAAAAACCCGTACTTTCTATACCCTCCACAAGCAGTTAAACATAACCTTAAACCTTATTACTAAATAATTTTAAAATAACTTTTAATCAGTGGAAAGGTAGATATTTCTCAGAATGGTACATTGTTCCAGCCATTGATGTCCTATAAGTGGGGTCATATTGCTTTAATGCTTTACTAGGCCAACAATTCGTTTCACTACGGCTTGAAGCTTATCCCTTCTGGTACTGAATATGTTGTGTGATTATTTATATCAATGATCTTCAAAAAGATTGCCTGATATATCTAGTATTGGCATAATACATGTATACTTTTAGTCAATTATAAATAATATATGAAAAAGAAAATTACAAGCCAATGATAAAGTACTCAGTTTTAGCCTGACATTATGTGCTGTTTATAGTATGCATAAAAGCTTAAAAAAAAATCATATAATGTCCCTAAATATCAACATTACATATAAAATACGGTATATTCAGTCAGGAATTAAACATATACCTGTGTGGAAACTCTAAACAGAATGAAGTATATAAATGAGTATTACTAGTTATATCTAAAGTGACTAATACTGAACTAACTAGTAATGCTGATCATGCAGAATAATAAAAATGGTTTTATCCACCAAAGACATTTACAGCATATGCATTTGATATATGTCATAAATGGCTGGTATGCTGGTAGCCTTAACTATCTGGAGAAAAGGGGTTCCTTGACCCAAGCTCCACTAGATGATGTTGCCTTGGTCACTGCATTCACATAGAGACTGAAGCGGTAGTCAAGTAGTCTCTCTCTCTACAATGGCTATGGAAATAGCTAGTACTGTTCGCAGCTGTGATTTTTCTACAGCTGTATGAAGTCTAGGGAATCCCTGTTGGACCTCAATAGAAATAGAAATGTAATTTTAAACTGGTTTTCCTGGATTTTTAATTAAGGACCCGATATAGGCCATCCATGTATGATCATAAAGTATGAACCCCCAGGAACCCCAAAATTAGCAAACCAAAGAGGCCACAATTTTTGCAGGAGTGCCACAGCCCCTTAATTCGTTATCCAACCACAGCCTTGTACAGTACATATTGGTGTGGCTATGCCTGGTTGTGCATTTCAGTCTATTCTGCTGATCGCAAGGACACAAGGGGTACAAACCTCACATACAGTGATCCCTCAAGTTTTGATGTTGTTTTGTTCTAGAAAGACAATTGTAAGCTGAACTATTGTACCTTAAAACCATAACTTTATGGCAAACTAGTAAATGCTTCTGAAGCTTCCAAAATGTTAACTCAAACTAAGAAAAAAATTATTGAACTAGTAATGCTGGAGGCTGTAAATCCCTTTCTATATGGGTCCTCCGCAGTATACATAATGTACTAGCAAAATATAATCTCCTCATCTGGTGTCCAAAGGAGCTGCTCATGCTGGCACAAGTAAAGGGCAGTACAGAACACGTTGTTCCATAAACATGAATGGAAGGGGCATGGCCGTGACATCACTAGGGGGTGTGACTGCGACATCATGTCCCCGTCTAGGAGGCAGCACCTAGTAGAATACCGGGGGCTGCACCGAAATCGCGGGGGTCCCCTGCAATCATACATCTTATCCCCTATCCTATCCAGTTTTATGCCCATGAAATTCCCATACATATTGGCTGGCTCTATACATTAATAACATGTGCCATCGATCAGCAGGGTGTGTAGCATTGTATACTCAACATGGTTTCAAGTATCAATAGGATAGGAAAGGCCATACCATTGTATTTAAAAATATTATAACCTAAGGGATCACTGTACTATACTGAT
The DNA here is from genome assembly GCF_029499605.1 of Hyla sarda. Lineage (NCBI taxonomy): Eukaryota > Metazoa > Chordata > Amphibia > Anura > Hylidae > Hyla > Hyla sarda. Next base: position 128,863,966 of record NC_079197.1, on the reverse strand, counting down.
AAATTAAGACCTTTAAAAAGAAACTTGAAAACCTGTTTTTGAAAACTGTGTTTGTTGCAATGACATACATCATATTTTGTGTGTCTAACTAGAGATAGTAGAAGTGCACTGCAAATACTCAACATTCTTGGACCCAGCCCAGTCCTCTAAAAGAGTAGCCTAAATCTTCTAGTATGTAAAGTATTTGTACCTGAACATAATTGTGAAGAAGAGTGAATCAGTATTTCTTTAGAATATCTAATGGACAACACTAAGCTCTGTGTAGAGCAGGGAAAAACAAAAAAATATACAAAATCTACATTGGGGCAGCTTTACAATTGCAAATGCACCAGAATTCTGGTGTGATTTGAAAAAAAAAAAAAAAAACAACCTGCTTACATGACTTGTGCAACATCTATTATATATTTTAAAACACTTCTTACACACTTTGCAGGTAAGGTTTGTTTGGGAATCTACCTGCCAAAATTGTGGTGTTAATCTCATTGACTAATGGGCTTTTCCGGGAAGATTCCATCAAAAGAATGAACATGATCATTTGTTTGGTGGAACAGAATTCGGAACTTCCTATGTGTGAACAGAGAGGCAGCTCTGGGAGGCCGCTGCAAGCAGAATCCACCCAGAATTTCCTCTTGGGAATTCCAAGTGGAGTGTTTGTAGTCTGGACGAGCTCTTAGACAGTCTTCATAAATCTCGGCCAAAGTTTTTTATCTCTACAACATAATCAGTTTTCAAGTAAAGATTGTGCTTACCATACCAGGGCCAAATCATTTGTTTTCACCCAAATCTCTAATATTGGTTGTTACCCTGGAATATCAAAGCAACTCCTAGACCTCCTATCCTACTACATGATGTACATTTTTATAACTACAGATCCGCCAAAGCTTGCGCACATAGGTTTAGTTCTTGAAGTGAATCTTACCTGTTGGGATGAATGCAGGTTGCTGTAACTGCATATTTGCTAGAGCCTGTTGGTAGTGGAAAACACTGGGGTTGAACACCGTGGTGGCCCCATTGCTTTTTTCAAGTGCTGGCCTCTTTGGTAAAGGTTGAAGTGCTCCAGGCTGCAGCGCCTGTGAATTAGGAAGGGATTATTTGCAAAAAAAAAGACTAGAAATCTGCATATCCTGCATGCATGATATATAATCCAATATACATAATCACCTGTAAATAGATCATTGTTCTAAGACAGGAAATACCATTAAGTAAGGAACATCACCAAGGAATCAAAATGAAAATCAGAAAATGGTTGAAGTAAAACCAGGACCTTAGTCGGGAAACATGGAGTTTCACAAAGCAGATTATACAGCGTTTGTCTGTAACAAGTGTTTGTGGACAACGGGATGTTGCACTGTAATACTATTCCCTATAGATCTGCTCCAATATACTGCAGTCTTGGATGCAGAAATAGAATTCTTATGGAGGGCAAGGAAAGAAGAGAAAAGAATACTGTATCTTGGTGGTGCAGTTACAGGCACTGAGCCTTTAACTTTTATGTTATGGCCTATGCTAGTACAGGTTACTCAGAAACCACTTGGCTTCCACTGAAAAATTCATAAACCATGACATACAGTTACAGCATGGGTTGGTGAGGGAGTATGGCCTGCTCCATATCCAGCAGGTGCCGGCTGGGACCACTGGGACCTCCTTCAATCACGAGAATGGGGGACCCATGACTGCTGTTCCATTCAGCTATTTGTGACTGACAGGGATAGTTAAGTAGAGTGCACATCTACCACTGTGAGTCCCATAGAGTTAGATTGGGGCAGCAGTCGTGGGTCCCCCAGTCTCATGGTCGGTGAGGTTTCTATTGGTCGAATATTGATCAAATATCTATTCCATATCTGGCTGCCGCCCTATTGAAAACAGGAGGACAAATAATCCTTGTTATAATGATTGGTGGGGCTCCTAGTCACCAGATACATAACCTATACTGATAATAAGTGTTGTTCATGTGAAAACCTCTTTAATTGGGCAGATTGTTGAGGCATGTGGAAAGATATTTTTGATAAAGTTATGATCTGCAGCCATTCAGTGGTTGCCCTTATTCACATATGCAGTCCGAAACTGTATGGGCGTCTTACATCATCCAGCTTTTGAAAGTCTATCGTCTGGCCCTTCTGTATTTTGGTATGTAAACAAGTTAATGGAAACACAAAATAATAATGGGTGTAGGAGGAATACATAATAAACATTATTCTGACCTTGAAAAAAGCTCAAAGTGAAATATTAAAAGGGAAAGTTTATTTCTCTGCATTTATATTTTAAATCGTTGCCAGTAATTTTAATGTTCTATTTAGTATATTTACTATTACTTATTGGCTATTTAAAGGGGTACTCCCCACATCAACTGGTGCCAGAACGTTAAGCAGATTTGTAAATTACTTCTACTTAACAGTCTTAATCCTTACAGTACTTCTCAGCTGTTGTATGTTCCACAGGAAGTTCTTTCCTTTTTGAATTTCCTTTCTGTCTGACCACAGTGCTCTCTGCTGACACCTCTGTCCATTTTAGGAACTGTCTGGAGCAGGAAAGGTTTGCTATTGGGAATTGCTCCTACTTAGCACTGTGGTCAGACAGAAAGGAAATTCAAAAACGAAAACAACTTCCTGTGGAACATACAACAGCTGAGAAGTACTGGAAGGACTAAGATTTTTAAATAGAAGTCATTTACAAATCTGGTTAACTTTCTGGCACCAGTTGATTAAATGTTTTTTTTTTTCCAGTTGAGTACCCCTTTAACATATTAGTTTATAGCAGTACATAATCAAAGTCCAGTCCTGTAAATAGCATGTTATTGCAATATCCTGTGGCCCACAAAGACACGTTTACCAGATCTACAGATATATTGGACATGCACTAAGTTTGACATAGCTGCATTTTATATCCCAAAGTATAAGAGATAATCTTTAGCTGGATGGTGTCAGACAACATTATCGCAGCATCAGGTTTTCACATGTATCAAACAGCTTTTTGGGAGCAAGGAGACAGGAGCCTACCGGAGGCATAGGGGACAGATCACTTGGTGCAGGACCAATAGAGAGAAAGCATGGGAAATTCTAATACACAGAGGCAAAATATGAAATGAGGGAAAGGAATGACTGACAGAAGTTACACCAGTGTAAATCTTAGTCCATTGCTTAAAGTGTCACTGTCAATAAAGATAATAAACTTTTGACATGTCAAAGAAAAATGTGCTGAGATCCCCACTAATCACTAGGGTTGGTTGTGAGAAGCACTCAGCTAAATGCTTCTCCATGTCCTGCTGCAGAAGAAGGATTCTATTGCAAGTCCAAGGAGTCCGTCTTGTGAAGTGGGCAGAGACACAAGCGCTTAGCCAAGCATTTTTCCTGCCTTGCTCTAGCGATAATTGGGTGTCTTAATACCCAGACCCCGACTGATCAAAACCTTTGACAGGGTCACTTTAAAGAATGTAAAAATCTGGTTTGCAGCCAAAGCTGTATGGTAGAGATAGATAGATAGATAGATAGACATTGGATAAATAGATAGATAGACAGATTTTATTTTGATTGAAGGAGGAATTAGTATCATTGCAGGAGGTATTAGTTCTTAAGATGACATAAATACTAGATAGTTGTCTAATACTTAAATATGTATAAGATGATAAAAAAAATTGATATAAAAGACTTATCAGATACTTAAAAATAGATAAAAGATAAGTAGTAGTTATATATATATATATATAATGAGATAACTCATACATAGAGAGAAAGATAGAGAAAGATAGAATATAATAGCAGGAGGCATTAGATTAGATATGTAAATAGATAAATAAAACAACAAATATGATGTAGAGATTAGATGGTTCTAGGATACTTAAAGGGGCTGTCCGACCATTAACACTTATCCTCAATCCACAAGATAAGGTACAAATGCATGACCACTGGAGGTCCGAAGGCTGGGTCTCACTGTGATTTTGGATGTGCATGTGCACTGATGCTCTTTTCATTGTCTATGGGTGCTGCTAAAGATTGCCGAGCTGTACTCCGATATGGGATACATGTATAATCATGGAAATCCATCTGATGGGGATGAATGTTAATGATTTGGCAACCCCCGTAAATATGTATTTTTATATTTTATATCTGTATATTTTATATACAGTATCTATACATAATGGCCCTCATTTACTATTGGAAACCCGACATGTTTTGTCGGGTTGTGCACCAGATTCTGGTGCCAGTATTTGCGCCAGCATTGAAAAAACCCGACTAACTCTCCATTTTACTAAGAAAACACAAAAAGGGGGTGTGGTCTCCGAAAAGGGGCGGGTTCCCAACATTTTCACAAAAAAACTAAATTTTTACTAAGGTTTCCACAGAAAATGTGGTGGATTTGAGCTGAGGAAAACCAGACAGATCAGAACATGTGTAAAAAAAAGCAAAATGTAGGGAAAGTGGAAAATGTAGGGAAACCTTAGTAAATACCACGGAAAAAAAATTGTAGGGAATTAAAACCCACAAAAAAAACTACACAACACTCTTAGTAAATAAGGGCCAATGTATACAATATTGTATTTATTTATAAGTTACATAGTTGTAAAAAAAATTCTTTATATGACAGTAAAAGCCAATAAAAGGTGCAACATATTACACTCCTATGCGTCAGTAGAAAAGTGATGTTACATTATAATCATATGGCATTATAAATGATGATGAAATTAGAACAGACATAAGCTGCAAACCAGGAGACATTATTAAATGTATCTATTCATGTAGATAACACAAACATGTAAGTAACAGGAATCCATGCATTTGAAAATGGTCACATGCAAAGCAAGAAGGTCATAGGTTGAAGTACCAGGTCAAGGGTGGCCTTGAGGGGACGCTTCAGTGATGTGACAGCTGGCTGAGTCTTATTAGCAGGCAGGGAGCACATGATGGCAATGGGCCAAAAGGGGTCAAGCACAACAACATAAACAGCAAGCAGAGGCGTGTCATAAGAGGTGCGACATTGTGGACAGGTGAAAAGAAGAAAAAAAAAAGAATGCATTATATATTGTACCAAAACTACACATGCATGTGATGACAACTATTGTTAATGCATTAGAATAAAATACAACAGGCTTTTATTTTGTTCTATAAAAAGCAGCAACCTAAAACATTACATATCTTATTATAGACTACAAAGCAAAATCTTCTTACCTAAAGGGGATGTTCACACCTTACAGTTTATCTATACTGTACATTTAATCTACAAAAATGTTGGGTAACTTTGGATCACTGTGAGATAAATACTACAATGTACAAAGAGTTAGGGCTCTATAACATAGGGCACTTATCAGCCAAACAGGCCAATATTTCCCTGTGTAAAAGGCTCAACAATCTGCTAACAAATAATGGAAAAAAGCAAGGGCTGCATGAACAATCCAGCGATCATATGTGTGCGACCCTGCCTGTGTAAAGGATCATTCAATATAAATCATGTAATGTACATTTTTACAGATATGTGATTTGCCCTCATGTTCCTGAGATATGAGGGTTTATAGTTTGTATAACAATTCAGGTAACCAGTCAGATGGGTGGGGCTTAATTTTAATAATCTGTCGGAAAAAAGAAAATAACGACCGATACCGGCGCCTCGTGTATTACCCTAGGTAAGACAGCTCAAGGTCCTATGTAGGACCAGATAGGTGCAAAATGTCCTCAGTAGGACCATTTATTAAAGTGCATAACAAGTAAAAACAAAAAAGGTTGCGATGATGCGTTTCGGGAGGAACCCTCCCTTCCTCAGATCAGGTGCTGATCTGAGGAAGGGAGGGTTCCTCCCAAAACGCGTCATCGCAACCTTTTTTGTTTTTACTTGTTATGCACTTTAATAAATGGTCCTACCGAGGACATTTTGCACCTATCTGGACTATGTGCATTTTCTACTAGTGAGTCTGCAGCGCCATTCACTCAGGGTTATTTTTCTGCTCCATTTGACCTAATTTTAATAATGGGAGTGACTGGTAATGGGAAGGATTATACAGTCAGGGGGTGTGTACTAGGCATACTTTCTCCTTAATGTATAACTTTCACACCCTCTGACTGTATAATCCCACCCATCACCTGATAGTTACTCCCACTGTTAAAATTAAGTTCACGCATATCTGATTTCCTGAATTGTCAGACAAACTATAAACCTTCATAGCTCGGGGATGGAAGAGTGTATCAAGAAACTCTAAAAGATGTGTGATCACGGCACTCTAAGTTATTTCATAATAATGCAGGACTTACTAGTCCTCTTGGTTATCCAGAATTTAAAAGAAAAAGAAAAAAGCTTAAAAAGGGAAACTGATAGGCTGTTCACCCGAACTAAAATATACTGGGTTATAGTGTAGTGCGGAAGAACAGCATTAAACACTTACTTTAATTAATGAAGTATCGGCAGAGTTATAGATCTTTAGTCTTCTATCACTATTGTGCAGCTCTGCGTTATGGATCCCGGAAGCCTCCTCAATATTCCTGCTCTGGCCCACCTCCGTGATGAATATTTAAAAGTATTCACTCTTACCTTGTTTTGACGCATGAGTATGTCTCAAGTCCTAGTGACGTAAGAGTCAATACTTTTATATATTCATTATTGAGGAAGGCCAGAGCGGGAATATTGAGGAGGCAGGGGAGCGTGGTGAGCCGGCTCCCTGCCTTCATTCACAGAGCTGTGCAATAGGAATAAAAGACTAAAGACCTATAACTAAAAGACTAAAGACATTAATTTAAGTAAGTGACCCCTCATTTTAATGCTGTTCACCTACACTATGACCCAGTATACTGGGTTTAGTGCAGGTGAACTGCCTTTCAGTTTCACTTTAATGTAGCAAAGCTTTCGTCCAAAGCCAGAGCCACCCCTGTCTTAGGGTTGTGTGTAGTATTACATATCAGCTCCATTCACTTCAATGGTACTGAGCTGAAATACCACTCACAACCTGATGACAGGGGTGGTTTTGTTTTTGGAAGAAAATAACTAGGTTTTTCTTATCCTGGATAACCTCTTTAACGGAGTACTTATAATGCAGTGGAGGTTTTAGCTTTTCTTATAAATTACTGTACAATGCCTGGTATGTAAAGCTCATGGTCTTCCTAAAAAGATCTGTGCAGACCATAAGCCCACAAGGAAGTAGACATTTTAGTTCTGAAGCCTGCAGAATTGTTAATGCAACTCTGGACTATAATACAGGCTGTAACTCAGGATTAGTATAAAATAACTAAATCAGGTTAAAGAGTCCCTGTCATTTAAAAAAAATATAGTCAAGGTCAAAGTGCTGAGATCCCCACTCATCATTAGAATGAGCAGAGAAAAGAGCGCGGTAGCAGGCTTCACTCCCTGGCTTACAGCAATCTCCATCCAGCTTCACTAGATAGCTTCAATATATGTTTATGGGCCGTCCAATGAAGCTAGACTGAGATTGCTGGAAGTAAAGCACTTCTCCCAACTCATTAAAATTATAAGTGGGGATCTAAGCACTAAGACCCTGACAAATCAAAACATTTGACATGTCTCTGTGATATCAAAAGTATTTTTCAATGACAGAGACTTTTTAATTACAGTTTCCCAATTTGTATGTACATATTATATATAAAGATTCATAAAAAATTATGTTTTGACGTGAACTTACATTTTAATAATGTTTTCTAGTATTGGTAGTCTTGATAAAATAGATTAATAAACAGATCATAATATAATCTCTGCAAATTTAGTCCCCAAGTGCTGATCTTGAAGACCACAGCCAAAAAGGAGGATATCAATTTCCATGGCTTCTGTATTGCTGTCTGTTAACCCAGGGCTATGCAAATGGGGTCCAAACATACCTGTAGAAACTTATGGTGCTGCATGAAAAACTGTTTTATCCCATAGAATTAAAGAGGTTATCCAAGAATGTAAAAACCGAGCCAGTTTCTTTAAAAAAACGCTTCCCATCTGTCTCCAGGTTGGGTGTGGTTCTGCACCTCAGTTCCATTGAAATGAATGGAGTCAAGTTGAAATACCTCACACAACCTGGAGACAGACGTGGAGCTGTTTTTGAAAGAAATAACCTCTTTTTCTATTTCTGGATAAGTCCTTTAACCCCTTAAAGTTTTTGCACTTTCATTTTTTCCTCCTCACATTTAAAAAATCATAACCCTTTCAATTTTCCACCTAAAAATCCATATTATGGCTTATTTTTTGCGTCACCAATTCTACTTTGCAGTGACATTAGTAATTTTACGCAAAAATTCACGGCGAAACGGGAAAAAAAATCATTGTGCGACAAAATCGAAGAAAAAATGTCATTTTGTAACTTTTGGGGGCTTCCGTTTCTACGCAGTGCATATTTCGGTAAAAATGACACCTTATTATTCTGTAGGTCCATACGATTAAAATGATACCCTACTTATATAGGTTTAATTTTGTTGTACTTCTGGAAAAAATCATAACTACATGCAGGAAAATGTATACGTTTAAAAATGTCATCTTCTGACCCCTATAACTTTTTTTTTATTTTTCCACGTACAGGGCGGTATGAGGACTCATTTTTTGACCTGAAGTTTTTATCGGTATGATTTTTGTTTTGATCGGACTTTTCGATCACTTTTTATTCATTTTTTAATGGTATAAAAAGTGACCAAAAATATGCTTATTTGGACTTTGTAATCTTTTTGCGCATACGCCATTGACCGTGCGGTTTAATTAATGATATATTTTTATAGTTTGGACATTTACGCACGCGGCGATACCACATATGTTTATTTATTTTTTTTATTTACACTGTTATTTTTTTTATGGGAAAAGGGGGGTGATTCAAACTTTTATTAGGGAAGGGGTTAAATGACCTTTATTAACACTTTTTTTTTTGCAGTGTTATAGGTCCCATAGGGACCTATAACACTGCACACACTGATCTCCTATGCTGATCACTGGCGTGTATTAACACGCCTGTGATCAGTGTTATCGGCGCTTGACTGCTCCTGCCTGGATCTCAGGCACGGAGCAGTCATTCGTCAATCGGACACCGAGGAGGCAGGTAAGGGCCCTCCCGGTGTCCGATCAGCTGTTCGGGACGCCGCGATTTCACCGCTCCGGTCCCGAACAGCCCGACTGACTAGCCGGGATACTTTCACTTTCGCTTTAGAAGCGGCGGTCAGCTTTGACCGCCGCTTCTAAAGGATTAATACTGCACATTGCCGCGATCGGCGATGTGTGTTATTAGCCGCGGGTCCTGGCCGTTGATGAGCGCCGGGACCGACGCGATGTGATGCAGGGTCGCAGCGCGACGCCGCTTCATGTCGCTGGAGCCGGCGCAGGTCGTAAATATATGTCCTGCGTCGTTAAGGGGTTAAAGGGGTACTCTGGGGGAATTTTTTTTTCTAATCAACTAGTGCCAGAAAGTTAAACAGATTTGTAAATTACTTCTATTAAAAAATCTTAATACTTCCAGTACTTATTAGCTGCTGAATACTGCAGAGGAAATTATTTTCTTTTTGGAACACCGTGCTCTCTGCTGACATCACGAGCACAGTGCTCTCTGCTGACATCTCTGTCCATTTTAGGAACTGTCCAGAGCAGCATATGTTTGCTATGGGGATTTTCTCCTACTCTGGACAGTTCTTAAAATGAACAGAGACGACAGCAGAGAGCACTGCGCTCATGATGTCAGCAGAGAGCTCTGTGTTCCAAAAAGAAAATAATTTCCTCTGTAGTATTCAGCAGCTAATAAGTACTGGAATGATTAAGATTTTTTAATAGAAGTCATTTACAAATCTGTTTAACTTTCTGGCACCAGATGATGAAAAAAAAAAAATTCCACTGCAGTACCCCTTTAACCTCCCTAGCGGTACGATTCCGTCTGGAAATTTGTACCAAAAGCGGTACAATTTTTTGCATTGAAATTCCACATCTCCCCCATCACATTCCCCCTCCCTTGTCACATTTCCCCCCCCCCCATATCACATTCCCCCCTGTCACATTCCCCCCCACCTTGTTGCATTCTCCCCCCCCCTGTCACATTCATCCCCCCTGTCACATTCTCCCCCCTTGTTACACTCTCCCCCCCGTCACATTCATCCCCCCTGTCACATTCCCCCCTTGTTACATTCTCCCCCCCCCCCTTGTTACCTTCTCCCCCCTCCATGTTACATTCCACTCCCCCCCTGTCACATCCCCCCTTTGTCACATTCCTCCCCCCTGTCACATCCCCCCCCCCTTGTCACATTCTCCCCTCTGTCACATTCCCCCCTATGTCACATTCCCCCCCTATGTCACATTCCCCCCCCCCCCCCTTGTCACATTCCCCCCCCCCCCCCCCCTTGTTACATTCTCCCCTGTGTCACATTCCCCCCTTGTCACCTTCTCACCTTGTTCTGCAGCAGAATACACTAGGTTTGCCGGGCAGATTTCAAACCTAGTGTATTTGCTGCAGAACAAGCCCTTTCCCCTTCAGCCAATCACAGGCTTTACACCACTGCGGCCTGTGATTGGCTGAAAAGGGAAAGGTCCTGTAAGTTGAATAGAGCAGTGAACAGAGCGCACGGAGGGGACCGACATCTGCAGGGACCGGGATTAGGTGAGCAAAAGGTTTTTTTATTTTCTTCCTTCTTACTTTTACACTTAGTTCAGGGTTTTCTACCAGGGGGCCTCCAGCTGTTGTGAAACTACTGCTCCCAGCATGCCCCGGACAGCCAAAGGCATGCTGAGAGTTGTAGTTTTGCAACATCTGGAGGCCCCCTGGTTGAGAAACGCTGACTTTTAGTATATGTCTTTACCTGCTCTGGCCGGCCCCCGCAACGGGAGCCGACCCGAGCAGATAATCACATATTTTCCCGGGGGCTGCATCACTACATCGCAAAAAGCAAAAATCGCGATTTGATTGCTTTTGCGATATACTGTGCAGCCCGCACAGCAACTTTGCAATTCTACCCCGAGCGTGACTCGGGGTTACCGCTTCTAGCAGCGAAAATTAACCCCGAGTCACGCTCGGGAATACCGCTAGGCTGGTTAAAGGGGTTATCCAGTGGAAAACAATTTTTTTCTAATTAACCGGTGCCAGAAAGTTAAACAGATTTGTAAATTGCTTCTATATAAAAATCTTAAGCCTTCCAGTACTTATTAGCTGCTGTATGCTGCAAAGGAAGTTGTATAATTATTTATGCTCTCGGCTGACACAGAGGTGTCAGCAGAGAGCACTGGGGTCAGACAGAAAAGAACTACACAACTTCTTCTAGAGCATACAGCAGCTGATAAGTACTGGAAGGGTAAAAATATTTAAATACAAGTATTTTACTAATCTGTTTAACTTTTTGGCACCAGTTGATTTTTAAAAGAAAAATTCTACTGGAGTACCCTTAATGCTTCTAGTGGACAATGTTTGTAAAGTTGATGCTACTTCTGTTATCTTGTGAACTCTCACAAAATCCAAGAAAAAGAAAAGCTACAGTATGAAAATAAATTTGTATGGGCACTGTTTCATGGATCTGTATAACACTGACTGGTAGTGCAAACGAACAGGATGACCAGCACAGGTGAAGGAACATCCTGTTCGTTTGCACTATCATGTTACTTGGCGTTGCCCACGCCAGTCCTGGCACTACGGGCTTGAGGAGTGAGCTGGACTTTCTTCTATTTGGTTTCTACTAACACTGACTGGTAATATGGCTAAGTGTATGATCCCTTAGGATATGTTTACATCCGAACACAGCCTATGTTTGTGGTTCATGATGGCAGAACGTTATGTTGACATAAACGGGGGCCTACCTGGGATGGAGCCATTGCTTTTATTGGACTGAACATAGCCAAGTATTGACTAGGTATTGTATATTTACTGCATTTGTATAACTCTATATCCTCAAAAATTTACCAAATATAGCAACTACTAGACTATGTTCGTTGCGCTGATATTAAGGTTTCCAGCACGGTATGCTTTGATACATGTATGTGTGCCGTTCTGCTGGTTTGCCGACAAATACCACAGACTATGTTTAGATGTGAACATTGCCTTGACTTAGTGTTTGGTTTACCTTGTAACATTATGTGTTCAATTTCAGATCTGCTTATCAACTTAAAAGGGAATGTCTCATTGAGGGGTCATTAGCAAGTCTTCTGCTAGGGACCCCCTTCTATTAGCCAAAGCTGAGAGTTGGTAAGTAAGAGTAGCTTCTGCTCGGGTAGACATAGCCTGTCAAGGTATTGCATGGTCAACAATTCAGTTAAGTAGCAAGCATGTAATACTGCAGTTTCCCTCAAAGTAAATGAACCTACCTACCTGGATCTACCCAAAGGATACCAGCAGTCATACCCAGAGCAATCAGCTGATCACTGGGATCGCTGTCTTTAGGAAAGGGGATGTCTTTCTGAGAAGTTTGAGAACACACTGACATCTTTTCGGTCTTTAGACGGTAAGGTCTTATCAATGGCCTTACAGTATAAAACCATAACACTTCCCTGTGGCCCCTCAAGACCAGTGGTCAGCAACTAACCTTGTATAACTGCAGTATATTATGAATATTGGGATTGCCACTTTAGGTTGTAGGAAAAGCATTTTCTGCTGATAAATAACTACTGTGAAGTGCAGAGGATGACATTTCATGTGAATGAAGAATACACAGAACAAATGTTACTTTCCATTATCTCTGCATCTATTGCACCAAACCAGTTTAAAGTAATCATATAAACCCTCATTAATATGTATTTTCTCCAAATTTCTAGTCAGTACAAAAACTTTCAAGATAAAATTTCTTCCCAGAATGCTTAGTATTCTGGCAATAAGAATATGGTCAGTACTGGATACTAGGACCCTACAATGGAGATAGGATCAATCTACTAAGAGTCCCTAAATATTAAAGTGGGTCCTTATTCTGATCAAGCAGCTTAGTCATAAGTAAGTAACTTTGTATGATATAAACCATATTAGTACTGTCTATCGTTTTCAGTTCTCTGAATGCAGCCAGCGATGTAACCAGTGCTTTTATTCTGGTTGCCATAGCTATGTGCGGAGAAACATATATATATGCATACATTTAAGAACAAATTTTCCTTGACAAATATAATATATTTCATATACATTTTGCTGATGTACAGTAAAGTTTAGTATAATGGATATATAAACATGTGCATAGGTGTAGACATAGTAACCACATCCTCTGTGCACATTGCTGGCTGCTTCATGCAAAAACTATTGTGGTTTTCCCACAATAAAAGTGTAGAAAACCCCCAGTAAAAGCCAGACTGAAAAATTAGGAAGATATGTAAAATGCAATGTTATAGTGATGATCTGATGGATGTATAACACGCGGCTTCGGAGAGGTAAAAAGTGGTTTGAGAAGAAAAATAAATATGACTTAAACAAGTGTAAATCTAATTAGCCCCATGGCACCAAGACTCCGGAGAGGCAGGAGACAGGGTAAACCCTTACCATAGCAGCTGCGGTTGTTTGGTTCACCTGGTGCTGAGCTGCCTTTATTTTGGCTTGCAGGTGTGCCGGGGGGTGAAAGTACTTGCATTTCTCCCTAGAGCATCGGCCTTTGATGTAATCCATGCAAACAGTTACAGTGTTCTCATTGGTGTCAATCATGGCAATATCTATCGGATGCGCGTAGCGACAGTCGTTCTCACCGCGGGTGCAGTTACCACGCTGGAATTCTCTGCAAACCTAAGGAAAAAATTATCTGCATTTAAACAAGCACTTACATTTGTGATACAGAATAGATCATAACATCCAGTGCTGAAAAGCCACGCACTCCTTAAAATGACTATAAATGAAAAACTGCATTAAAACTGCCCATTGGATTTCTATTACTAATTAGAGACAGTAGCTATCCTATAGACATGAACGGGAACAGTTTCTGGGCAGGCTTTGTGACTTTTGAAGAGGTCATTCCATAGGGAGGGGAAGGCTGAGCTGTAAGGTCTAATCACAGGGACCCCCTCTGATCACAAGGGATCTGCTAGAATGCAGCAACAGTGCACATACTTGACTACTATTTACTTACTACTCTATTGCTTTGTTATGGGATTGCACTCGGTTATCATTAGTAATCCCATAGCGAGTGCATTGAGTGGTGGCTGAGCATGTGCACTACCCTCTACTCACTTAGGGGACAAAGGACATGTTTTTGTGATCACTGGCAAACCTTAAAGGGGTACTCCGGTAAAAAAAAAAAAAAAAATGTAATCCTGTCCAGAGCAGAAGAGGTTTGCTATGGGGATTTGCTATTGCTCTAAACAGTTCCTGACATCGACAGAGGTCTCAGCAGAGAGCACTGTGGTCAGACAGAAAAGAACTATACAACTTCCTCTGTAGTATACAGCCGCTAATAAGTACTGGATGGATTAAGATTTTTAATAGAAGTAATTTAAAAATCTGTTTACCTTTCTGGCACCACTTGATTTAAAAAAAAAAAAAAATGTTCCACCAGAGTACCCTTTAAATACCTATAATCCCTCATGGTAAGTTTTATTCTTGGGATAACTCGTTTATCTGTCTACTAGCCAGGACCCAGCATTGCTCAGTCTTCTTACTTAAGAAGGAAATGCAACAATGATGATCCTCATCACCATTGCACATATCAAATAACTTAACCAGCCCTAAGAAGGCATATAACAAGTTAATGTCCAAAGATTACACAAATCTGTAAAACCACACCCATTGCCATCTATGGGCTACTGTCTTTTTTTATCATGGACTCTCTAATGAATAAAAAAAAAAAAGTGGCATTCCCCATCGCATGCTGAATTATGCAAGTGTTCTTCATGCAGTGTCTATCGAAGCATTGGAGATACCTGAGCATTGTACTCTGGTATCTCCGGATCCTTATCAGTACAACATGTTTCAACTGCAAAGTATCTTCAGGGGACTATACATGCTGTAAAATGTTAAAATCTATGTCAACATAATGATGCCTGGATCCCCATGGGGCTGGTCAAGACATCGCTGGGTCTGAGCAAATTGTTTATAGGGATATGAGTTTCACTCGTTTGGTTGTTTTTTTTTAAACTATGATATCAATAAACGTTTTAGGTTCTGCATTCTTTATGTTAAATGAACCATATCAAATCATCTAGGCTGTGAGCAACAGGACACATACTGTTCACGTCCATAACTATATTATGAATCATTCTGTACCCCATCATTTCCTACCATTATCTGTGATTATTGAGTTAAGACTCCTAATAATGTATGCCTTTCCCTGCCAGTAACTTACAATATAATGATGTGATTGCATGTAAAACAACATGCAGCACATTTACATTATACATTAATAGTGGTTGTCATGGTTGTTTAAGATTAATGATGATAAAATTATTTGGTGCAAGGGTTTTTATTCCAGTGTTATGTACAGAAAGCAAAGTCACTAAAACATTTTTAATATACATTGTTTTTCGATTCCTTTGCATTTCCAAAAGGTTGATAAGGAATAAAGATCTCATAAGTTTTGGCAGTTGAGGATTTGCCATCAGCAGCAATAACCTGCCTCTTGTCCTGATCGTGTAACTAAGGCAAGGTTGACACCTGCATTGTATTTTCTTTTGTTCTGCTCAGACAAAGCACTCTTTACAGTCAAAATACATATACAATTGAAAAATGAACTATGACCCGACTATGTTTGGGTCATTAAAGTCAATTGGGCCCGTGCCCGTTCATGTACGTATATGTTGGCATCCCATTTTGACCCGATGCTGACATAGAAGTATTTGCTAATTGTAGTGTGAACCCAGCCTAAAGGTAGGACCTAAAACCGTGGTATACCGCGGCTTTAGGTCCTGTCACAAAACCGGATATGGGGCAAAAATGAGCCGACCAGAGTCACTATCGGACTCCGGTCGGCTCATTCAAATGAATGAGATTTGGGCTGGCTGGGATACGGGAGTGCCCGGTTTTCCCATCTCCCAGCTGGATCCGGTCCCCATATATGATAAATGTAGTGTGAACCAAGCCTGCACTAAGCACTAAGCTGTCTACATAGAGTAAAAGAAAACATGATTCATCAGACCAGGCCACCTTCTTCCATGGTCCTATTTAGCTGCTCACATAAGGCTGCCAATTTGGTGGTATACAAGGGTAGACTACATAGCACTGAAAGCTGTAATGACCCAGAAATAGCCTTTTTTTTTTTTTTTTTTTAACCAATTTGTGCTACACTGGCTCTTCTGTAGGATTAGACCAGATGGGCTAATCCTGTGCCCATGACCTGATTCACCTGTTGTCCTCCCTTGGCACATTTTTTGGTTTGTACTAACCACTAAATTCTGTGAACACCACACAAAGTCCTATAGTTTTAAAGATGCCCAGACCCCAGCCATATAGTCATCACAATTTGGCCCTTTAAAAAGTAACTCAGATGCCACTTAGTACAGATAATGAGCGCCGATCTTGGTGATTTGCACTCATTTACTGACCCTTCAGTCAGTTCGATCAACCATGCAGGCGAGCCCACAAATCACTGCTGGATTTTTTTGTGTAGCCCTTCAAATTCATCACTATTGACCGCACATTCCCTTTTTTCCCAGTGCCATGTGCCACAGATAACAATGATTTTATTGTCAGCACAAAAGATGTGATCAGATGTTCATCAGCTGATTTCTGGCTTTGTTACATGGGCCAATTATCAGGAATGTGCATTCCTTGAAACGCTCATTCACCTGATAATCTGCGTGTAAAAAGGCCTTTATTCTTGCCCATTTTTCTTGCTTTCAAGAACTGTCTGTAAATTTTTTGCTTAATATACCCCATCCTTTGATTAGGCCATATCACAAGATAATATTATTTTTTCACTGGTATGTGTATATGTCTGTGTATATGTTCATATATGGAGTATATAAGTTTCTATATAGTGTAGTGTGTACATTGATGTATATATGGTATACATGTTTCTATATAACTTGCTTTGATGTATATATGCTGTTATGATGTATTATATTCTGATCAATGTATTATTTGTCCAAATTGAAAGTGTTAGTATAATTTGATGCATGGCAATAATATGGTAATATTTCGGTTTGGTATGACCCAAAAATGAGCTATGGGATCTGGACACCTTAACATATTTAATGACAATGTAATCTCATTTTTTGTGGGGTTTGTCGCAGGTCTTTTTTCTTCTTTCAGATGGGAATACCGATTTTAAATGCTGATATTATTTCAGTACCATATGGTGGAATGCCAGTGTTTGTTGAATTGCATTCTAAGATTCGTCAAGTTGTCTTCATAAGTAATTGACAAGCCCTGAACAATAATTCCATATATTACACAATAATACTGTACACTATTATATAATAAAAGGATTTCTTATGAGTGTTGAATGTGCAGCCTGTCCCACAATAAAATCTAATATTCATAGCACGGTACTTCCATTAGGCCAACTAATCCATTTAGCTGTAACCTACCTCCAGTTTGTCTGTGCGCACCAGTTTCTGACCAGCAGAGCCACCAGGTACTGTAACAGCTGGATTTCCAGAAACCAGGACAGGGGTATTTGGTAGAAGCTCTGCAGGAACAAGACCCATGCCTGGGGAGACATGACTCAAGTAGGGACTAAAAGCCATGGATGGGCTTGTTGCAAGTGATGGAGTCACAGGGAATGTGGTCTGCAAAGAAGTAACATAAAAAGGAATTAGGGCACATTCATCAAAAAGTCTAATGAAGAATAAGCATGTCTCCTACCACTGAGTTCAAAGGGCCAGCCAAGATTAGAAAAATGGTTCCACAAAAACATTGTTAGGCACGTAGAGCTATGTCAAGCATTGCATTTCGGTCCTGACAAATCAGGACAATAGTCCATAGTTTGCATTAGTGATAAAAGTGACGTGGTCAGGAATGAAAGGCCAGTGATTAGCCAAAGAACTTGCTTCAGGCCAGCAAAAAAACAAACAAAAAAAAAAACTATCTTTCATTGGCCACACATCTCCCCGTGTAATAGGGGATGTGCGGGCAATGCATGATGGCAGCAAAGGGTTGCACGAATGATCCAGCACTCGTATTACCCAAGCCCTACAATTGGCTGAGTAAAGGAGCCAAAGTTTACTGCATGTGTTGGACCATCTAATAGAGCCCTTACTTTGGTTGTTTCAGGAGACACTAATATCACTAAATAAAGTCTACAATAATAAGAATTTAAAATATAATATCTGTCATTTTATACAAGATAATGTAATGTTTGAAATACTTCTGGAGAATGCCCAATATATCCTTCCAGATCACACATGGATCACATGGGTATGTCTAAATAACCTCAAGTCATCCCTGCAAATGGGAAAAACAACTGTAAGGGATGAATCAGCTGATCCCGGAAACTAAGACCATTAGGAAAGTTCGCTACGCTCTTCAGTTTTCTCATATTTTCAGAGTAATGCAAACTCCTGAAATATTGTTATCCAATCTGTTGTATTTATTTTTGCTGTTATGATTTCCCCTGTAAAGGACTGGCATTTGCTACTCTTTTACTGTACACAGTGGTATGACAATATCTCCTGACGCTGAAAGCGAATATGCTTAGATGCCCCCGTCAGGAATATCTCTTCAGTGCTTACCGACACATAACAGCCACAAGACCCATTTGGTACCAACCACAAAGCCTCTGTTAGTGCCAACTATATTGTATTGTATAGTAGTACCTACAATTTCTCCATTGAAAGCCATTCCATGGCATATACAGTGAGACAAAAGGGGTAAAGTTTCTCCATGAGCAAAATGCATAAAGACTTGTGGAGACTTATCGACCATTCATGCTCCACTGGGGATATGCAAAGCAGCTCTTACATCTGTTTTTCCAAGTGGCTCTCTCTCAGTGTTTCACTCTAGGAGTCTTGTAAACTAACTTGCAATGTATGCCAAGCCAGAGATCTCTGCAGAAGTAAAGAATACCCATCTGCAGACAGCTGTTTCAGGGTTTTGCCCCATCAGTACAGAGCAGGGTGCGGGCTAGTGAGAGGCCTGTCATTGAGGACAAATGGGGGTAATGTTTCTCTTTGAGCAGAGTGTCTTAACAATTTGTGAATACTTATAGGCCATTCACGTGTCTCTATGGACTATGCTCAAGGAGGAACATTACCAATATTATCAGACAATGACAGTCCTCTCCTTAGCTAGCCAGCACCCTGCTCTGGTGAGGTGCAAAACCCCAAATAATTGTCTGTAGGTGGGTGTTCTTTCCTTCTGGAGAAATCTCTCTTTGGCTCGGTATACATTTCCAGCCAGTTTCCAAGACTGCTAGTTGAGTGACACATGGACTTTAAGGGAAAGTCACTTGAAAATATGGTATGATGTGAAAGCTGCTTTGCGTATCCTTTCCTGACAGTATATACCTACACCCCTGGCCTGCTAAGGGTCTCTGAAATGTAAAAAGTTATATATGAGCAGCTGTAAGAGTTTGAGGACTTTTTTCCTTTGCATTCATTTCTTTGTGCAGGAAAAAAAACTGGGACTAGTGTGACAGTGTTTAGTGACAGCACTCTACCTCTACAATAGAAGCATGTGGCTTAGGCTGCATTCACATCACGATTTCTCCATCCGACTGGAGTAAAACGATTTTATAGCCTAAAATCGTATGAAATCGTTAAGTCGGATCCATTGACCTCCATTAAAAAATCGGATCCATTACACACATTCGATTTGATCCGCATCCGATTTAACACAATTTTTGTTCAGGTCTGAAATCGGGGTTGACCACTGATGTGTAATGGATCCGATTTTTTTAATGGATCCGACTTTATATACGATTTCATACGATTTTAGGCTATAAAATCGTTTTACTCAAGTCGGATGGAGAAATCGTGATGTGAATGCAGCCTTAGTTTGACAGAGTGACAGTAGTTACCGATTATCAGATTGCTGAGCAATGAGCAACGCCCCCCATAGGCGGGTGAGACAGCTGCACCTTAGACAGCTGCTTATCCTTTCTATGTCCTGCCATGTCACTGCTCTTTACATATTCCTTCCCCTTGGCTAACATGGTACTACGTATTTTTTACATTTTCTATTATGTTGTAATTGGCACTTTAAGCAGGTCAAAAGCTGAGCTGGGAATACTTCTTGTAGTTTTATTGCATGCTGTGTTTTACCTGTGTAAACAATTACTATGCCCCTGACCTATTTTTCCCTTAGTAACTGGGTCTGGAAAGTAGTTGCAGTATCACATACAGCTCATAAGCCTTCACACATTCACAAAAATGTCTGATCCAATGAAGTCTGAGAGTGTAAAAACTAGAAAAATCAAGTATATATTAATTTCTAATAATTAGATTCTGGAGGAGATCTAGAATGATGCCTGTTTTTCTGATAGCTGCCAGGCTCTTTTCACACTGTGTTTGGTAGTGTCCATCTGGGGTATATGTTGGGGAATTCCCAGGCACATCCAAGGGATACTTTTGATTGATGCCACTTAGTGGTATTCAACACCAGCATGGCCTCCATGCTCCCTCTATGCATCTCTATGGGAGAGCAGGAGATACAGTACTCATGTATCTCCGACCCATAGAGATGCATGGAGGAGGCGTGTCAACCACAGCTTTGTGTGGTGGCCACTAGGTGCATGGGGAGAGCTGGGGTGCCAGTCAGGAGATTATGGGGTGTCCCAGTGGTTGGAACCCCACAATCAGACACTTATCCCCTATCCTGTTCCCCTTTACATGTACTATATTAAAGGGTTTTTCTACGACTTAACAGGTTATTCCAATCTATATATATAAAACTCAACGTGTGTGTATGTATGTATGTATGTATATATGTATGTATGTATGTATGTATGCATGTATGTATGTGTGTATGTATGTGTGTATGTATGTTCCACAAAAACTTCCAAACGGCTAAAGATATTAACATGAAACTTGGCACACATGTTACTTATATGTCAACAACAAACATAGGATAGGTGACTTAACCCTTACTCACCCCCATTTGCCAGGGGCGGGGTTTATGTTTAAAGTCCTATACAAGTCAATGGGAAATATATGTTACTGCATAACGGCTGGAGATATTTCGATAATACTTGGTCACATATTACTTATATGTCCACTTAACCCCTTAAGGACCGGGGTTTTTTCCGTTTTTGCATTTTCGTTTTTTGCTCCTTGCCTTTAAAAAATCATAACTCTTTCAATTTTGCACCTAAAAATCCATATGATGTCTTATTTTTTGCGCCACCAATTCTACTTTGTAATGACGTCAGTCATTTTGCCCAAAAATCTACGGTGAAACAGAAAAAAAATCATTGTGCGACAAAATTGAAAAAAAATGCTGTTTTGTAACCTTTGGGGGCTTCAGTTTCTACGTAGTACATTTTTCGGTAAAAATGACACCTTATCATTATTCTGTAGGTCCATATGATTAAAATGATCCCCTACTTATATAGGTTGGATTTTGTCGGACTTCTGGAAAAAATCATAACTACATGCAGGAAAATTAATACGTTTAAAATTGTCATCTTCTGACCCCTATAACTTTTTTATTTTTCCGTGTATGGGGCGGTATGAGGGCTCATTTTTTGCGCCGTGATCTGAAGTTTTTAACGGTACCATTTTTGCATTCATAGGACTTATTGATCATTTTTAAATTATATAAAAAGTGACCAAAAATACATTATTTTGGACTTTGGAATTTTTGTGCGCGCACGCCATTGACCGAGCGGTTTAATTAATGATATATTTTTATAATTCGGACATTTCCGCACGCGGTGATACCATATATGTTTATTTTTATTTTTATTTACACTGTGTTTTTTTTTTATGGGAAAAGGGGGGTGATTCAAACTTTTAATAGGGGAGGAGTTAAATGATCTTTATTCACTTTTTTTTTTTTTGCAGTGTTATAGCTCCCATAGGGACCTATAACACTGCACACACTGATCATTGTTATCCCATAGGGACCTATAACACTGTACACACTGATCTCTTATGCTCCCATAGGGACCTATAACACTGCACACACTGACCTTCATCATTGATTACTGGTTTCTCATAGGAAACCAGTGATCGACGATTCTGCCGCATGACTGCTTATGCCTAGATCTCAGGCACTGAGCAGTCATTCGGCGATCGGACAGCGAGGAGGCAGGTAGGGACCCTCCCGCTGTCCTGTCAGCTGTTCGGGATGCCGCGATTTCGCCACGGCTATCCCGAACAGCCCACTGAGTTAACCGGCAACTTTCGCTTTCGGTTTTAGCCGCGCGGCACAGCTCTGAGCGCGCGGCTAAAGGGTTAATAGCGCGCGGCGCTGCGCGCTATTAGAGGCGGGTCCCGGTTTCACTATGATGCCGGGTCCGCCATGATATGATGCGGGGTTACCGTGTAACCCCGCGTTATATCAGGAGAGCAGGACCAAGGACGTACCGATACGTCCTTGGTTCTTAAGGGGTTAAAATATAGGATAGTTAATTTAACCCTTAACTACACCAATTTGTGAGGGTCAGGGTTTTTGTTTAAAGTCCCATGCAAATCAATGGGAAATGTATGTTCCCACATAACTTCAGTACGGCTGAAGATATTTCAATAACTGGTCACATATTACAGGTCGGGATATGAGGACAGGATGGGAGGTTGAGATAGGAGGACGGGATGTTTGGGATAGGAGGTCGAGTTAAGAGGTCGGGATATGAGGACGGGATAGGAGGTGGAGATAGGAGGTCGAGATAGGAGGTCGGGATAGGAGGTCGGGATAGGAGGACGGGATAGGAGGACGGGATAGGAGGTCAAGATAGGAGGTCGGGATAGGAGGACGGCATAGGAGGATGGGATAGGAGGTCAGGATAGGAGGTTGGGGTATGAGGACGGGATATGGGGTTGGGATTTGAAGTCAAAAGCTTCCTCCTTTGTTGATTTTCCTCCCCAACAAGGATGAGGAAGGAAAAACCGGGCAATGCCGGGTAGTTAATGATATTTATGGCATATTCAGAAGATATATGTAGAGATGAGTGAAGTTACAGTGATTCAATTTGTCACGAACTTCTCGGCTCGGCAGTTGCTGACTTCAGCCTGCATGAATTAGTTCAGCTTTCGGGTGCTCTAGTGGGCTGGAAAAGGTGGATACAGTCCTAGGAGAGAGTCTCCAGCCACCAGAGCACCTGAAAGCTGAACTAATTTATGCAAGCTAAACTGCTGAGCCGAGAAGTTCGTGACGGATCGAATCATTGTAACTTCTCTCATCTCTAGATTTATGTCTTAAAGATTTAGGTCTTACTTTTGGGACCTGCACCTATCCCCCGAACCTCTGTCTAAGCATACCTGCCTGTTTCTATAACTCTCATAAAGATAAATAAACAGAGAGCCATACCAGCTGTTTGTTGCACCACCATTTGCACCTTTTCCACATCCCTTGGGCCACTTTGCCAACCTCTTCTTTGTTACTAAGGAGTTCCTCTAAAGATGGGAGTCCATGCCTTCACCACGCAGAAGAAAAGAACCCACCCTCGCCTTGGCTCCCTTCTTACATATGCCCCATAGAAGCTGTTTGGTCTGCCTCTATGGTATATCTGGGATTGGCTGTTACAGCTTTCTTTCTAATATAATACAAGTATGCCTAGTCTGAGCTTCATTTTTCTTTGTGTACAGCAGTACACATAATTATAAGGACTCTTGCTAATGCTGGAGAAGAGGGTGGATCCTCTACATCGCCATTAATATACCTGCACAGCTCTGTCTGATCATGCAAAAAATGTGATGTCATTTACTTTCATTAGATAAAAAATACACATGCATTAAGATTGGTCTAGTCCTTTAAATGAATCGAGTACAGAGGATTAAATGATCATCACAAATGCACATTACTTAAGGGATGTGATCTCATGAATGCACAGTGCGCCTTTCCCATTTCATCTTCAATGAATTCCATATCTGTTAATTACGATGGCTCGATACATGTAACTTATCACTTAGAGACATTATTTGGTATTGCTAATGCTTTCCATGAAGCCTCACCCAATGTCTGAATACAAAGCTTTACAAATAATAGACAGCTTACAGACAAGCTTGGAGGTTAAGTGGGATACATGTGCATGGTTATTCATGGTAAGTATGACTGTGGCTGACAAAACATTTCCCATTACCTCTCATTTATAAAGCTGTACTTTATGGTTGTGTTTTACCTCACCAGTTTAGAGATTAGTTTGGACCTGAATATACTGTAGTTTTATACAGCTGCACTAAGGGTCCAGTTCTAAAGATACAACCCTGTGTTCTACATTTAGATTTCTCTTCTTGACAAGTGAAATTCATTCTACATTGACAGATTTCCCTTGTAATTGGGAATCCCACTTGTCGTACAGGTTGGTTATTGTAAGCCCAGAATTATCAGCTGTTTGGATCGCCCAGCGCTGCCCTATTTGGAGGAAATAAATGTCCCTTGATATCTGTAAGTATGTGACAAGATCCATATGGCTTTGTCTTAAACTAACTCGGGCAGAGTCATGGAGAGATCATGATGGGAAACGACTGGCGATGACACTATACAAGCCAAGTACAGAAAGTCCCGGCAAATGTTTCTAAACCAAAAATAATGGTGGTGCTAGATTTCCCACCTACTGGACACCAGTAATGCTCAACGGACTCCATTGTGATGTCTGGTGTTTTACTAGACAAAATAGCACTACACACTGCATTATTTTGTCCTGTATAATTTGCATTGGAGGCTCCATAGATGTAAACTATGTCCAGGCTTAGTATGATTTTTGCTGTGCAATTTAGGGGAGTGGCACCCTCTCTAGCCGTGCACCCCTCCACTTTTTCACAGGAGGTTTTAAATTGATAGTGGATCCAGCATATCACCCAGTCAGAGGTCATATGCCCAGCAGAGGTGAGTGAAATGAGTGTTAGGGTCCCATCCAAAATGAGGCCACCTCTGCGTGGTGGATGGGGGACATGTTTTGATCAAAAAGTGTGCTAAGAGCCTCCATTTTTTTGACGAAGAGTGCTGCTGCAACCTTTTTTTGTATACTCTGTATTTGCCACAGCAGCATGCACCCGTCCATTAGGTAGTTGTGCTGGCTA
The DNA here is from genome assembly GCF_029499605.1 of Hyla sarda. Classification (NCBI taxonomy): domain Eukaryota; kingdom Metazoa; phylum Chordata; class Amphibia; order Anura; family Hylidae; genus Hyla; species Hyla sarda. Next base: position 128,839,021 of record NC_079197.1, on the reverse strand, counting down.
TGTTTTTTTTTGTTTTTGCTGTCAAGGCTTATGTTAATCTAAAGGTTTAAAGGGATTTTCTTGGATTAGGATGAACCATGAATGTTTGATTGGTGGATGCTCTGCCAATTATCAGAGAGAAAGGGCCCCGATTTAACGTTGAACACACTGGCACAACCATTGAATAAGGATGGGATGTAATACCAGCCATAGCTGCATGTGCAAATAAGCCATGATGGCTGGGTAAACATCGAAGGTTCATCATAGCTATAGCTATAGAGGTCGCAATTGTGACTGGGCCCCATAGCCAGGGGGGCACGCAGGGGACTGATAGGTCGGGCCAACTCTGCCGGTAAAGAAACTTCACCGGCCGGGCCTGGGTCTTTAAAAATTTGGCGCACGGCTGGAAAGACCAGGCGCTGCTGGGAGCAGAGGTGTCCCCCGCAGACACGCACGTCTGCACCATCCAAGCCCCTGAGCCCTGAAGTGTCCCTGCCTCTAAACATGCTGCATCCTCGGCATCTGGTGAGTGTGAGCAGTGGTGGGGGAGGGGAGTAGTTGGGGGAGGAGACCAAGGATGATAGATATATGTGAATGTATGCATGCATGAATGTATGAATGTATGTGTGTACAATTGCCCAGGGCCCCCATCGCCAATGATGAAGCATCCTGTAGTGAACCTTTCGGCAGCTAATGGCTGCTTGCAGAGGTTCACATTACATGGGGCTGCACAAAGCTGACAGGGCCACTTTAAGGGAACCTTTTCTGATCATCCTTTGCCTCCATCTTCACTGTTCTCCTCCTGCTGGTGTAATATCATGGAGCTTATACATCAGGAGTCAGAACATGGAGGTGAAGGGGAGAGAGTCTTCATCTGAGGAGCCCAGAGTGACCCGTCCCCTGCCATGTGCACCATGAGGTGACTTTCCTCCATAAAGTGAGTGCATTATGTGTAAACTGTGTATGTTATGTGCAAATATATGTATATGTGATGTATAGACGGTACTGTGTGTTTATACACTTGAGTAGTGTGTGTCTCTGTATGTGTGCATTTATATGATGTCTGTTATATATGTAGCATGATGCTTTTTGTCATGCATGTAGAGATATTAAAGAGGTTGTGCAACAGCTCTTCCTTTCTTCCTTTGTCCCAGGTAAGACAATGGCCATGGAACCTAGATGACTCCCAACAGGTATCCTAATAAGTACAGCAGGTCATTGTATAGAACACGCTGGGCTTTAGCCATTTCCTTGACAATTGTCTTGTCTGCAGCAACATCCCTCCGTGCGCCATGTCGGATTGGGCGGAATCTCATACAAGTGTATGGGCTTTCATTTAAAGCGGAATTCCACTAGCGAAATTCCGCTGTGTAAATATTCCCTTAAAGTGCATCTGTCACGTAACTTAACTCTATAAAACCGCCCTCAGAGCCTAGCAGGGTTTGTGCCGCTGTGAGGTGCAAAACTGCGCCCCATGCATTTCTGTGTCGGCCCCTCTCCTCAGCTGTCCGGAGATCCCGAACATACAGCGAGGGGAGGGGGAAGGTGGAGCCGTGCAGGACGCAGTTCTACACCTCCCTGTACAGACTTCCCTCCTTGCCCTTCCCTCAGGAGGGGGGACACAGATTCTCACAGTCCCGCAGCTCCTGGATGTAGATTTTGATAGCTGTGAAAATGTACGCCCAGAGGGCTGTGAGAATCAATTTCCTCCTGAGGGAGGTGCATGAAAATTTAGGTCCAGGATCGGGGCTGTGAGAATCCCTTTCCTCCTGAGGGAGGTGCATGAAAATTTACGTCCAGGAACGGGGCTGTGAGAATCCCGTAAATTTTCATGCACCTCCCTCGGCAGGAGAGGGATTCTCATAGCCCCGCTCACACAGCCCCCTGGACGTAGATTTTCACAGCTGTCGAAATCTACGTCCAGGAGCGGGGGAGGGAGGTGCAGAACTGCGTCCTGCGCCTCTCCGCCTTCCCCCTCCCCTCGCTGTATGTTCGGAAATCTCCAGACAGCTGAGGGGAGGGGCTGATGCAGAACATTGCATAAAAAAGGTATGGTTTGCATGGGGAAACTAACCCCTGTTGGGCTGCAAGGGGGGTTTTATAGGGTGAAGTTATGTGACAGGTGCATGTAAGCCTTGTTTACACTGGCCCATCATTATTATGATATGCTTATATGTGAGAAATCATGACGACTATTAATTGATGTGAGTTAAGAAAAAAATCTGCAATATATAAAAAACAAAAACGTAACCACTGGACTGGAGCAACCGCGGGGTCTGATTGTGTAGCAGGGTTATATTTAGAGGGTACAGTGTGTGGCAGGGTTATATTTAGAGGGTACAGTGTGTGGCAGGGTTATATTTAGAGGGTACAGTGTGTGGCAGGGTTATATTAAGAGGGTACAGTGTGTGGCAGGGTTATATTAAGAGGGTACAGTGTGTGGCAGGGTTATATTTAGAGGGTACAGTGTGTGGCAGGGTTATATTAAGAGGGTACAGTGTGTGGCAGGGTTATATTAAGAGGGTACAGTGTGTGGCAGGGTTATATTTAGAGGGTACAGTTGTGGCAGGGTTATATTTAGAGGGTACAGTGTGTGGAAGGGTTATATTAAGAGGGTACAGTGTGTGGCAGGGTTATATTAAGAGGGTACAGTGTGTGGCAGTATTATATTTAGAGGGTACAATGTGTGGCAGTATTACCTTCCAGGGGGTATAGTATTTGGCCTCATTATAATGATTATTGTTCTGATATTCAGAATGAGGATCTACGGATAAAGTGAGAAACCAATGATGTCTGGGTGTCAGACTATGCAAAGAATAGATATAGCTGGAAGAAGTCCTGGTGCCTGGACCAACAGAGAAAACATTCCTCAGGTCATTGATATTGTGTATTCTCCTGACTGTCCCATCAGAGCTGTAGTCACTTGTGAGTTCTGCATTGATGATGGGTGACACTGTGCCCCAATCTGTGGCTCTCCAGCTGTTGCAAAACTACAATTCCCATAGGGGGAGATTTATCAAAACCTGTCCAGAGGAAAAGTTGCTGAGTTGCCCATAGTAACCAATCAGATCGCTTCTTTCATTTTTTAACAAGGCCTCTGAAAAATTAAAGAAGTGATCTGATTGGTTGCTATGGGCAACTTTTCCTCAGGATAGGTTTTGATAAATCTCCCCATAATGCATGAGACTTTCCAGATATGATGGGAGTTGTAGCTTAGCAATAGCTGGAGAGCCACTTGAACCGAGGTGATCAGTGGGGGTCCCAGCAGTTGGACCACCAACAAAAAAAATTAGCTGCTTACTTTAAAATGCCCAACCTATTTTTGGTCCCAGTCTGCCCTTGGTGCAGGGGGGTAGGGGGGCCCTGAGCAATTTTTTGGGGCCCTGTGGTTTCTAGCTATGCCCCTTGTCTTCATCCTTTAGTTATGATGGTCGGTGGAGATTTGGAAGGTCAGATCCATATCAAACATTGATGTGTTCATATCCATGTGCACATGAGACCTTGTAAAACATAAAACAGTGCACACTTGTTTTGGCATATTAGGATCCCCTTACCCCTTTTTGTAGAACAAGTAGAGAAGAATGAGAGGCTCTGGCTCCAAGATTGTGAGGTGCCTAGTCTAGTTTCTTTAGTAAAAATAAGGTAGATTTCTTGGAATTTTGCCACTGTCAAATGCAAAGTGCTAGTGTGCCATCACTATGCACTTATAATATACATATAATATACAGTAGGAATAGAAAGGGTGCACATAATATATCTGAAAGCAAACTCGAAACCACAAAAACCCAGTGGATCTGCCCTATTTCCATATTAAGCAGATGGGGGAATACTTGTGAAACTCGTGGTCTTTTGTCATTGTCTAAGCTAACACTTGATCTAAGAACAGCTCTACACCTTGTAAAAGCCTTAAAATGTGACACAAATATTAGGTTATAAAAATACAAACATAAATACGTGTAAGTCAATATAATACAAAGTTCTGTATCTACAAGGGCAGGTTACAGTAACTTCATCTCTAGGTTAGAAAGTCTCAGATTATATACAATATAACACAGTTGTTTGGAGAAGTAGAGAAGCAGAAGACAGATCTTATCTATAGGGGAACAAACTAAACTTCCATTCACCCAAACCTCCTTATGCCCAAGGACATATGTCTCAGTATATACTGTGCTATACTTTACCTCTATATGCTATTGATTTTGTATGGAGTTTTTTTTTCTGCAGGATTTAAACAGATTCTGACAGAAAAAAAAAATGGTGTAACACTCTATTGCAGTGGTCTTCAACCTGCGGATTTCCAGATTTTGCAAAACTACAACTCCCAGCATGCCCGGACAGCCAACGGCTGTCCGGGCATGCTGGGAGTTGTAGTTTTGCAACATCTGGAGGTCCGCAGGTTGGAGACCACTGCTCTATTGTATGCTGCATTACAGAGCACTGCTTCTAATGGAGGATGCCTCCATAGTATACAACTGTAAGTATTGTATGGACATGACTGTGCTGTGTGCATGAGCCCTGAAATATTCTACTTTAATATTTTTGTCTATGTAGCTATTTTTCAGTTTATATAAATTCTGCATGGTAACCCCTAAGCTCCACTTTGTTGTGTTTGCGTTGCTTACACAAGTCCCATTAAAGGAGTATTCCTCTATAACGCTTTATGTTGCTGGGGCTGGTGTAAAAATAAAAAAGTGATACTTACCTATCCTGGTCCCACACAGATCCTGTTCCAGCACCTTCCAGCATCTCTTCTCCCTGCTTCAATAACAAGATGTCAGAGTAGGATCTGCCTGCTCAGCCAATTACTGACTAAGGTGCGACAGCTCTGCCACCAGTAACTGGCTAAGCAAGTAGGTCCAGCTGCATAGTCTTGCCTAGGAAAAGCAGGGGGAACCAGAAGAAACTGGAAAGGGAGCTGCAGGGGACTGGGGGTAGGTAAATATTCTTTCACTTTTATACCAGCCCGAGCAATATAGAATGCATTTTGGTATGCCAGAATACCACTTCAATGATTATAGGTATTACATTTGGGGGGAAATGCCGCTTTTCAGTAAAACAAGGCTGGCTATAGATGCTCCAGATTTCTGTCCTAACTTAGGCTGCATTCACATCTCGTTTTTACACTACGGGTGCTGGATCCGGCTGGGGGAGGGGCAAACCAGGCTCTCCCGTACTCCAGCCAGACCAGCGCTGAACTCCATTCACTTTAATGAGCCGACCGGAGTCAAAGGTGACTCCGGTCGTCTCCTCTTTGACCCATATCCAGTTTTGTGACCGGACCTAAAACCGTAGTATCCTACGGTTTTAGGTCCGGTTACAAAACTGGATACGGGTCAAAAATGAACCGTCCGGAGTCACCGTTTGACTCTGGTCGGCTCATTAAAGTGAATGGAGTTCAGCGCTGGTCTGGCTGGGGTACGGGAGAGCCCGGTTTGCCCCTCCCCCAGCCGGATCCGGCACCCGTAGTGTAAAAACGAGATGTGAATGCAGCCTAACTTTTGTTTCATGCATAGGTTATGATAAATCTGCTGAGCTGTGGGAGACAACGTCCCTCCCGCTAATGCATGCCCACTTTTTCTAAAAGTTGTGAAGGGGGCACAGATAGGTAAAAAAAACAAAAAACAAAGAAATAGAAAATAAAATATTTTTGTACATAACGGAGGCTATCGCAAATATTTGCAACTTTTTGATTCCATAAAACTGGCATACCATGTTGATAAATTTCCCCCAAGGTGCGTAAAACTGCCAGGAAGTAAGCCGGTTGGATGGGGCGGCAGAAGGGGGGGGGTCTTCGTTTTCAAGATAGGTGTGGATCCCAGAGGTCCTAGCATCTGAACTCTCATTATGCATATCATGTAATGCAAATTGCTACAAGAAAAAATCTAAGGCTTAGTAATTTTGCAAAATAAATTGGTTTATATAACTGTGTAACGTAGTAAATTGTTGACCAGTATTTTCTTGTAAATAGTTGGTCACCAAGGTTATTTACTTACGATTGGCTGTAGTTGGGTGCCGGGGAGCATGAACTGCATCTGCTGTGCAAGCATTGCGGCTGCTGTCTTTTGCTGTATTAGGTTATTCCGTCCATTAATTTCTAGCTGGGTTTTTAAGTGCGGGGGAGGATGCAGATATTTACAGTTTTCTCTCGTACACCGACCCTAAGGAGAAACATAGATACCGTTTACTTGTAGTGAAGAAAACATTTAGAATGTAGTAACATAAAGGAAAAGCCAAACAAGCAAACAAACACAGAGGAACACATTCAATTCAAGTTATGTTCACATTGCCTCCATCAGGCTAAAAGGAGTTATGTCTTTTTGTTAAGACTGCGCTTTCCTACATAGAGGGCATGGTATACAGTTTTTTGCCAACACTGGGATCAATGGCCAACGTGTGCCTGTGTAAAGTTAGAGCATTCCATCAAAGATAGGCTTTTAATTCCCTACACTTTATTTTCCACGGTATTTACTAAGGTTTCCCAACATTTTCCACTTTCCCTACACTTTGCTTTTTTTACACCTGCTCTGATCTGTCGGGTTTGCCTCAGCTCAAATCCACCACATTTTCTGTGGAAACCTTAGTAAATATGTTGTTTTTTTGTGAAAATGTCGGGAACACGCCCCCTTTTGAGACCACGTCCCCTTTTACTGGCAGCCACGCCCCTTTTCGGGTTTTCTCAGCAAAATCAGGTTTTTTTCAATTCTGGCGCAAATTCTGGTGCAGACAGAATTTCTGGCGCAATGCGACAAAACATGTCGGCTTTGCAATAGTAAAAAAGGGCCTATATGTACTCCAAACCTCTATTAGGTTGAACTTGATGTACTCTTGTCTTTTTAACTTTATGCACTATGTAACTATGTAATATACGGTACCATGGAGAATGTCTCCATTCACTTACTGAATGTAGCCTGAACCCCCATTATGGTGCCACATTTTGTCACCCAGGACAGAATTGCCTGGTGTTTTTTCCACCTCCATGACTTGTCTGTGACCCTTGGGTGAGTGCCCCATTCCTTCCTTTATCCAATAAGTTCCTATGGAAAGGGAAATCCTGGACAAGTACTTACTTGATACCCAATAACAAATGAAATGGGATCAATTAGGGTTGTCGCTAAGGTATGTACACCCTTGCCAGTTAGTATTCTATGTACACCCTTCCAGTTAGTATTCTATTATCCACTTCTCAGAATCACATGCTACGAGTGCTGGATGTCATAGAGAATTCTTCATACTGTGTAGGGTGAGCCTGATGAGTAAGATACCAGCTATATGCCAATAAATTATATGTTTTCTGCCCAAAACATCTTTGTTTGATCAAGGCCTTTTTTCAGATTTCATATGCTCTGGATCACTATCTTTTCTGTCACAAGGCTGTTATCTGGGGGTCTCCAAAAATAGATGCCTATTGTGTGTGAGCACCAAGTTATATAATGTGTTTTCAGGTGCACAAATCTTTGATCAGGCAACATAACGTAATTCCCTTGTTTTGTGTGACCCCAGCAGTATGCTGATAAAGTGGCCCAGATTCATTCATTTGTCAGACAAAAGCTGTCCCATTATTTCCTATAGCAACCAATAACAGCTCAAGTTTTTTTTTATTTCTAAAATTGCTCTGGTAAAGAAAAGCTGAACTGTGAATGGTTGCGATAGGCAAAGCAGACAGTTTTCGTCTCAGATTCATAAATCTGGGCCAAGTACTAGTGATAGCTGTCATATACTGAAAATAAGTACATATCTGCCAATAATCTTCAAAATCAGTGGTCTCCAATCTTCGGACCTCCAGATATTGCAAAACTACAACTCCCATGCTGGGAGTTGTAGTTTTGCAACATCTGGAGTAGGGATCGACCGATTATCGGTTTGGCCAATATTATCAGCAGATAATCATGATTTTGGACATTATCGGTATCAGCAATTACCTTGCCGATATGCCGACGACCGTCGCCGCCGCTGCCCCATTGTCTCCCCCCATCCTCTGCCCACATACCGTCTCCGCCCCATTCCCGCTGTTATAATTATCTGTTCCCGTGGTCCGCGATCCTTCTGGCTCTCGCACAGGACGCCGAAGGAGCCAGAAGGATCGCGGACCCCCGGGAACAGGTAATTATAACACAGGGGATGGGGGGAGGTGATGCGGCGGTATGTGGGCGGAGGATGGGGGGGCGGCGGTATGTGGGCGGAGGATGGGTGGGCGGCGGTATGTGTGCAGAGGAAGGGGGGGCGGTGGTATGTGGGCAGAGGATGGGGGGGCGGCGGTGGTATGTGGGCAGAGGATGGGGGGGGGAGGCGATGGGGCAACTGTGGTGGTTAGACTCAGGACAGGCCGGGGGAGAGAAGCGGGCGGCGGCGGCGGTCTCTGGCCCGGCAAAAGCCGCTGCAGTTCATTGATTTAAAGTGCCCGCTTTAAATCACTGATCTGCAACGGCTTCTGCCACGCCAGGGGGGGGGGGGGGGGGGGGTGTTTGAAATAGCCGATAACTTATACCGGAATATCGGTATCAGCTGTCGGGCTGAAAGGTGACAGATTATCGGTATCGATATGGGCCCTAAAAAAAATCGATATTGGTCGATCCCTAATCTGGAGGTCCGCAGGTTGAAGACCACTGTTCTACATCATAAGAGAAACAGCCCAGACCTGTCAGAAAGATTCAATTGAATGTGTACAGCTGCATACATAAGAGATTTTAGATGGCGGACTTGTTATTCACAGTTGGTCTGTAAAGCCTGTCGTTCTGAACATTGATGCCATAAGTTAAAATAACAAGGACCAATATAAGATTGATCTGGGCCGGGCTTCTACTAAAAAGCCAAAATTCAGCATTTCCATGGTGTTCAGTTTGCCAACCATTATGCCTAGGAACAACTGGAAAAGGTGATCTATCATAATGGATTTTTTCATAGATGCTATTGTTAGTGAAAAGGGGAACTCACAGTTGGTAAGATCTCTGAGTAGGGTCAGATTAGAAAAGATGCTGTCTTTACTGTAAAGGTGTTGTCTACTGAAAAACAATGTATTAACTATCCACAGGATGTAGGATAAGTGTCTAATCGTGGGGAAATCCGACCGCTGGGACCCCATGCAATCTCCAGAAGGGGGTCCCAGCTCTGAGAGAGAGTGCATGCTGTAAACGACATGCACTCCATTCATTTCTATGGGAGCACCTATGATGCCTGAATACAGCACTCCGGTGCTCCCATAGAAATGAATGAAGTACCTGCTATCTGCAGCACGCAGTCTTTCTGAGAATCGGGGCCTCATTCTGAAGATCATGGGGGGTCCCAGCAGTCAGACACCTAGGGATAAGTTCTTTTTCAGTAGACAATCCCTTTAATACTATCTGACCAATGCGTTATCGCTGTGGTACCTGGTTGCTTTTCCTTGCCCATCTTGCCTTGTTTGATACATCTCTCCCTAAACCTAAACAGGAGAGATCAATCAATCAAGGCTGGTGAGGAAGGGAGAAGCCACCAAGGATCACACTAATGATTTGTGGTTCGAGCAGCATGAAAGTGATCACAGATTCCCTTTCATGGGGAGTAAAAAAGGTACTACCTGTTCTACACCTTGCAACATCATGCAGCTATTGGTTTCGCCTGCACACAATGGCCCTCATTTACTCAAGTCCAACAGACTCTTTTTCTCGGTTATTGCGCCTAAATTTTAGTTGCAACGTCTGTGCGACTAATTATGCGACCAAATTTTAGTCGCACAACCGACATTTTAGAAAACACTCTGAGTGGTTTTTTTTTCACTCTGAAATGGGCGTGTTTTATGCAAAAATGGGCGTTTTACCGACAAAAACTCGAGAAAAGTGTGAGTTTGCCTCACCCAATAACCGACAGCCAAGAGTGAAATTCCAAAAAGGGAGTGATTTCTAACAAGGGACTGTTTACCATTGTGTTTTGTGTGAATGTAACTTGGTTTATAACCGGAAAACATTTTGTACAGCTCAACACTTTTATGAATAAAGTATTTAATGTTTTGGTGATTATTTTAGATTTTTTTTTACATTATAACACCTGAATAATTTTAATTAATGAAACTGTTTATAAACAAACTAGTCCAAAACCTTTTGACTCACACAAATACATTTTTATTTATAAATGGTCTTTAAGGTCCAAAAAAAGTTTGTGTTACGTGTTTGTGCAACACAATTGACTAGTGCGACACAAAAAACACGTGCGACAGAAAAATAACCAACATGTGCGACAGATTAGAAAATAAGCCTGGAAAAAATATGAAGTGATATAGAAAACACTCCACAATAAACACTCCACTTTTAGTAAATGAGGGCCAATGTGAGACTTGGCAAATTTCCTCTCTTGCCTTGGAAAGTATACTTCCGAGACATTCAGAGGGTGGAAGTAGAGTGCCAATGAGCAGATTAGGTCCCTGGACAAGCCCTTTTAGGTTTTCAGCAGATTTGGCTGACTAGAATGTTGACTTCTAGATTTACCACTTTGGCTACTAACCCATAAATGGCTCGAAAGTCAATATATACACAATATTAAATGTAAATGCAGTTTATCAAGTCCTTTAGAAAGTCACTTTACTGTAAGTACGGCAGCTTCAACACTAATACTGTTCGCCCTGTATGACATTGATATGCACCAAATGGATAAATAATGCACTAAATATGGATGACTTCCAAATCTCCATCTAAAGATACTAAATGAGATTCCTGACTAGAGACCCTGCTAATAGTCTAGGTAAAGGGGTACTCCAGAGGAAAACTTTTTTTTTCTTTTTAAATTAACTGATGCCAGAAAGTTAAACAGATTTGTAAATTACTTCTATTAAAAAAATCTTAATCCTTCCAGTACTTATTAGCATCTGTATACTACAGAGGAAATTCTTTTCTTTTTGGATTTCTTTTCGGTCACAAATACAGTACTCTCTGCTGACACCTCTGTCCATGTCAGGAACTGTCCAGAGCAGGAGAAAATTCCCATAGCAAACATATGCTGCTCTGGACAGTTCCTAAAATGGTGTCAGCAGAACGCAACGTGTCACTGTGTGACAGAAAAGAAATCCAATAAGAAAATAATTTACACTGTAGTATACAGCACCTGATAAGTACTAGAAGGATTAAGATTTTTTTAACTGAAGTTATTTATAAATCTGTTTAACTTTCTGGCATCAGTTGATTAAAAAAATAAAAAAAATAAAAAATGGAGAACCCCTTTAAGCGGTAAGCAGTACATTAGACCATCAGCACTACAGAGTGAAGAGAACCTGTGTTTACAAAGTTACATTGATTATACAGTATGTTAGGAGGCCCGGTACTTAGTGTTAGCTTCCCAGGTGCTTAGACCTTTGTTATTCACACAAAAAATAAAAAAAAATAAACATTAAGACTGGAATCCAGTAGGTGGTGCCACTGAAAAAAAAAAAAAAACAATAAAGCAAGGAAATACAATTTTATTGCATTGCACATGTTAAAGGGGTACTCCAGTGGAAATTATTATTATTATTTTTTTAAATCAACTGGTGCCAGAAAGTTAAACAGATTTGTAAATTACTTATATTAAAAAAGGAAATAATTTTTTTGGAACACAGAGCTGTCTGCTGACATCATGAGCACAGTGCTCTCTGCTGACATCTCTGTCCATTTTAGGAACTGTACAGAGCAGCATATTTTTGCTATGGGGATTTTCTGCTACTCTGGACAGTTCTTAAGCAGAGAGCTCTGTGTTCCAAAAAGAAAAGAATTTCCTCTGTAGTATTCAGCAGCTAATAAGTACAGGAAGGATTAAGATTGTTTAACCAAAGTAATTTACAAATCTGTTTAACTTTCTGGCACCAGTTGATCCAAAGTTTTCCACTGGAGTACCCCCTTTAATTAAGTATGAAATTCGAAATATATATCTATTTCCATAATGTGTATGTTTTCTACACATATATATATATACACTGCTCAAAAAAACATAAAGGGAACACTTAACACAATGTAACTCCAAGTCAATGACACTTCTGTGAGATCACATTGTCCACTCAACAGGTGGAAATTATAGGCAATTGGCAAGACAACCCCAATAAAGGAGTGGTTGAACAGGTGGTAACCACAGACCACTTCTTAGTTTCTATGATTCCTGGCTGATGTTTTGGTCACTTTTGAATGCTGGCGGTGCTTTCACTCTAGTGGTAGCATGAGATGGAGTCTACAACCCAAACAAGTGGCTCAGGTAGTGCAGCTCATCCAGGATGGCACATCAATGCGAGTGGTGACAAGGAGGTTTGCTGTGTCTGTCATCATAGTGTCCAGAGCATGGAGGTGCTACCAGGAGACATGCCAGTACATCTGGAGACGTGGAGGAGGCCGTAGGAGGGCAACAACCCAGCAGCAGGACCACTACCTCTGCCATTGGGCAAGGAGGAGCAGGAGGAGCACTACCAGAGCCCTGAAAAATTACCTCCAGCAGGCCACAAATGTGCATGTGTCCACTCAAACGGTCAGAAACAGACTCCATGAGGGTGGTATGAGGGCCCGACATCCACAGGTGGGGGTTGTGCTTACAGCCCAACACAGTGCAGGACGTTTGGCATTTGCCAGAGAACACCAAGATTGGCAAATTCGCCACTTGCGCCCTGTGCTCTTCACAGATGAAAGCAGGTTCACACTGAGCACATGTGACAGACGTGACTGAGTCCGGAGACGCCGTGGAGAACATTTTGCTGCCTGTAACATTCTCCAGCATGACCGGTTTGGCAGTGGGTCAGTAATGGTGTGGGGTGGCATTTCTTTGGGGGGGACGCACAGCCCTCCATGTGCTTGCCAGAGGTAGCCTGACTGCCATTAGGTGCTGAGATGAGATCCTCAGACCCCTTGTGAGACCATATGCTGGTGCGGTTGGCCCTGGGTTCCTCCTAATGCAAGACAATGCTAGACCTCATGTGGCTGGAGTGTGTCAGCAGTTCCTGCAAGAGGAAGGCATTGAGGAAGACATTTGCCTCTTAGCCCTTGATAAAGCCACAGCCTGTGGCGAAACGTCGGGCGGGCGGGCAATGTGTTAGATTTTTAATTGTCTCACACCATAGATTGTGGACTGCAGCCACAATCTATCTTTTCAATTCACTTAATATAGCATGCAGTGTCATGCCAATCAATGCATTATGGATCAATATGTGTGAGGTTATTTTAATCTTGGCTCATTAAACGTTAAGTTTTATATTGGGTGGGAAATTTAGGGTCTTAGTGACCGCTTAGCGGTCAAATGTGAATAATATTGGATTTACCCTCCACTCATAGGTCCCCCTTGTTGCATTGATGCTATGGACTGGCCCTCCTATTCCCCAGACCTGAATCTGATTGAGCACATCTGGGACATCATGTCTCGCTCCATCCACCAACGCCACGTTGCACCACAGACTGTCCAGAAATTGGCGGATGCTTTAGTCCAGGTCCACCTCATCAGGAGCATGCCCAGGCATTGTAGGGAGGTCATACAGGCACGTGGAGGCCACACACACTACTGAGCCTCATTTTGACTTGTTTTTAGGACATTACATAAAGTTGGATCAGCCTGTAGTGTGATTTTCCACTGTGATTTTGAGTGTGACTCCACATCCAGACCTCCATGGGTTGATACATTTGATTTCCATTGATAATTTTTGTGCGATTTTGTTTGTATGTAAAGATGAAAGTATTTCATACGATTAGTTCATTCATTCAGATCTAGGATGTGTTATCTTAGTGTTCCCTTTATTTTTTTGAGCAGTGTATATATGTATCTATCTATATCTTTATCTATCTATCTATCTATAACAAATTCCCTGAATACAACAGCAACTAAATAATAAAGTGCAGATTAGAAAGAAGGTCTGGCTTCACTACAGTCTATGACAAAAGCTTCTTCCTACGGCTTCATCTCCACGTCTGCATTAAATAGTAGGATCTTTAATGGCATTAATTTAATAAGACCTAAATGGATGTTATCATCTATATTTTACATTCAGACAGTAACACAGGGAAACATAAAATGACAGGCCTCCTACAGTCAATATACTCGACTTGATTATAGCCTGCGCCAGGCTTGTGTTCCCGAAATAAAGGGCTTCTCAATGAATGCCACAAAATATAGCTTTCAAATCGCCTGCCCCTCCCCAGCACCAGGTCTAGGCTATTTATTTTCATGTAGCCTGAGCTGTGTGGCGTTCAGTGCAATAATTGGTTGGCATCTGATGTTGGCCTGGATGAAGAATCCAGCACTTGGGCGCACAATGGCACTTCTGTTTTATATGTCAGTGTCCTGGAAAAGACACAAAGAGGAGCAACTGAGTAACCCCTGAAATATCAGATCTTTTCTACTTTGTAGGGATTCAGTGTAAAATGAACATACTCCGGCTATATGAACCATGCCTCAAACAAATCAAAGGGAATTACGTTTATTATTGGCTTACTGTATGTGTAGTAGTAGTAGAGGAAAAAAAACGTATTACTAATTTCCTACGCTAAAATGTCTTTAGGTCCATGTGATAGTGTCTCCTGTCTGGGGTCAAGTGATTTCTTCAGGAAGGATCACGGACCACGTCATGTCGTATCCATGTCATCTAAATTGGAGAGATGACTTAGGATCTTGTCATCCAAATAACAACATGCCTCTGGAGTAGGGTTACCACCTGGCTGGGATTTTGGCCACCCTGTGGGTATTTTTATATTAAATGGTTGGTATGTGCAATGGTTGGTATTTATAGATCCAATCCTCCAACTCCCGGAATGTTGTACCATATGCTATACTAGTGTTTCCCAACCAGAGTGGCTCCAGCTGTTGAAAACTACAACTCCCAGCATGCCCGGACAGCCAACGGCTGTCCGGGCATGCTGGGAGTCGTAGTTTTGCAACAACTGGTTGGGAAACACTGACCTATACTATATGCTACTATTAGGGATCGACTGATATTGATTTTTTAAGCCGATACCGATAACCTGTGAAGCCGATAACTTATACCGATACTCCCCCCAAAAGATCCTTGGTAAAATTAGGGTGCATGTGTGTGTATGCGGATATACCCTGATAAACTATTTCTGGCAGGCGCTTTAAATCAATGAACTGCAGCGGCTTTTGCGGGGCCAGAGACCGACGCCGCCACCCGCTTCTCTCCCCCTCCCTGTCCTGGGGTCCTGAGTCCAACCACCGCCGCTGCCCGTTTGCCTCCCCCTGCCTATCCTCTGGCCAGAGACCGCCGCTGTCCCGTTGCCTCCCCCATCCCCGGTTTTATAATTACCTTTTCCCGGGGTCCACGCTACTTTTGGCTCCTGCGGCGTCCTGCGATGTTCCTGTGCGCTGCGCAATGACGAGTGACATCCTCAACGCGATATCACCGTCAGTGGCCCAGCGCACAGTGACAGCTCAGGACGCCGCCGGAGCCAGAAGTAGCGCGGACCCCGGGAAAAGGTAATTATAAAACCGGGGATGGGGGAGGCAACGGGACAGCAGCGGCGGCGGCGGCGGTCTCTGGCCAGAGGATAGGCAGGGGGAGGCAAACGGGCAGCGGTGGTGGTTGGACTCAGGACAGGCAGGGGGAGAGAAGCGGGTGGCGGTGGCGGTCTCTGGCCAGAGGATAGGCAGGGGGAGGCAAACGGGCAGCACGGTGGTTGGACTCAGGACAGGCAGGGGGAGAGAAGCAGGTGGCGGTGGTCTCTGGCCCCGCAAAAGCCGCTGCAGGCCGGTATAAGGAGAAATAAAAAAAAAAGTTCTAGGGGTCATAATAAAACAAAATTTCCCCCACATATGTCACGCATGAATATTTAATTATGCAAATTTGCATGGATGGTATTTTTAATTTTTTTTTGCAAGAAAGGTGGCAACCCTACTCTGAAGGCATAATATCAACTGATTCGGTATTCCGCCAGTCTCACCACACAAGACTTGAAACAGCTGGAGCCACAAGGCTATGATGTTCATGGATATACACCATGCATGCGCAGGATCAGCTTGAGGAAAGACTAGGAAGAATGCATCACATGACTCCAACACAACAATTCACAACTATTGTACTGCTAAGAGCTGCAGACACCGATTTTTATTACGGTAGTTTGGAAGCCACCATCAGCTCCAGGAAAGGTATAGTTTGCTATTATACCCTAGCAGCTATAAACAGGGTCTGCAGCTCTTTGTAACAAATACAGCTCCAAACCTATTCAACATATCAGACAGAAAAAAGACCCCATTAAAATTGAAGAAACATCATAATTTTTTTTTTTTATTCTCTCCTGTCAAATGCTGAAATATATTGTGCCAAAGTTTGTTTTTTTTAGATTTCTTTTGCACTGGTCTATATAGCTTGTACTGAAAGATCTTTCTAAGGCTGGGTTCACACCACGTTTTGTACTTACGGTTCCCGTATACGGCTGGGAGGAGGGGGAGCGGGGCTTAATCGCGGCACCCGCACTCAGCTGTATACGGGAACCGTATTTAATGCATGTCTATGAGCCGACCGGAGTGAACAGCAGCCTCCAGTCGGCTGCGTTTTCGGCCGTATGCGGTTTCCCGACCGTAGGCAAAAACGCGGTCGACCACGTTTTTGCCTGCGGTAGGGAAACCGCATACTGCCGAAAACGCAGCCGACCGGAGGGTGGGTTCACACCAAGTTTTTGCAATACAGTTCCCGTATCAGGTTTTTGATAAAAAAAAAAAAAAAAAAAACTGATTCCTCAAAACCTGACTAAACTGTATCAAAACATGTGCATGTGTAGAAATTTGAATCCGTATATGGTTCAAAACTGTATACGTAACTGTAACTGAAAAATAATGTCCGGTTGCATCTGTTTTTTAAGAAAAGAACATATACATATTTAACTTTTCATTCCAATATGAATAAAGTTTCACTTGTTTGACTGAAATTCCAAGAAAAAAATTGTGCAAAGTAAAAAACCGGATGGTGAAAACCGTATGGAAACGTACACACATATGGTTCTGTACGGTTCCCATTGACTCCCATGTATAAAAAAAAAAATCATAAAACATACATTTCAATACGGTTTTTCAGTCGGACCAAAAACCGTGGTAGGTTACAGTTTTGGGTACGGGAAATTTTTTTTTTACCAAACCGTACAGGATGCAAAACGGACACAACCAGACGCATCGTTTGGCGTACGGTTTTCAATGGAGAGTCAATGCATACGGTTTTCAATACGGTTCCGTATGGTTTTCAAATTGAAAATGTATACTGGAACTGTATTGCAAAAAGGCTAGGTTCAGACTACGGAATTCCGCTTGCTAAAATGTATAGTGTAGTGAATGAGTTTCCGTTCACAAATTCACATTTCGGAATTTGTGAAGCAGAATTTGTCAACGGAAAATCCGCTTGGAAATTTCCACCTGAAGAATGGCGATGCTCATTCTTCAGGCGGAAATACTCACGGAACGGTCCTTGATCCGACTTTCCGCCCGGAGATTCCGTAGTCTGAACCTAGCCTTAGAAGCGCCTCAGATATCCTAGATACCACAGTATATTTAGATATCCCCCCTTTATATTTGTTATTTATTTAAATAAACTTAGAAAACATGTACTCTGTATTACTCTGTATTACATTGATTCTATATTACCCCTCCACATAAGCCTACTGGGCTGAACCTGTTGCAGTAAATGGATGTGGTATTAAGCCCCAATGTTCAGCTATTAAACATTTTTTGTCATATCTTTAATTTTTGAAAATGCTAGGGGGTCATTCTGATTGTGGGGATTCTATTGTTTTGGCCACAGATTCAGCATTAAAAAAAGAATATATTTAGAATTACTCTGAACTGCCAGATATCTAAGACTGTGGGAGGAATAAATAAAACCTGTGAAAACCAAAACTGTCTGGTTTTCCCATAACAACCAATCACAGCTCAGCTGTAATATTTTAACAAGCTCTAGTAAAATGAAGGCGGAGCTGTGATTGGTCACTATGGGCACAATCAGACAGTTTTTGTCTTGCAGTTTTCATTTATATAATTTATTTACCCCTGTATGTTCTCCTTCCCAGTATATAACAGTTTTTATTAGAATCCCCTTTCGGGTCAGGTCACACATACCATATTTAGCTGTGTATTTACTGCTGCATATTTTCCTACCCATTGAAGTCAATAGGTAACAAAAAAAAATATAATAATAATAATAGCAGCAGTTAATATTCAGCAAAATATGGTACATGTGACCATACCCTTAGGGTGCAGTCACATGTACAGTATCCTGCACATATTTGATGCGCAGGTTTTGAAGCTGCAGATTTTATGCTGTGTTCAATTAGTTTACATTAAAATCTGCAGCTTTAAATCCTGCACACCAAATATGTACAGGATACTGTACGTGTGAATACACCCTTCAGAGGGATATTATAATAACCAACTATGCCAGTCTGATCACATGACATCTATTATGATAACCTAATCACTGTTATATTTCTATTTGAAGCATTTGAGTCTATACCTTGCTTTTTTGTTATGGCATTTTGCTGTATTTCTCTTGAAAACAGCTGTAAAGCTGCAACATTGTTGCTACCCTGTCTTGTGGTATTGATGTTGTGTACCCCTGAAGCATCCACATAGCACAACTCCATAGCACCGGAGTCTTGGCTGAGTATCATATATCTCTATGTATCCTTTGTTTAAGTCCAATTCATTTATACATAGACCAGTTTTACACATCTGTAATATAGCCCATTTTAGTGTCCATATTATGACTGCAAAACCCAACCGCCACTCAACCCAAGGGTTCATCTGAACTGAAGACACTATAAGATTCTGTGTTAGCATGTGGGCTTTTGGGTCATATTTAGATTTGGGGGAAACTACTATAAGATTTGCCAAACCTGAATCTAATGAATCAGCCACTAATTTATTTAGTCTTGTAAAAGGTATTCTGCTCTTCAAGTGTATTGTTTCCCTGGAGGAGTCTAGAATGACATAGTCCAGAGTCTCATTCCAAACTTCTCTGAGGAATTGGAACACATGGAAAGCAGAAAGAAAAGACTAAATGAATCAACAGCCGATTCATTAGATTTGGGTTCAACAAATCTTACTGTGCATATGCTCAACTCTAGTCATAATGTGAACCATATACATATATACATACATATATATATATATATATACACACACACACACACACACACATATACACACACACACACACACACACACACATACACACACTGCTCAAAAAAATAAAGGGAACACTAAGATAACACATCCTAGATCTAAATGAATGAACTAATCGTATGAAATACTTTCTTCTTTACATGGTTGAATGTGCTGACTAGGGATCGACCGATTATCGGTTTGGCCGACATTATCTGCCGATAATCACGATTTTGGGCATTATCGGTATCGGCAATTACCTTGCCAATAAGCCGATAATGCCCCACCCCCCCGACCCACCGCACCGCGTCGCACCCCCCACCACACCGCCCCGGCCCCATTGCCTCCCACATCCCCGGTTTTATAATTACCTGTTCCCGGGGCCCTGCTGCGCCCTGCATTACGCTGTGCGCACTGACAAGTGACGTGACGTGACATCACCGTCAGTGCGCACAGTGACAGCTCAGGAGGACGCCACCAGAGCCAGATGTAGAGTGGACCCCGGGAACAGGTAATTATAAAACCAGGGATGGGGGAGGCAATGGTGCCGGGGTGGTGCGGTGGGGGGTGCGACACGGTGCGTTAGGGGGCGCGGAGCGGTGCGGCGGTGGGGGAGCAATGCGGCGGTGGGGGGAGTGGTGGCGGTGATAGGACCCCCGGACAGGCAGGGGGAGAGAAGCGGGCGGGGGCGGCTGTCTATGGCACCGCAAAAGCCACTGTAGTTCATTGATTTAAAGCGCCCGCTTTAAATCAATGATCTGCAGCGGTGTCGCGGGGGGATAAATAGCCGATAACTTATACCGGAATATCCACGTGCCCGTATGACCTCCCTACAATGCCTGGGCATGCTCCTGATAAGGTGGCGGATGGTCTCCTGAGGGATGTCCTCCCAGACCTGGACTAAAGCATCTGCCAAATCCTGGACAGTTTGTGGTGCAACATGGCGTTGGTGGATGGAGCGAGACATGATGTCCCAGATGTGCTCAATCGGATTCAGGTCTGGGGAACGGGCGGGCCAGTCCATAGCATCAATGCCTTCCTCTTGCAGGAACTGTTGACACACTCCAGCCTCATAAGGTCTAGCATTGTTTTGCATTGGGAGGAACCCAGGGCCAACCGCACCAGCATATGGTCTCACAAGGGGCCTGAGGATCTTATCTCGGTACCTAATGGCAGTCAGGCTACCTCTGGCAAGCACATGGAGGGCTGTGGCACCCCCAAAGAAATGCCACCCCACACCAACATTGACCCACCGCCAAACCGGTCATGCTGGAGGATGTTGCGGGCAGCAGAACGTTCTCCACGCCATCTCCAGACTCTGTCATGTCTGTCACATGTGCTCAGTGTGAACCTGCTTTCATCTGTGAAGAGCACAGGGCGCCAGTGGCGCATTTGCCAATCTTGGTGTTCTCTGGAAAATGCCAAACGTCCTGCACGGTGTTGGGCTGTAAGCACAACCCCCACCTGTGGACGTCGGGCCCTCAAACCACCCCATGGAGTCTGTTTTTGACCATTTGAGTGGACACATGTACATTTGTGTCCTGCTGGAGGTAATTTTGCAGGGCTCTGGCAGTGCTCCTCCTACTCCTCCTTGCACAAAGGCGGAGGTAGCAGTCCTGCTGCTAGGTTGTTGCCCTCCTATGGCCTCCTCCACATCTCCTGATGTACTGGCCTGTCTCCTGGTAGCGCCTCCATGCTCTGGACACTTCGCAGACAGACACAGCAAACCTTCTTGCCACAGCTCGCATTGGTGTCCCATCCTGGGTGAGCTGCACTACCTGAGCCACGTGTGTGGGTTGTAGACTCCGTCTCATGCTACCACTAAAGTGAAAGCACCGCCAGCATTCAAGAGTGACCGAAACATCAACCAGGAAGCATAGGAACTGAGAAGTGGTCTGTGGTCACCACCTGCAGAACCACTCCTTTATTGGGGTTGTCTTGCTAATTGCCTATAATTTCCACATGTTGTCTGTTCCATTTGCACAACAGCATGTGAAATTGATTGTCAATCAGTGTTCTTCCTGAGTGGACAGTGTGATTTCACAGAAGTGTCATTGACTTTGAGTTACATTGTGTTATTTAAGTGTTCACTTTATTTTTTTGAGCAGTGTGTATATATATATATATATATATATATATATATATATATATACATACATACACACACACACACACACACACACATATATACATATACACACATTTTTTTAAGCTAATAATAATATCATAATATAATAGTAACAAATGACAATGAGGTACTCTAAAGCTGTCATCACATAACAGTACTACAGTAATGAGTCTTAGAGAGGTTCTTCTCTGGCAGGACAAGATTTATAAAAAATAAAATAAAATCCACCAATCCCCCACAACTGCCGTTCCAATGGTTCCCAAATCTATTCTGATATTCTTTTCCATGTCCCATCTCGACAAGTTGATATGCCCTTGTGTCAAATTAGGGGCCAGTATGTAGAGACCATTGGGGGGGGGGGGGGGGGGGTCCAGGCAAGGTCAGAATGGCAGTGGTAGGGGGAAGTGAGTACTATTTTTATTTTTTAATAACCCCAAAGTGGTCCCTCCTTATTCTTTTATTTTATTGCAACCTCTTTAAGCTCTGTGCACATAGATAAGATAGGTAGCAAGTCAGACAGCCCTGGATGTTTGCTTGCCTCAGACAGAGTGTTGGTGGACTAGAGATAATCGTGAGCACCTTCCCTCACTCATCCTACGTTTCTCACAAGTGTTTAAACATCTCCTTCCTAAAGCAGCTGCAGCCTGTCCTATTCACCTTACACCCCTCACAGCGACAACTTTCACCACCAACCCCTGGGAACCACAGCCTGACAGCCATAAGTCTAGTTCACAGAACAGAAAGGCACACAACCTTCGCTCTTATACCAGGGTTAAACCAGTTTAACGACTGACATTTTACAATGCGTCTACAAACTTTCTATGCCCTAGCTACTATTTCCCCATCTCAACATTTATAATACAAGAACAAACACATTCATCCAGTACCATAAACCAAATTTAATGAACCGATGATACAACACATAAAAAGAATATAGGATGACACAAAGCGAATATGATGATTCTGTAGGGTGGATGTAGAAGGCAGGCCAGGCTGCAAATAAAAAATATAATATTCCACTGCTTAGAAAGGGCAAGTCAGCGCTATGAAAATACCCCTCTGGCTCTTTACTAAGGTTCTATTTTTTTAATATACGGGTATTCTGGAATTCTGTTATCAGTCACTTTTTTTTTTTCCCAGCGGTGTCAAGATCTCTTGACAATCAGTGAATTGGAACTGTCCTGTTCATATTTAGCTGAGATGTTACACCGAGATAATGAAAGGGGTTTTATTATGACAGTAAGTGATATGCCATCCCCTTCAGGCTGGTGGGGACCTGACCACCAAGACTAATACAGTATCTTAAGGTGATGCAAAGTGGGTTTAGTTCCATAGCCCCTTTCAAAGTTTTTCCCTTTACAGTATTGCTCTTTGATAACTAATGCTCAGGGGGCCATTAGCTTTCTTGCAATGGCCCATTGTATGGGAAAGTGCAGAGAAGAAAAAGGAATACCAAAACATACCAGCCTAGAGGATTTTAAATAGTTTCTTGTTTGGCATCCATCAGACACATGGGTAGTATGAATAGAATTAAAGGGGTACTCCGGCCCTGAGACATCTTATCCCCCTATAACAAAGGATAGGGGATAAGATGTCTCACCGCGGGGGTCCCGCCGCTGGGGACCCCCGCAATCTTGTATTCACCACCCACCTGTTTGAGTTGCACGCCTCGGTGCCAGCTCACAAACAGCCGGGTGGCGACCACGGGGCCGGAGTATCGTGATGTCACGAATCTGCCCCTGTGTGACGTCACCCTCCGCTATGCAAGTCTATGGGAGGGGGCGTGATGGCCGTCACACCCCCTCCCATAGACTTGCATAGAGGGGGCGGGGGGTGACGTTACACAGGGGCAGATTCATGACATCACGATACTCCGGCCCCGTGGTCGCCACCCGGCTGTTTGTGAGCTGGCACCGCGGCGTGCAACTCAAACAGGTGGGTGGTGAATACAAGATTGCGGGGGTCCCCCGCGGCGGGACCCCCGCGGTGAGATAAGATGTCTCAGGGCCGGAGTACCCCTTTAAGAACCATTAGTGAAGAAGAACCCAAAAACTCAGTATATCATCTCCATAGCGCACTCATTACATCATTACCATTAGAATACCACTCTTCATAAACATAAGGCTTTCATATCTTGTTTTAAAGTCTGGAAGCTCAATAGTCCTGAGATATGCCAAAGCCCAATAACTTTAATATGTTGTGAGCTGAATCACATGTCAATAATGCATATCAAACAGTAGAGCCATAGGAAGTTTCTGTATTATGACCTTTGTGCAATCTAACACCAGCAGAAAATAGTCCATGTACATATTTTAGTTGATAAACTACAATATTTTACAACCTCTCCAAGCAAAAATGCTTCCGCACTCTCATTAAAGGGTACCTTTCATCAAAAAACTTTTGATATATTATAGATTAATGTATGCAGAATAACTTTACAATTGCATGTTATTAAAAAATATGCTTCTTTCTATTTAATTTTCCACTCTGAAGAAATGACCACTAGGGGTCTCCCTACCAGTCCTGGCAGCAAGCATTTCAGACTCATGCTGGAGTCCTAAACACTACGAGCTGCCAGTCTGCTTTGTTCACAAAGGAGAACACTCAGAGCTGCCAGCCTGCTTTGTTCACAGCCTGTTTGGCTGTGAACAAAGCAGGCTGGCAGCTCTGAGTGTTTAGGACTCCAGCATGAGTCAGAAATGCTTGCTGACAGGACTGATCGGGAAAAATACAACAGAAAGAAGAATATTTTTCATTAACATGCTATTGGAAAGTTATTCAACATTCATTAATCTAAAATATATCAAAAGTTTATTTGATGAGAGGTACCCTTTAAAACAAATTTTTGCTATTGCACTTCTTATGGTAAATGAAAAAAGATTTCTAATATACTTTGGTGTTTCATTTGTGCTTACAAAAACTCAAGAGCACATTTCCCTCCCCATCTTATACACAGACTTAGGACTGAAGCCCAAACACCGGAAGTACAGCCTGGAGTGCTGATGGGGGTGGGTCCAACCAACACCACATGGCAGTTAAGTGTGAGAGGAGATATGATTGGATGAGGCTGGACACACCCCTCTCAGCACTCCAGGCTGCACTTCCTGTGTTTGGACCTCGGTCCTAAGTCTGTGTATAAGATGGGAGAAAATGTGCTCTTGAGCTTTTTTTAAGCACAAATTAAACATAGAAAACTTCATTTTTTTTAAACAAAGTATATTAGAAATGTTTTTTTATTTTTTTTTATTTTTTACCATAAGGAGTGCAATAGCAAAAATACATTTTATTGAAAGTTACCCTTTAAGCTCCTGGTTTTCCTTTACATCCTTTTGAGTCCCTTTTATTTTAAAGCAAGGTTCACATATGTCCAACAAACCAGAGCCACCTTGGATAGGAATGCCGGATGCAACAAGCTGGAAGTATTGCACCCGTCACTCCCTCTTGCCCCCTAAAGGGCAGAAATTAGCTATGGCACCAGATTTATGGGCCCTAAGCTGGATATCTGTATCTATCTTTTTTTTCTAGGGCAAAAATGCAGCTTGCAATGTTTTTTTTTTTTTTTTTTTTTTTTATCTGGCACCGAAGGCTAATTTTCAGCTTTGAGCTTGGTGCCTTTGTTTTCCATCAAGCATAAAATTTGCTGGTGAAGTTCCATAGATCTGGAAAATAACCTCACAATACCACTGTCATTTATAAAATGGCAAGGAAGAGACCGACCACATTGTCATCTATACTGTTCTGTCTTCATTATTTCAAGAGCTCTGCCAACTGGTAAAGTTGACTGACTGGGCAAGCGGCCCAAACCACTGAATGCTAAATGTCAGCAATGTCAAGAAAATATACCTGTTGTGTCTCCATTATAGAGTATGTACACAGCCTACACATCCATTATTGTAATGTCATGGAAAAAGAATATGTACAGTATTCAGTATCTTTACATATACATGCTTATGACTCCATTGTACAATACCGAGTGTAGTGCATGCTAGCCTAACCCCAGTGCCGGATAGACAGCATCAAAGCCAGAAGGCACCAAAAACTATCTGGTAAGAGAGCCATAAAGGGATCAGAAATATCCCCATATTCCATATTGAATAGACTTGTAATACAGAGTCAACAGAGGTTCTTTTCTAATGGATTCATATGGAATACTTAAGACATAATTGCATATAGCATATCATATAGATTTGTATAAAGCACAATATTGCAACACACACAAGTCCATAATACAGACACATAGGAACATGTACAGAGGCTGTGTACATGGCATTCTCATATAAATGAGCTATAAATGTAACAGAGACATTGCCTGCGCCCTATTGATACTTAAAATTGTATCAAAAGATGTACACTAAGGGTCTATTCACATGTACAATATTCTGCGCAGATTTGACACACAGATTTGATGCACAGGATTTGAAGCGGTGTTCAGTCATTCAGTTTACATTGAAATCTGCAGCAGAAAATCCTGCACATCAAATCTGCGCAGAATATTGTACGTGTGAATATACCATTAAGCTATATCCCATATATGTAAGTACTGGATAGAGACTGCATTGGATGGAGACTTCACTGGATGGAGAATGTACTGGATAGAGACAGCATTGGATAGACACAGCACTGGATAGAGACAGCACTGGATGAAAACTGCAATGGATGGAGGCTAAACTGCATTAAGGCTGTACTGGATGGAGACCACACTGGTTGGAGACTGCACTGGTTGGAGACTGCATTGGATTGAGACTGCACTGGTTGGAGACTGCATTGGATGGAGACTGCACTGGTTGGAGACTGCACTGGTTGGAGACTGCACTGGTTGGAGACTGCACTGGTTGGAGACTGCACTGGTTGGAGACTGCACTGGTTGGAGACTGCATTGGATGGAGACTGCACTGGTTGCACACTACACTGGGTGGAGGCTGCATTGGATGGAGACTGCACTGGTTGCACACTACACTGGGTGGAGGCTGCATTGGATGGAGACTGCACTGGTTGCACACTACACTGGGTGGAGACTGCATTGGATGGAGACTGCACTGGTTGCACACTACACTGGGTGGAGGCTGCATTGGATGGAGACTGCACTGGTTGCACACTACACTGGGTGGAGGCTGCATTGGATGGAGACTGCACTGGTTGCATACTACACTGGGTGGAGGTTGCATTGGATGGAGACTGCACTGGTTGCATACTACACTGGGTGGAGGCTGCACTGGATGGAGACTGCAACTCCAGCTACATTAGACATCTTGACATATTTGAACTGTGGGTACCCATTCAGTAATTCTGCAGACAATATCTATAGAGTAGCTTATCCATAGTACTCATTGGGGGAGATTTATCAAAGTTGTCTATGTCCTGCATCAATATAGACCAAACTACAGAGGGTTAGTCCGGTCTATTGTGCGCCTAATTTATCAAAAGTCGCACAGCTCTTGATAAATTCTACGCACAGACTTCGGGATCTATGCTTTAGACTGTATTAAACCTGCTCCAACATGGTCAGACATTTCAGCGTACTTTCAGCCAATGCGACTTTTGATATTCAGCACCAATGCATTTTTTCGTCTAAAATAAACTAGAATGTATCATGTTCTAAAAATCCTCCAAAGCAAAAGTCGCAAAAAAGTCGCACATATTTAGACTGCGACTTTCTGTGCGACAAATTTAGACAGAAAAAAGCAGTCTAAATCCTTTGATAAATCTCCCCCAGTGACTCTCCTGGATTAGCAGTGCCCCTTTTCCATATAATACTCCAAACTGATGTGAAGTAAGAATTGAAATGAAACAGCTATATTTTCAGGGGTTGTCCATGATGTGGGAGCAGATGGCCTGCTTACAACTGCAAGTTATTATTAGATAGACTATTAGTGCTAATAAGGTCATACAGAGTTTAATATATACACTTGGTGTGAGAGATATAGGCAATGTATATTCCTGCTTGATAAATGTCAAAGAAAAACATGAACTGCACACTAGGAGCACGGATAAATGGGAATCCATCATAATCTGTGAAGCGAGGGAATGTCCAACGCTTCAGACATTCCTGTTTATCCAGGGTAATACTGTAGGGAAATATATCAGGGGTGTGGATATTTATTAAAAAACTACTTGTCCACAGGACTAAAACGGGGCAAAATCTATTTGTCCCTCATGACGATCCACTTGTCCGCGCCAATTTTCGCTTTTACGCTCTAATTTTTTCCTCCTCGCCCTATAATAGCCATAACTAACTACTATAATGATACCTTTTAATTTTTCCATAACATATTCTCCGAAACAAAATTTATTTGTGAAGTGAAATTGAAATAGTAAAAGATAATTTAGCAAATTTAGTGTTTTTCTTTTCTACGCCATTTACCTTGTGATGGAGCTTGTGATTGATACTTTAGGCCGCCTGATTACAGCAATACCAGATTTTTCTAATTGCCTTTTTCTGACCATTGTAGCTTTTTTCTTATTTTTTTTTTTCGCGTACAAGGCTGTATGAGGGCTAATTTTTTGCGCCATAATCTGTTTTTTGTATCGGTACCATTTAGGCATTGATCTGACTTTTAAGGGTCTATTCACACGTACAGAATTCTGCATCAAATCTGCGCATCAAATATGCGCAGAATACTGTACGTGTGAATAGACCCTTAATCGCTTTTTTTCTGGGATATTATCAAAATTGCAATTCTGTGTTTGGTATATATTTTTTTTTACATTTACATTATTAACCGTACGGGATACATAATGTTATATTTTAAAAGTTCGTACAATTATGCACGCAGCGATACCAAATATGGTTATTTTTATTATGTTTACATGTTTTTATAGAGGAAAAGGGGGTGATTTGAACTTTTAACATTGAAAGGGTTAATGTGTGTCTTTTAGATTTTTATTAAACCTTTTTATTTATTTATTTATTTTTTCACTTTATTAGACTTTTAGGAGGAATCATTAGATTCCTCATGCAGATCAATATTGAACTCCATTGATCTGTGTGCTCTGCGATCCATTGATAGAGCCTAGTCCAGCCAGGATCTATCAATGACAGAGCCACAGACAACAGGGAACAGAGGTAAGCTCTCCGGCTTACCTCTCCGGCTACCTCTATGGTGGATCCACCCCACTAGCCCACCAGGGAGCATTCACATGTCCCTTTAGACGCCGCTGTCAGCTTTGACAGCGGCAATCTAAAGGGTTAATAGCCAGCTGTGGCGATCATCGCATGCTGGCTATTAGCAGCGGCCCCAAGCTATTGAAATCAGCTGAGGGGCTGCAGAGTACAGAGCGGGCTCGAGTCCCGAGCCCGCTCCACACACCCTGAGCGCTGCCGTGCAGGGCTAAGGGCCTCAAAAATTCACCTGTCTGGTGCCTGGAACTGCATGTCCCAGGCGTCGGGCGATAGGAATTCCACATCCCTGAATATAAATATATGGTCAGTAAATTAAATATATGGTCAGTAAATCAGTTCCACTAACAAAAATGTTACTATTTTTGTTTGGCTGCAACCATGATGCCAAAATAGGGCTGCTGTATGCCACCAGTATATGTCAGAATGCCAGCAAAAAAATAAAAAACAGTATGCCAGCATAAACCAGGTATACCTGGGCACATTGACTTAAATTAACTAAACACAGCGAAAAAATTAAGACAAGGAAATAGACTGAACATAGGCCCAGATTGATCAAACTGTGGAAGAAAAAATAGACAGATTTTTCCACAGCAACCAATCACAGCTCAGCTAACGAGCTCTGGTAAAGTGATAGCTGAGCTGTGATTGGTCGCTGTGGGAAAATCACTCCACTTTTTCTCTCACACAATTTGATCAATCTGGGCCATAGTCACTAGGAATATTGCATTTATTTTTGTTGCACACGGTAATATATATATTAATATGGACCTACATTTCACAGTTTTCAGATTTCTGCTGCTTAATTCTTCCTGGTCTCTGTCTTGACAAGCAGGACATGCCCTCTAAGTCAGTGACTGGCTCAGACAAGTGTCCGCTGTGGCCAGTGATTGGCTGACAAGGCATAAATCTGAACATTGGCAGAATGGTACTGGCAGGGGATTGGGAAATTAAGTATCCATTTTTTTCTTCCAAGCTACGCTGAACCCTTTTATTAATGTCTCTATGACCAGACAACCTCTTTAATGAGAATAGTTTTTTCCGCTCTGTATCCAAATGTCAAGAAAGTAATAGGTTGATGGATTTTACTGTTTAAAGGGGTTATTCCACAAACTAAAGTTATGCCTTATACATAGGATACGGACTAATTAGCTCATTAGTGGGGGTCTGACCACTGGGACCTTCACCAATCATGAGAATCTAGTAGAAATGTCCCCTTAAATGAATGGAGCACATGGAGTATGGACAGCCAGCGCTCTATTGATTCTCTATGGGGCTTCTGAACATTGCCAAGAGCTAAGCCGCATACAAGAAGAAAGGAGCCTGGACGAGCAGAGTGTGCTATGTTTATTCCCAGGGACATTTCACCTCAATTCTGGTGGGGGTCCCAGCAGTTGGGCCCAGACAGATCAAATAGTTATCTCCTATCCAATGTATAGGGGGTAGCTTTTGATTGTGGGATACATCATTTAACAGTAATGACATCAATTACTACTATGCAGGATCTTTTTACTCAAATAGCCATCAAATGGTCAAAATATTCCTTGCTATGTCAGCAGTGGGACATACTGACAGCTACAATTACAACTGTGACGTAAAACGAAACATAAAAGTAGAGAAATAATCTTAAATAATTGAACAGCTTCTATTCCATTTTAAGTGATATTTTGCAGTCTCATTGCTTACTCAATGACGCTCAGAAGAAACATCACTTAAAATGGTCACCAGGGAAAACTTTCCCTCAGCTGCTATGTGACTCACTACAGAAGTATGGAATCATTCAAGTAGATGCAAGTCCACAGGAAACATGTGAAACCAAGCCGATAATACAGGAGTTCTATAGATGTATGGCCTGTATACACTGTACTTGTAGTCCTGTGCCACATTTAAGCTAAACAGATCATAATAGTAAACAATGGAGAAGTCCCTTGGGATTGACAGGTAGAAGAGGCAGTTACCCTGGATATAGTCTGTGGTTGGCAACACTGGCACATAATGTTATTTTATAGGAGGACATGGGTAACCTTTTTTTTGGGACCCACATTAATGGATAGCTTTCAGTAAAGAGTCTAAATCATGGAAGCACAGAAGAAAGTGCCTCAATACATTTATCAGTCCCTGCAGCTTTTTCTTTTCTTTACCACAGATGACCCCATGACAAAGTGGAGGCCAAATGACACAATCATTCTATTTGTCACCCAGTTTGTTTTTCATGCACCAGAATAAGTTAAGTCAAAAACAAAAGCAGACAGTGTGGCTGTCATGGGGGTCTTGGAGGAAAGGGGAACAGTCCTGCCTGGTTTCATCCCCTCTGCTACTGGATTTCAAGAAGGAAAAACAAAGAGTGCCGGAATTGGCCTTAGGTACATGTGATGTTGTGGAGGAGGACATAAACTCTAGGCCCATCTGCCCTGGGTTACAAGACAGCATTATAATGGGAGGCATTTGTTAGCTGATACCGATAATCTGTCAACTTTGAGGCCGATAGCCAATAACTTATACCGATATTCCGGGGCAGCAGCGGCGGTCTCTGGCCGGGGGGGGGGGCCATTATCAGCATATCAAGGTGATTGCCGATACCGATAACGTCCAAAATCGTGAATATCGGCCAAACCAATAATTGGTCGATCCCTAGCTTTTTTCCCCTCTTTCCCTCCAGTGACACTGTGGTGCAAGGGCCCTAAGTTTTTTTTAAATGCATATTGTAGGATTAGGCTAGATTCACATTCTATTGTTCTGCTTTATCAGCTGAACAATGAAAGAAAAAACCTGTTCCGGTGCCAATGGTGCCCATCAGATGAGGTCCATAATGGTTGGCATTATACTGGATAAAAAAGCCCATTGAGCTATGCTATTTTGTCTGGCATTTTCAGCAGAGCCTGTACAGGGGCTCCTAAAAGAACCTCCAACACAGATGTAAATCTATTCTAAGAAGGCTGGCTGTGGCAATTGTAAGCCAT
This sequence comes from Hyla sarda, assembly GCF_029499605.1. Lineage (NCBI taxonomy): Eukaryota > Metazoa > Chordata > Amphibia > Anura > Hylidae > Hyla > Hyla sarda. The sequence continues at coordinate 128,807,772 of NC_079197.1, read as the reverse complement.
CTTTAACTATAGCCTATTCGAAGTGTCTTTGCAGAACTTTCACTACCATTATAGGTATCTTTCATCTACTTGTAGATCTGCCTATATAAAAAGGTAAGATGATGTTATGTCTCACTGAGATATACTGTATCCATTTACTATGTCTTAGTGACTTGCAACCAAGTAAGAAAGAAGTTGGTTCAGTGCAGGGAGACACATTATGGCCAGTCCTTGTTGACATTGTACTGTGCCTGCTCATTGGATGCTCCTCCATGCAAGGATTCCTCTTCCTTACTTAGCATCTGCTTCCAAGATGAGCAGCCCTGGTTGACCTGACAGTATGGCCTCTATCTCAGGGGATGTGAAGTAGCAACCAGGCATCAATCCCATTGTTTGTGCCAGAGCAGAGCTCGGTAGTGGTGCCAAGTAACTACAGCTCGCTGGGTTTACTGCTTGTGTCTACCTGTTACAGACCCCAATAAACATACACACCTTCCTGTGAACTCTGCACTCCCACCATCAATGTGGTTAAAAGATATTTTCTTCACTGCCAAGAACCTTACTGTGTATTCATCAAAGACATGAAGCAAAAGCACAGTAGAAAGTAAAGTAAAAAGTCTGATTAACTCAAATCAATATACTGCACTTTTCCTGAATAATTCAAACATGGAAAATCATCATAGAGAAAAGAAGCCAACATCTGAAAATCAGATCTGATATCTGCTGATACAGTCATGGGAAGCTGCAAATGGTCACATATTTGCCCTGCTGATAACCAAAGTGGCTGGGTTCACACCACGTTTTTGCAATACAGTTCTCGTATCAGGTTTTTGATTTAAAAAAAAAAAAACGATTCCTCAAAACAGACTAAACTGTATCAAAACGTGTACAAATTTTAATCTGTATAAGGTTGAAAACCGTATACGGCTTGAAAAATGATGTCCAGTTGCATCCGTTTTTTAAGAAAAAAAGTGTATGTTTTTAACTTTTCATTCCATTATGAATAAAGTTTCACTTGTTTGACTGAAATTCCAAGAAAAAAACTGGGCAAAGCCAAAAACCGTATGGTGAAAACCGGATGGAACCGTACGCACATATGGTTCTGTACGGTTCCCATTGACTCCCATGTTTAAAAAAACAAAAACTTATATGTTTCAATACAGTTTTTCACCCGGACCAAAAACTGTGGTAGGCTACGGTTTTGGGTACGGGAAAAAAAACTGATAAAACTGTACAGGATGCAAAATGGACACAACCGGAGGCATCGTTTGGTATATGGTTTTCAATGGAGATTCAGTGCATACGGTTTTCAATACGGTTCCATATGGTTTTCAAATTGAAAATGTATATGGGAACTGTATTGCAAAAACGTGGCGTAAACCCAGCCTAAGGTCCCAAGCAGACTGTCACGACTAGTACAGAGCAACAAAAGCAGTTTTTCCTCCAAAGGTTACCAGGACTCTACAGACTTCCATGCAGAGATTGAATCAGGAATGAGATTATTACCCAGAATGCAGCACTTTTCACAACTTGGGGGCAGCTTACTCAGGAAATTACCAGTATTTCTGATACACGGCACATAACCTATATTTTTTATCTATTTTTTTCAAATTAAAACGTTTTTTTTTTTTCACATAGAAAAATATTGACAATATCACACAGCGAATGATAAGCAATATTGCATAAAGAGGGATTCAAACGAAACACTGATTAACAATCGGAACATCAAAAGCACAAATATGACATAATAACAGGGAGCAGTAGTCTGATAGGTCAAACATCAACCCCCTTAGGGAATGGGAAGGAGAGGGGGGGGGGGGGGGGACCTATATTTTATCTATATGATGACCTAAGCTAAATAATGATACAGAAATAAACCAGGATTTGGATGATACAACATCCATCAGCTTTAAGAAGTTACTTTGTAACAGTAGCAATCTAAAAAATAACGCCGACTAAATCGACCACCAACTTTATTGACGTTTTAATAGAAGCACTTACTATACTGTGACAAATACAAAGCTATCATATAGGGGAGAGTACTAAAAGTGCACAGTGTAAGAGCACCTGCTTAGATATTTTAAAGCTGTTATTACCATTATTTGCATGGTAGTCAAAGAAGAATACAGCCTTTTTATGAAATTGGAGAGGAGTAAAATGCTCATAGAACAGTACTATGCACTTGAAAAAACTGAGACAGTGACAGGAATGGTGTCTGGGATCACTATATTTCCTCAAGGTACCTCTAGCGTGTGGGTATCTAGTTTAACCCCTTCAGGACGGAGCCCATTTTGGCCTTAAGGACCGGAGCGTTTTTTGCACATCTGACCACTGTCACTTTAAACATTAATAACTCTCGAATGCTTTTAGTTATCATTCTGATTCCGAGATTGTTTTTTCGTGACATATTCTACTTTAACATAGTGGTACATTTTTGTCGATACTTGCATCCTTTCTTGGTGAAAAATCCGTAAATTTGATGAAAAATTTGAAAATTTAGCATTTTTCTAACTTTGAAGCTCTCTGCTTGTAAGGAAAATGGATATTACGAATACATTTTTTTTTGGTTCATATATACAATATGTCTACTTTATGTTTGCATCATAAAATTGACGTGTTTTTACTTTTGGAAGACACCAGAGGGCTTCAACGGTCAGCAGCAATTTTCCGATTTTTCACAAAATTTTCAAACTCAGTATTTTTCAGGGACCAGTTCAGGTTTGAAGTGGATTTGAAGGGTCTTCATATTAGAAATACCCCATAAATGACCCCATTATAAAAACTACACCCCCCAAAGTATTCAAAATGACATTCAGTCAGCGTTTTAACCCTTTAGGTGTTTCACACGAATAGCAGCAAAGTGAAGGAGAAAATTCACAATCTTCATTTTTTATACTCACATGTTCTTGTAGACCCAATTTTTGAATTTTTACAAGGGGTAAAAGGACAACATTTTTACTTGTATTTGGAGCCCAATTTCTCTCGAGTAAGCACATACCTCATATGTCTATGTAAAGTGTTCGGCGGGCGCAGTAGAGGGCTCAGAAGGGAAGGAGCGACAAGGGGATTTTGGAGAGTACGTTTTTCTGAAATGGTTTTTGGGGGGCATGTTACCTTTAGGAAGCCCTTATGGTGCCAGAACAGCAAAAAAAAACCACATGGCGTACCATTTTGGAAACTAGACCCCTCGGGGAATGTAACATGGGATAAAGTGAACCTTAATACCCCACAGGTGTTTCACGACTTTTGCAAATGTAAAAAAATAAATAAAAAAATTTTACCTAAAATGCTTGTTTTCCCAAAAATTTTTTATTTTAAAAAATGGTAATAGCAGAAAATACCCCTAAAAATTTGAAGCCCAATTTCTCCCGATTCAGAAAACACCCCATATGGGGGTGAAAAGTGCTCTGCTGGCGCACTACAGGTCTCGGAAGAGAAGAAGTCACATTTGGCTTTTTGAACGCAAATATTTCTCTGGGGGCATGCCGCATTTAGGAAGCCCCTATGGTGCCAGAACAGCAAAAAAAAAAACCACATGGCATACCATTTTGGAAACTAGACCCCTCGGGGAACGTAACAAGGGGTTAAGTGAACCTTTATACCCCACAGGTGTTTCACGACTTTTGCATATGTAAAAAAAAAAATTTTTTTTTACCTAAAATGCTTGTTTTCCCCAAAATTTTACATTTTTAAAAAGGGTAAAAGCAGAAAATACCCCCCAAAATTTGTAACACAATTTCTCCCGAGTACGGCGATACCCCATATGTGACCCTAAACTGTTGCCTTGAAATACGACAGGGCTCCAAAGTGAGAGCGCCATGCGCATTTGAGGCCTAAATTAGGGATTGCATAGGGGTGGACATAGGGGTATTCTACGCCAGTGATTCCCAAACAGGGTGCCTCCAGCTGTTGCAAAACTCCCAGCATGTCTGGACAGTCAACGGCTGTCCGACAATACTGGGAGTTGTTTTGCAACAGCTGGAGGCTCCGTTTTGGAAACGGACGTTTTTCATTTTTATTGGGGAGGGGAGGGGGGCTGTATAGGGGTATGTGTATATGTAGTGTTTTTTACTTTTTATTTTATTTTTTGTGTTAGTGTAGTGTAGTGTTTTTAGGGTACAGTCGCACGGGCGGGGGGTTCACAGTAGTTTCTCGCTGGCAATTTGAGCTGCAGCAGAAAGTTTGCGGCAGCTCAAATTTGCAGCCAGATACTTACTGTAATCCTCCGCCCATGTGAGTGTACCCTGTACGTTCACATTGGGGGGGGGGGGGGGGGGGACATCCAGCTGTTGCATAACTACAACTCCCAGCATGCCCGTTGGCTGTCGGTGACTGCTGAGAGTTGCAGTTTTGCAACAACTGTAGGCACACTGGTTATGTATCACTGAGTTTGTGACCTAACTCAGTGTTTCACAACCAGTGTGCCTCCAGCTGTTGCAAAACTACAACTCCCAGCATGTACGGTGCATGGTGTACGGTGACTGCTGAGAGTTGTAGTTTGCAACAGCTGGAGGCACACCGGTCGTGAAACACTGAGTTAGGTAAAATAAAACTCTGAGTTTCACAACCAGTGTGCCTTCAGCTGTTGCAAAACTACAACTCTCAGCAGTCATCGACAGCCAACGGGCATGCTGGGAGTTGTAGTTATGCAACCAGCAGATGCACCACTACAACTCCCAGCATGCACTTTAGCTGATTGTGCAAGCTGGGAGTTGTAGTTATACAACAGCTGAAGGTACACTTTTCCATAGAAAAAATGTGCCTCCAGCTGTTGCAAAACCATAAGTCCCAGCATGCCCATAAGGTAATGCTGGGAGTTGTGGTGGTCTGCCTCCTGCATAACTACAGCTCCCAGCATGCCCTTTTTGCATGCTGGGTGCTGTTGCTAAGCAACAGCAGGAGGCTGTCACTCACCTCCAACGATCCACGCCGGAGAGTCAGTCCCTCGTCGTCGCCGCCGCCGCCGCTGCTCCTGGGGCCCCAATCCCAACATTGACGCCGGGGATCGGGGTCCCCAGCACCCGGGGTGCACGTCCCGCACCCGCTCACGTCCTTCGGAAGAGGGGCGGAGCGGGTGCGGGAGTGACACCCGCAGCAGGCGCCCTGATTGGTCGGCCGGTAATCCGGCCGACGAATCAGGGCGATCGTGAGGTGGCACCAGTGCCACCTCACCCCTGCAGGCTCTGGCTGTTCGGAGCCGTCAGAGACGGCCCCGAACAGCCAGTAATTCCGGGTCACCGGGTCACTGGAGACCCGATTGACCCGGAATCGCCGCAGATCGCTGGACTGAATTGTCCAGCGATCTGCGGCGATCGCCGACATGGGGGGGCATAATGACCCCCCTGGGCGATATGCCGGGATGCCTGCTGAACGATTTCAGCAGGCATCCGGCTCCGGTCCCCTACCGGCTAGCGGTGGGGGCCGGAATTCCCACGGGCGTATGGATACGCCCTCGGTCCTTAAGGACTCGGGATTCAGGGCGTATCCATACGCCCTATGTCCTGAAGAGGTTAAGAAAGTGCATATCCAATCCAGAGAAAGTTGGATGGCGAGACTAAGCTAGTGGATTTGGTATGTCTTGATTTAGGGCCTAGATTTTTATGGGATGAAAGGCTTGGTAGTGATAGTGGGTCCTTTCTTTTCCTTTCTGGGCCAGTCCAGATTTTTATTTTGGGCCCAAGTTAGCACAGGTGCTGACTCACACAGAGCATTTTCTACTATTCTGTTCACTAACAGTAAGCAGAGCTGTTATCATACATTAATAAAAGTGTACTTATCATTTTATAGCAACATGTTAGATGTTTGTAGTGGTGGGGATCCAGATGCTGAGACCCCCACTGATCACTAGAGTGAAGGGGCAAATGTGTGCCGCTGTGCCCCCTTATATCCACTCTGCACAGCCTCAACAAGTGGTAAATGGAACTTTTATGGGACTTCCAACAATTCAGTCTACTGCTTGCTTTAGCTATGCGATGTGGAGATGAAGGGGCACAATCCACGCAGCCCCATATTTTTGTCCATGCCAGCACCCAGACCCCCAACAATACAAACTTCTAACATGTCACTATGATTTGGGAATAATATTTATTAATATATATATATATATATATATATATATATATATATCTTGCAGACACTGTTTGATAGCTGTTAGGGCAGTGTTTTCCAAACTGTGTGCCTCCAGCTTTTGCAAAACTACAAATCCCATCATGCTAGTGCAGACACTGTTGGAAAGCTGTTAGGGCAGTGTTTAAAAATAAATAAATAAATAAATAAATAAAAAGAAGAAGTGCCACTCACCTACATCAGTCCTCCACAGCTGCTGTTCTGATGGTCCCTGGTCCCTGCTGATCACCGTTTCTTTCTGGGTTTGGTGATGTGTTGGACAGGGAAAACACATAACTGGAACCAGGAAGAATCAGTGAAGAGTGGGGATGAGGAGACATTAGCAGCTGTGGTGAATCTGGGTAGGGGAGTATGATTTTTTTTTTCATTACACCTCCACCAGATTTTTGATCTACCGTATATACTCGAGTATAAGCCGACCCAAATATAAGCCGAGGCCCCTAATTTCACCCCAAAAACCCAGGAAAAGTTATTGGCTCGACTATAAGCCTAGGGTGGGAAATACATCATCCCCCCCAGACTAGTGATGTTGCCTTGACGATGATGCACAGGGACGTTTATGCGCAGGGAGGCTGCGCATGAACGTCCCTGTGCGTCGTTGTCAAGGCAACATTACTAGTCTGGGGCAGGCCCGGAGTGTGGAGAAGAGGGCCCCCCTGGTGAAAATGGACAGCCCGGAACGACTAACCCTCCCCACCGGATGATCCCTGCAGCATAGATGGTCCGGACCAGCTCACCCTTGCTTCCCACCGAGGGGAGGTGAGTAAAAAACTAAAGGGGGGGGGGGGGTCTGGATGATGACAAAGGCCGCAGTGGTCTTCAACCTGCAGACCTCCAGAGGTTTCAAAACTACAACTCCCAGCATGCCCGGACAGCTGGTGGTCCGCAGGTTGAAGACCACTGAGAAGGGGTTGACAGGCGGAGAGTTCACTCGAGTATAAGCCGAGGGGGGCGTTTTCAGCATGAAAAATCGTGCTGAAAAACTCGGCTTATACTCGAGTATATACGGTATCTATAAAATGTATCCCAGGACAACCCCTTTAAGACCCAAAATAGGCTGGTCCTTCAGGGGTTAAGCCAAGGGATTACTTTCATCCATCTGCTATGTTCCTGTCTATAAGTTATTGGTAAAGCGTTAAGTAAACACATCTGCCTTTTCACTGGAAATATTTGAGCCTGTGCAGATCTCGAGTCTCAAGGATGAAACCTCTGCTCTTGTCAGCAATGTTTTGCAATCAAATTGCTGGCAGGACACCTTGTTTGCTCATACAACAAGGGATTATTCTTGTATAGCAGTACTGCGTACGGTTGGTGGTTTAGAAAAAGGTGTTATAGGTGCACAAACTCTTCCAAGATTACATTTTGTATGGTACTGTGTTAGGTAAGGGGTACTCCACTGCCCCAGCATTCAGAACATTTAGTTCCGAAAGCTGGGTGCGGGGTCGTGATGTCATGCCCCCTCAATGCAAGTCTATGGGAGGGGGCGTACGCCCCCTCCCATAGACTTGCATTGAGGGGGCATGGCGTGACGTCACAAGGGGGCGTGGTAAAGCCTTAAGTACCCAGCTTTTGGAACTAAATGTTCTGAACACTGGGGCAGTGGAGTTCCCCTTCAGTGGGGTACCCGGTGGACAAATTTTTTTTAATTTTAAACCAACTGGTGCCAGAAAGATTTGTAAATGACTTCTCTTAAAAAATCTTTACCCTTCAAGTACTTTTTAACAGCTGTATGCTACAGAGGACATTCTTTTCTTTTTGAATTTCTTTTTTGTCTTGTCCACAGAGCTCTCTGCTGACCTGATGCCCGTATCAGAAACTGTCCAGAGCAGGAGAAAATCCCCATTGCAATCTATGCTGCTTTGGACAGTTTCTGACATGGACAGAGAGCACTGTGGACAAGACAAAAAAGAAATTCAAAAAGAAAAGAATTTCCTCTGTAGCATACAGCTGCTAAAAAGTACTGGAAGGGTAAAGATTTTTTAATAGAAGTAATTTACAAATCTGTTTAGCTTTCTGGCACCATGTGATTTAAAAAAAAAAAAAAAAAAATAAACTTTTCCGCCGGAGTACCCCTTTAGTAAGTGTTGCCTCTATGTGATATCAGACATCCAATGTACAATAAGAGAGGAATGTCTAAAAAGTTACAATCATCCTGGATGCATATTAATATTTTAATTCTATAGACTGTTTCACAATCACATTAAAAGTAATGCAAAGACTATATATGGGGTTACAATGTGGTGATTGTTCTGTATTCTTGTCTTCACATAAAAGAAAAGGGAGAAAGTTTATTATAATTTGAAAAATTTATTTTAACATTTAACATTTAGGCTGTGTTTGCATTTGCCTTCTTTTCATTGTTCTTAGTCATAGTTAAAGAATAATGGGAAAAAAACTGTGTGCCTGATCGACTACATGTCGGACATCCATTGTAAGACAGACCCCAGTAAATTTAATAGCACCTGACAGGTTTCCCTCATGGTGCCAGGCATTTTCAGGGGGAATCTGCTCCTGAAGGAACCTCTGACATCATTAGAAAACTCAGGAACAGGAAAGGGAAAAATGATCCTCAATAGGCGCAATAAACAGCAGTAAAGGAGATTTCAATGGTCATCCATCATTCATATAAAGATATTTATTGAGCACACAGTAGCAACGCGTTTCTTGCCCGGATCGGGCACTTCCTCAGGCAAATGTGCATCATTAGAAAACTGTACTTATTGTATGTATGATTGTTGGGTTGATCACTTGGCAACTTTGATGTGGTCCACCTAAATGCATGCTTCCCCAACAGTGCCGATTTTGGTAGGAAAAAGGGGGTGGTTTAAATGGACACTACCTTTTCCCACATAACCTGTGCTCATCTGAGTACAGTAAGAGTGCCCACAAGAAAATCTCTAATTTTTGTTACAAGGATATGACTATATTTCTTTGTGCAATGTTTAATTTTATGGACATATGTACTCTGCATTTTTATGGATTCGCCCTAATTGTTTATGAAACCATTTTAGGAGCCTTATCACCCCACTCTAATCATGTATTGACCTACCCTAAGCATACAACCTGGTGGTCTGTCCCTAAATTTATGGTACATTTACTACTGACTACCCATCAACAATCCAGCACAATGATCATGAGCTTACATTTTACTTACATAGGGGAATTAATGAAGGAATTTAATATAATCATTATATATATATATATATATATATATATATATATATATATATATTTATAATGTAATCATAAGTCTTTACAATCTTACAGCCTTTTCAAATAACTCATCAGATTTTTGGGACAACAAGTCTCAGCCTGACCTGACAAAATCAAGCAACAGATAATTCTTCAGCTTTTTCAGAAATTCGAGTCAAGCAGGTCCTGCCAGCCTCCGATAGTCACAGCATGATGGAACCTGCATAGAGGCCGTGTAGCTATATAAGGTTGCGATGCCAGACTCTTATTACCCACTATGTGGCTGTCTAGATTAGATGTTTTCTTGTATTATAGTCTATAGTGACATAAATATTTTTTTTTTTTACATAAAACAAATTAGTCAGCAATTTAAAGGGAACCTGTCATCACTTTCTTGCTGCCTGAAGTCATCGGTGGGGTCCCTAGTAGCTTCTCCTTGCCCTGCCGACCTTGGTTGATCAATTTCTCTCTCTTTGGCTATAAGAGAGATCTGTCAATCAAGGCCAGCGAGGCAGGTAGAAGACACCACGGACCGCATCGTTGGCTCTTAGTTTAGGCTACCTGAAAAGTGATGACAAGTTCCCTCTAAAGGGGTTGTCTGATTTAGAAACCCCATTTTATTTTTAGTTAATTACTGCCTTTGCGTTTGAATACTGGATTTGTTTACTGGACTGTAATACCTAGAGGAGTGTATTCCTTCCACAGAGATTCAGCAGTGTTCTGCAACCGGGGTAAGCTGGTGTCGTCTTCATTTTTTTAATCTAATACATTTGTTTGGAACCTCCATCCATCGATGTCCGAAATTTGGGACATTGACAAACAGGGGAAGGAGCCACCAGAACTAGGCTTTAAACCCCAAGCCATTGTAAATGTATGTTGCAGGCGTAAAGTTTCCTGCAATCTAGTAGGAGTAGGTTGTTCTCCTGGTTGTCTCTAAAGGAGGAAAAGATAGAAGCAGTTTGTAATCACTTCTTTCTTCTCCTTTGCTGTTTATGTTGCACATAATGAGTGTGACTGTCAGGTGCCCAATAGTTTGGCAGAGCTGCTGAGTCTTACGGTGCATTCACACCACGTTTTTGCAATACAGTTCCCGTATCAGGTTTTTGATGAAAAACGGATTCCTCAAAACTTGACTAAACTGTATCAAAAAGTGTGTACAATTTTTAACCCATATACGGTTTGAAAAATGATGTCCGGTTGCATCCGTTTTTTTAAGAAAAAAAAAACGTATACGTTTTTAACTTTTCACTCCATTTTGAATAAAGTTTCACTTGTTTGATTGAAATTCCAAGAAAAAAAACTGTGCAAAGTCAAAAATCATATGGTGAAAACCTGATGGAACCGTATGCACATACAGTTCTGTACGGTTCCCATTGACTCCGATGTTAAAAAAAAACGTACACGGTTTAATACAGTTTTCACCCGGATCTAGAAAGGTGGTAGACTACAGTTTTGGGTACAGGTAAAAAACTGGACAAAACCGTATGAGATGCAAAATGGACTAAACCGGATGATGCGTTTGACATACAGTTTACAATGCATACAGTGCATGTATACATACAATGCATTAAGTCAATGCATACAGTTTTCTATATATTTCCATACGGTTTTTAACTTGAAACCGTATGCGGGAACCGTATAACAAAAACATGGTGTGCATGCACCCTTAGGATGGGTTCACACAGTTTCCCCAGCACAGTCAGGCACAGTTTCCCTCCGGTGTGCACTGGAGGGAAACTGTTGCTAGAACTGATCCTATTAATTTGAATGGGACAGTTCACACTCATCCAGCGTTTCAATTTTGACGCTGGATGGTTGGACACGCCGGAGGGCACCGGACAGGGGAACACAGCTTGCTGCCCTGAAACAATGGACGCAGGATGCCATACAACTGATAACAAGTTGTCATCAGTTGTGGCATCAGTTGCGTCGACATTTAGGCTGCATTCACCTATGCCGGACATATGTGAACCCGGCCTTGGCAGATCCAGATCAGTTTTGCCATTGACTAACGTCATGACAGGGGGTTATTTATCTTATGCATGCCCCATTTACAGTGAAAAACTACAAAATAAAAAATAAATAAAGAAAGTGTGATTGGCCCCATTGGTGTTTTGTGACCTCATGTGTGACATATTATGCTAAATAATGTAAAAACATAAAATTTTAAAATGTACAAATAAAAAAATCAACAAAATAAGAAAACAATAGTTGTTGCTAGAACACTACACTGGAGATTATACATAATGTATATCGAAATAAACTAGGGAAACCATTTATATACTTTATTTTACTATTAAATTGCTAATAAAAAAAAACCAAAAAGACAAAAAACAAAATGAACTATAAAAAACATTTTTTTGCACACAACCCAAACTGTCATGAAAAAACAGGAAATAAAAAAGTTAAACCAGCTACGTGCATAGAATCACTACAAAATGTCTGGTCATTAAGGGGTTTAAAAATTTACTTAAATCTAAACAATACAATGAGAACACATAACAAAGTTACAATATATCTGAATTTTTTAAAGGCTTTGTCTTAATTAAAGGGGTACTCCGGTGGAAAACAATTTATTTTAAATCAACTGGTGCCAGAAAGGTAAACAGATTTGTAAATAACTTCTATTAAAAAAATGTATCCTTCCAATACTTATCAGCTGCTGTTTACTACTTTTCTTTTTGAATTTTTTTCCAGTCTGACCACAGTGCTCTCTGTTGACACCTGTCTGTCTCAGGAACTGTCCAGGGTAGGAGCAAATCCCCATAGCAAACCTATTCTGCTCTGGACAGTTCCTGACATGGACAGAGGTGTCAGCAGAGAGCACTGTGGACAGACAAAAAAGAAATAAAAAAAGAACTTTCTCTGTAGTAAACAGCAGCTGATAAGTACTGGAAGGATTAAGATGTTTTAATAGAAGTAATTTACAAATCTGTTAAACTTTCTGGCACCACTTGATTTAAAATAAATAGTTTTCCACCGGAGTACCCCTTTAAGGACCCTTTTAAATAGCATACATTCCAGTTTAGTCTGATAATATAACAATGTGGTTGTGTGGAGAATGTCTGTTTTGTTGTATTTATACACAGAATACTGCACCAGCCCCCTAATTTTTAGTAATAATGATAATTATTTATATTTCCTTTTCATTTGCTCTGTTTCATATCCGGACAGAATTCCCACCTCCAGGTTTTTCATTAGCATGACAAAGCATATTGTTCATGTGTTTTTTTTCCCTTTTACTTCTTGTTATCTGCTTCTCTTTATACAGACAGAAACAGTATAAAAGGTTTTTTTTCCATTTAGTATTGGACCAAAAAAAGCAAAAAATAAAAATAAAAAATAAAACAAGCAATAAAGCCACACGCAATGTACAGGAATGTGGCAGAATGTGAAATCAATAGTACTAGGCTGTAGTTACTTCATATACCACCACATGCCTCCATATGACCCCATATTACAGAGATGTACAATAGCTTCTGATGGACCGCCATATGCCCCCAAATATAATGAGATGTATATAAAGGTGCAGTAAAGCCCCAAATATAACTATTGACATTATACAATGAAGAGCTTGTACACATCTGTAATATGCATGTGTTGGGGTATGTTCACACTGCGGAACTGTTGCTGAATCTCCGCTCGCGGAATTCAGTGAGTGGAGATTCAGCCTGGCAGCAGGACCGCGTGGCACTGCGCCATCACCATTGACGGCTATGCAGTGCTCGCGGACTTCCGCGCAAAGAATGAACATGTTCTTTCTTTGCGTGGAACAATTTCAGCGGCGGAATTGTCCACCGCTGAAATTCCGCAGTGTGGACAGGTCTCGCGGAAGACCCATTCACACAGATGCTAACGTTCACTGTGCGGAATTTTACTTGTGGAATTCCGCATACGGAATTTCGCGGGTATTCTGCAGTGTGAACATACCCTTAAAGGGGTACTCCACTGGAAAACATTTTTTTTAAATCAACTGATGCCAGAAAGTTAAATAGATTTGCAAATTACTTCTATTTAAAAATCTTGACCCTTCCAATACTTATCAGCTTATGTATGTTTCAGAGGAAGTTCTTTTCTTTTTGAATTTCCTTTCTGTCTGACCACAGTGCTCTCTGCTGACACCTCTGTCCATGTTATAAACTGTCCAGATTAGGAGCAAATCCCCATAGCAAACCTCTCCTGCTCTGGACAGTTCCTAAAATGAACAGAGGTGTCAGTCAATCAGAGCGGTCACCACCCCACGATCGAAGTGATTGGTCATCATATCAGACCAATGACAGTGTTCTATTCACGGCGCGCGAGCAGCTTTCCTGCACTCCTGTCAGCGTATGTGAAGGTGTAGTTAGCTAGTGAAGTATATAATAGGTTATTATGCTGCAAACCTTGCCTAGCACATAAAAATAAGATGTTATTTTCAAATTTCCTAAATTTTCAAAATGTCAAGTAAAATTGTTAGGCTTCTACTACGTCTAAAGTGTGAATAATAATAATTAAAAAAAAGTTGACAAAATAAAGTAGACATATGAAATTATCATTTTTATAAACAATTTGTACAGTATGTATAAATATATGCAACCTATTGTCAAAATAACAAGTACATTTTTTTTTTTTTGAAAATGTCATGGTTTTTTGCAATGTAAATAAAAAAAATACAAATGATATCGATTTACTTTTACTATTTACAGTCATTGTTTTCAGAATTGTTTTCATAGGCAAAACACTCCCAGATTTGAAAAAACATGCCTGGTCTTTGAGGGGCATACAGGCTTAATTAGCTTGGTCCTTAGAGGGGTACTCCGCTGCTCAGCGTTTGGAACAAACTGTTCCGAACGCTGGAGACGGGAGCTCGTGATGTCATAGCCCCGCCCCCTCAATGCAAGTCTATGGGAGGGGGCGTGACATCCGTCACGCCCCCTCCCATAGACTTGCATTGAGGGGGCATGGGCTATGACGTCACGAGCTCCCGGCACCGGCTCCAGCGTTCAGAAAAGTTTGTTCCAAACGCTGAGAAGCGGAGTACCCCTTTAAGGGGTTAATAGGTCATTAATGTTAACTTTAAACTTTTTTTCTCTGTTTAAAAAAAATAAATAAATCCACAATCTGATGCAAAACTGCATTGCGTGAACAAGGCCTACACATTACATACAGATTCAAACTAACTCTAAAGGCGGTCATTTATTTTTACTAACTTTCGACCAACAGTTATCTATCCCGTCCTCCGCATACGCGTGATTGTCTGTTCATGTGTTGTCTATGGGGAGGCGAGGGTTTAGCCGCTGGCAGATAGCTCTGGCACCAGCTTATCCTTCCAAGAACAATTAGGTCGGACAGTAGAAATCCAACATGCCCCACTCTCCTCTGACATCATTTGTTGTTGGATTTGAGAGGCCAAAGGCAGCAGGTTCAGCCGACTTTAGTCTAAAATGTATGAGCCCTTTTAGAATAAAGCACTTTGAACCCAAAACCTGGAGATTTTCCTTTATTTGCAGAACTTAGAGTATACTCTAAAATTGGGTTGCTGCAGGTGAATCATAATATGCCAACAAGTGGTGACCAATGGCTGCATGGTGTACTGGCAAAATCATGAAGTCATTGGCCATCTTGTGTGAATTGGTTTAATCTGTATGTGTTAACCGCAACATTGAAATGTACCAAACAACTCATTTAATTTGAGATTACCACGCCCCCTCATGATTAACACGCCCCTCCCACACTTACATTGAGGGGGCGTGGTGTGACATCATGAGGGGGTGTGGCCATGACATCACGAGTCTTGGCACCCACACTCAACGTTCAGAACAAAATGTTCAGGACCCTGAGGCAGTGGAGTTACCCTTTTTAAGAGCTTTAATGTCAAATATTCTAGATTATTAGAAAGACACAGAAAATCATCATGCAAATAAATAGTAAAGGCAACAAAAATATTTAAGAAGTAAATTTGTTTAAAAAAATTACTTATAGGGAAACTTATACATCATGATGTGCCTGATACAGGATGTGAGGGGGCGGAGCATGACGAACGTTCAAATTAAACTCCTGCATCATACCCGCCCCTGCAGATCCTGCTCTAGGCATGATAGAGAGTGTATAATTTTAATCTGTAGTGTTCCTTTAAATATGGAAAGAAGACGATTACTTCAGTGAAATGTATTTCATCTGGATTGATTCAAATAATCGTACACATATTTCTAGGACAATATAATCTGGAATTTAAAATGCTCTCAAATGCAGTAAAGGATCAAAAGGTTTCTCCTACCTTCAATGAATCAAAGCAGGCAATAACTCTCCCGTTTTCCACATGGCAACTCCGTGACGGATGTGCAAACTTGCACTCTGCATCAGACCTTGAACAAGTGCCCCTCTGGAATTCACGACATACTTCCAGCGTCAGCCATTTTGTGTCACGCATCAAGGAAACGTTCACAGCCATATTAAAGACAGGATGTCCAGGCCTAAGCAAACACCTACGTCCGTACTACAATCGTCTTCTTATCACAAGGGGATGGGGGAAAGTGGAATTCAAGTTTAAATGAATAAAAGAACTATTTTATCACTTTGGTTAAAAAAAACTGTCAGCACTTAAGGTTTATTTTTTTCTTCTTTTTTTTTATTTTTCTTCTTTTTATTTCTTAAAGTCAATTTGTATCTGTTTTAGAGACACGAATAAAACATAAAAATCCAACCATAAAATAGAAGTTTTATCAGATAAATTGAAAATAAAAATAAATCTAACTAGAGGCCAGCTCTTTAAAAGTGCAAATGTCAAAGTCTGAATGTGTCGGCTTTATGCCACTTCTGGACTTGCGGGTGGGGAAAGGGTTAAGTAGCCTATGCAAACCTTGAAAACAATTCTGTGCTCTCAACGTAATGGTTGCAGTTATGGTTGTGAAGTCGCTTCAGCTATTGTCAAAATTTCCGTTTTTTCCTTAGTTTTTTGCTGAATAAAATGGTGGTAAGGATGGGCACAGGCGTGCAGCGGATTGAAAATTTTATATATATATATATATATATATATATATCTCTATATATTTTTTTGAGTGCTGAAAAATTGAAGAGTAGACTAAATGCCGTATGAATTTGGCCTGCAAGCAACGGCAAATAAAAAAAAAAATAAAAGGAAAAAAAAAAAAAACACAAAAAAAGAAAAAAAAAGGGGGGAAAAGAGAGAGGCAGCACTAGACAGAAATCCAAGCAGCGTTAGCTTCGGAAAAAAAGGCACGTTTCAGCAACCTGCAAAAAGAAGAGGAAACAAAACATACGATCAGAGAAAAAATGGCAGCAGCTCACAGTAATATAACAAGCAGAGCATATAAAATACAAGGAAAGTCTTAGCTTCAGGAAAACCTCCAAGACACTGACACTACGGCAAAGTGCAGTCAGCCATTGTAGACTGAAAAAGGGAATTTCCTAGCCGAATCTGCGCATGGTGGAGAAAGGGAGGATCCAATGACATTGTCTGTAGCTCAGAGGTCTGGGCTGCCGCCCAATAGCAGCATTCAGTTTGTAGTAGTCGTCTACTTGGCAGTAGATGGGGTTTATTACGAGAATGCCTGGTGTCTGACATGTGCTTTGGGTTGTTTTCTACAGATTGATTGAAATAAATGACTAAACCCAAAAAGAAGTGATATCCTGATATAAATGGAAGACGGGCAAAGGCTAAGACAATACAAAAGTGTTGCCTGAGCAAAGTCTAGTTTTCAGCTGGTGGCTGAGTGCCACAGGATAGGGAAACCAGACAAGCGCACGGCAGCACTGGACTGAGTTTAACCCCATTTCATCCAGTAGAGGAACTCATGAGGCTCCTATTAACACAAAGAATTGCGAATAAAGGAGGTTCTTCTGTCCTTTAGCCAATCCTTAACTGTCTGCCAATGTTACCGATTTCTATTGATTTCTTAATTTTGGGCCATTTACTAATCTCATTCTGTCATGCAGTTGACTGATAACTGTCTTGATCTTTTGTTTTTTGGCCGGGAGTCCATAGCCCAATATGTCTTTTCCCTTACCTAATGCCTATGTCTGTGCATGGCTCCAAATATATTTAATTCTTATTGGCTAAAGAAAACAACCAAACAACTAAACTGATGTGTGTGATTTTATAATTTATTTTTTTCCCCCCAAGAAGTTGTTTAGGATTTGACAAACATGGATAATCTCTCTAGGCTCCCACACCGGTCCGTGGGTTGTGTCTGGTACTGACTGTAGTTCAGCTCCATTGAAGTGAATAGAGCTGAGCTGCAGTATCAGCCTCTGGATGTGTTGCTCTTTTAGGAACAGAAGTTTTTCTAACTATGTAGAAGCCTTATAAAGCTGACCTCTCAGCAGGATATCAGGGGTGTAAATAAGCCCATGGTTAGACAGGGCTTCTTATTTACAGGCACAAGTTTTTTTATCATTCTGCATATTTCTTTTCAGTGTCCTCTGCTAAACCTTTTAGTTATGCAAATGAGGCTGAAGTGCCCAAGGGGCATCCTTTCGCAAAAGCCGAAGTCAAGTTCATGTACTCATGGAGGGGTATTTATAAAAAGGATTTATGTGTTGTTTTTTTAACGTAACTTTGGCGCAATGCTTTGGCGCAGTGTCTTTTTGCGCCAAAGTTTGGCGCATTTTCTCCACTGTCATTTTTACAACTTTATCAAAATCACACGGTCCTGTGTATGATTTTAACTTTAGTCAGTAATTCATCATTTGCGCCAATCGATCTTTAGCGCAATTTTGCGCCTTTAGGGTTTTTTTTGGTGCAAATCACCGCCAAGAAATTTTACACATAGAAAACACACTTAGCAATGTCAGAAAATGTAAAGGCGTCGAAATACATTAAAAAATAATTTTTGTGAAAGCAGCGACACCTCCGGGGCTGCTCAATACTATCCTGCGACATAGTTGTCTCTGAGGAACCTTCACCCTCCGTTGAGCCAGCATTGGACATGGCCGCACAGGTTCAGGAAAGGTAAGCACTAAAGCAGTGGTCTCCAACCTGCGGACCTCCAGATGTTGCAAAACTACAACTCCCAGCATTAAAATTAAGTGAACCTCCTGTCGCCTTTGCAGGCAACAGGAGGTTCACTTCATTTTAATTCTATTTTATGCATCATATAATAAATTGTCTTTATCTGGATCCTCGTTCCTCTCATCTTTTCCTTCTCCCAATGTACCTTTGAGGACTGGTTCACTTCATTTCCATTATCTGGACTCTTGCCATGCTGGGAAATGCCCCCTGGACACTTGAGCCTCATTTGCATATAATAAGCTTATATATCTTGGGTCTGAAAAGGACTAAAGAGATGAAAAAAAAAAATGTAAAAAAATAAAAGGTATGACTGGAATCCTATGGACTAGTCCTTTCCAGCCAAGGGCTTTTTTATACCACTGTCTTCCTGCTGAAAAGGTCCACTTTGAATCTCACATCTATAGCTAAATTTAGTTGTGTTTTATTAAATTATGTCCAACACTGACTAGCAGTATGATACATGAAATATAAAGATGGACCAAACCCTCGTGGTCTCAGGAGACCCAAATACTTTCTACAGTATGGCGAACCAGTAGATCAGTACTCCATAATAAAGAACTAAACAAAGACCATTGAATGACTGGCCAATATTCTATAGGGCTCATTTAAAAAACCTGGAAACATTTGGCCCTAATAACAACCAATCCTAGTGTAAAATTCATTATCAGGAACAATTTTCAGCCCTAAAAAATAAACAAGAATATTCTATGCCCTGATGGAAAGCAGTCTTAAAATGGCATTGGTTTTAAAGGAGTACTCCCGTGGAAAAACTTTTTTTTTAATCAACTGGTGCCAGAAAGTTAAAGGGGTTATCCAGGGAAAAACTTTTTTTTATATATCAACTGGTGCCAGAAAGTTAAACAGATTTGTAAATTACTTCTATTAAAAAATCTTAATGCTTTCAGTACTTATCAGCTTCTGAAGTTAAGGTTGTTCTTTTCTGTCTAAGTCCTCTCTGATGACGCCTGTCTCAGGAACCGCCCAGTTTAGAAGCAAATCCCCATAGCAGACCTCTTCTAAACTGGGCGTTTCCCGAGACAGGTTTCATCAGAGAGCACTTGGACAGAAAAGAACAACCTTAACTTCAGAAGCTCATAAGTACTGAAAGGATTAAGATTTTTTAATAGAAGTAATTTACAAATCTGTTTAACTTTCTGGAGCCAGTTGTTATATAAAAAAAAGTTTTTTCCTGGAATACCCCTTTAAACAGATTTGTAAATCACTTCTATTAAAAAATCTTAATCCTTCCAGTACTTTTTAGGGGCTGTATACTAAAGAGAAATTCAAAAAAGAAATGCATTACCTCTGATGTCCTGACCACAGTGCTCTCTGCTGACCTCTGCTGTCCATTTTAGGAACTGTCCAGAGCAGAAGTAAACTCCCATAGCAAACATATGCTTCTCTGTGGACAGTTCCTAAAATGGACTGCAGAGGTCAGCAGAGAGCACTGTGGTCAGGACATCAGAGGTAATGCATTTCTTTTTTTGAATTTCTCTTTAGTATACAGCCCCTAAAAAGTACTGGAAGGATTAAGATTTTTTTAATAGAAGTAATTTACAAATCTGTTTAACTTTCTGGCACCAGTTGATTTAAAAAAAACGTTTTCCACGGGAGTACCCATTTAAACCCAAAGCATATTAGAAAGCTATGGGGCTGCATGGAGGAAACAATTTCTACTCACTACTCATTTTCTTTATACATCTTAACACGTATTATTTAGATGTTTACTGTATGGTCCTAAAATTTCTTAAACATTCGATGCATCTCATGAGGCACATCTTTTACACCAATGCAACTATGTCTGTATATACTTATGTACAAAGGAGTGAGAGAAGGGGACGAGACAATGAGTACTACCCAATCCTTTACTCAAATAATCTAGACAGGTAACAAATATATAAGACATATAACACCCACCACTTGATAAAGACCAAATTACACGCTTGTTACCTTCCTTCCCAATTCTGTACATGATCAAACCATTCTGCTTATGATATCTTTTGCTTACATACACCTTTACTTCTATCATAAATACAGGACTATTTCCTCAGACTCTGATAATAGATAAACTTTAATGTGACGTCACATTACAATTAATGTTAATACTGTTGAACTTACGGTACTTCTAACTAATATCCATATATGTATTATCTAATTATAAAATGTTTGATTGTACATGATTATTGATTACAATAGTTCATTAATTTGTTCACTGAAAAAAAAATCTTCAACAAAAAAAACACTTTAAAAAGGACTATTCATTACACACTGACTATACTTTAATCACACAAAACTGAAAATACCTGGAAATTGAATACCCCATAAAGATAACCTGTCATATTAAAAATGCAATCTGATCACTTTATAGAACAGGAAGAACTGAGTCAATTGATATATAGTTTTGTGGGAAAATTGCAGGATAAAATTGTCATTTAATACACCAAATCCCTGCTCATTCTGGGCTTAGGAGTCCAGTGGGCGGTCCATTCAGTACTGATTAGGACTGCCCATTGGACTCCAAAGCCCATAATGAGTAAGGATTGAGATGATAACATTACAAGTCATTAAGAATCATTTCCTACAAAACTATATATCAGTCTGTCCAAAGAAACCCAAGTGATCTCCCCCCACTGGTAGCGTAGCAATTTCCAACACCGGTGCTCCGGAACGCTCAAGGGCACACATGCTGGATACACAGAAACAAAGAAAATAAAGTCCTTGACAAGTGCTGTATAATAGTCAATTTTCTTTTTTCAAAATGTATTAAAATAATGCTACAAGTACATGGCATCACAACAGCAGATTGCATCAGACCAACGTGTTTTGAGCAGCTAGATGCTCTTAGTCATAGTCTGACTAAGGTGCTCGAAATGCGTCGGTCTGCGAGCTGCTGTCAGGATTTTTTTATTTTATTAAAAAGGTATTAAAATAATACATATTTTACAAAGCTTGCAGGGGAAATTATATTCTTTGTTCCTGTATATCTCAATCTACTCAGCTCTTACTGCTCTATAACATGCTGTGGACAGTTCGAATAATGCGTTTACCCTGACAGCTTTGCTATGCCTGTCCGGGCATGCTGGGAGTTGTAGTTT
Source organism: Hyla sarda (assembly GCF_029499605.1). NCBI lineage: Eukaryota > Metazoa > Chordata > Amphibia > Anura > Hylidae > Hyla > Hyla sarda. The sequence goes on along the minus strand of NC_079197.1, from coordinate 128,786,370 downwards.
TGCAACAGCTAGAGGCACCCTAGGAAACACTGGTGCATATGAAGGATACATACCTTGTTATAGGATATATATTTTACACTGCGTGGCACCTTTAAGTAACTCCCTGGCTACATTGCTGGCGCATTCCTTTCAGCAGAGCTACGTTTCAGAATAATATTCTTATAAGGAAAAGCAGAAGTTGCCAAGGCCCGTCACTACTTAACTAATATATCCCCAAGACGCCTCGGTGCCAAGCGGGCTGGCAAAATATTGTGGAGATCTCTGGCAGAGAATGCGGTTTCACATACTTTGCTTGTTGTTTGAGAATGATGTGTTTTATGCAAGGTTACACAATTCTGCTCAGCATAATCATGGGCTCTTGGCACCGGCTGCACCAATGTGTCAGAGGGAAGCTGCACTTCTGTTAACACTCGGACTCCTAAGAGCACTGGAGAAAAGTTTAAAGTTCACTGTGCTGAGGCAAAATACAGCAGACAGCAGACATCATAAATATATCATTTGTTCTATAGCTTCTCCAGCACCGAGGTTGGTACATAACAGCAACTTAAAGCCCCACTTCTATGAAGAAAGGGTAAACAACGCCATTTTGGGGTGTGTCGCCTTCAGCATGACGGGCAACACGGACAATTTTTCAGAGTATGATAATCCTGAGATATGACATATGCAACAAGTGACTTCTTTTTTTTAAACAAAACCTATTGTTTTCCACATCACATGTCCCTGCATGCCTGGCAGCTAATATACAATGCTGGCACTTGTGGTTCTACAACAGTGGTCTTCAAACTATGGACCTCCAGCTGTTGCAAAACAACAACAACACCCAATATATACTGCTACACAGTACTGACCTCACCCTCTGACCCCATATACAGTAATGACTTTATCCTCTCCCCCTAATATGTGTCTCCTATACATGTATACATGCTCATATATACTGTACTGACTCCACCCTGTCCCTTAGATATATATATGCCTCTATATACTGACCTCACCCCTTTCCCCATATATACTGTACTGACTCCACCCTGTCCCTTAGATATATATATGCCTCTATATACTGACCTCACCCCTTTCCCCATATATACTGTACTGACTCCACCCTGTCCCTTAGATATATATATGCCTCTATATACTGACCTCACCCCTTTCCCCATATATACTGTACTGACTCCACCCTGTCCCTTAGATATATATATGCCTCTATATACTGACCTCACCCCTTTCCCCATATATACTGTACTGACTCCACCCTGTCCCTTAGATATATATATGCCTCTATATACTGACCTCACCCCTTTCCCCATATATACTGTACTGACTCCACCCTGTCCCTTAGATATATATGCCTCTATATACTGACCTCAGCCCTTGCCCCATATATACTGTACTGACTCCACCCTGTCCCTTAGATATATATATATATGCCTCTATATACTGACCTCACCCCTTTCCCCATATATACTGTACTGACTCCACCCTGTCCCTTAGATATATATATATGCCTCTATATACTGACCTCAGCCCTTGCCCCATATATACTGTACTGACTCCACCCTGTCCCTTATATATATATATGCCTCTATATACTTACCTCACCCCTTTCCCCATATATACTGTACTGACTCCACCCTGTCCCTTAGATATATATATATATATATGCCTCTATATACTGACCTCAGCCCTTGCCCCATATATACTGTACTGACTCCACCCTGTCCCTTAGATATATATATATATGCCTCTATATACTGACCTCACCCCTTTCCCCATATATACTGTACTGACTCCACCCTGTCCCTTAGATATATATATGCCTCTACATACTGACCTCACCCCTTTCCCCATATATACTGTACTGACTCCACCCTGTCCCTTAGATATATATATGCCTCTATATACTTACCTCACCCCTTTCCCCATATATACTGTACTGACTCCACCCTGTCCCTTAGATAGATATATGCCTCTATATACTTACCTCACCCCTTTCCCCATATATACTGTACTGACTCCACCCTGTCCCTTAGATATATATATGCCTCTATATACTGACCTCAGCCCTTGCCCCATATATACTGTACTGACTCCACCCTGTCCCTTAGATATATATATGCCTCTATATACTTACCTCATCCCTTTCCCCATATATACTGTACTGACTCCACCCTGTCCCTTAGATATATATATGCCTCTATATACTGACCTCAGCCCTTTCCCCATATATACTGTACTGACTCCACCCTGTCCCTTAGATATATATATGCCTCTATATACTGACCTCACCCCTTTCCCCATATATACTGTACTGACTCCACCCTGTCCCTTAGATATAGATGCCTCTATATACTCACCTCAGCCCTTGCCCCATATATAATGTACTGACTCCACCCTGTCCCTTAGATATATATATATATGCCTCTATATACTGACCTCACCCCTTTCCCCATATATACTGTCCTGACTCCACCCTGCCCCTTATATATATTCCTGTATATATACTGACCTCACCCCTTATACATGACAGGGGGCTCAAGAACCAGTTAACAGTTTCCATAGAGTTATGGACTCATTATGGTATGTTGAGGGACCACTGTATTTATTAATTAAGCCCCATTACCATATACCACGCTGCCATTTTGTGCTGACTGAACTTTGTTAGGAGAAGATAGGAATTGAAGAACACCTGGGTCAATATAATCTCCTTCTACTGTAATGCTAGGAATGGAGCTCCCACACATTACAAGGATTTTTTGTTTTTAAATGCCACAAGGACATGTTCTCATTTGTAAGTAAAGGACTATGTACAAAGCAAACCTTACACAAAAGACATATAAACATTCACCAGTAGTACATATATACACACATCTGTCATAACATAAGATGTATATAGATCAATATCATGACAGGAAGTAAAACTAAGGGATGATACATGCTTGGAAAAAGAGCGGGAAAAAAACTGCCCTCACGCTTACAATGTAATGAATAGAAATATCCCAGTGAAATACCCCGAATAGCCTATAGGAGTGGTCTCCAAACTGTGGACCTCCAGATATTGCAAAATTACAACTCCCAGCATGCCCGGACAGCCGTTGGCTGTCCGGGCATGCTGGGAGTTGTAGTTTTGCAACACCTGGCGGTCCACAGTTTGGAGACGACTGTAGTAGAGGAATAAGAACGTGAAAATATGGCTGCCATCTATAAGTTTCTCTATTATAGTGATCTCCAACCTGTGGCTGTCCAGCTGTTGCAATGCAGCCCAAGCTTGCCAGGGTATGCTGGGAGTTGTAGTTTTGCCACACCTGGAGGTCCACAGTTTGGAGACGACTATAGTAGACCAATAAGAACATGACAATATGGCTGCCATATACAAGTTTCTCTATTATATAGTGATCTTCAAGCTGTGGCCGTTCAGCTGTTGCAGTGCAGCCCAAGCTTGTCAGGGTATGATGGGAGTTGTAGTTTTGCCACACCTGGAGGGTTACACTTTCAAGACCACTGGCCTATAGGGATTGTAGGTCTGATTATTAGCTTGCTACTAGGACTACTGATAGGCAACCTGATCTATTTATACAACCAATATTGGACCACAATAAAGGACCATAGTTTTCTATCATGCTAATATCATTATTATTCACAATTTATATAGCACCAACATATATCTCAGCGCTACACATTCATAGAGGCATCATTCCTGTCTGAAAAGACCTCATCATCTAATTTCTCATACATATTCATAAACAGTGAACATAGACTATTGATATCCCAATATGGTCTCTGCTACGGCACAAGTTATATGATTCAAGAGGTGTTACATTCTTCCTCAGGCCTCGTTCACACGGCGGAATTTCCAAGAAGAATCCGGCGGAACAATTCTGCTTGGAAATTCCGTTACAGCAGAGTCCTATTGTTTTCAATGGGATTCTACTGCACCGCGTACATTGCAGAAATTTCGCACCGGAACATCTGGTGCGGATATTAAAATTCCGTGACATCCACTCAGAAGTGCATAGCTGACTATGGAGATGGCGCATTTCCTAGCGGTCCTAGTGCCAACTGATAAGTCAGTGCTTTCTGCGGATGGAATGTGTAGACGGAAATTTCAGTTTTGGAATCTGTGTGAAAATGTTTCTTTATGAAACTGGAGTCACACAAAGGTATAGTATGACCACCATGTTTTGGGTTTGCACAACATGGAGTTTTTATTTTATTTTGCTAACCCTGCAGAGCTTCCATTTGGGGGTGGGAGGGTAGAGCGGGTTGCGCGGCGGGGTTTCGGGGTAGCGGGTTGTGGCCACAACAAAGATATTGTTTTCAACACAGGGTGCCTCCAGTTGTTTCCCCACTACAACTCCCAGCATGCCCTGACAGCCAATAGATGTCAGGGCAAGCTGGGAGTTGTAGTGGTGAAACAGCTGGAGGCACCCTATATAGATTAGCTAAGGGCAGAAGTCTTCCCCCCAGCAGGCATCAGTGACGTCACGCCTGCTGGGGAAGTCTGCCTGGTAAGTGAGCACACTACCAGGCAGACAAAAAGGCATTTTTGGGGGTTAGGGATAGATGGGCAATTGGCAGGGACAGGAGAAAAAAAAAAGGATGGTGGGAGCCTCTCTTTAAAGAATAAGATAATCTGGTGAACACTTTTTTCTACTAAAGTGTGTTAACAGCTTTGAGAAGACACTGAAAAACATCACCCTAGATCTCTGCTTTAAGGGCTCCCGTATACTGACACAGTACAGTAATCCAAAGTGCAGCAGTGCAGAGCAATCATTCAAGAATTCTGGAAAAATATATGTATAAATATGTTGCTGATAGAACACAAAGTATGGAGCAAGTAGTTTTCATACGCACATCAAGTTATCTTTTTGGTAAGTCTAGAAGGAAACATCTGCTTTGCAGACTCTTAAAGCAAAGAGAATTTCTTGTTTTTAAGTCAAAAACCGCAGAAGCTTAACTGTAACTCAGTAATGATTCCCAATACACCCAAATATATGACGGCTAGCGCTACTGGAGGCACTGGTCAATAGCTGAAACTGAAAGAAAGAAATGCACTGGTAATTTGGAAGAAAAAGAGTCTTTTTAGTTCAAAGAGTACCTGTAAAGTTGAACTCCCACCAGTTCTCCAAAACGGATGTGGCGGGAAACATTCCATGCTAAGCGGTATAGTTGCCGAGGCACCCGTAAAATGCTCAATGAGTTCCATACACTGGCCTTTTCTAATCAATAGGACTTATGCATGTTAATTTTTAGTGGGGGCCCCAATGTGGCCATACATTGATCCTGTGAATGGGTGACAAAAGCTCTTAGTGGGAAAACCCCTTTTAACATACCCATAGACTTTCTTTCCTATATACACAAAAAGAGTGACATTTTGGCATAGGTTTGGGCAGTATACATTAATAAGGCTATGTTCACATTGTTGGAATTTCCGTCCTGGATTCCGCATTGGAATTTAACACAGAGATTCAACGGACTGAATTCAACGGGATTCTGCTGTGCACAAGGGGGAATTTCCATGCCAGATGTTTCCGGCAAGGAAATTTCGAATTTTGTGTCCGCAGAAAGAATGAACAAGTTTATGCATTCTGCGGACTCCACACAGAATGCATAGCCATCTATGAGACGGAGCATTCCCGTGTGGTCCTAGCGCCAGCATGTTTATGCTCCGTGTGGACATTACATAGTATAAACATAGCCTAAATATACTTCTCCCTACCAATGTGATGTCAAAGCATGGTATGAATCTAGTTTTTAGTATAACATTCAAAAAATTCCTAAATAACATTATAATTTAAGAAGTTGGGCACAATAACTCTTCTTAAGTGCTGATTAGAGATTTCAGGACTGATTAGGCAAGACTGTCACATTTGTTTTGGATTCGGTTTCCAAATTGGAACTGCCCTAATTTCCCTGCAAATGCCCAAGCAAAGTATGTAGAGGAGCAGGGACACTGAGCGGCTCGGCTGGATGCAGAGTGAATGTAGGGAGTTTAAGCTGTGATACATATAGCATAACTTCTGGGCCAAACAGTACGCAAGGACAAAACAAATATGAAACAAATCACAAAAAGTTGTGATTTAAATTAATTCAAATTTTCTGTGAAATTTTCATCAAATCTAATTTATTCCAAGTCATCAAAAGGCTGATTTTTTTTTTACGTTTCTTATACACTGCATTACTTTTGGGTAAATTTCTTGTTTAAAAAGCATTTTTTTAAGTATTTAGATACTTAATAGAAAAGTACCGTAAATACTCGAGCATAAGCCGACCCAAATATAAGCCGAGGCCCCTAATTTCATCCCAAAAACCCAGGAAAAGTTATTGACTCGACTATAAGCCTAGGGTGGGAAATACATCATCTCCCCCTGTCATCATCCAGACCCCCGTCATTCACACCCGTCATCATCAACCCCTGTCATCACCCCCCCCTGTCATCATCCAGACCCCTGTCATTTTCAGCCCCCGTCTTCATTACCCCGTCATCATTACCCCCCTTCATCATCACCCCCCCCCTTTATCATTACCGCCTGTCAATCCCTTTCAGTGGTCTTCAACCTGCCGACCTCCAGATGTTGCAAAACTACAAGGAGTTGTAGTTTTGAAACATCTGGAGGTCTGCAGGTTGAAGACCACTGCGGCCTTCGTCATCATCCAGACCCCCCCCCCCCCCCCACCTTTAGTTTTCTACTCACCTCCCCTCGGTGGGAAGGAAGGGTGAGCTGGTCCGGGCCATCTATGCTGCAGGGACCGTCCGTTGGGGAATGTTAGTCATTCCGGGCTGTCCATCTTCACCTGGAGACCCTCTCCTCCGCTCTGGGCCGGCTCCGGACTAGTGACGTTGTCTTGACGATGACGCACAGGGGCGTTCATGCGCAGGTACGTCTGCTGCGCACGGACAGCCTGGAACGACTAACCCTCCCCACCGGACGGTCCCTGCAGCACAGATGGCCCGGACCAGCTCACCCTTCCTTCCCACCGAGGGGAGGTGAGTAGAAAACTAAAGGTGGGGGGGTCTGGATGATGACGAAGGCCGCTGTGGTCTTCAACCTGCGGACCTCCAGATGTTTCAAAACTACAACTCCCAGCATGCCCGGACAGCCAACGGCTGTCCGGGCATGCTGGGAGTTGTAGTTTTGCAACATCTGGAGGTCTGCAGGTTGAAGACCACTGAGAAGGAATTGACGGGCGGAGAGTTCACTCGAGTATAAGCCAAGAGGGGGTGCGTTTTCAGCAGGAAATATCGTGCTGAAAAACTTGGCTTATACTCGAGTATATACGGTAATTTTGTAATAATTCAGTAATAGTAAAGTATTTCGTTACTACGGTAGAGTATCCAGGTAATGAACGGCCCTACTACTTGTACAGTAGTATTGTTCTCCATTTCCTTTTTTTCCGAAGAAATTAACAGTGATCTTCCCCTACCTATTTCACTCATGAACATCTACAGAAAAAAAAAAATATGGTAGCAAATCTAGTTTACAGTATTTTACTGGCTAGCTCAACACCAAAGAGGGCGCAATATAAAGGCAATAGAATTCACTAGTACAGGGCTTCCCATCAAGTGTTATAGGTTAAAAAAAAAAAAAGTAAATCCCAAACCATTCCTATACGTGTGAACGTGCTAATCTTCCAAGCCGTTCCACCTATTATGCTATAAAACACCATGATATCCACACTCAAAAATGAATGGAGCTTCTGAAACAAGCCTGTGCACGCTGCAGTAGGTGGGGCGCCTCGCACTTCATGTAGGAAGAATGAATCGAACAGACAAAATGCTGATCCTTTCTTACAGGGTCCTTGTAAAATCACACACCATTCAATATGCTTACATTGTACAAGAATAGATCTGTGGACAGATCCTATTTATTACTGCGAGAAACAAACTGATGCTGAATTTGCGCATTTAAGGGAATTCAAATTGTATAGAATTTTTTATTTTTTTTCTCTCTAAAATATAAAAAGGTCAACACCGGACAGTCTAAGTAAAAAAGTGCAGCAAATTGTGTATTCACTTGCACTGATAATAGTCGGAGGATGATGGTGGTGGTGGTGGGGACGTGTTTTGGCAACTAGTCAGATGCTGCCTTCACATTTCTGTCCTGTTCATTTGAATGGGGCTTGCAGAATTCTATGCACATGCTGCAGAAATGACCCCGTATAATAAAATTTGGTGCATTGCAAGCTTTTCCCGGTGTCAAAATCTCTCAGTTTTAAAGGGGTATTGCAGGAAAAACCTTTATTTATATATCAACTTGCTTCAGAAAGTTAAACAGCTTTGTAAATTAGTTCTATTAAAAAATCTTAATCCTTTCAGTACTTATGAGCTTCTGAAGTTAAGGTTGTTCTTTTCTGTCTCTCTGATGACACATGTCTTGGGAACCGCCCAGTTTAAAAGAGGTTTGCTATGGGGATTTGCTTCTACTCTGGACAGTTCCTGAGACAGGTGTCATCAGCGAGCACTTAGACAGAAAAGAACAACCTTAACTTCAGAAGCTCATAAGTACTGAAAGGATTAAGATTTTTTAATAGAAGTAATTTACAAATTTGTTTGACTTTCTGGAGCCAGTTGATATATAAAAAAAAAAAGTTTTTTCCTGGATAACCCCTTTAACCCCTTCATGACCCAGCCCATTTTCACCTTCATGACCTGGGCATTTTTTGAAAATCTGACCACTGTCACTTTAAACATTAATAACTTTGGAATGCTTTTACTTATCATTCTGATTCCGAGATTGTTTTTTCGTGACATATTCTACTTTATGTTATTGGTAAAATTTCACTGATATTTGTATCCTTTCTTGGTAAAAAATCTAAAAATTTCATGAAAATTTTGAAAATTTTGAATTTTTCTAACTTTGAAAGTCTCTGCTTGAAAGGAAAATGGATATTCCAAATAAATTACATATTGATTCACATATACAATATGTCTACTTTGTGTTTGAATAAAAAAATTGACAAGTTTTAACTTTTGGAAGACACCAGAGGGCTTCAAAGTTCCGCAGCAATTTTCCAATTTTTCTCAAGATTTTCAAAATCGTAATTTTTCAGGGCCCAGTTCAGGTTGGAAGTGGATTTTAAGGGTCTTCATATTAGAAATACCCCATAAATGACCCCATTATAAAAACTGCACCCCCCAAAGTATTCAAAATGACATTCAGTAAGTGTTTTAACCCTTTAGGTGTTTCACAGGAATAGCAGCAAAGTGAAGGAGAAAATTCAAAATCTTCATTTTTTACACTCGCATTTTCTTGTAGACCCAATTTTGGAATTTTTACAAGGGGTAAAAGGAGAGAAATCACCCTAAAATTTGTAACCCAATTTCTCTCGAGTAAGGAAATACCTCATATGTGTATGTAAAGTGTTCGGCGGGCGCAGTAGAGGGCTCAGAAGGGAAGGAGCGACAGTGGGATTTTGGAGAGTGAGTTTTTCTGAAAGGGTTTTGGGGGGGCATGTCCCATTTAGGAAGCCCCTATGGTGCCAGAACAGTGGACCCCCCCCACATGTGACCCCATTTTGGAAACTATACCCCTCATGGAATTTAATAAGGGGTGCAGTGAGCATTTACACCCCACTGGCATTTGACAGATATTTGAAACAGTGGACTGTGCAAATCAAAAATTTTATTTTTCATTTTCACAGACCACTGTTCCAAAAATCTGTCATACACCAGTGGGGTGTAAATGCTCACTGCACCCCTTATTAAATTCCGTGAGGGGTGTAGTTTCCAAAATGGGGTCACATATGGATATTTATTGTTTTGCGTTTGTCAGAACTGCTGTAACAATCAGCCACCCCTGTGCAAATCGCCTCAAATGTACATGGCGCACTCTCCCTTCTGGGCCTTGTTGTGCGCCCCCAGAGCACTTTGCGCCCACATATGGGGTATCTCCGTAGTCGGGAGAAATTGCGTTACAAATTTTGGGGGTCTTTTTTCCCTTTTACCTCTTGTGAAAATGAAAAGTATAGGGCAACACCAGCATGTCAGTGTAAAAAATTTATTTTTTTACACTAACATGCTGGTGTAGACCCCAACTTCACCTTTTCATAAGGGGTTAAAGAAGAAAAAGCCCCCCAAAATTTGTAAGGCAATTTCTCCCGAGTACGGCGATACCCCATATGTGTCCCAAAACTGTTGCCCTGAAATACGACAGGGCTCCAAAGTGAGAGAGCGCCATGCGCATTTGAGGCCTGAATTAGGGATTTGCATAGGGGTATTCTATGCCAATGATTCCCAAACAGGGTGCCTCCAGCTG